>NC_134748.1:2500-627500 GCF_050436995.1 Anticarsia gemmatalis | reverse complement strand
TCCGAGAAAGATAACAACATTTCTAATTAAGAAATCTACACAGGTGATACAAAGCCGGCTTCGCCGACCCGGCTTGGTTTCGCCTAATGCAAGCCTAAAACAACAGTTTTAAAGCCGGTAGTGATATCACCAGTTTTAGCATTTCTCCGATGTCAATAAGGAAGCCTAATTATAGAGGAAACGTAGAAAGGAAGCGAGTATAAGGCATTATGTTCGGTGATGCGTCACGAGGTGTCGACGAGCGACGACGCGCGACGTCGCCAGTCATTAACAGGTTCTGATGGTTATTACTGCTTCCGTTCAGGATCAGGACATGACACTGATAAAACCTTACCTTTACTTCTTATATTATTACGGAAATAGGGGTAATTAAAACTTTTACCTGATGTGTAATAAAGATCATTAACTTTAATAGAATTAAAAAAAGGCGTCTTTATATAAAAGAAATCATAGGGTGATCGTATACATGCAACACGAGAGCTAAAAAAGTCGCTGTAACTTATCAAGTTTCCAATAGATCGATTCCTCGAACTATCAAAGACTCGATTCCAACACGTAACTAATTCTAATCGTATAATACATAGGCAGTTTTCTCGTGACTGAGTGTAATATTGGTTGAAGATATCTACTAGCAACACAGGAATGTGGGAGCTATCTTTGAAAAATAAATATAGATTCTATTCAGTTCCTACAATCTGCATATTACTCAACATTGTATCGGCTTCCATTCTACGCAATATTTAACGTGTGTTGTTTCCAGTATCGCAGTGAGATCTGAAGCGCTGTGCCCCCCGCCGTGACCCCCGTCGTGACCCCTACTAGGCCCCAGCGGGGCACACTCGAGCAACCGACGCGACTGTACAATGTACTCGACTGTACGCACCGATGCAATCGATTGGCACGCACCTTTCGTATCGACTGTACTAGAATACTTTAAGATATATTTTAAGTTAGTCTGCTAGTGAATTAGTTTTGGGTTAACATTGTATTCTATCTAACTTTAATAGGCTTACGATACGATGTTCAATTCGTTCTTTTGTTATGCGTAAACCTAAACCAAGAAGCATTAGATAACGTTTTACGCAATTCGCGAAATATTAACAGATGGTATGATATTAAAATACGAATACGTATGACCGCAAAGAAGACTTAAAGGTACCTTTTTCCCCATTGCCGTGATGTTTCAACAACGACGTTGGATTAGTTACAAACTCTCTGGGCGTGATTAAAGTACGTAACGTACTTTTTACTGTGCTAGTGACTTATCATTTAGTATTAGTGCGTCATTAGATCGCCCACGCCTTACAACGCCTTCTACTAAGTACTATCTTAGAGTAAGAAACTGCGTCATTTATCACCTTTATATACTTAATTAGTGATCATATTCTCGTGGGCATTATGTTTACTGTATTTTTAGGTATTATATTCGCTTTAATCAGGGACAATACATCCCAAAGGCAAGAAGAATGTAGTAGGTATATCCAAAATATGCTTTTCATTGAGGTAACAACTACACTTGAGTTTCCATGATGCCTGAAACAAGCTACCGCTATCCGACAACTTGATAGACGAGACACAATTAACCTAGCTTAAAGTTTTTAGTTCTGTGTATCTTCTAAATAATAAAGCTGTAGTTAGAAGGCCATTGTCAGCTGCATAGGCCTGTGTCGCCGGTCACGATGATAGTCCAAATTATGAATTTAGTTTACCTCAGATAACTGCGAACCTCGCGTACAAGTTGCTACTAAGTTGTTGAACTATAGTGTCAAGACGTAATATAAAACCTATCCTTTAATTGGCTGTCTAACCGACAAGACTAACATCTAACACAAATACATTATGTTGGAATATTAATGGCGACCACACAACACGCTTCAATTACACGTGACATCATTAAACATAAGACCTCTTCCCTATTACAACATCTACCGCGAATTGCGCTCGTAGCACACATGTCTACTCAGTGAAGGATCGTCGACGTGCCTTGTACCACCGTCATCTAGACGACCAACAACAGTATCGTTATACTATCCAATAGTATCTTTTAATAATTATTTGGTGTTATAAACGTTCCCGGGTGAATGGCCAGACGCAACGATCGATCTAGGGGACGGGAAATCCAAGAAAGAAGTTCTTCCTCAGCAGTGGGAAATAGACGCAAATTTTCGACTTCCCCACTTGGTTCTCAAAAGACAACAGTGGTAAAAATCCTAGTAACAACCGTAACAACAAGTTGTCCTAATTGCCAGGGTCGGGGATTGCTAATTGACACCAAAACTTCATCCAGCAACTAGCCAATCGAAGTTAACGATAATTTTGCTCATAATTCTCATTAAAGTCTTTCGTAGGTTGCAATAGAACGCACAAAGAATATAGGTACGAACATCTCGATGTAACGTGTTGTGTCCTTTACAAGTTGATGTGTGTACTACAAGCCTTACCTGTATGTAAGCTTTCAAAGCGATGTTTTGTACAAGTAATTAATTAAACACGACAGTCGCGCCATCTGGCGAGTATCGCTAATTAGTTGGCGCACATACGCTATTAGGCTTTCTGATTTTTGTTTAGAATTTGTGTTACGTAACCTCTTGTGATTACACCTTTGTTATGTTTGCAAAATCTTTTATTTTTCCAGGACGTCGAAGACTTGTACAAAAATTCTATTCCCACCATTATATTGGATCAGAGACAAAAAGAACGTAACATAAGGTAATAAGAGTCAGTTTTACAGCTTGTAAATAAGTGACGGATATCTGATAGTTACTTTATCTATCAGGACAATTATATGAAAGAAAGTGTCATAATTGTACATGCTACATATTCAAGAGGGGGTGAGACCAGGGCTAAGCCTTCTAAATAGAAAATATCTAATGTTATTAACCCTATTGTATTTTAGGTGTAAGTTAACTTCACGACAGTTATCTCCAAGTCAATGCACTTGCCACACCTGACACATACGTGGAATCGGTCAAGTGCGAGCGGCGGAGCGTGACGCAGGTGCGCGGGCCTGGGCGGGGCGCGGCGGCCGTGACACCAGGTTCCCAGGGCGACCAGCACCCGTGGCGAACCACGCAACTATTACCAAAGGACAAAGCTTTTTCTTTTATTTCTTTTAATATCTTTGACACTAGTTTGACCTTTTGTAGTTTAGTTGTTTCAACCTTTAAGTAGGCTTAACATAAAAAAGTGGTAGTTCTAACTAACGTAGCTACCGCGGCAAGGAAAGTCAAAGGTTACGCGCAGACAAGAGGATTGTTTAGCACTTAGAACTTATTGACTTATATCTTAGCGAATGCTCTAAGCATACTGTTTGACCGGTATTGTTTCACATAGCAACTCGCTAGTCTACATGCCAAACATACCGCCTGTCAATATAGGCGAAGCTGTGCTATAATATTTAAAATAGTTTTTCTCCACGGCCATCATTTTTTCGACCTTGTATATCCCACTCATTCAAAAAGAATAACCTCCGGTTATAGAGTTTTTTCTATATGAGTTTTAACGCTATTGAATGGATAAACTACCATTAAATGTACTCAGAAACCGAAGGTAAACTAGGTAATTCTAATACCGACTTTTGTTTTAAAACTGACAAGCACCGATAAAAACATTTACAAACGAATAAGAAGCTACTTCAAAGAACATAACGAGTCAATGAAGTAAATATCCGTTTGTGCAGATAATCTCAGTAATAGCTCCCGGTTCACGACTGTTGATGCTCATATTGCTCATACAGTGCAGGTGACAATTTGTAGTAGAGCACACCTCCGTGGGATGTAGTGCACTTGTGTTAAGTTGCGTTAATACTCGCGGGAATTATCGCCACACCGTTTAATAGCTGATTGTTTACTAGAGCTAATTGACGATCAATTCAATGGAGGAGGATGATCTTCTTAGGAGTAACTTGGCTTAAGCGCGGAAACAAGAACCAATACCACCTCATCATTAATAATTCTTCCGAATATTGTGAGGATTGGTCGGACCGATTTAACATAAACGAAAAATAAACAAACGCTATTATATTTGTAAATAAAGTGTGGGTATGAATTTAAAATCATCTTGAAAGTAGGAATTGCGTTGTAGAACAGAAAGAAACACTCCGCCCCTTGGCATTAAATTACATAAATGGCAAAATAACAGTCGAATGTTTTCACCGAATGTTTAGTGAACTTTATTGCACAAGTTTTAAATGTCAACAAGAAGAAAAATATGTAGTCAACTAATTTCTTTCAAGTTTATCACTCCAAGACAAGTAAAGAGTGTAAAAAGTTACTATAAACTTTTGAAGTTCTTTCTTAAACTCATGGCTAACAAGGCTCCCCACTAACCATGTAGTTGTTTAAAAAAAGGTTAAGTTAACAAGTTGGTGGAGACCCTTGTATACAAAATTCGCGGGTGGCGGAGGTACATAATATTAAGTACTTAGGACAACGTGGTCTATTTGGAACAGTCAGATCTTTTTGGGACTTACACAATATTATTTTTTATATTGTAGATAAATTATGCATACCAAGACTCTCTACAAAGTTGCCGGATCATATAGCGTTATTGCCAATATTTATTTCGTTATTACATAAAAGCGTGGTTGTCTCAGTAACCAGGTGACCTCAAGTGGCGGCAGATTATCGCGTTCAGTTTCAGTAGAGCGAATAATAACGGCAGGTGATAGAAAGTTTCATGTTTATATCTAATGAAAGTTTCACAACTTATTTCATGAGTTGTGGTGGCTACTTTTATATAATAACAAAACACACAGAAATTCGTACTTTAGTCTTTAAGAAGAATAGAGCTGGCTGCTTACATGAGATAAATATTTTACGTTAAGCTTTTTTCGGTCACTAATCTTTTTCTTGACCTTATCTAGGGTGGGTACAACATGTTTGCTTCTTCTACGTATCTCTATCAGCCGTCAACTCTGTCTCATTGTCATAAAATCCATCAGTCTTTTTTTCGGTCTTTCTTTATTCACATGTCCGTCCACATGAATACTCATCACTACTCTTGTAATATGGCTTCACTCCCTTATCATTACATGCCTACACCATGTTAGTATCATGCTCTCCTTTTTTCCGTAACTAAGGTTTTTCGGTTACGTTAGACTTGAAATAATTGATTTCGGGATCACTTTAATTTCTTTTAGTCACAGTGTTCAATCCAAAAATTCTAAAATCCATATGATTTCGATCGTTTTTCTACACATTTTTTTCAATGCCTGGTTTGATAAAGTGACGTAACTTTATCTTCCTAACTTATGGACAAAGTTATGGACTTTCCACAGCACATAAGAGGTTGATTGAGGGACCGTCGGTGTTCTATAAAATTAAAGAGCTATGACTAATACGGGCGCTGGTAAGAGCGTGTGACGTCACGGTGCGCGCGCTAATGAGCGTGGATGCGGCGACTCTCACGACTAGTTAGAACTCTTTACACCTCACTGTATTACTTGAGGGAACGATGTTATATTTATTATAAAGGTTCTTCTATAGATTAAGAAAATATGCACAAAATCCCATTGACTACAAGAAGAGCAACAGTGTTTGAAACACCTTTATTGTTCTATGAGTTACGCATAATGTTTTCGTGGCTTTATTTTAGTATCGTTGGTTGAAGTACTTACTTTATTTATTAAGTAACCCATGTCATATATAATGAAAGGGTTATGACAATTTACAAGACTCCAGGCCATTGTGTATGTGTACGAGCAATATTCTAATATAATCAGGAACTACTAATAATCACTTTGGCCTATGTTGAAATCTAACCCGTGATTTTGTGATCAGAACAATCGGATACTCTATCACTAAGACCACAGGGGCAGTGAATTTACATACATTTATAAATTGATGTCTTTTTTATACAAACCACGATACTAAAGTTTAGCGATAGCAATAAAGATTATTTTCGCCAATAGTAGTAATATGAGTTGGTTGTAACGCGCGGTCAATCTTGTATCAACTCGTGACCGCGGCCGTGGGAATGAACTAGTGATAGCGCTATAAACACTCTAAGTTTATGTTATATAACATTACAAAGCCTGTCCTGAGCTTGGAATAGTACCTATAGTGAAGACTTTACTTGGCAATATTATTATCTATTCTTTATTAAACTGAAGACATTGATGGCGTGCTCAAACGAACTAATCTAAAAACTACTAGAAGGGACTTTTTTGTTTCTATAATGTTAAGCTACATGGTCGGGTGGCTTAACCAGAAAAATTAGCGTGATAATGATTTGATGATATACCGAAATACACTACTTATGGTGGCAGTACATAACGTAACTGTTACACAGAAGTTATTCTTATTCAATGACCAAAAAAAGAATTGTTTTGGATCTAAAGGTGATACAAGCGGGAAATGTGATAAAAACTTACAGAATATACTTCTAGGTTTTTTCTACAAACCTATTTGAATATGAATCATTGCAAATTATGGTGATTAATTGCACGGTAGAACTACAATAATACATGTTCATTGGCGTGACGTTGCCTCCAACCCTCTGGGAAAAAGGTGTGATAATATGTAGATATGTATTATGAAACGAGATGATTTGTTGCAAATAAATTGCTGCCATCAAAATATCGGGTTACTAACCTCGCGGCCTACCGTTAGCGTGAATACACTGAATATATTAGAATAAAGTATGAATACAAAGGGTTGTTATAGAAATAGTCGTTATTGTGCTCACCCCCGAGAACGTACGGTTTAAATGAGTTGCCCGTATTGTGTCGTGAGAGAGACCGGTCTCAAACCTGTTTGGAATCAAACATTTCTAACGCGAGGGATGTGCTATTTTTTATCATTTTTTGTGAAGCTTCTGTATTTTGTTGTATCATTTTAAATGTATTCAGAAACTGGCCACTCCGTTCATCACTGTCAATGCGTCAGTGAAATTCGTAAATCATATTTTGTTCATATTAATCATTTAAGCCAGTGTCCAATAAGATGTCTTAATAGTTTTTTTGTTGAATTTGTCGTGAATTCATAATTATGTTCTTTAATGCCGAGTTTCTGATTCACATTTAGCGGTAGTTTATCCACTCAGACCGTCATGTTTATATCAGCTTAAACGCTATTGAATAGATAAACTACCGCTAAATGTACCTCAGTAACTGGGCATAAGTGCTGCAGTGAAATTTCAAAGTGTAGTTTATATGAATGATGGCGATCTTTTTCTGGTTTTACAAATTTGTTTAAATAAAAAAAAATAGTGTTAGTTTAGCATTAGGCCTATTATAACATAATGGAAAATATATTATTCATTTCAATAAGTCTCAGGAAGGAGAACGACCCAAACACAATTCTGAACAGCTTTACATAAGTTCAATGATCAGTAAAAGATTTATTTCATAATTTCAACACAAAAACAACTTGTCAAATTCGTACAGGACCCTTGAAACGAATAATATTTATCGCAAATAATATAGTACAATACCAATCAGACACAGGGAGTGACATTGTAGAGCCTTGCCAACCCTCGCCATGTTTATATCCAAAACATTCAGTCGATTGTGTTCATATCATTCAATTTCTAATCCCCCTGACATTGGAGGGTTAATAAATTGTAGAGCGTTCGTTGGACTCTATTGTAGAGCACTCGAAACACGGACAGGAGCTCTAACGGTGTAAGCCATAACATTTGTTCACAATGCGCCTCTATCAATACACGAATATTACGATTTCAATGAGTAAAGATGCTGTGGTGCAAGTGACGAGCGGAGCGAATATAAAAAACTTTTAAAATTTTGTATTTATTTTTTTACTTGATACTTATTCGAATCTTAAATACAACATGGAGTGTAATGAAAAATAAAGAAACATAATTTCAAGAAAACAAGGTACTGACACGGCACTTGTCCGGCTCCTACGGCGGGCAATTGGTTAGAAAAGAATCAAATATGCTTACAATATTTATTTATGGCAAAAATCCGTTTGTATCTCATGACTTGCAGTCCCATTTCCCAAAGCATCTCCACAATAAGTTAGTTACGGTGTAGTTATATCGGTAGTAAACGTCAATACGACATCGCGCGGTTCGTTTACGAGCGCGATTGTCGCAGCCCCCGGTCGCAGCGACAAACGCAACAATGACTTGCGATTATTGCTTCGCAGTCGTAACTTGTGATTGATAGGCTGGAACGTTTGACAAAAGTACTGTTGATTTGTTATTGGGGTGGATATAGATGTCAATATTTTTTTTTAGTTCATGACGTACCTAATAAAGATGATCAATAGCGCTTACGATGGAATGGCAGCAACTGCGTGTGAGTGTCGTGGAGTAGTAAGAAAGGATTATGATTAATTCTACCCCCAAGGGGATGAAAGTGTTTACGAAAAATTTGTCCTAAGTCACAAACCACGCAGACGAAGTCGCGGGCTAAAGCTAGTAAAAATATATTTGCGTGATCCATTAATGTCATATCTAGTCTGGTTGTACTTTTTGTCTGTCATTTTTATCATAACTTTTAAACTCTCGCGTTGCATGTTTAATGTATAATAGAATACGGGAATTAACGCGAACACGCATTTTACCTTAAAATGTCATTTTTATGTTTGTAAATGTCCCTACGGGCCAAGGTTAGTTCTTAACGATGAGAAATGCCTTTTATTAAATAGTAGTTAAAAACCATCGTCATTAGGAAATAAGTCTCTCGTCAAGGTTCATTGACCCCTGTTATATGCTACTCTTGTCAAGATATTGCCGACAAACATCCTTGTGTGAAAAAACCGACATAATTGCATTCTAGTGCTCGATCAATGCGCGGCGAGCTTAGTTACAAGAGCATGCTTCAAATGTCTTTGGAAGGCAGAGCGTGGACACAGAGTTAGTTAATATAATTGGCTACGTTTAAGAATATCTTCACTAATATAGTAATATATACTTATATTATGATGCGAAAGTAACTGTTTGTTACGCTTTCTTGCGGTTCTTAGATGAAATATACTGCTGTGATTAATATGTAGCATGACTGTAGATTACCTACGTTTTTGTTTGATTAAATAATAAAAGTGCGTAAAAGAAACCTTTTTCATATTATATAATCGTAACAAATAAGTAATCGTAATATATTTTTTAGTGAAAACCACCTGAAAATCTGTTCAGTAAATTCTAATTTTATCGCGAATAGAAAGATAGTGACGACAAGTGGACTTTATTTTATGATATGTAGTGATGACTCCGTGATTATAGTAAAAGAAATTCTAATTATTCTTTAACAAATAAATACTGCCAGAGCTCTACCATTGAACTCTACATCAACTCTATTATTTCCGGTCCAAATCCAAACACAATGAACGTCAGAAAGCAGAGCCTATTGTAGCGTTGGACTCCTGTTTCGCAAACAAACAGAATTAAGGAAATTGGTGCAATGTAATCGGATCTTGTTTAAACAGTGGCGCGCGCGCAGACGACTCTATTGTGCTCTACGAGCTATGTCGGCCGACCGCTGCGACCACAACCATGGGGAAATAGGGCTGCAGGGTTTATTTCTATTCGGTTTTTTTTGCATGGATTAGATAGATCACAATGTATCAAAGCTCACACATTTTGTATTCACGTATGGATTAAACTATAGAATACCAAAGTAGGCGATACCCCTTCCTAGTGGGCGCTAAAACATTTCGTGAGGTCGGTAATGAGTCCAAAGACGAATGTTAGATAACAAATACAACTAGCATTTATAAAAAAATAACTTTTTAAAATTTAAACGGGCGCTAAAATTATTTTTTATAGAAAAGAAGACGGTAGTTGGAAATGGTTGGAAATTTATTAATTAGACAGCTTTATCCCTCATTGTGTATATTTTTGGAATAGTGTAAGCGAATGCAATGCAAAGCATTTTCTATGCTGAGATTGCGTTTCGGTAATACCTAAAGCATTTCTGTGGAACCAACATAGCCGTCGCATATTACTATGTACTTTCGCTAAGACATTTTTCTTGATTTTTATTACAAAAAATGCGCAGACGCTAAATGAAATTAGCATAAATTGTTCCCCATGAATGGTTTTCAGAGAATCATTAATTTTAACAGGCGCATCGTTTATATTCAGTGGCAGCCCTGCAGAATGCCATGGCATTGTTCAGCGCAGGCGCAGCTCCCGCTCTACCTCGCCCATTAACAGCGTAGAGCGCACCATTGTTCTGTAGAGCGCCGTTGTTAGGACCAACAGCTATAAAAACGACTCTACCAACTTGAGGCTGACTCGTTAAATGAAATTGCCAAGTTAATTAAGAAGATAAACTCTATTATGCATGATCGGACTCTACTTTTAATATAAAATGTATATTTCGTGTAAAAAATATATTTAAAATATTTCACTTGAACTGATGAATGAAATTATTTAAAATATAATACCTTATTTAAAATATATTACATCATATACATCCTGGGGGAAAATAAGCATGATTATTATATAATATTATACGGGAGCGGTGTAAATTATACTGTGCGTGGCCGCAAGCTGATGATTGCAGTATATTATTAGATAATTAATATCAGTGAAGCAAGGGAACTTTGTCTGTACCAGTTTACAATTTGAGATTGCGGCCGATACAACCTGGTCACAACTTTGAATAGAAAAAATGCCCTAACTATCTAGCTCTAATGTCGGTTATAAATGCAAATTAGGAGCAGTGGTTAACGTGGTCAACTTCTTGCAATAACCGTAGCGCTGCGGGTTCGAATCCCACGCGGGATAAATAATTGTGCGATGAGCACGAGTATCTGATCCAAGTCTAGTCGTTAATTTATCTATATAAGTATGTATTTAAAAGTATGTTTACCAGTTATTTGGTTCCCATAGTGCAAGCACTGTTTTGTTTGGAATTATATAGTCGTGTGTGAGTTTTCCAATGACATTTCTTTATTAAATTATAACATTTATTAGAATAATTTAATGAAATTCTTTAATAGATGCAGTAGGCAATTCGTTGATCAAGATATGTAGAGACGCGTGGCTAGTGCTGTCATATATTTACATAATAATTATATTAGACCACGTTACACTCGCTGCGATGAACTCGTAGACACGCGATAGAAACCTCCTCGATAGAGACATATAGCGACAAATGTAGAGAAATTTATTAATTTAAAATTATAGCTGGAATCAGGAAGTTAAAGTTGTAAATTATTTTATGATCGCTAAATCATGAACGCATTATTCATTTTGCAGGAGCTTTGAATGATGAGTTGAGATTTATTTCGATACAATATTTCGGTCGATGTGTTTTTCTAATATTTAAACTGTAAGCTGTTCTTTTTCTCGAACTGATTCCTACTGTTTCTGTTTAAATAAAGATTTTTAACGCGCCTCTGTTAGAAATTAATTTGAGACTTTACACTGCTACAGCGTATGCAAATCAGTTCAGATATTTTAGCTTACCTATGGAATCTACATACAAACATACATACTATAATGATTTGTTCTATAACACAAAAACTAAATAAGTAATTTGACCAGAGCAAGTAGGAGACCTACGGTTTTATTTACAGGTAACGTGATTTCAAACAGATTGGTGTCACACATCTCACCACACAGTACAGTGTACACTGTTCACTGTTCACTGTTCACTGTATACGAAAGTATCAGATTACGTTTTTTGTCCCACTCTCATTAAACACTAACACACTCAAATAACTTTTTAGTTATTTAATACCTAACAGCCTCAGGCGAATTCTTTATACACTCGTTTAAAATTATACTTTAATCTTTACAAGATAAGGTTGGATTTCCCGCGAAGTCGTCAGGTAATTTCTATAACACAATAAAAAATAATCGTTGTTAATTCTTTGATATGATCAACGGTTTGTGCATCCGTTCCGAAGGGCCCCATAATTAGGGCGAGAGCCTCAAGGGGTAGTTTTTGTGGCCTTTCCCTTGCGTTAGGGTAAAAATATTTGCATTTAAAGAATCTTGTATCAAACATGTTTTAGAATGTTTACCGATTTTGTAATTATAACCATTTTCCCACACATTCCTCCCTTTAGAATCTAAATTCAATTTAAATATAACACAATACTGCTCTACATAATCGTAAATGACTTAATTATTGCTATCCAACTGCGATACAATAGAATTTGCAATTTAAACGTATTAACTAACAGACTACGGTGTGAGTTGACGGCGTGAACAAAAGATTTCAACGCGCTACGTTTGAGTTGGCTGTTTCAATATTTATGCAACGATCATTGTTGTTGGTGTCAGTGTTCACAAAACATGTGCAAATAGATTTATAATCACCGCCTACATGTTAGCGTTCATCAATCTTCAGTAGAAACAACGTGGGGTCGAGTTAAGGTAAGTGTTCACAGGTCATGGTTAGACGGCACGAAAAGCCCGGCGGCAATACTCAATTATTGCAGAGAGAATTGAAGAGTACTTGTGAACCAAACGGTAACGGTAAATCGAAAGGTAATTTAGTGTATCTGATTATAATATCAGTATCGACATTTAGAACACGACTATTTTTTTTACTTATGAGACCGTCGTATAATGAATTATGTTATTAAAAAATATGAAAAAATTTAGAATGTTAAAAATTTGGTACACATAATATATTTTATACTATTGGTAATAAAATTACCTGTTATATTGATTGTTCTATAGATTAATTAAAAGTGCTGAGTAGCAATGACTAACAAGTGACAATAATTCTTCCCACATTAGTCTATAGGCTTCAAAGAGTTCAAATTTAATCAATCAGTAGAAAGCTATAAACAAAACAATTGGTTTCGATCTCGTTGTAATTGATTGTCTCTACCGTTCAATAGCACTCGAACAAATAGCATTCACATGCATGTTTGGTAAAACCTAGGAATGTAGAGACATGCCAAACATCTTACTTATGTAGAGTCAGGGAACTTCTTTGATACGTTTTTAGCTTCACTGTTCATTTGATGATTACGTTAAGTGGTTTTTTGGGCTCTACCTATAGAAAAATACAATTTTATATACAGGGTGTGGCGTAAATAATGGATAATCCTTTACCAATTTTGTGTGTGTTTTTAAGAAAGCGATTTACGCTGGTACTGGCCGAGATTTAAAAAAATAGAATACTTATGCTAGAGTTAAATTATAATTTTTAGGTGGTCGCCCATCCGCTGGTAAAGGATTATCCATTATTTACGCCACACCCTGTATATGCAATATACATGCACGTGGGTCGTATTGTGAGACCAATCATGACGATGAACATGTGCATTGAAGTTTTTTTAAGCTTCAAGTAAAATAAAAATTCTTATCTAAACAATGTTTTTCAAGTTTTCTCAAACGTCTGACTAGTTTAGTCATATTAACATAAGTCTCAAAGGTTTTCACATTAATAATATTAGTATGGCTACAGGCACTAGGGTCATTCCATAATAGTAAAGTTGGACCCAGTAGATATATTTTTTATTATTTTTAGATATAATTATTAAGTGTGAGTTTGTTTGTCGGCAGATAGTTGCGTTGTTCGTGCTAATTAATTGTAAGTTCAATTAGAGGTTCTAGTAATAAACATATTTTATTGTTAACGGATTTCGAGAAGTTATAACATAAAGTGCACCTTTATTACTTTGCCGCCAACGGTTTTGTATTTAACTGATACCGTTAATAACACAATTAGTTTATTTCGTTGAATACTTGCAATTGTGTAGTGTATGTGGCTACTGACCGTTAAGTTTTAGGTTACATCTGAGAGTCCCACTAATTTGTGTTAGAAATTCTGGGAATAAATATTTGAGACTTGTAATTATAAAAGAAATAAAACAAAATTATAATAAAAATTAAGCTTATGCGTTTGAACCCGTTAATCCAAGGAACTAACGGCTTAAATTGAAAGAATATTTTTGTGTAATAGTCTATTTTATTGATCAGGACTCAAGGGCCCATCACGCTATGGCAAATAGGAGTGAAACTAAGAAATAAAATACGGTAAGATATTGAATAAAATCCGCAAGAGTATTATCACATCTCTATAGTATCCATACTCGTTTGCAAAAGCAGACCTAATATTGAAAAACTAATAGAATAAACCTCGAATAAATCTACCTTTCATTACATAAAGAGATACTCATCTCTGTAACCAGTATAAATGACAAGTGCTTCACGATCTTTGCTTTTTTCTCTATTTCTCGGATGGCATAACTCTACCTATATAGAGATAAGAACGTGATTATCGTCTATCGTCTAATTACGTTGATCGAGTTTATTGAACGTGTTCCCAGACCCTTACGTAAATAGGAAAAAATGTAGAGATAGCTCTATGTAAATTTAGCTAATAATATTCAAGATGTGAAAAAGTCATTCGCACTCTACGTAGAGTATTGCCATACCCAGTTTAGATGCTAATATAAAAATATTCTTTACGAATAAGGATCTTGTTTCACTAAAAGGCAATAAGCACACAAACTAAAGTCCAACAACTTAGTGGAGATCTTTGTATGTAATGTTCGCAGCTAGCGTAAGTATATAATATTTGAAATGTAGGACCTAGTGCCCCGCGGGCTTATACAGCTGACGATGGCCTGTTTGACACAGCTATTACATGTTATACTAGAAAAAATGGAAATACTAGAATTGTTAATTATAATCTGGATTAATCGTGCACGCCAAGGCTCTTCATACTAAGTTGTCGAATTATAGTTATAAGGTAAATTAGTACAACTACGCATGATACAATCATAAAGAAAAAGAATGTGCCATCGGATCACTATGAAATTTGTAGTCACTACTCTAGTGTGGATTCGCTCTTAAGTAGATACTCGTCTTTCCCAGAGTGTTGGCGTTAACACCACTTAAGTGATTTACTTAAAAGCTTAACTTTGTTCAACAAATGGTTGTTCAAACATGATCGTGATATATGTTTGGTGTTGGTACAAGTGTTTTTTTAACGTTGTTCGTTATATCGAGTATACAAGCAACATTATTGAACAAAATCAGAAATATCAATCACACTTATTGTGTGTTATTTTTTTAAATGAGTTTAGTAACATTTTATCTTTAAAGTTGTCTTCAATATTTTATGATCTGTGTATCTATTCTTATCGTATCGCGGTTTTAAGGAGATATTTTATAACAAAAAATGCATCTAGAAAGATCATAGTGGATCTATGACAGTATCATATTCATATTTTTTCTCATGATTTTACATGTCGAAGTTATAATACTTATACAAAATACATAGTCGATAAATGAATAACGATTTGTTGATAATAATTAATAGGTAGAATAATAATTTATTAAGATACCAATTGGTTTTATTGAACAAAAAACTCGTTAAAAATGTCAATTTATACGAAGTCACGAGCACAGATAAATTGTTACATCCATATCGCTGTCACACAATAAATTTGAATTTATAATTTTACGAATAAATACCCAATTATAGTAGACAAAGACCAAAGAAATGAATACATCAAAACATTAATTAGAATCCTATGTAATTACAAGGAACGCACACATTTTTCTATGCTCAAATATAATAGCTTCTATTCACACGCAAGCCCAACGAGAACCTTAAGCTGTATTCGTTAAACCAGTTATTTGATAGACAAGCTGCACATTGTTTTATTATTTGATAGCAGTGCTGTTTAATTATTTGTTGAAGCAGCAGTGTACTGTATATTAGCTAACAATTTGACAAACATAAGCTGTCAACTAAAATACACGGAACCTTTGCCAGCCGTGAACCTTGCATGGAAGACTTTTTTATAAATGGTTGTACTATAGTTATGAGTTCCTCAACAGTATCAAAGAGCCGTCTCAACAAACACACAATATCGTAATTACATTTGACTAGATCTCAATGTTCAGTGAACAGTCGCGTACTTTCCCTCACTTCATTTGAATACAGTGTTCGTTCTTATTTTCTCGTTATCTGCCATCATCTCAATTACCAAGTTTCCACTAAACGATGCGTGAACGATTTAATCAACAATTATGTGGAAATATTCCAATATTTGCATTAATGTGGAGGATGAGAGGTTTTGTTACGTTGAACGTTTCTCTTGGAATAATTTGAAACTTTTTTTATGAAAACATATTTTATGTTACAGGAACAGTTATCGTGGCATTACTATTTCAAGAATAAGACCACGGAAAGCACCCGTTTCCGATGCTGTTGCGTTAATCTATTGTAATAGAATTTGGACTCGCACTCGAAAATAAAATGCAAAAATTTCGAGTCCAATATTTGAAGAATTTAAAACATCTGTTCTGGAGATTAGAATCGATTAAAACTGTCAGAGTATCCGCTGATGGCTCGACTTTGACGCATTCATAACTAACTTTGGGCGGCTTGCACGACATTTCCAAAATGGAGATAAAAAAAACACACATATAGATATTGATTAAAGCGCTCAGTAATGGTTGTATTTCCTATAGAGCCTTCATAAAACAAACAATTGAAAAACAAAATTAATAGTAGTTATCATAAAATACCATCAATGTACCCCAGAGCACAGATGAAGATAAGGACATTTACATAATAATGTAGTGTACTTCCGCGTTACAACATTTTGTATGAGTTGTGTATGAACAAGTGGTTTAATAGCCCGTTAAGAAAATATTCCAGACATGACTGTTTGTCTGATCTTACTATTTGATATTTTTTGTAAAGAATTTATAAAAGAACACTGTACTACTGGTATAATACACGCTGTTTTACTTTGTGTGCCTATATACCTATGATTAGAAATAATTATAACTTGTTCGAACGGTGAAAGAAATCATTGTGATGAAAACTTGCATGCTTAAATATAGTTTAACGCATTTCTTGAGGGCATAAACTATTCCCAACCCGCACTTTGCCTGCGCGGTGGACTCAAGACCTAGCCTAGCAGTTGAGACAGTAATTGGTTAAACAAAGACTTCTAGTATATATCCGTACTTCGTAGGGCACGTAATATGCCTGCACCTAACCTCTCAATGTTGGTTATCCGTTCTACCGGGCTTTGTAAGTGATGGAATAGAGTGTTCTTTTGTGTTGTGCATACAC
Organism: Anticarsia gemmatalis; assembly: GCF_050436995.1. NCBI lineage: Eukaryota > Metazoa > Arthropoda > Insecta > Lepidoptera > Erebidae > Anticarsia > Anticarsia gemmatalis. Next base: position 610,522 of record NC_134748.1, on the reverse strand, counting down.
TTGCACACTAAAAACAAAGCAGAAGTAGATAAATCATAATTCCGAAGGTAAAATTACTTTGATTTCATTCAGTCGCTACGATTGTAACCGATAGGGCACGTAATCTGGGCATATAAACAACTCAAGTAGAGACGTTGTTTTAAGTAAGATTTAGAGTAGTCCTAGATATCTGGGTCTATAAAATATTTGGTAAAGGTTTTTTATTCAGAGTGCTGATCATGATTCTGAGTGTAAATCAAGACGAGTTACACACACAATATCAGGCGAGAAATTACTTAAGTATGTTTTGAAGTAAGTAAGTTTCCTAAAGCCTGAATTTCTTTCGAGTTGAGGCTATAGTTACACACACAAAACTTCAAAAAATCCGAGGTGTGAGTCAATGATTATGCCGCTAAACGATCACTACGTCCATTAGCACCAGAAATTGAATAAGTATGTTGACATTTAGTCCCTGAGTGTGAGATTTAAGGCCGGTTTCACACTTACCAATAAACACTTTTACTTGAAGAATGCCGAATGTCTTCCGACTGCGACTTGCTTATCTGGTTTAAGTTGCATCATTTTTGTCGCTTCAATTTATGCGTGTAACTGTAGTTTTTTGAACGCATTATTGAGTATGAGGTTTAAGCTTCCCAAATTTAATAAAATTATGGACAGAAAGTGCAATCAGCAGTCGTACCATGATGTTCAATGTTTTCTTTGGGAAAAGAAGGTATCAACCTACAACTTTGCAAGACAGTTTTCAGCATTGCTTGATTTCTTTCAAGTTGTCTTGACCGTCCGTAGATCTAAGAATAATTTGTTCTAAACTTCTAAAATACAGAACAAATAATGATACAGATCGGGTTGGGAACTAATTCATAACATACTGCCCGAGAAATGGTGTAATGTACTTGTGTAGCGACCATCATTGCATCATGCGGGTCATCGAGTTTTATAATAGTTGGTCATAATTTCGTAGAATTTTGATAAAACCCTTATTTCATAATTTCTGTACAATATTTATTGTATAATGCCTCACTTAATAGCACATTGCTTACTTATTCCTAGCTACTGCTCGCGACATTTACCGCGTCAAAAAAGTTCCTGGAATAATATAATAAAGCAGAAAATTTCACCCAAAGCGGTTCAACCATTTAGGCGTAAAACGTAAGAGACTGAGTTATTTTTAAATTATGCGTATAAAAAGTGCGAATAAACAACTTTGCACAAAACGTGTTGTGATCGTTAAGACCGTTAGCCGATTAAACGTTCCAACAATTTGGCTTCATTAACTTAATCGAGATTGTCTGAGTGTTATAAATACCTTTGTTAATTCATTGTATTTATCTTTGTTTGTACATTATTTTATTATTTATTTCTACCGCAGTCTGGAATTTGATACTAAACTGATGTAATATTGATGTTAGATAGATGTTTGCGTTTTCTCGCTTCAAGTTATTCAGTATAAGGAGCCTAAGGCATTTGCCAATAGGATCTATATGAGGCGATGCCGCGGTGTACCGATTAAGCGAAGAAGGTTGAAGGAGTAAGGAAGAAGGCGTTCCCTTGTCTGACTATCGTAAAAATATGTTACAAATCCTATGTTTAAGATAGTTAGTAAAGAATTTTGAACGAAAAGTAAAGTGAAATATAATTAAAATTAAAGGCAATTACTACACCTATTAACTTTACTGGATATTAGTTTCATAAAATGCTGACATGATTGGTAATAAATAACTTAAACTACCGTACACAATTATGTACTCGAAAGTGGGTACATAAAAAAATGTTTTAAAATACCGTCATTGAAAAAAAATATATATACATACATATATTGACAGTCAACTCACCTCAAACAATAGAAGAACGAAACAATCCGTGTTTAAACACAAACACACATGGTCACACACAACACAAACAGTATAGGAGTCAAAGTTGAAACGCGCGGCGCGTATGATGCCTCTACCGGCCGTGACTTAGCACTGGCTGACGTGCGGAGCGCTACAAGTCCGCGGCGCGACTGCTCACCCGCCGGCAGAGTTGCTTCAGCCCACTACTAACAGATACCAAACTCTATGTAGAGTATTAATTTGTTTAGATTTGAGATCGATTGTTTATTAATTCATGTTCTTGTTTATAGTTTCGTGTAGTCAAACCATGGTTCGGTGTTGGATTCGTTTGAAGTTAGATTCTTATAAAGATTTCGGATAATATTCCAGAGGATTTACTCCTAAAACAAATCTTAATAGGACTGATGAAGCGCTGTACCTTATTGTAATCGGAAAATATAAGAAATGCAGATGTATAAAACATTATGACAAATGATACCTAATATGCTGTATGTTGCTAATGCTTCAATCTGTAATGAGGAAAGGATGCAATAAAATATTTAAATGATCGTTATTACAAAAGTAATGTGTACCTCCCTGCCTGTGACCCTAAGGGCCCGTGTCGGTTGGATGCGCGTGCGCCGCCAGCAATCGTAGTTATTTTGCAAATTCTCTCGCGGCGATAAATTAAATTGCTAGTGCAAAAAAATTCTCGCCATTCGCGATATTTGCATGCGCCTGTGAGTTCATGATAGTTGCAAAGTATGTGAAGTGATGTCAATGACTCGAGAGCCGCTCCTTGCAAAAGTCGCTACATTAACATTTAACTTAGTTCGAAAAAAGATATCTTCATTTATTATTTTGCTACATGACTTTATTATTGATTTTGATTTAAGTACCAATTTAGCTAACAGTATTATGTATTAGGTAAAATAAGAAGATTAAATCGGTGGAATTCAATTACAAAATCCAACGTCCATAATCCAGTTTCACCCGAAGTTCGGCATTCTTCGTTCCGTAAAAAAAATCACAATGTTTTGTTAAATTCTCTGATTGTCTAATGACTCAGACAATTAGTGTGGAGCCAATAAAACCTTCGAGCGAGTCCAATGTAACACAAGGTGAACCACTAACTAACTACACGAAAGATGATTATGATCACCTTTGATTAATATACCATCTGCGATCAATACCGTTTGTTCCTAATAATTTCCTTGAATAGAAGGAACATACACTAATTTATTTGAAATAATGTAGTGTGTACTCCGATTTCATATCAAATACTGATTTAAAAACTATTAAGGTTTTATGAAAATGTCAAGGAATTCGGTTTCTTGTTTTAAGATGAGTATATTATATTACCGTTTACATAAAACATTAAACCCTAGAGAGGACCTTGTCAACCACTGGGGAACGGGTCTTGAGTTCACCAGGGGCTTGGCTATTTTTCTTGTGTGGACCTCTGCTGGACACCAAATTAATGACTGTCATGCAATCAAATATGACTCAAAACGTATTTTCTGTGGTAGGATTTCACATTCAATAGCAAAATAATCACAAAACCTTCAAAGACAATCAATTCATCGTAACAACCTTCGTCCTCTATTATTTGCGATACAAAAGTTTACAAGTTAATATCGTTTATTCGCCACGCTTATCTTAAAGCTTTGTGCACAGAAACTGCTATTAAGTATATCTATCTATCCATCGTATCATTAGCGGTCAACCTACAGTCAAAGTTGTTCAAGCCGCTCAAAAAACATGACAAAACATTGCCATGGCTTAACGACTGTTTTCTTAATTGACAACAACAGGGACCGACTTTTTACGTGCCCTCCAAAGCACGGAGACGCTCAATTCAAATACCACTATGCGGTCACCCATCTATAGAAAGTGCCAAGGGTTGCTTAACCCACAGAACGTTTACCGGCCGGTACAACTGGCTATGAGCGCATCGATTAAGTATATAATAACCAGTGTTATATCAAATAGTTTGCAGAATTGACGACTCTACAATCTCTACATAGTATCTAGGGACATAATGAGAGGCGATTTGTGGGCACGCTCCGTGAAATGACGCCGGCACTGTCACAGCATGATTCACCGACTCTATAAATAGAGACGAAGAAATTGTATTACAATATTGTTGTGGTGATAACTGATGTAGTCTATTGGGATGTTATAGGAAAATAGAAATGTTATGTTGTTTAATAATACTTTTTATGAAATCATGTCTCTTGCTTCGGAGGGATCGACTAAACTGCGAATTACATACTTATATGTTATGCCCACTGTAAAGTTAGTAACGCATGTTATGTACGTGTTTAAATGGAGTATATTAAATAAAGCTTCAGTTAATTGTAGATGCGCTTCCAGGCAGCGTAATTATACGGATTTTTTTTATGCCCCACAAATGTCCACAATTCTAAATATTCCAACATGGGCCTATAATGTCAATTTCTTATTTTTATTGTGCATCATCGATTTAATTACTCTTGAAACTTTATCGACTCTCTTCACTCTTTTCATTTCTTCTGTTGTGGTTACACGTGCATACGGAACATGCATTGAAAAGTAATACGCAAATAGTAAATTAAGCAGTTACATAGACACATCAGTGTGTACGCATTGTACCGACATGGCGATTTCTACAACCTTTGTGCGATATCGATTGTGAAATAACAACTAATGAACTACATCGAAATAATGAGCATTTCACCATGTTGAATTAAAGGGGTATGGCACAGATAGTTTAATGAATCGTAGTTAAGCAATGTAATACTTACACTTTTTTTTTGCCTCAGGAAATTGCATTACTGCATCTCCCGCCCCAGGGAGGAAAGCGGGGGTCTGTCGGGCTCTCCCGCCGGCTAGGCGTTCCGGCTAACGTGGGCATACCGACTAAAAACCTGACGTTCCTTTTGTTCCTGTGTTCTTTCCGCGGTCACCATAAGGTGGCCAGGACGCAGTATCTCCAATCGGATACTCCGCGTCCCATATAATATGTAATACTTACCCTGCACTTCATGTCGTCGATACTGGCTTACACTTTACTATCCCACTGCTGGGCAAGGGTCTCCCTCCTATAAATAGTAACCTATTTATAATGATTATAATATAATAATATGATAGTTATATGAAATAATAACATTCAATAGTAGGTAATAAATATGAGTTATGAGTACATGACGCAAAATCACGATGAGCGGGGTAGGTACATATGTACTCGTACATACTTACATAGGTAATAATATGTCAAAATTAAATAGCATTGCTCCTATTTACTAAAAGGTGTAAAATCTCTTATTGCATGTCCTTTTATAAGCATTTAATTATATCGTTCTCTAGTCTAGCTGCAATTTAGCCGCGAAAGCGCGACAGACATCTACTTTCCTATTAATTACATTAGTGTGAAATATTTACAAATTAATCTCTAATGTAATTAATTAGGTAACGAAAGTGAAACTTTAGTCTATAGCTAATTCTCGTTATTTTATATTTGATCATCGTTTACTCAGAATAATATTGTGTGACACTTATCACTTACGTAATGTTGTAACAAATAAATCAATGGTTTCGTAACTAAGACGAATTTGTTAAGAAACTGAGTCTTGTTGTGTTACAATGGATTTATTTCGTCAATGTTTACCTATTCTGTATAAAATAGATATCCGAATATCCGTCCTAATGTTTTTATGCTTGACTGCCTCACTTGCACCGCTTACAAGATTGTGGGGAATGAATGGAACTAGCATCAATTGATCATAGACTTTTCACTAGGCAAAAATTAGCCAAAGAACTCAAAAAGGACCTATTTCTTGATGCCTTTATCGGTGTAATCATGCGGTAAAAACATTAATTGCCATATTTGATGGTTTATCAAATGGCCAAAATTCTTATGGCACTCTTAGCTGATATAAAACCATGCTGTTTAGGTATTAGTCGGTTATACATTGACGGGACTAGGAGATTGTTTTGGAGGTGAATCAAAGTTTCACCCATAACCTTACACATTTCTCTGGAAACATACTTTACACGTGGAAATGATATAGGTACAAAGACATTTTTTGTGATAACGTGCCGAGGCCTTTTATATACCAGGTCCGCTGATTTTTAAGTTGGTTTCTATAAAAGCCACGTAATGGAACGATGTTCACAAAGCCTCTCTAGATTTCTACGCTGCTATAATTATAATGAATGAATGCAGAGTGGGTAAGCAAGGCGATACGTTCGTGACAGCGGCGCGCACATCTCGAGCACGCGTCACAGTCCCATTGCGCGCGCTCCTTCCATCGCTAAACAACGCGCTAATAAATATATCACGGTTATATATGCGTTTAGCTGACAAATTGCTGCTTATTATTTGTTAGTAAGTAGTAAAAATAATAGCCATATAGGGTTTCGAACCCACGAGCTCGAAATTTTGGAAATTCTGTTTTTCCTTCGGTATTTCTGCTTTTTTTTCTATGCTAGCAATTCAACCTTCTACCTGGTTCTTTACTTAACTATTAATTACTCTTGTAGATTTCCTATTAGTAGAACTGAATAGAAAGCAGCATTTGGAAAACTCATGACCGATGCAACAGCGTATCATTTTATCGCATGGAAAATCAAACAAGATTGATAGCCGTAAAATTGAGTCACAGCCCTTAAGAGGCCCAAGTTCATCTTGTATTTACTGGCCTTGAATTAGTAGCAAACTGTCAGTTCAGTCAGGCCACAGATGAAGGAAAGATAGGAGTAATTGTTGTTTTTACCGCGGTACGCTGAATCACAGGTGCTGTGCAGCAGAGCTTGTAAGTGTGACTCATACTTCTTGGACTTTATGTACTTGTCTCAAACAAGATCTTATCAAAATTAAAACGGCCCAAAAAAACAGTATTTCAAATTACATAATATTATTCAACAAAACAGCACAGCTCCCTTGTATACTAATCAACAAAATAAGTACCCTATAGGCTCATAGATAGCAGAATGCTATGCCTGATGTTTTTTTTGAACATGGCTTTTTCGTAACGAAAAACCATAGTACTTTTCTGTTTATAAATTGTAACGTACCTACCTAAGTATGTGAAAATAACAACATTGGTTTATAACTTTTATATTACCAGTCTTACCGAAGGGTATCGTGTTATAACCCAGGTAACTAGGTTGTGGAGGTCCGATAGGCAGTCGCTCCATGCGCAAAACACTGTATCCAGATGTATTCGGTGAGATTGGAAGCCGACTCCAACATAGTTATAAAAAAAGCAACGCTGATAGATGCTTTATAACTTTACCTATGCCTGACCACTTTAGTGTACTTTACAACTAACAAAAAACATTTGAAAAATATGTCCTTAAAACAACAATAAAACATATTTTTCTCATACTAATGAAATTTCGTATCCTACCTGGTAATCAATTATAATCGATTACCGATTCATTACTATTCATCTTGATTGAGACGTGGCATTCCTCCATACATCGTATTCAATCGACTATAACGAATGCGAATAATCGCGAGATGCGTGGAATCGATGCATATTGATCACATCGATGACAAAACAATTCGCATCTATGATTGACTTTCACATCATCGATGGACACGAATTGTTTTTAGTAGCATGTATGCACTTCCTACTTGGTATGTCTAATAGTCATAAAATTTTAGAACATGCAAAGTGTTTTTGTTTGGTATTACATAGATAGCTATTTACTTTTTGCGAGTAATAGTTTGAGGACACAATTAACTACAAATGATTTTCAGTTCCATAATGTGGAGGCGAGGATGTTGATTACCATTTATTCACCTAGCAAACTCCACATAAATACCGAGAATATACAGCTAGAATTAAATTGTAACACTTTATCTGGCCCCGGGGTCAAATTTCGTAGTTTACGAACGCGTACACTAACGTCTAGAACGCAGTTAACTTTCCTTGTAAAGTTTGAGATATAATAAAGAAAACATTTTCAGTTTTAACATTATTTATTCATATTTTTTCTTGCTTAATTTCAGGATACGTATCATCGTATGATCTGTGTTTCTCTTCTGAATATCTCCTGTCACACCTATGCCTATCTTTACGACTTCTCTTGTCTTTTTTATGCTTAGATTTCTTATGTCTCCTACCACCTGTAGCCTCTTCACTGCTATCACTGTCATTTCTTTTTCTATGTTTATGTTTTTCTCCATTATCGTCCGATCCCGAGTGATATTTTCTTTCATAATCATCGTGTTCGTGCCTTCCACCTCTAGAAACATAATCCCTATAATGTCTGTCATGTGAAATTTCCATAGAACCTGCATTATCATACTCATTGTCATCATCAGGTTCACTTTTCACGTCTAATTCCCGTTTTATTTCCATGATTAAGTTTTGAGCTCTCTCCGTATCTGAGTGGTCTTGACGGTCGGTAGAACGATCTCTATCACGGCGACTTCGTTTTCGTTTATCTATATGATGTCTACGGTCAGAATAGTGTCTACGATCACTGGAATAATTACTACGATCTTCAGGACTTCTTCGATCATTAGAATAATTTCTACGATCACCAGAACGCTTTCTGCGATCACTTGAGTACTCCCTAGGATCATTAGAATGACTTCTTCGATCATCAGAATGATGTCTATGATTATCAGGATGATGTCTCCTGTCTTCAACATCTCTACGATCGCTATAACGTTTCCTACGTTCATCAGATCGGTCTCTCTCATAACGACGGCTACGTTCATGAGAATCTCCTCCGTCTCTAGAGCGGTCTCTACGATCGTCAGAATATTCTCTACGTTTATCGATTTCATAATTAGATGTATCCTCGTAATGGTCATCAGGCTTTTCAATTTTAATTTCGTAATTCCTCAGGCTGCCTCTATGGCTTCTATCATCGTGGCGTTCTTTAGTTTCTTCTCGATGTATTCTACCAGATCTCTTACGATCTAATTCTTCTCTTTCATTACGACGTTCTACATTTCGCTGTTTATCATAGTCTCTCCTTTCTCTTGGATAATTATTTCTATAATCATTATATCTACTTCGCTTTGTCTCTCTATCTTTATTTATATAATCTCGTGCTCTGTTATCTTGTCTGTCCAGTAACCTGTGTCTATCGTCACCTCTAGAATTTGTATTGTCATTCTGTATGTTTGTTTGTTCGTGCGCTGTAGTGTCGGGGTCATTGACATTTGTATCAGTTGCACCTATTGCTTCGTTGTACAGTTCCATCTGTGAACAAACAGTTGTTTTTATTGATTCTACTTTTACAGAAAATACGATTTTCGAAATAATCTAGATTAAGTAACATGTGGCGGAAACATTTAGATTTGACAAATATTGGATCCATAAAGGAAGCAAACTTGAAACCCCCGAGCGTCGAAGCAACGGCGTTCAGACACTGGTAACACCAGATTACCTGCAATCAACAGTAGATTATAATAAGGTAGGAGTTACGTACCTGTGTTTTGATAACATCGCGCAGCACGTCAGAATATTTGGTCGACTTGGCAGCCACGCGGTACTTGGTGCGGCGCCGGCGCATGTCACGCAGTTCTGCCAGGATCTCCGTGCGAGACTTAACCTTTGGCGCCTGCCCATCATTGTCCACACTACAGATAAACACATGCTGGTATTATTCAAGTATTAGAAATAATGTTAAATAATTAGTACCAACATTCTCATTCAAATTTTACTCTATGAGTGGATCTTACGCCACGAGGTTTTTATCGCTATGCAGGCCAAATAAAAAAAACTGTAGACATATGGATCACGCATAACACCACTCTAACGTGTCGGAATAGCTGATCAAAAGCACTTAACCATTTGAGTATAGTGTGCTGAATTCAAAGGTTGTACCTATATCAACTATCAACAAACTATAGGAACATCATTAGAAGTTAAGCAACTGCCAGCATGTAGAACAGTTTAGTGGAATGCTAACCTGGGTAGAGCTAAGTCAGTCAAAGTGTGACAACTCGGTGAGGCGCTGACTACCGCATCATGTATGGCACGTCGCTCATCCTGTGAGTATGAGGCTTGCAGTCTCCCCGCACTCTGTGGCTCCAGACCACCACTACCCACTCCTTCATGGCAACCTCAGTGTTAACTTACATGTGTTGGTTTAAAGAAATATCTTTATACAATTTCAACTTAACTAAATGTTACAAAGTTTGAATCTTTCTTTATTTCTTAATTACTATTATGCAAGAAACTGCAGCCTATTTTTGTTTAGGCTGAACAGATCTATACATTTTGGCCCAGATAACTGGTACAAAGCTACAGATGAAGTATTAACTTAATTCAAACCAACCTCTCATAAATCTACATATTTATAAAATAGTCTATATAACTAAATATTATAAAGGATACAATATCAAGAGGATACAGTTGTATACATCCATACATAGTTTCAGTATAAACTGTAAAAATTAAACAATTTACATTAGACGTGTTTTTTAAGAGTTTTAGTATTGAGCAAGAATTTCTGTATATCAATGCAATGTTCAATAATTTTAGTATTAAAGTAAGCAATATTTCTTTACTATCAATGCAATGGAAGTGATTGAGAATATTAGTTAAAAAAAAGGAGAAACAAAACAAGGAAATATATTATTGAAACAGTTAAAAAGATAGGTAGGTAGACTATAGGATAGACTGTAATATTACCTCTTTTGAATGTCGGGTCCAGTTTGGCAGCATTATCAATGATCTTTGTAATATCCTCTTTACCTGTAAAAATATAAGAGTTATGGTACAGTCAGTTCCAAAAGTAGCTGATCATACGCAATCTTTTATAACCCTATATTCTAAAGTGTGCACATTATTCCCTGGAAAAAACATTTGCCATTGATTGAAATGTTTAACTCTATACATTCTACCTGATTCTGACCAGTTTTTTATTAAAGTTATGTAACACAGAGGTTTTGAAAATATGAAGTTGTTCAGCTACTTTTGGAGCTGACTGTACTAGAGTAAATTTCACATAATGTATTATAAACTTGTTAGTATGTACCTACTAATGGATAAATATACATCCAAGCTGAAAACAAAAACTAGTGCTAATCACACAAAAATGTCTTGGGTGGATTGAACCCATCACATTGATTTCATTAGGCTTGTCTTAACAATGGTCAACAACCAGACATACAAACTTTGATATATCAAAAACAAATACAGTGTGAAAATAAAGATAATAATTACTAAGTTTTATAACAGTGTTGCAGTTGATATCAAGTGGCTCTGGTAGTAAGAGGTCCTCTTTAACATAGCCATGTTGTCTTAATAAACATTGTTCCTCATGTTCTTTTAGTTTATCTTGCGGTATACAGTGGTTGGATTCATAAGTGCATGTTGACATTGCAGGGTGCTGTAAAAAAAGTTACCATATTAACTATCTTAAGTTGTGAATAACTTTGATCCGGCAATCAAGCCTGAAAGACTGTTCACGAGAATAATTGCAATTTGCTCTTTAGTTTACTGCTAGTATTATAAAACCTGGCCCTCGTACCGCTGTAAACGTTTCAGATAAACACTTAGGGCTAACCTGTAAAATATGTTTTCGATCCCATTGGAGACTTTGTAATATCATAGTCAATTCTTTATCGATTTCATCGGTGTAAGATCTTAATTTTGATAGCTCTTCCATTCTCTTTTCCATCATGTTAATATCAGTTGCTAAAGGATAACCAACATAGAAGAATTTACAAAGTATTTTGACATTGTAATCTGATAAATAACAATTTGTAAGATTGACCAAAGACAATCGTTCTGAATTTGTCAATAGTGTCAATCAACGGGTGTTACCCGTGGGTGTCACGCACCGTTAATAGTAACAGGTTATAGGTATGGGTCCTGTAGAAATTTTATTTAGTTAGACAGTTTTTTATTTTATTGATTTTATAATATTTATAGCAAATGCTTAATTCGAGTACCTATTATTTTTCGGATAATACCGGTGATGTCTCTGGTTTCAAAACTGGCAAGTGGCAAGTCAAATTTTGACAGCTGATAGGTGCCATGATTCTTTTTTATCTGCAATTTGCCTATCGAGACGTGTGTGGTTTTAGGCAGCGAAATTTCTTGCCAAATGTGGGCAGAAAATGGCAGATACCGAGGTAATTTCGCTACTGATTGCTGAATTGCAATAGCTAAACTGTGACCACATTCATAACCCGTCGTTTCTTTGACAGGTTTTGAAAAAACTAAAAGATATACCATTTAGAATCCAGACCGCAAGTTTGAAGGAACGGCGTGAGGTTGTAGATGAGATTCGAAAAGTACTATCTACACCGGGTAAGTGATAAATAAGGCTATGTTTATTCATAATTTGTGACTAAAGTGCAATACAGTGGTGTAAAATAGTGTAGTGTTAGTAAGTATTTATAGGTTGGTTGTCCAGCTGTATTGATCCATAGAGCCCTGGATATAGCTCAGGTATTGCGCTCTCACTTGACTGAGTGTTGAATGTGCCAATCAGAGGTCGCCGTATGCAACAGATTGCATCTATATATAAATACAAGTAAATCAATTCATCAATACTTCCATTAAGTGGGGTGAGGGATGTGCCTGGGATGGCAAATAATGTGTTTTATGAAATACAGGATGATTTACTTTAAATTTGATTGAAATTGTCAGTAAATAACTTAAATATGAATATGCTACAGGAATGTGTTTATTTTCATTCAATATTTGGTACACACTACAGATAAAGTATTGAATACTATTGTTTATCATTGTGCAATACTTTAAATTTATGTATTGATGTTAGCTCCATAGTGTGAAGACTAATATCATGGTTTATGTTTGTAATAAACATTTACTGAATAAAAGACAATGGTTTCATTGTGTTAGATTAATGTTTCCTATGTTTAACTGCCTTCATACCAGACAGAATTTAAATTATTACCTTTTAAAGGACATGAAAAGCTAATATGCTATTAATGTATTTACAGTTATTAGTGTTACTAACTATATGCTCTGATAGTTAGGATTAAATGTTTTCCTATTCTGATTATCTACACTTAGACTATAATGATGAACAAAAGTTTGAAACTACTCAGCCTTTATTATGCAGAACATTTGGTTATCAAAAAATAGTTGTTCAATTCCAATAAAATATTTATAAGGTAGGTACAATAACAAATGAAGAAAGCATTGGTTTGAGCTAGGTTATGTATGAGGTGAAAGAAGCATACAAACAACAGGCACAATTCATATGCCAAGATAAAATGATCTAAAACCATAATATATTGTAGTACTAGGTACCACCTTGTAAAGAACAACAGGAACTATACCAGATACTAGTCCATATAAATAAATATTAATAAAAGCACTATTCCCCAGGCATCACAGAGCCAGCAGTCAGATATGTCTGCAGGCTGCTGTCCTTGACCCTGCACCGCTACAGAGACTCAACATCACAGTACTATGTGAAGAGTCTGGTCCACTACCTAGCCACCAGCCACAGAGAATGGACTCTCAAAGGCCTGCTACCCGTCCTCCTAGAGATATCAGAACAGCTCAAGAACACTTCAGCATCGTGAGTAGATTACTTGTGTACTAATATATCTGAAAAGGCTCTTTGCTTCTTTAAATGCACTAAGCTGCAACTGTCTTGGTATATATTTACTGCATACTTAAAGCTATAGACTATACAATAGACTTTGTATATAAAGTGATATCAAATTATAAAATACAATACTAATGAAAATGCAAGGTACAGCTTTAAATAACATTCTATTTAATTTGTACAACATAGTAGTCCAAATACAAAAAACACCTCTTCTATGGAAGGATTTGTGTAAAAGTTTAAATCTCTATCATATCAAATATTGGTAGAAGAATATTAATATACATGTAATTTATTTTTATATAATTTAGTGTTAGTGATTGAGGAATAACTGTTTGTGAATCAGTGAACTATAATTGTCTTCTCATGACTGCAAATCAATCCAATCCATATGTTTATTCCTTAACTTCACAGGAAAAGCACATGTCAGAGTGGCCTATATGCACTCCGATGGTCAACAGTCCTGGTTGAAGGTACCCTCCAGAACACTGAGGAGGATGGAGTGGACTACAACGCACTGGTGCTGGCGCAGGCCAACCTAATAGCTGCTGTCACTGCTTATGGAGACAAGAGGAAAAATGACAAGGCTTTTGCAATGGTAGTATAAAAAGAGCAAGCCATGACTTTCTTTCTGTTTCTTCTCACAAGCTACAGCTTTTCGGAAATGGTGGTAGATTTAAAATACTATGATGATTTTAAATACTTGTGAAAAGTTTATGAAATAAAACATATTTTACTTTAACTAAGATAAGCAACTGTGTCGACAAAACACAGTATAGGTAATCAGAGCTTACACAATGTTATTCAGCGCTTGCACTAGGCACATGTTATTCTGCCATACTGTTTAATGCACTATGACTTGTTTCCATAAGGAAAACAACATACATATACATAAATATGTTGTTTAAAATTTTGCAACGGCATAGTATCTAACACAGGTTTAAGGTATTATTTGTACAACTTGCAATAGTTTAAAATCATTAATGTATTTTTCTTCTTTCACAGTTACACGCCTCATGGCTGGCCATCGGCAAGGAGAAGTCATCAAAATGGCTGGACGTGCTGGTGGCCACGCCCCCTGACTCCGGGCCGCACGTGTGTGTCGCGTTCTCCACGTTATGCAGGCATCTCAAGCAAGTTGGAGATGAAGCTGCTATTGAACAGCATAAGGTAGGATCATACATATTTATTCATTGGTTTCTTATGCTTTAAGGGCCGTCCCGTGATTAATACGTAATCTTCAAAAAGGGTGGGGAGGGTCTATATAAAATCACGAAATATCACAGGGGGAGGGGGTTTATAGTAAGTAGTGAAATGTAAGAGTTTTTGGCACTTGTGTTCAAGAGATTCAGTTCTCAACAGAACAACTGATTATTATAGATAGGTAGGAGTATTGATTTTAATAATGACTTCAATATTAAAATACTTGTCTGCTAGATTGTGTTCTCCAAATTATATTAATAACGCCCATATTCCTACAGACAAAAATGCTGGAGAGCTTCACAAAGAGCATCATCAGCGTCAAGTCCCGTCCGAACGCGAATTACATCAAAGGTTGTCGCGAGCTGCTCGCGCAGTTGTCCGCCGCTGACGTCCGCGACGTGCTACTACCAGCTCTAGCTAAGGCCATGCTGAGGAGCCCCGAGACCATCGTGCAGGCCGTCGGGGAGGTGTTCGCGAGTCTCAATGTAGATCTGGATGGATTAGCTGTTGATATCGGCAAGAGTCTAATTGGTAAGTTTGAAATGTAGTTTTTTATTTATGTAACTTAATAATATTTGTGCTTATTTTGAGAGTTTGGAAATGCAACAACTTTTTGTAATTTGGTTGATGATTGATTGGTATAGTTGTATGTGAATGGCTGGCTCGGGCTGCTTATTTGTATGGTCTGAGCATTTAACTGCTACAAAAGGGGAGAAAATCATAAGAGAGCTTTGGTATAAAAACACACAGTTGTTTTCAGTCAAAACAATTAACTCGACATTAACTATATAGAGAAAAGGTTAAAGCATTATGTAAATAAGATTCACTAATAATAACTGTTGTGTATTTTTAGTGAACCTGCACTCGAAAGACGAATGGGTGCGAGTGGAAGCTGGGGTTGCGCTCAAACGGCTGGCGGAGAGGTGTTCGCAAGGCGCAGCCGCCAAGGCGTTACTTAGTCATGCCTTCGCTGAGTACAACGGTGCCGGAGGGAAACTAACGTCTAGTGAAGATAAGATCGCTGTGCTCAATGTTAGTATATACATTTTTATATTGAGACAAATTGCGAACCCGGTCAGTCGGTCGATGTTTATCGTGTCAGTTAGTTCAGGTTCAGGTTTTAAATGTATAAATATCTGTTTGTGGTGGTGTCTATTTGATAAAATGTGGTCATTGATATAGTTCAATTCCTTTAATAATTTTGGTAAATTGCGTTCATGGAATGCTTACACGGTATTTTCAACATGTTTCTTTTATTATATGCGCTGTAGAAGATACAATTCAGTATTGGAGCCACTCATGTCATAAGTAATTGTACTACTCCCTCCGCAGGGTGTGGGCACACTGAGCTCGCTGGCAGTATCGGGCGCAGAACGCGCGGCTCTGTTCTCGGAGGCGGCGGCGCAGGTGTCGCGCGTGCTGGACAGCGAGTCGCACGAGCGCACGCTGTGTGTGGCGCTCGACGCGCTGCACAAGTGGACGCTGGGGCTGGACTCGCACCTGCCACACAACATACTCGACATCTTCAAGGTAAGGGACATTAGCTCGCTGGCGGTGTCGGTGTCGGTGTCGGGCGCGCTGTTCTCGGAGGCGGCGGCGCAGGTGTCGCGCGTGCTGGACAGCGAGTCGCACGAGCGCACGCAAAGTTGCAGCATGCGTAAGAAATTTAACCTTTAGCTCTGCAATTTCAGAGACTAACTCTTAGGAAAGCATATTTTACTTCGCCATTATTTCATCTTTTGTTATGTTTTGTTATAGAAAAACCTGGGCGCAAAGAGCACAACGCAAGCAGTCCGCACGGCATACGTGAGCATGGTAGCGTCGTGTGTCCGCGGCCGCGGCGCCGGCGCCGACCACGCTGACGCACTGAGACCTGTCTTGTTCAAAGCCGTAGAGAAAGCCGCGCAACAGCCACTACAGGTAATACACATTAAGATTATCCTTCATGTATTATACTTTGAGTGCGTGCGTGCCTTCTTTTACGTGCACAATGGTATACGCACTACAATATAATTTTCTATACATTACAGCTGTCTTGCAAGCTGTCTAGCGTATCTGGCGGCCGAAGCACATTTACAAAACAATCTTGTAGCTAGTTTTTATTATGGTATCTTTGTTATAGCACTTGGTAGTAAGCGAGGGTATCTGCGCGATGCTGGCGCTGGCGTTACTGGACGAGGCGCGGGAGCTGCCCGGCAAGGCGGCCGTGTGGACCGCGCTCACACACCCCGACAAACACGTGCTCTTGCATGACAGAGTACTCTCCGCCGCTAGCGATGAAGGTAACTACTAACTTTATGTACTAACTGATTAAGTATAAACAATGTTCATTTTTTTTTTAAATTGGTTTAAAAAAAATAGTAGAGCTTCCTGTAAATAAAATTTCTCGTAACCCAATTTTTTTTTCATCTCATTTCACGGTTATCAATAACACAGAACGCAAAAATCTGCCCCAATTTTGGCCAAATTACAAGAATTTGGCTATTAGTTACTATGAAAATCTTCTAACGTAACTTTAACTATGCATTACATATATTTCGATACAACAGTTACACTACAATATTTCTCCTTTACAGTCCTAATACAGGTGGTGTTGCTATGCAGAACAGTTTTAGAAAACTACCCAAATGTTGCCAGCGATCAAAACTCGCCGGTATACAGGGCAATGGTGCTAATGTTGGTATCACCGAACAAGGCCGTCCGTTCCACCGCCATTGAAGAAGTCAAGTCTCTGGTGGGCAAAGAAGACAGGTTCTTATTGGCTAGGAGTTTAGCGTCAAAGTTGAATGAAGTGCTGGAGGAAGGGAAGGTGTTCAGTGTGAAGGAGAAGACGCCGCCTGAAGAGAAGGGGGGAGAAGTGACTGGGAAGATGATACTGGATTGTGTTCAGGCGCTGTGTTCGTTCAGAGGTAAGTTGTACTGAAAATATGTTTCTGTTATGAGTAATTAGGCCTTTTATATAGAGCCAGACTCGTGATGTTTATGTATAGTAAGTCTATTGTAATAAACATGTTCCTAATATACTTTAAAAAATATACCCTGATCTTAAGATGGTTACAGGGTGTGAAATAATGAAACATAAGATTGCAAAATTGTGTTTAACTATTTATTCTATTATATAATATTCAACTTAAGAATGTAGTTAGAAAATAGAGTACAAAGTTATTCTTGATAACATTCTTTGAAGTAGGAACAAAATATATACAACTTTTTTCTGAACAGGGTACCCAGAAAAAGAATCGCAAGAGCTAGCAATAGACGTGCTGCCGTGCTGCCACCACCCACTCGCAGTGGGCGTGAACAAGCGCGCCTGGGTGAAGCTGGTCGCGTACCTGCAGCACGACCCCAAGAAACTCGTGTCACTGTACGCTAACACCTTGAAGAATAAGTACATCACTGAATATGTACCGAACGAGGTGAGGATTGATTCACTGTTGAAAATTCTTACTTAACCTATTAATCTATTTAATAAACAAAAGTTCAGTCTATTCCTGGTTTAAATTATGCCTAGCTTGTAGTCATAAACTTGTGAAAGATTTTCTTCTAACCGGGAATAATAATAAGAGGTTGCGCATTATGGTCGAAGCTAGTTAGATATCCCTGTTATGTGGTGCTCCAGGCGGTTGCTTAGTTCCCATTTCTGCAGAGCCGGCTCTTTGCGAATGAATAAACATTAGATAACAGGTTGCATTGGAATTAAGCTGACTGGATACAACTGTGCTCTTCGTTGCTCCTAGCTCCTACATACTTTACTCTGTGATCCTAGTCAAAATGTTTTGGATGTGACATGATTTTGTGCGAGAAGTGTGCGGCTGCAACACGCATCGTTGCAAGACACTTAATCTCGTTGTAGTTAGGACAAAACTGACAAACCTTGCGCAATCCCATTACTGACGAATATCTATTCAAATATCGGTGCGTCTCCAATGCGCATTTTAATTTCAGGCATAAGGGTATGCTCGGCAATCGTGCAATTAAAGCGCAACAACTCGCGCGCAATAGGCGCACCTTTTTTTGGACACACAAATTTACACTCGACTTTTCATGTTGTCAACAGACACTATCAAACGTGGTATCAACATTAGTGGCGACGAACGCAGAGGTGATAGCGGGCAGCGCGATACAGGCGGCGCTGGACACGCTGCTGTCGGCCGAGCTGCTGCGAGTTACCAGAGACGAGTACTTCACGTATCTCACGCCGGAGGGAGAGCTGTACGACAAGACCTCCGTGCCCGGGTACGTAGTTACGAATTAAATAGATTTACACCCGGTTTCTGAGGTACATTTAGGGGTAGTTTATCTATTGAATAGAGTTTAAACTCATATAAAAAAAAACGCTATTGAAGAGATAAATTACCGCTAAATGTAGTAAGAAACCGGGGGTTAGATAGCAGGGAAATGAATACCAGCTAATATATTAAGGAAGTATCAGCTGTTTATAGGTTTACCATTAGCCTTGAAATATGGTATATGATTTTCTTTTAAAAGTAACTTCTGCACTATTAATGCTGTTGCGTTGCGGGGCGTTCTACAAATGGCAAACAAGTGCAACGTATCCAAAACAACTGTCAGTAAAAGTTTAAAAAATACCAGCTAACGTGCGCGTATACGTACATGCATGCATTTATGTATATCATAAAACATGTAACATGGAAAACTTTACGATTTAAATCGTTAGCGATAAAGTAAGTTTTATTTAACTGTGGATATAACTTTTATTCTCCTTGTTTAGTAATGAAGACAGTAAAGAAATGAACATGAAGCGAGAGAGCAAGGCGTACAGTTACAAAGAACAGTTGGAGGAGCTGCAGTTGAGACGAGAGATTGAAGAGAAGAAACGTCGAGAAGGGAAGATCAAACAGGTTTGTACTTCATATATATTATATTTAATTTTTGTAGGCTATTATTTTTATATATTTTTTGGTTGTTGAATAATGTGTCTTGTGTGTGTATTAATAGTGTATTGTTTTGAATGACAGGTTCCGTTGAGTGCCAAACAAAAAGAAGCAATCAAAGCGCAATTAGCAAAAGAAAGCGCAATTCGACAGAGACTAAGTGCCGTAAGTACTGTTATTAGTTTCATTCATACTCATTTTATTATTAGTTTCATGTTCCTTACCTTTAGGTTAAGGTTTCTTTTGATTGACTTACAATCGATTCACTATATCGAGTTAATTCGCTGTCGTTGCCGCCAATTCTTTTGTATTTTTTATTACGTAAAACTGCTGTTATTATGGTAGTATGACATTGATATTTCGCGTTTATTTTATGCTGCAGTTTTGATAGCGAAGGTGCTTAGCTAAATGCTATATGCAGGTGTTGTAAACATGTGTGTGTGTCCAGTTGGAGCGTCGCGTGAGCGCTTCGGTGGGGCTGCTGTGCGCGGTGAGCGCGGGGTCGGGCGCGGCGCTGTGCCGCGGCGCGCGCCGCGTGGTGCCGGCGGCGCTGGGCGCGCTGCGCTGCCCGCTGGCCGCCGCGCCGCTGGCCGCCGCCTACTGCCGGCTCAGGCACGCGCTGCTGCCCAGACACCCCGCGCTGGCCGACCTCGTGGCACGCCTTACTGTGAGGTAACAACACCATTCTTATAGTATTTCTTGCAATTTCACACAGCTCTCAGGTTTTCTACAAATATTTTCAGTAATTAATACTTATTTTACCTTTTGTAAAACACCAAAAAGCTAGTGATTTTAACACCGCTGCACTAACTTGCCAAAATACTTTTAAAAAAATATACAGAACTTTAAATCTATTTTTTTACAATATCTTTAACCTAAACGTTTCCTTGTTCCCACCAGACTGCACAAACCTCAATGCGACTTGGAGCCGAGCTGGGAGGACGAGGAGCTGGTGGGCGCTACGATCCGCACCATCAACAGTATCCACGCGGCCACCATACCCAAGCACGACGAGAGCAACCACAGGAGCGTGCACCTCACCGCGCCCGGACTCTGCTATGTGTTCCCACTGCTCAAGTTAGGTATGTATTCTTTATTATTTAATACTGTTGATAGACATGTATGTGTGTTAAGTGAAGATTAAATTAAACAAAAATTATAAGAAATCTTTCCAGAATAATATACGTTTATATGAATTATTCTCGAGTTTTGCGGTGTTAAAACTACATAAAATTATTGCAACATAACCAAAAATATTACCGTCTAAATGATAAAACCATATGCATGCAATCATGTGCGCGCGCGAGACGTGTACATGCACGCACTGGTAGAAATGACCGCATTCATTTCCATTGTATCAATTTTATTTAATTGACGTATGTAAAGGTTTTTTTCTTCTTCTGGAAGTGCGATATGACGCAGCTTTAAATTAAACCTTTGTATTTTTTTTGTCAAGGTCTCTCTGGCCCGGCGGGTCGCGCGGACGAGACGATGATGTTGAACGGTCTGGCCGTGATCGCTGAACACGCGGCGCTGCGGGACGACTCCGACATGATGCATCCAGCGCTCTTCCCCATCGACCACATGTTCAGGCTGCTCATTGATCTTATTAGTATGTTCATTTAGCTGTTGTCAATGATGTTAACAATCGACTCGTGTTCCTATTGCATTGATATAAAAAAATGTGGGTGGTGCAATGGTGGTGGGGCAATTTCTGTATTAAATATTTATGATTTTGGAAACTTTTTACTTTTTGAGAAAACAAGTTTGTGTAAAAAAAAAAGCATTATATTTGAGGTATATATCAGCAGTGTGAATTGACAATATTAATATAATTGTCTAGAGTAGTGAGTTAAATATTTTATATCCTTCTTCACGTCTAATCACGTAATATTTTCGACATCTCAAATAACCGCTGTGAATGAGATGACTCCATTTTTATGCTATGTTTTGTGCTATACGCAGGTAGTACATCAGGTCGCGTACAAGCGGCGTGTACAGTAGCACTGCTAGATACTGCACGTTGCGCGTCGCGCGCCATGCTGTCGCTCGATGACGTCACCTGCCTTATGGACGGACTGCAGAGCCCGCTCGAGGTACGTGCACGTCACACAAATACTTTTGATTTACTTCGATCAAGATTGTCCTTTACACGCTTCACGCCAAGAAATGTATTTTATATTATTAACATGTTATGGGAAAAGACTGACAAAAACTAAGGCCATCGTGTACGAACCTCATTGGCTTTTGAATGGCGGCAGTCGCTTGAACACTAAAATCTTTAATTATTAGGAGGTTTACGTAGTAATTTGAAAACCTACGCTTTATCTAAAAGCATACGTAAAAGTTAAATTCCAGAAACCTGCAGAAAGAAAAAAAAGATTTTAAGATAGTTTGAGATTCTCCCCATCATTTGCTGTACAGAAAGTACTTATGTGTTTATCTTTACACAGGTGGTCCGCGACGCCGCGCTCCGTGCACTACAGTGCGTGGTGGAGTGTCTGCCCAGCTTACTGGAGGACCCCTCCATCGCGCTGTCTCTCACCAAGAGACTGCTCGTAGCTACCTTCGACGTCTCCGCAGACAACCAGTTAGTAATTATTATGAAGTTTATAATCACACATTTTATATTTATTCAATAATGTTTGCATTGTCTATAATATGTATCATATATTTAAGTGTCATTTGTACAAATAATTGGGTTTTGTGTGCATCAATATTTGGATGCAATAAAAAATCGGTATCATTGTGCTTTTGACCGATAGCCGACAACTTAAAATTCTCCATAATGTGACTTACAATATTCAGTCCTTTTAGGCCTCTTATTGACGTAAACAGTAACATCAAACTAACCAAAAAGTGTTGTGTAACAGGAAACTAGCCGAAGAGCTATGGTCGAAGCTGCCCCTGGCGCAGCAGTGGAGCCGCGAGCCGGAGCTGGTGGAGCTGATGCTGGGCGAGGTGCAGCACCCCGCCGAGCCGCTGCAGCGGGCCGCCGCCGCCGCGCTGGCGCAGCTGGTGCAGCGCAGCGCCGACCCCGCCGCGCCCGACCACGTGCTGCAGCGCCTGCAGGACATATACTCCGACAAGTTGCCGGTAATTAACACTGTCGCTACTTTGAGACTATAAGCCCTTTATTGAGTTATTAACTTACTTATATTATAAGACTTACGTTATTGATGTTGATGAAATTAAATGTGAACTGAGTTATTTATCTTACAAGTTTCACATGACGAGGTGTTGTGTCAATTTCTGGAACTTCCTTATGTAGTATAGTAATTTTGTTTTATCTACAAAGCTGACTTAATAAGAGATTTAAAACAATGAATAGTTTTTGAGTCTGGTTATAAACTTTCTAATGATAGATTTCCAAATGTACTTTGTAGATTTCATTCAATATTCATTTTTTAAACAAATCTCGATAGTCATTACTCACTATGAATACTTGTGGTCAGATGATCCCGGCCAAGCTGGACCAGTTCGGGCACGTGGTGGAGGAGGCGGTGGACGAGTGGACGGGGCGGCGCGGCGTGGGGCTGGCGCTGGTGGCGCTGGCGCCGCGCCTGCCCGCCGCCGCCGTGCCGCCCGCCATGCGCTTCTTCGTGGAGCGCGCGCTGGCCGACCGCCACGACCAGGTGCGCGACCAGATGCTCAACGCCGCCATGGCTATTGTGGACCTACATGGCAAGGTAAGGAATCGAGCTGTTTACTAAAACTTGTGAATAGATTTCAGGAATGATAGTGATATATCAAATATTTGTCTTAATTTATTTGAAAGGAAAGTTGTTGCCTACTAAATAGACTGACCTAGGCAATGCTGAATATACTCCTATTTAACATATTATTGACACCTACTTTCGTCGGAACTCAAAATAAGACATTATGTGCCGTATTTGTTTCAGGTCATCAAAAAACGACACCTTTGGTTTTGCTATAAACAAATTCTATATACTTAGCTAGCTTTCCCAAAAGATGAATCAAATCTTCAATCAATTCTAATCAATAATATGTAAACTTACCGTTGTATTTCAACAGGAAACGCTAAGCAGTCAACTGCCAGTGTTCGAGAACTTCCTGGACAAGGCGCCGAAGTCAGGCGGGTACGACGCGGTGCGCCAGTGCGTGGTGCTGCTGGTGGGGTCGCTGGCGCGCCACCTGGAGCCCAAGGACCCGCGCATTAAACCCATCACGCTCAGGCTGGTGGCCGCGCTGTCCACGCCTAGCCAACAGGTTTGTACCACTGCGCTACTACACAAACATTTCTAGATCTATTTTGTATTTTTTGTGTCTTCATTCGATAGTCCTTTTTGTGAATGATAAACGTGATTCCTGGTATGACATGATTACCTACACAATTTTTTCTACGGTGGTAATGATCTTTTTTAGAAGAAAAAGTAACGTACACGTGCATGTTTAAGCGTGCACGAGTATATATACGTTTTAAGAGATTACTCGTGATTCTATAAGTTTTATATACAAATACATAATAATAAATACGATAATATTTTTCCTTATTGTTTTAACAATTTAGTACCTAAATCTAATTTCATGCAATGTTTTATAAAGATTGAATCTTCTTTGCTCATGTTCCACGTTGTTGAATGTATAGGTACAAGAAGCAGTGAGCAACTGCCTGCCTCACCTGGTGAGCTCGCCGGCGCTGGAGAAGGAGATCCCCGCCATCATGAACAAGCTCATGAAACAACTGCTCACCGCCGAGAAGTACGGAGACAGGAAGGTAACATACATCAATCATCATCATCACATACACAAACTACTTTATGTCATTTGCATTTAAATTTGTAAGATGATCGAGAGGCTGAAAGAGGATAATATAAAAAACATTAAAATTGAACAGAAATTATGTTCTTAACTAGCCAACTTCAACACCCTGTTACTGCTACTATGTCTGATAGGGGACAACGCATTTGTCCTCTCCTCACGAGAAGATTAAAAAAATATGAATTTATTTATATTGTTGAACAATTTAACATACCCCTTTAACGTCATGACCCATAGAAATCTACAAGAACAACAGTACATTTGTGTGCACGTTGCTTGTTTCCGCTTGGGGCAGCTGAATATTAGTAAAATGTTTGTTCCTCGTTGTGCAGGGTGCCGCATACGGTATCGCCGGCATCATCAAAGGTCTCGGCATTTTGTCACTCAAACAACTGGACGTTATGGGCAAGTTGACGGAAGCTATTCAGGAGAAGAAGAATTACAAATATCGTGAAGGTACGTAATCTATTATTTAATTGTTAAATACTTTAGATCATTCTTTTTTACTGATTTTACGACGTCCACGTAAAGCTCGCGCTAAATAACTTTGTGCGTATAGCCGTAAGCCGCTGAGAAATAAAAAATAAACATAATATTTAGAAGAGGAATTAAGATATTGGAGACGTTACATCTTTGGTGTCTAAATGACCACCCATTCCGCCACTTTTTCTCCAAATTACTTGATTTTTGACGCTAATTGACTATTACAGGTTAACCATAAACGGCATGCCGCGTTTTCTAAATACCTTTCCATATAAAGCTGTATAAATTCGCTTGGCCCGCGCGCTTGTCACTTGGACAATGTAAACCAGTCTATTACATAACGTGTGTTTCCTACAGGCGCGTTGTTCGGCTTCGAGATGCTGTGCTACAAGCTGGGCCGGCTGTTCGAGCCGTACATCGTGCACGTGCTACCGCACCTGCTGCTGTGCTTCGGCGACAGCTCGCAGTACGTGCGCGCGGCGGCCGACGACACGGCCAAGCTCATCATGAGCAAGCTCAGCGCGCACGGCGTCAAGCTGGTGCTGCCCTCGCTGCTGCAGGCGCTGCAGGACGACAACTGGCGGACCAAGGCCGGTATGTACATAACCACTTACTCAGGCGCCTGTGGAAATCATAATATCCTGAGGCTGGTATGCTGATTACGAAGAAAACGAAATATCTAATTGTTACGGTCAGTTTTCATGCATTAAACTGTAAACGATTTAATTTGTTCTGGGAAAATTATGTCTTTTGAGCAGAAAAGATTATTTGTCACGAATTTGTAACGGTTTCCTAGAATGTAGTCGTATGACGTTATAAGCACTGAAATATTCTGTAGTGTTGACGTACCAAAGACAATCATCTTCAAACTTGGAATAAGTGGCCGTACCAACAAATCCAAAATTGCATCGCATTGGTCGTGGGTTCGATTCCCACACGGAACAAGTGTTAATGCGATCCACAAATAGTTGTTTCGGGACTAGTTGTCCTTTGTGTCCGTTGTTTGTATGTTCCAGTGGCGAAGGCTCCATATAACTCGATTCCTACCGGCTTCCCTTTCTGGACAGACTTAATATTAGTGTTAAATTAATAGTTTACTATTGCCAAATAATACACAATTAATAAATAATCACCAATATTTAAAACGTAATCTTTAACTAGAATCATTAATCTAATCGAAATAGTACGAAAACACCTACCCTTTAAAAATTACGCTCCGCTAAAAACGCAACGTGAAGTAATAATAATGAAATAAGCCGGAGGCGTTGATCCGGAATCGCGTACAATAAAAACTATGGCGGCGATGTCGCTTACGACCTTTTGGATCGCGCTTCGCACCGCGCTGCATAGTAGCAAGCAAGCCGGAGGAAGAGCGGGTTGCCTCTCGCTACAGCGCTCGCGCCGCGACAGACACATGATCTTACGCATGTTTCTGTCGCGGCGCGAGCCGCGTGCAAGAGCGAGATGGCGAAATATAAGCTAAGCATCATGCATAAGTATGAGTCGAACATTCTTATTCTTCACCAGTTTGACAATAGGTTATGTTTGTTTACAGTTTACGTCTTTCGCGCGCTCTTTAAGAAATTAGAATATTTGTGTTTATTACAACATTATTCCTTAGTAAATATGTTTGTAAATGTATCAGTGTATTAGACAGTAATTGTTTTGCATGTATCCATTGGAATACATATTCATTTTGTCAGATTTTTAGGTTAAACTTTCTATAAAAGTTTTCTGCGTTTTCAGTAATGTTTTTGGTATTTTATTGTTGATAAATTAATTCTAAATTGAATTCTAGTATAATATGTTATTAAACAACCAGTTCGAGACAATCATCAATCATTTGAAATACGTTATCAAAATATGTGCTGTTGTGTTACCTACGTGTTACTACTGAAGTCAGAGTAACTACCTAAATACAAAACAAGCATGATTAGGTAGCATGGTAAGTACCTATGTATTATTAGACTGTAGAGAGAGAAATAAGAGACTGTAGTATTGTTATTATGCAGTAATACGCCATTTTTACGTCGGCATTCTTACGATGTCCATATGTAGCTACTATACCTAGACAATGACTTATAGCTCCGGCTAGCCTTATATAAATATTGACCCTTCGCCACTGGTATGTTCGTAAAAGTTCCCGCGACACCTAAACAATTCTTAATGCAGGAGTAGTGATTTTAATAAGATAAAGATAAAAAATATTGTAAAAAACTGAAAAAGACGACAAAAAAACACATGAAATCACTGCAAGTAATTTATTTCGTGTGTGGCAGGTTCTATCGAGTTGCTAGGCGCGATGGCGTACTGTGCTCCTAAGCAGTTGTCGTCGTGCCTGCCGTCCATCGTGCCCAAGCTCATCGAGGTGCTGAGCGACTCGCACATGCGCGTGCAGGAGGCGGGCGCCGAGGCGCTCGGCGTCATCGGCTCCGTCATCAGGAACCCCGAGATCCAAGGTAACTACGAAATAGATTTTGCAACCTTACTGACCCGGCGAACTTGTAAATTCGTAAAGATATTTTTGTGTTACTAAGCGCCTTAGTAATTTAAGTGGAAAAAGTTGAGGTTCCAAAATATCACACATATTTTTTTTGCCTAATTCTCTAGTATACGCAACCGTGCACGTTCACGTTACTTGCACTTTACAGTACTAACACTTAATTTATCCTACAGCCATCGTCCCAGTGCTACTCCAAGCGCTACAAGACCCATCAAACAAGACATCGGCCTGTCTACAAACGTTACTAGACACCAAGTTCGTGCACTTCATCGACGCGCCGTCCCTCGCTCTCATCATGCCGGTCGTTCAGCGAGCCTTCCTGGACCGAAGCACGGAGACCAGGAAGATGGCGGCGCAGATCATCGGCAATATGTACTCGTTGACTGATCAGAAGGATCTGATGCCGTATCTACCTAATATTATACCTGGATTGAAGAGCTCGCTGTTGGATCCTGTGCCTGAGGTATGTCATAGAGTAGAACATATTTTTATTGATTTTTCGAGGGAAGTAAGGTTTATTAAATTTTGTTCTGCTTGCGACTTTCAGTATTTCTATTGATATAGTAGTCCTGAATAATTACATACTTATGGAGTAACCAAAATACACGCCCTGTATACTTAACATTAATACGTGTCAAGTGGCGTTAACGTACACTTATGTACGTATATTTTCACACGAGCGACAAACAACAAGATACGTTATGCGTGCGTATACATGGTAATTTTATTTATAATGTTTCTACAACAGGTGCGATCAGTATCGGCTCGAGCCCTTGGCGCCATGGTGAAGGGTATGGGCGAGAGTAGCTTCGAGGAGCTGCTCCCATGGCTGATGCACACTCTCACGTCTGAGTCCAGCTCCGTGGACCGCTCCGGCGCCGCGCAGGGACTCTCCGAAGTCGTCGCCGGACTCGGCGTGCACAAACTACACAAGATTATGCCGGGTATGTCTTACTTGAGGCTTAAGCCTTACATTATTCAGGTTCAACTTCGAATAAACTACGGATAGCTAATCCTTCCTTCAATCCACAGACATCATCGCAACGGCAGAGCGTACAGACATAGCGCCTCACGTGAAGGACGGCTACATCATGATGTTCATCTACATGCCGGGCGCGTTCACGGACGAGTTCACGCCCTACATCGGACAGATCATCAACCCCATCCTCAAGGCGCTCGCCGACGAGAACGAGTACGTGCGAGAGACCGCGCTCAAGGCGGGACAGAGGATAGTCAACCTCTACGCCGAGTCGGCTATCACTCTCCTCCTCCCAGAACTAGAGAAGGGACTCTTCGACGAGAACTGGCGTATCAGGTACAGCTCGGTGCAGTTACTGGGTGACTTGCTGTACCGCATCTCAGGGGTGTCGGGCAAGATGAGCACGGAGACCGCCTCTGAAGATGACAACTTCGGTACAGAGCACTCGCATAAGGCGATCATCAACGCACTGGGGCCAGAGAGAAGGAACAGAGTACTGGCTGGACTGTATATGGGCAGAAGCGATGTTGCGCTCATGGTGCGACAGGCGGCGCTACACGTTTGGAAGGTAACACACTGTATTTTTTATATTAGTCAAGTGATCTGGCGATTTTCATAAAAAGCACTTATACCAATATGTTTTTTGTTTTGTTTTGTAGGTGGTAGTAACAAATACTCCCAAGACCCTCCGCGAGATCCTACCAACACTGTTTGGTCTATTGCTGGGATGCCTCGCCTCCACCAGCTACGACAAGAGACAAGTGGCTGCCAGGACTCTTGGCGACCTCGTCAGAAAGGTAACAAAAACCTTTCATAAAATGTTAATCATTCTGCTAGGCAGTTGTAAATTTTCATATATATTTATCATCTTTCTTTTTGTTGTAGCTCGGCGAGCGTGTACTACCAGAGATTGTGCCGATCTTGGAACGTGGTTTACGGTCAGAGCGAGCAGACCAGCGGCAAGGTGTCTGTATCGGGCTGGGAGAGATCCTCGCCTCCACATCTAGGGATGCTGTACTTAGCTTTGCTGATGGACTGGTCAGTAGACATTTATATTAGAAACTTACTTTTGTCTAAGGAAACCTGCATAGACGTGTTGTTATTTATGTAGCAGAAAAGTATCTATTTTGTAACCATATTTTTTCTGACCCCAGGTGCCGACAGTCCGCACGGCGCTGTGCGACCCCCTGCCCGAGGTGCGCGTGGCCGCGGCGCGGACCTTCGACAGCCTGCACGCCACCATCGGCAACAAGGCGCTCGACGACATCCTGCCGCAGATGCTCGAGGGACTCAACGACCCCAACCCGGAGGTCGCCGACGCCACGCTCGATGGACTCAAGCAGGTTCGTATCATTTGTTTTATGTGATTCATAGATTGAATGGTTATGTGCGGCAGGATGATGATTACAATTGATCGTTCTTGTTCAGATAATGGCGATCAAGTCCCGCGCGGTGCTGCCGTACCTGGTGCCGGTGCTGACGGGCGGCGGCGGCGGCGTGGACACGCGCGCGCTGTCGGCGCTGGCGGCGGCGGCGGGCGGCGCGCTGGCCCGCCACCTGCCGCGCGTGCTGCCCGCGCTGCTGGCGGCGCTGGCGGCCGCGCGCGGCGGGCCCAGCGAGGCCAAGGAGTTGGACCACTGCCGCGACGCGCTGCTGCCCGTGCTCGACCCGCCCGGCGTGCGCTGGTGAGTGTCGCCCGAGCACTGTCGGTCTGCTCAGAGTCACTCGTGCATCATACTGAACTGTTCCCTCCGCCAGCATCATCGACACGCTGCTGGAGACGTGCCGCACGACGTCGGGCGCGCGGCACTGGGCGGCGGCGGCGCTGCTGTGCGCGTTCGTGTCGCACTCGCGCGCCGACCTGGCGCCGCACGTGGCGCAGCTCATCCGCGGCCTGCTGCTGCTGCTGGCGGGCGCCGAGCGCGACGTGCTGCTCATGGCGTGGGAGGCGCTGGCGGCGCTCACCAAGACGCTGGACCCCGAGCGCATGATCGCGCACGTCAGCGACGTCCGGCAGGCCGTGCGCTACGCCGCCGCCGACCTCAAGGGCGAGCTGCTGCCCGGCTTCTGTCTGCCCAAGGTAGGCGACGTGTTTCTACGTTACTTTGTTTTAAAGTAAAAGCTTATTAGTTTAATATTTCCAGAATGCGAAATGTAAATGTCCCATCTCTAGTATTCTATTTTGTTCTACTGTATTTACCTAGCCATTTCTTTCCAGGGTATAGCACCTATCCTGCCACTGTTCCGTGAGTCCATACTGAACGGCTTGCCTGAAGACAAAGAGAACGCAGCGCTGATGTTAGGCGAGGTGATCAAGCTGACATCGGCGAGCGCCATCCAACCGTCAGTGGTGCACATCACTGGGCCTCTCATCCGTATCCTCGGAGACAGGTTCAACTCTAGTGTCAAAGCGGCCGTGCTGGAGACACTCGCCTCATTACTCTCCAAGGTACGTTTTTTTTTTGTATAACTGATGAATTCAATGCAAAGGGATAGTAATCCTACTACACTGCGGTAAATCAACCTCACTAACAAAACCTTATGATTTCTCAGGTGGGTTCGATGTTGAAGCAGTTCCTGCCGCAGCTGCAGACGACATTCTTGAAAGCGTTGTACGACCCCAACAGGCCCGTGCGCATCAAGGCGGGCTTGGCGCTGGCACAGCTTGTTGTCATCCACACGCGTGCCGATCCGCTGTTCGTTGAACTGCATAATGGCATAAGAAATATTGAAGACCCCGCTATTAGGGAGACTATGCTGCAAGCACTGCGCGGCATTATCACCGCCGGCGGTGACAAGATGTCCGAGCAACTGCCCATCCAGATCTTAGGCACGTTGACCAGCCCTAACCTCCTGGCTCAACCAGACGAGACTCCGCGTAGCGCCGTGGGCGGGTGTCTAGGTGCACTGCTACACTGTCTGCCCATCACGCATCGCGATGCTGCCCTCGTCCACCACATCCTCGGCGCCAACACCACCACCACAAACAATAGTGCCAACGACGAATGGTTCCTACAACACGGGCGATCGTGCGCACTCTTCGTCGCTTTGAAAGAAACACCGGAAGACGTCTATAAAGAAGGCTTCGAGGACAAAGTAGAGAAGACCCTGCTAGGATACCTGGCGAGTGACAAGATACCGATCGCGTGTAACGGTATCAGAGGTATCGGCTACTTGATGAGGCATCTACTGGACAACGAACGACCCGTCCCGCAGATCATACTCTCGCAATTCGTCAGGGTAAGTGGAAACAGTTATTTATACTTCATTCAATGATATATTTGGTAAACACGAACTAATGATAAACGTGGGTGTGCGCAGAGCATGAACCACTCCAGCAACGAGGTGAAGCAGCTGATGGCCCGCGCCAGCACGCTGCTGGGGCGCGGCGCGGCGCTGGGCGGCGGCGGCGGCGCCGACGTGCTGCGCGCGCTGCTGCCGGCGCTCGTCAACGGAACCAAGGAGAAGAACACCTACGTGCGCGCCAACGCAGAGATCGCGCTGCGGGCCGTGCTGCGCCTGCCGCACGACGAACAGTTCCATCTGGTGAGTCACGCGCACACCACTCTAACTCCAGCCTCGCGTACCAAAATTAGCTGTATACAGTTCCATGGACTTTATTATCATTAACTGTGTATGGCAATACACAGTTAATGATAAATAGATGTATTGAAAAAACTCTTTCCCCTCGTTATATTCTATTCCAAGTATAATAAACTTGCTTTATTACTAAATGTACTATCATATAAATAGGTATGTAAGTGTATTTTAGCTATAGCATATTACACTAATTCATTGACAATAGATTAGTTAGATTTCAAATTATAAAAATGTTCATTGTTTAATGTTACCAATCAGTTAGACATAAATTTCCACGAAATAAAACCCCATATCTTTGTCATATCAGAGTGCAAGATCTTTGTTTGTGTGATCTGAATAGATAAGCTAAAATTAATAGCTCTTCTTAGTATATTGATAAGATTATCATCAGTACTAAAGAAATACGGAATTATGTTTGCATTTCATAAATAAGTAAGCATGAAATTGTTTAATAGAATATAGGTCCCAGTAAATAGACAAAAAGTTATTGTCACTATTGTTGAATAAACTATGTATTTGTAATCTGAAACCAAGGCATATTGACTGCTAATGATCTGCTGAATAGTCTGTTATCAATGCTACAATGTTGATGTTAGTTTTGTATTAAATTAAAAACAAAGAATAATAAAAATAATCAAGTCAATGTGTCGAGAATCTATTGCACATAACAGCATATATCATGATAAAGTAGCTGTTTGACGTGATGTGTTTGTTTGTGCAGCAATGCATGTCGCTGCTGGACGAGGGCGCGCGCGAGGCACTGAGCGACGTGGTGGCGCGGGTGCTGCGCCGCGCCCACAGCGACGGCCGCGACGAGGACCTCGACTGCACGCTGCTCACCTGAACATCACCACCACGTCATTAGCAGCATCCACTTTGTTTTGTTACTCCTTGTAAATATCCGACGTTATGCGCGATTTTATATACTGATACACCTTCGACTGTTACTATTAATTATAATATGACGTTTAAGGTCTAGTATAAGTGTGCCGTTACTCTTGCGGTATCGGCGCAGGAATTTGCAATTCTACACTATTTGATATCACTAGTTTTTCTGTACTGATATGAATAAAATGAATTAAATAAAGGGAAAGAATATATTGTCTGTTTTTGATCATTTATTATATTTTGAAAATGGCATAAAATGATTTAATAATTTATTACAAACAGTACTCTAGCTATTAACATAATCAAGGAGTGAGTTGGAGGGAGAGGAGTCTATGTCAATATTGATAAATCAGAACATGATAGGTACTTACACTACAGTTGAGCATTCCATATCTACAATGAGAACAAGTTTGTATCACTAAACATGTGGCAATATCAATAGTATTTACATGAATGTGAATGTATGTCTGAAATAAACAGTCAACTTTATACACAATTGTTTGACTCACTCATCTCCATAATGTGACACTGTCAAGGTTTCATAATGATTGGGCTACTATCTAACATTTACTTGTGGCACAATTACGTATATCAACATTAATATCTACAGTAATTACATATACATTACAAATGCTGGCTATTAAAACTTACGTATCAATAATGGGAATGTTACATAAACTGTCTATTTAAACATAAAACTATTGGATGAGACTAAATAAGTGTGGTGGAATTATAGCTCCTTATTTTCCTTTTTCTTTGAGAAGCCTCTGCTCTGCATGAGGTCATTGCACTCTTGACGTGTGAGCTGCGACAGCGGCAGACGCTCGAGCTCGCGGTCGCCCTCGCCGAGCAGCACCAGCTCCGGAGGCGCGCCACTGATAAACTTCACCTCCAGACGTTCATAGAAAGGGGCGTCATCCATAACGAACCTCTTTACTTCTGGTAGACGGTTTAGAGAACATCCTCTACAACTCTAAAACAAATATAACTTTAATTTTAATAACAATTTATCATAGTTAAATAACTTTGATAATAAATAGAGAAATGCCGATTCACTAACCTCTATTCTTGCTGAAACGACGTCGGTGTGATCATATGCCGCTGATGTGGCCAGGATAACGCAAACAGCTAACAAAATACACTTCATTGCGGGGGCGGTGAACTTCCACTCGACAAAATTAAATGCAAAGTAACCTGAATCGCTTCAGTCGCTATCAGGCGTACAATTTTACGACGAAATTCGTGACGCTGACGCACAGCTTGACAATTGGTGTAATTGGATTTGACGTTCTACCATCAGTCCAGAAATTTATGGCAGTATTGAAATTCCTGATCGAGGGAAATTCAGGAATTCTTATATGTATGATCATATTTGTAATATGAGAAATTAAACTTCAAATAGATGAATTGTGACTAAAAAAGAAACACGAGTACCGCAGATAAAGAGAGTGCGTTTCAAAAGATCATTTTATCATTTCTGAACGCACTCACACATAAGATTTGTTTTGTTTGCTTTTGTTTTCTTGATTTTGACAGATTTGATTTGACTAAATTTGACAGTTGTTTGTATGACACCACACAGTCGACAACAAGTGCACAATTTATTTTGGTTGCAGTGTTACTAATACTCAGTATCAGGCCTTCTTTTTTTTGTATATATTTCGTGCATATACTTAACAACAATAACGTCATCATGCAGCAAGAACATAAGAATGCCATCCAAAAAAACTATACCTCTTTAGTGGAGAGAACAGATCTAGATGCTATGGTCACTGCTTTATATGAAAAAGGTGTATTTTCGGAGCAAATGATAGAACCTTACAAAGTAAGTAGCAAGTCTATACCTATGTGGAAAGGTTAAGGTGATTTGATAGAAAAGAAATGTGGTGAAATACCTGAGAACATTTTGAATTCAAATTTTCCCTATAGCTATGAGTCATTAACAGCTTTATGTTAGGATATTATATTCAAACTTTGATATTCGAAGAGGCTGTGTGTGGGTGTGTGTAAAATATGATAATTTATGCATTCTTAATTATTTATCAATGGAACTGGATTTTGGCTTATTGATTTATCACTAAATCACACCTTATTTATGTCATTTTTAACAATTCAAAGTAACGCCTTTTAACTTACCTTCATAAGTAAGGATTGACAATGAAATGACCTTAAAGAATGTTCAATACAAGTTGTTTATTTTTTTTTGCGTGTAGGACACCAGTAAATTACCTCGGGAACGTAAAAGGCGATTGTACAGTGATGTGATGCGTCGCGGGCCGCTGGCGTTCAAACGTCTTGTTGACACACTACTAGAGTTAGGTTATTGGGACATTGTCAGAGACCTTGATCCTAACAGCCCTGTGTCACTTCCAACACATTCTTCAAGCCTTCCCAGTAAGTATCATGAACAGCTCAATTCAGATTTTTAATTAATTCTGGTAATTGATGTAATGGATTCTAAATAGCTTTTAAAATATAAAATAATAAAGCAATATTAAAACTACATATTTTAATATTGTAACTCAATTAGTTTTGTTAAAATTTTGATTTAGTGTTAAAAAAAGTGACTTATGTTGTATTTGCTTATTTCACAGGACGAGATCCACCACCACAGAGCAATGAAAACTATGTCAGCTTGTGTGAGAAGAACAAAACGAAAACTGAACAATTACAGAAAAGTAAGTAATTCATGAAGGTCTATGTATAATTTATTTAATGCTCAACTTGGAATAGAGGCGTTCCACCTTGTTTTATCAGTATCGCCATGAAATAAAGATTAGAACTTGAAGGAAATTGAAAAATCTCTCTGAGTGAACAATATCACAAAATTATTTATCACTCTCTCAACTATTGGACATATTTTTATAAAAATTTTGATTAACAGTTTTCATAACCTGTTATTTTCCATACTGAAACCTTTTCACGCGCACGAATTCGCGAGCGGACGCGTGTTTATTATATTTATAAACCTTTTTACGACAATTACTTTTTCCAAAAATTATGCCTGCTAGATGATTGGTCACTTCACAGGCAGTATACCAGCACCCGCGCCGACGCCAACGCGCGCTACATTCGACAACGGCAATGACGTGGTGCCCACTAACCCAGTGTTTGAGGTCATCAAGTCTAAGAAGTTCATGGAGGAAGATGACAATAAAGGTATGTATCTACATACATAATAATATTACGCCTTTAAATACTCAAGGACTTAAGCAGGGGTATGAATTGTATCCACACTTAGGCATCACTACATAGTTTAAAGCATAGTCACTTCTGTCGTCTATGTGTATACTTAAAACCACGCAACGGATTTTGATGCGGTTTTGCTGACTAAACTGCATTTAAATCCGTTGTGTAGTTTAAAAGATCTAAGCGAACTAGCACAGTAGTAAGCGAACATACATACATAAGCGACTTTGCTTTATGCTATTTAATGATAAGCTAAGGTAAGCTATTTTAAACTTATCGAGAAGTATTTAAACTTAAGTATTTGTTACATTGGATGTGTCAGGTGGCAAGTTGTACCGCACGCGGGGTCGCAAGCGCGGCGCGCTCGTGATCCTGAGCTACAAGAACTTCCTCAACGACATAGAGACGGAGCGCAACGGCGCCGACGTCGACTGCCAGATGCTCAAGGACCTGTTCGTCGAGTTCGGCTTCCGAGTACTCAGCTATAACAACCTCGATTACAAAGTATGTATCTATTCAAAATTGAAACAACTTCATTTGTTACCAGATTCATTTTGTACTGTCTTTTAGCTGAGCAAGAGTCTGCCGGAATTTATTTTATTTATTTATTTAGGGAAAACAGTTACACAATATTCTCACTTACTAAAAATAACAATAGGTTTTAACAAATTGTAGCTCACAGTGTTATCCATAGATGAAATCATATTACTGTTACAGGACTATTAACTAGAGTGTGAATAAAGTCTTGTTCAAGAATTATGTTAAAGAACTTTTAGGCATACATTTTTTAGATTTTAAACGCAACTTGTACACATAGTTTTATAGTGCAACGGGTCTTAAACCCGATTGAAACTTAAAGTAATGAACAGTTTTTGATGGGTTGCAAAGTCCCCAACGCGCAATTGGCCAGCGTGTTGGACTCGACGCCCATCCCCTATCCATTACGGGAGGAGACCTTCGCCCAGCAGTAGGACTTTACGGTATTTAATTTATAAGTTTTACTAATGTTGTAGGAGACAGTTGAAACGCTAAGTTCAATGCGCGACGTGCTGGTGGACCTGGAGAGCGTGTTCATCGTGGTGTCGTCGCACGGCTACGAGCGCCTGGGCACGGCCGACACGGACATACGCTGCAGCGACGGACAGCTAATCTCCTTCACGCACATCATGACCTACTTCAGCAACGAGAGGCTGCCACACCTCATCGGCATACCTAAGGTCTTCATCTTCCAACATTGCAGGTAAGATCGTCCACATTGAAGTCCGCTAGGTTCTTAAACCAAATAGCATGAGTGTGGAAAAATATAATTTTAGCCATTGCCAGATTGATTACAAATTTCATGTTTCTAATTGCCATAGATTACCTATAATCTGTGATGATTATCAGTCAGTTGGTCAGTCAAGACAAATATTTGTAATATACATCATTGCAACGTGTTACGTCCACAGAGGTAGCAGCACCGACCACGCCATGGTCCCGGCGCCGCCCGCGCCGCTGGGCCGCCCGCCCGGCGATGTACAGACGGACGGCGGCGAGCCCAGCCTGAGGCCCGACAGACTCTACTCCGACATACTCATCGCGCACTCTACACTGCCAGGTTTCAATAACTACGACTCATAAAACTATCATGTTAAGATACCATTTTTTATTACTGGACGTTATGACCCAGTTACTTGGTTATGGATGAACTGGATTTGACAGCTCTGTCTGTACACTTTCTGAATCCAAGTGTCTAATAAGCATCAGCCACTTTAATATTTAAGTTGATAATTCAACTTGGATACTTACTAAAAAATTAATAGTGGTCCTAATTTTATTTTTACTCGTAAATACACTTCATTATTATGGCAATACTAGATTTTACATATTTTATTGATATTGACTTTCCTTTATTTCTATTATCATTGCGATCGCATGCAATGCTATTTTTCATTTATATAAGTGTGGTTTGTATATTGTTTCCCGCAGGTTTAGTATCATACCGCGACGGCAAGCTGGGCTCGTGGTACATCCAGGTGCTGTGCGAGGTGTTCGCGGCGCACGCGCACCACGTGCACGTGGACGAGCTGCTGACGCTCGTGGACAAGCGCCTGCACGAGAAGTACCGCAAGCAGACCTCCTCCGTGGAGCGCTGGGGCTTCAACAAGCTGCTGTACCTGCACCCCGGCTTGTATGAGTGACTCACAATAGATGTATGAATATCTTTTTACGATTTTAAGACATTTTTTAAAATACCTGTGACGTCAATATAAGTAACGCTCGTTACACACATATTCGTTTCGACCATAATTATTGATCGTTGTTCGATAAATATTGCCGAACTGTATATGTATGTAGCAAACCTCATAGTCAATTAGATTTACGTGTCAAATAGGTTATGTGACACTTATTCCGGAAACTAGCCTTAAGTGTGCACGTGATAGAACTGAAGGACGTTGTCGTAACGTCTCCCTCATCCATACTCCCTAGAGCCAACTTTATCTGCCATAATCAATATAATAATAATATTCCCACTGCCCCATTTTAAGTGTTATAGTATAGTTAAAAGTTTACACAATACGGCCAAAATAAAATACGTATACGTTATTTTAATCTATACTATATATTTATATTAATATTATAAAGCTGAAGAGTTTGTTTGTTTGTTTGTTTGTTTGAACGCGCTAATCTCAGGAACTACTGGTCCGATTTGAAAAATTCTTTCAGTATTAGATAGTCCATTTATCGAGGAAGGCTATAGGCTATATTTCATCACACTACGACCAATAGGAACGGAGTAGCAACGAAAAATGTTACAAAAACGGGGAAAAATTTGACCCATTCTCTCTTATGTGACGCAAGCGAAGTTGCGCGGGTCAGCTAGTAAATTATATTAATGTAACAGTAAAAGTAAGGTATTTACTGTAAGGTCCTATTGCTAACTATGAGGGCCCGGATTCGATTTCCAGGTCGGTTAAACTGTCTTTCTCTAATAGTAGTCTGGAATTTGGTACGTAATCTATACTCTATACTAATATTATAAAGCTGAAGAGTTTGTTTGTTTGTTTGTTTGTTTGAACGCGCTAATCTCAGGAACTACTGGTCCGATTTGAAAAATTCTTTCAGTGTTAGAAAGCCCGTTTATCGAGGAAGGCTATAGGCTATATATCATCACGCTACGACCAATAGGAGCTAAGTACCAGTGAAAAATGTTACAAAAACGGGGAAAATTATGATTCTCTTATGTGACGCAAGCGAAGTTGCGCGGGTCAGCTAGTCGGTAATATACCGGACGGTATGTAACATAGTTAATGGCGAAACTGCACCTTCGGGTCCAATAGACGGTATTATGTATGTAGGTACATAAAAGTACGGTTTTATAAACCTCATCTTAGAAAACCGACACTGCCGAAGTGCATTTCAAATGTTTGTGATAGATAATAATTATTTTGATTCATGTTCTTCTCGCTGTATATTTTTTGGTTGTATATTAAGTACATATAGTCATTAATTTGGCTGTTTTTTATATTATATTAGGTTATAAAGATCGCGTTGGTGTACGCACGTACGTATACGTTTGCAGCGACCTTTAGGCTGGTGTTATAAACACACTAAAAGGCTGAGTGTGTTATTTCGTTTTAAGAAACTGTGAAGAGTGGCAATTTTGGTTTTAAACGCGATTGAAAATAAGGTATCGTAAACCGTTTCAATCGCGTCTATAGTATGTGCAGTCTATTATGACCGGCTTGAAGTTAGGCTTAATAGAACATTTACGCAGGTAGTAACGTCACCATTTAGTTTCAAATGTCATCTGCGTAGCTACTACTGCTAACTTTGAGCTGACCGAGATAGATTGCGCGTATTGTAAGACCCGTTGCATTGTAATTTTATATTTTAATAATATTTTGTGCTCTGAAGTAGTCACAATATATCATTCGCGTACTTAGTCTTTATGTGTCATAACACCAGCCTTTTTTATCGGCCACATATTATTATTATCATACTTATAATCCTGGTCAGTCTTAATAAAATTAATCTTTAAGTTTCAAATATAAATTAATCTCATTATTTTAATATTAAATCTTGTAAGAAAATTATTTTAAAAATAATCTCATTATTTTAATTAATCTTGTACTAAAATTATATATGGTAAGATGTGAAATAGTTAGGTACTCTAATATTTATTTTATCCTTTATTTAATTATACTTACCTAGGTAATATTTAGAATGATTAGTAGACAGGTCAGTGAACTACGCCTTTAACTATCATCCAGGGAACTGTAGCGCGATTCTCTAAACTTTATCCAGTATCGACAGTTTTACACAAAAAAATTACTGCAAAAATAGTTCTTACGACGCTCGCCAGAGGCGCTGATCAGATTTTCATACAAAAGGAGATCATCCATTTTGGGCCTTTTTTCAAAGTGCCGGCCAACAAAAAAAAGTGGCATGTATCGATAGAGCTAGCCATTTGAAGCAATAGTTAGTATGGCACGAAACCGGTAGGATCGCTTTGAACCGAGTTATACAGGTTTGAAGATTCATAATATTCAAACATTTATTCATTTCTGAAAGTGCTGTGAAACATAAAATAATGATTGATTTTGCTAGAATTAACTATCTAAAGCAAACAACCACTCTGAAGTTGATTTAAGGTCCTAAGCACACGTATCAACTCGGAAACGGGTCGTCACCGTATCAACTCGAGCTCATCAGTATTATTTGTATGTAATTCCCTACTGTAACACACTTATCGGAATCGTTATGTGATCGCCCCGGCTCACGTCCATGGGAGTGGTTCGTATGCGCATTATGCATACACCAGCACCCAGGGTGGAGTGCGGGGCTATGTGCAAATTCCGATAGAATTGTGGGCATACCTTCTAAACCGCAACATGTGTCCTCATAACAAGGGCCCTCATCACAAATCGTGCCCGAAGCACAAAATATTGTTCCACATGCCAATGAGTCGGACATAACAACCCAACGGCAACACTCTAGGTGACCTCTTACCTAGACGATGGTTTGTTAGTTGCACACAACCGAGGGTGCGGCCCCTTAGGTGCGAGTTTGATTCCCCCGGCGCCTCAATGCTTCGCCACTGGACTGGTCACTGGCGACTAGCGCAAGGTCAGCGCATCCTCCCTTAGCGAACCCAAGGGGCCGCACCCTCGATTGTGTGCAACTATCAAACCATCGTCTAGGTAAGAGGTCATCTAGAGTGTTGCCGTTGGGTTGTTATGTCCGACTCATCGGCATGTAGAACAATATTTTGTGCTTCGGGCACCATTTATGATGAGGGCCCTTGTTATGAGGACACATGTTGCGGTTTAGAAGGTATGCCCGCCCTTCTATCGGAATTTGCACATAGTCCCGCACTCCACCCTGGGTGCTGGTGTATGCATAATGCGCATACGCACCACTCCCATCGTCGTGAGCCGGGGCGATCACATAACGATTCCGATAAGTGTGTTACAGTAGGGAATTACATACAAATAATACTGATGAGCTCGAGTTGATACAGTGACGACCCGTTTCCGAGTTGATACGTGTGCTTACGACCTTAAATCAACTTCAGGGTGGTCGTTTGTTTTATATAGTTAATTCTAGCAAAATCAATCATTATTTTATGTTTCACAGTACTTTCAGAAATGAATAAATGTTTGAATATTATGAATCTTCAAACCTTTATAACTCGGTTCAAAGCGATCCTACCGGTTTCGTGCCATACTAACTATTGCTTCAAATGGCTAGCTCTATCGATACATGCCACTTTTTTTTGTTGGCCGGCACTTTGAAAAAAGGCCCAAAAATGTATGGAGCGTGGATGATCTCCTTTCTCGATTTCTAGCAGGTTGTCGATGTAGTAATATTAGATCGCCCCTCTGGAGTCACGTAAAGGCAACATCGAAATGAGCCATTTAAAAATGTTTTTATTTTTAATTTTTCTAGTTGCCATATACCTCTTAGTTTTTATCGCTCATATCGGTTAGCGGTTGTCAGTGAAACGTAACCGCAGAATGATTACGTTTCAACGTTAATTTGTTATTTAATTTTTTAAATCGACGTCCGACATAATATTAGTTTCTCAAATTCGAAAATATGCTTGATAGCTTTCTAAACAAATTCAATTTTTCACATATTTGGGCGTTTCACTGTATATTTAATAACATTAATTTTGTCGGATTATTTTCTTTTGAATTAATGGTGTTCATAACAAGGTTACCTTTTTTATGTAGTTTCTGCTCAATTTCTTCATTACTTGATTTATTCATTCTGTTCCTTGCTTGCATTTATTTTTAAACCTTCTAAGGTGCTTTACTGTACTTGTACTATACGTAAGTTAAGCAATATTAGTGTATATGACCAATTTTTGTTATAAAACATCTAATATGTTAGTATAGTATCGACAAATCGTGATAAGTGTAGCCAATGTAATGTAACACAGGAATTGTATACATAGTTGACTACTCAATAAATTGTAATATAATTATATTTTTCTACAAATAAAACAAATATTTTCTTTGCTGATAGTTTTATTTTCACATCACATACAAAAATAGATAGAAATATGTCAACAGGAGCGGTATACTAGTGCGAGCACGTGGCTCTGTCCGCGCGTGCTCTCACGTGGAGCAATAACGAGTGCTGTTCTACGCACTGAAGTACACAAGCGATGTTTACCTCAAGTATGTACTACACATGTATTTGTAAATAAATATTATTAAGTTAACTTATGTCTCGCTTCTGTACCTCATAGCGCAGTGTATTCTCAAGTAATGTTATGTGCATACAAAAATGTAGGTACTAATTACTGATATCAACAGTACGGCTAACACAACCGGGTTTTTGACCAACGTTTCAAATAGTTTCCACAGTACTTGGAGCTCGAGATTACTACAGTTGTTCGTAATGTTTGAGGTTGCTCAACATACAGCTCACCTCTAGTCGCGGAAGAATAAAAGCTTTAATAAATATCTAAACAACACCGCTCACGAGACATTTTACAACCGGCTTTTAAAATAATAACTTAAACTGACTTAAGTGGTAGTCTTCTTTTCTTTGTAAATATATTGAACTACCAACTTTGAAATACAAAGAAGAAATAAACAAATACTCTAGGACCGACAGAAAAAAGACAACATACTGTTACACAAGTGCACATAAAAGAGCGCATTTTAATATCAAAAGTTAAAATATAGTAGAAGTGTTAAGATATGAACGGTTGTAAATCGCCGTGTGAAGCTTGTGGGCAACACTCAGTTTCCGTATGTATCAGCCTTGTTCGTGCCGTGCATGCTCCCCCACTACCGGTCGGCCACGCTGGCCACGAGCGCGCCCAGCTTGCTGAGATTGAGCCACTGGCGCACGCAGCGCTGGGCGCCGAGCGCGTCACACGGCTCCGCGCCCGCCGACTCGCTTACGAACTCGCGAGTGAACACATCCGCGTACTCGTTTATCTTGTCCAGCCAGCGCTGCATGGGGTCCACTAGAGAGCTCT
This sequence comes from Anticarsia gemmatalis, assembly GCF_050436995.1. Lineage (NCBI taxonomy): Eukaryota > Metazoa > Arthropoda > Insecta > Lepidoptera > Erebidae > Anticarsia > Anticarsia gemmatalis. The sequence continues at coordinate 567,162 of NC_134748.1, read as the reverse complement.
GGTACAGCCAGTTGAGGACGGACGTCTTCGACCACCACGGCTCGAAGGACTTCCAGTCGTACACCACGATCGCGTCGTGCCAGTTCCTCTTGGTGGAGGTGATGTCGCGGTACCTGGTCCACTTCGTGCAGCACTTGAGACCGTCGGGTGTAGACGTCTCTTCCTCGAGCGGGTCCTCCGGCGTGTCGAGGGTGGCGTTGTTCGTGTATGGCGTGAGATCCGGTTGTAAACTGTGCGTTATAATATTTGTATCGTGCGTAGGGAGGGGCGCGAAGGGGGCGAGGGAGTCGACGGAGCCGCGCAAGGCCACAAATTGTAGGAGCGGCAGCCAGGCGTGTGAGATCATGAGCGTGGAGGTGAGCACGGTGGCGAGGCCGGACACGTAGGCGAGCACGAGCGCCGAGCACGCGGTCGCCACGGAGTGCAGCAGGTCGTGCAGGAGCGCCGCGTCGCAGCTCGCCGCCAGGTCACCGTACGTGAAGAACCCGCGCAGCTGTGCCTGCCGGAGCGCCACCTGCCGCTCCAGCCATAACAGCCCGGCCTCAAACGATTTGTCGCTCACGAATACTTTCCACTCCTGTTGAAACATTATTTACTTAGTTTATGTTGCGAGAACTTTCGCCTCGAGAATTAATAGTGTGACATTTACTCACTATAGCGTTAAGGAATTCCACTTCGAGTTTCTTGAGCTGGTCGAGCTCGAGACCGCCGGAGGCCGCCCATTCGGAGCATATCACGTCGTCGTCCTCACCGTCGTCTTGTAAAAACTTGTTGCCTACCATCTGTTAACAGGGATTTAGGCTAGATTTTAGTAATTAAGCAGTTAAAAGATTCGTAGTTAAAATAATGAAGATGAATATTAACAGGTGGCAATAAATAAATTAATTCCTTTATACCAAAAGAAGCCTGTATGTACCAGTGAAACGAGAAATAGTTCAGCGGGCGCGGCGTTAGCGAGGTAGTCGGGGTTGCAGGCGTTGAGTCGCTCGAGGTACAGGATGGCGAGCACGAGCGCGCACGGCGACACGCACGCCGAGCGCGCGATGCTCGCCGCCGCGTCCGCGTGCAGGCGCCGCAGTGACCGACCGCGCTGCGTCTCCGACCACAGGGAACATGATATCTCTGCACACACACATATTACAAGTCTATAAGCAATAGTGTCTTTTTGTATCAAGATCTCACAAATTAAAATATGTAAGACAAGACTTTACCTGCATAAATAAAGCATTTATAATAAAACATCAATAAGCTACTTAATTAGAAAGTAAAACAAAAAAAATAAGAGAGTTGAAAAGAGGCTCACTTTTAATTACCTATAAAGTTTTGCATAACATGTAGAGCAATTATATTATTATTCATAATGATAATGTGGCCTGTATCATACCAGTGACAGGTAGGCTGAGGCAGGCGAGAGTGGGCAGCTGCCCGTAGTACAGGGTCTTGGTGATTCGCTTCAGGAACTCTTTGTGGTCACCCATACTCTATGTTCAAAATGTTATACATTAACTAATGTTTGTATTTTTCATTATCTATTAAGTATCTCTTCTGCTCTCATAAAGAGCTAGCAGTTAAAAGTTGTTAAATATTTAATTTATTATACTTTTGGAAGTTGCAGCAACAACTTTTGTTAAATTAGAACCGTCATGCATTAGTAACTCACACTTTGATATGAATCAAATGTATGTAGTATAAAAATAGTTCAGTTTGGCATAAAAGTTCTTTATTTAGCAACAATACTGGTAAAAAATCTAAGTTTGGTATATTTTATGTTCAATGACAATTTTATGATGTAAAATCACATAAACAGGACATAAGGAAACAGTCTTCAATCTATTTATAAATATATTAATTACTAAGTAAAACAAGTTTCTGGTCCAAAAAGAAACTCAATAATACTCCTTATAAGTGTTATTGTGCATTATTTTGTTATCAGTGTAGTTGTTTGTCTTGTTTAAACTGACATCAATAAATTATTGGCTGATAACTTATGACGAACAGATTTTGACCTTGGTGCAAATCTTGTGACTCACAAGTTGCTAAGTAGGTTACAACTTTAAACTTTTGTTGTCCACACTCAACTACAAAACAAAATAAACACCTGGAAAACAATTATTTACAAGTTATTACAATATGAAATTATTTGTATTGTTCCCGCGTTTCCATTTTGCTTACGTACGAAACGTGTAAATGACAAAAACATGATTTCTTTGACGAGGCAGTCACGCCGCACTGATTAGCTGAACAGGCCTCATTGTTAGCATTCAGATCATCAACAAGGCAATTTCATAAAAAAAAACTAAATTTAATATTAGTTTTACTGTGATAGTTCTATAAAAAGCTATAAACAATTCATCAAAGGAACTGTTGATGGACTTGCATGGAGTAGGCCACGGTGTGACCTCTTTACGCACCTTGATCTTGGTCCTCGAACCCTCTCTTCTCCTTTTGGATATGTTCGACATTAGTGCACTTATCTTTCTATACAAAAATATAAAAAATACTTTATCTATATAATACAATTATTATAACGACAATTTACGTAAATATTACCGGATTCTTCACAATGGAGAACCCTTTTTATTTTGATTATCGTTTCATCTCATAATAATGAATTTCAAGCATCATCGAATGCTCTTGATTTACGGCAAATAATTGATATTCAATTAGCGAAACAGAGATATCCGATAAATTAATATGCTTCAATAATTCACAGTGTCTTAGATTTGGAACGTAACCGAACGTGAAGTTTTGACAGCACTGTTTGACAATTTTGTTTTTTAAATCTCAAATTGGATATGAAGTTTTTGGCCAAACAAAACTAAGCTAATGGTAGAATTGCCATTATAAAAATAGATCTTGTGACAGACCCGACGACATCACCATAGACCGCTTTTTGACAGCTGTCAAACAAAATCAAGAAAGACAATCGAACGGTTTTTCGCACAGAGTGATTGTATCCTCGAATATAAATACATCACAACAAAAAAAGAATCAAACAGTGGCTTAAATTATTTCTGAGCAGGATAACAAAGTAAAGTGATAACTTTATCATGTGTGTACCTGTAATTTAGCGCTAAGCGCGTGGGTTTGCGGTGACTCGTGTCATTGATATTGATTTCTTTTATTTTGTGAGAGAACAATTTGAAAATGATATAGGCGAAATAGTGGGATGTTTGAGTGATCAGTTTAGTGATGGAAACAATGTTTGAAGTCGAACAGTGTGTGTGATAATGTGCGGACAAAATGAAAACTAAGAGTTTTTTGCTGTTCTCGACTTCTGTGTTTGCAATAAGTATATTTCTGATAGTATTCCACTCGCAGCCGCCGCAGTCCATCCAGAGCATCGTCACACAGACCCATCAACACATCAAAGACTTTCAGGTATGATATCTGCTGACATAATGCTAATATTCTAACTATACTGGTTGGCCTACACATACCAAATAAGAATCAATTTGAGTGATTCTCTTTATCACTACATAGTATAAAACAAAGTCGCCCATTTTGTCTGTAGTCCCTTCGTATGCATAAAACTTTAAAACTACGCAACGGATTTTGATGCGGTTTTCACTAATAGAAAGAGTATTTTCTCCGACAGGTTTTTATATATAATTGAAATACATTGAAACTATATTAGCTGAGTTATAGCGATTTATGTCCAAGAAGTCAGAAAAAAAATCTAATTGAAGATTGCATTTGTGCGTGCGCCGCTTATACCGTTGGATACAAGTAAGAACAATGTATAGCAAAAACATTGGTCTTTATTAGTTCTACAAAAAAGTCCGCGATGACATATATCCAGCTTTTTTATTTAAGTCACAAAAACTACTTTTCTGTATTAAAAAAACCTTTAATTCGTTGGGTGATGTTTAACTGGTGATATAACCAATAATACATAATATATCCTTATCAAAATAAGTAAGTTCATCATCACGAGCATTTAATTTAGATTATTTTTGCAGTTTACAGTGTGTTATTTAGACATATAGTTTAGGAGATATCACGATATTAGTATTGCGGCACGGTACGGGCCGGCCGCGGCGGCGGGGGCAGCGTCCCTATAAATAGAAACCAAAAAACATTTTAATATTTTAAACGCGGTTAAGGGAAAGAGAAGTTATTGTGAATTGAAAATTAGTATCCAATATGTGTTGGTGCGTTGACTGTATTTGTCGAAGTAGCGGGATACACGCAAACGAAGTTGCGCGGGTCAGCTAGTATATTGTATAACTATACTGTACCTGCATAACTTATATTAATAAGTGTTAGGAGAAGTCTAACAAACATTTTGTCAATATAGATGCTAATTGTTTACCAACAAAAATATTTTTGGACAATAGTACAGATAGGCATAACAATGCAAGTGTGTTTTAAATAAATTATTGTATCACAAATACATTGCTATTAATTTAAGTACATGGAAAGTCCAATTAGATTTATCTTTGAGTGAATATATCACTTTTCACTTAAAGATACAAATGTTGTTATTGTACGAAGGCACTCAACTAAACTCTTGGCAAGCAATAGATTATTATCAAAACTTCACTTAAACTAGTTATTGAGTTAATTAAATAGCTCTTTATTATTACAATCAGTTATATTATTTAGATCAAGTGATATCAAGTAATGTGTTGAACTAAAACAATAGAAAGGCACCTTGGTCTGATACTTATGGACACTTGATAAAACACTATTAAAACTTTACTGATACTTAAGCCATTTATTTTCCCTATTACTAATACCTATTGTATCAATGATAATACTTTCCAATATTATTTAACTTTTCTGTTGACTATAAAATATGTTTTGTTATATTCATATTTAACTAGGTAGTATATTTGTCAGTTATTTTTATTGTTTGATGAAAACAGAGATTGATATTTATAAGGTTTGAGTTGTCCCTAAATATTATTTATACCAGGTAATTAGTTTTTATGATTTACATAAACATGGAGGTGTGATGAGTGGATCTGTCAACTAAAGATTGGTCACAAAAAGCTTTAGATAGAGATAAAATTCAGAGGAAAGAGAGGCCTTTGCCCTGCAGTGGGATAGTATGGGCTTAAAAAAAATAAAATACAGTCATGGACACTATACATACTCAGTTATTTAATTTGTATATAGGTAGTTAGAGAGAGGTCACTATCAGATTGGTGACACATAAAATATGCATTCACATGACACACTGTGATGGACTGGTGACTCAAATTGATAATTTACTGGCATAATGTTAACATGGAACTAACATTACAATGGAATTAACATTAGTTTTCATTGATTATAGTAGGGCCTCAGTTGTCTAGGTGCCATGCCAGTATTGTCTTAAGCTAATATAATGTTTGTTTACATCAACAATGTATTTAACATGTCCAACTACGATACAGGCGTCGTTGTCTCAGGAGGAGCTACGACATGTGGAGGCGAAGCACCTCGTGGCGGAGGAGCAGTACGCGCGGCTGCTGGGCCTGGACGGTCACACGGAGCCCTGGCACAACACCACGCTGCCCGCGCTCGTGACCTACGCCCGCGCCGATGCGCACGCGCTCGCGGTCAGCTTCGTACGCGCGGCGGCGCGACTCCCGTACACAGTGCTACTGTACAACTTAGGATTAAAACCTTATTCTTTGGCTATAGTAAGTGTTCTTTATATTTGTTTTGTTTTTATCCCGATGCGTAAGCCCTGAATCATTAGCGGTAGAAGGTATTTTTATGACACCGCGTACGTATCGCTTTCTCGCGCGTATTTTTAACGCATAATAATTGTGATTCAGGCTTGCATCAACGTAATTGGCAGATCATTGTAGTTCTATCACAACACAGCGGTGTAATGCCTTCGTAAGAACGACGTAAACATCATTTTCCGATGCGTTGCGACCACAATACGGTAGATTTTAGTCTATAGGTCGACGTACCTCACAATATCCCGCATAGAAATATTGATAGTAGGTAAAACACGCACACACATCGTGTTTGCCACCAGCGAAAACATGCGTGGTTTTGTGTCAACAATATTACGGCACCGATCGACACGTGTGCCACCATATGAGACCAAAACACTAGCCGCAACACATCGTGTACTCAAGGTCTGATCCCAAACCCAAGGACGCCAATGTACATCCATTTTGTCTAACCTGTGCCTTAGATTCGAGCGAATTTTCAAACCTACGATATAATGGCTATAGAACGATATGATTTATTATGATGTCGCAACGTGATAACCGCTGTGTACAGCTATAAAGCAAATCTGTGATGTAATGTATATCCTTTGAACCTTCGTCAAACCATTGTTTTGTCACAGGGATGATACAGACATCTTAGTACAAGATATGGTAAAAACAATCATCCCGTTTGGATTCTAGACTATTTTTTTAACTCATTAACTGCAGGATTATAGAATTAAGACTCGTATTAGATGGTCTAAATTATTCGAGTGTAGTATTACATGCCATGACCTCATCTAGTTCTATTGAGTCAATTGTCAACATCATTTTATTTTGGAAACATTGTTATCTACGGTCGAGTTGGTGCTAAACGGCTAATGATCTCATCGGGATATTTAATGAGGCAGTATGCGAACAAACTGCAATATTTACTGATCTGTGGTCCACGAAAACGAAAATTTCGTCAAATATTGAAGGTGTTTATGGCCTTTTCCTATGATTATAGTAAGGCCCCTGCTACCATGCATTTTGTTCTGCCGTAATCGTGCATTCTTGATCAAATATTTTGATATAGTCGTGATAAAGACTGTTGATAGTCATTCGATATTTTATTAAATGTCTATCAAAAATGTAACAGTAGGTTCATTAGTGTCTAGGCTCAAAGTCTTGCTCGTCTGTTAGAGCGACAGACGAACTGATGAAGTCGCTCAAAAGCTGGCTCTTTCGCCCCAACACTCTTCAAAGTTACAAGTTGTTTAGGTGACTCGCGCACTGAAAGACTCTTGGCTTTAGTCTCTTAATTTCTGACAACCTGATGACCTTTGTTCGTCTATACATGACTTAACATTTGTAAATGTGCAGGTGTCAAACTACTGCAACTCATCGAAGTGCGCGATCATCGACTTCGACTTGGACGCGTTCCCCTACCACGTGTCCGACGAGAGCATACATGCGTTTCGACCGCTCATCATACAGGTAAATACAACCATCTATATTTTATTTACTAATTAAAATATTAGGAGACTATCGGGAATTGAGTACTTGGCAACAGTCAAATCAGCTACTCTTTTTAAAATGTCAAAAACGCATTTTAGTATTAAATACGGTGTAGTGACGTCACAGTTTCGTATTTTCGCTGGTATGAAATGAGTGCCTAATAAAAGGTATCAAAGGAAAAATTTTAGATGAACCTTTTACGAGTACAAGTTTAATAATTTTTCGTTAGCCCAGTCAAGTACCCAATTATATTTTGACGTTTTTCTGTAAAGGAGTCCGGTAACGATCTCGGTTCATTGCCATCGTCTACGCGACCTATAAAAACGGCCACACTTCAATAAAATTATGTATCTAACTGCATATACGTCGTATTAAGATGACTGAGGCATACATAACTCATTAACATTCAAACGTGTATTAGATGCCAAAAATACGAATAAGTGCTCCACCGGACGGCTTCTAATGGCAAACAGAAATAGTTTTCGTACGGCCTTGCGGTTTTTTGTCAAGCGCACCTAGACGGCAATACAAGTATACTTTGTAAAATCATTCTTAACTGACACTATAAAATCTGAACTGTGATGGTAAAAAGTAACAATGTAATGTGCTTCATCACGGTTCTATACGCTTAACGAGGAAGGCACGGATATGTTTCTGCAGGTATTATTTCTATTATTCATTTCGGGTGCACTAAAAAATAATAAATCGGAATGGTCCCGAGAGTATGAAGCGTTAAAAGACCTATGAACTAAGGTCGACGAATTAGAAAAGTTTTGAGTGAAGGATGTGGCCACAAAGTGACACAGAATGGAGATGATTAGCGTAAACAGGAGAATCCTTGCTCTGCAATGGATGGAAAAAGGCTGTACTTTATCATGATAAGAAAATCTTTGCAGAAGTACCTCCTATTCTGATTTAACCGTTCAGAAATCAAATTCGTAATACCATGGATCTGATATTCCATCCAGTTGTTCTATCATTCCCCATAGTGACATAGTTTGTAGGTCAATACTATCTGCGTGTATCGTAAATGTGTCACAAATAAGTATTTCATTCATAAAAAGCGTTTCTGTTACGTTCTCACGGTGGTTTCTCGTAGTTTTTACGTTGTAGTGAATATTGTTGCGCCGGTGTCTGCTATAAAGATAATCTTCACTGTTTACGATGAGTTCCTTTATTTACTTGTGTTTCTTTAGTGAGTCTTTTAGTAGTTACGAGTGCCGAAAGTTGTGAGGGGGTGCCTCACGCTTTCCTTCAGTTACTGGATGGGCAAAATAAATAGTTACATTGTAATATCAAAAGTGTGGAGAAGGTTTACGTTACGCCAAGTACGAACTAAGCTAGGGCTGGGCAAATATTTATTTTTGAAATACACTCGTTCCATGAGTGTAACTATTACACTACACGTATTTAGGCTCGTCTCGTCTAGCGTAGACCCCTTGAGTTTTTTGATATAATGTATGTACCTATTGCTTTTTCCCGGACTCTTGTTAAATTAGGGAAAAATGATTGGTTTTGATAGTTATAATATTGAAGAAGTCGTATATCTTAAATATTATACTAAAGCTTAGTAAGTACAGTGCACGATATACGATGCAATTGCAAATAGGAATCAGTACTACGTAGAACGTTAGTATGAAATATTATGAGTAAAGCACGTTAAGTCCATTAATCAATTTAGTTCATAACGCGTTATTGGCAAACATTCTCACTGTCTATTACAGCGGTTATGTCCGACTGACTATGTATTTGATGTTACCGCAATCATCTGAGTTTATTTGTGTTCAAAATGTACTGTATTGTATTATCCCTGGATATGTATCGGTTAGCTTAACAAGTGGAACTTCGGCTGTTTTTTATACGTCACTTCCGAATTGTCCACGGAAGGCCAACTAGTCGATCGTGGCACTAGGCAAACTTTCAGTAAAATATATCTTATAGCCTTTCTCGATAAATGGGCTATCTAACACTGAAAGAATTTTTCAAATCGGACCAGTAGTTCCCGAGATTAGCGCGTTCAAACAAACAAACAAACAAACTCTTCAGCTTTATAATATTAGTATAGATGTAGGTAAGTAGGTATCCTTAGTCTAGATCTTAGAGAGTCTAATCAGTATTTTTCTCTCTTGTCTTACCAATTTGGTCTCCTCTAATCACTAGCTTGTCCATAAGCGGTAGCGGAATTAGTGTTACAATATTACAAAAATGAATTACTTTATCATGTGTTATGAAATCGAGTGACTTTTGCATATAGTTCCTACGTTCATTGATACAATACTACGCGCGTGGGTTTGTCCCACAGACCTAGTGCGTCGTAACACAATGCCGGGGTGTCGTATGACGCCTCGCGCCTATCGTCACTGCCACTAGCTATGCACTAATTGATGCAACAAATACTCTTTGTTGATACGAATAAGGGTCCTTTTATGCATCTGTTTATGTTGCTTTGAGGTATCGTACGTGTATGAAATGATTGCGGTTTTGCTGTACAAGCGTTTCTTCTTATAAAGGCTGAGTGTGTGGCGGGTGTACAAATCTTGCGATTTTCAGTAGAAGATTTGACTACACAGTATTATTTGATCGACTTTTTATTATGGTGGTTACACGAAATGGTATGAGTTTCTAACAACAAACTGTTAAATCATGACTGACGAAACTTGCCGGTTCGGGATGCCAACCTTTTTAATACTCAGAGGTAATATGGCAGTGGTGTAACAAATTAAACTTGGAAAGTGCATACATTCACAAAGCTTAAAGTTTAATTTATCAAATGGTCGTTTGTTTTAAATTAAAGATGCATCATACGTGGGGCTTCTAGAATACATTTTCTAAGACCCAAAACAATTATCTATAGGATACCTAAAACAATCATACCGCCGCAGCAATTGTTTAGTAAGTAGTAAAAAAACTTATACATTATAATAGCAGTGGGCTATAATAAAGAGTAATGTTGTCGTAGTAGATTTACATGCGATCTCGCAATTTGCAGACATTTGCCGACAATCACTCGACGGGTAATTACAACGTGTGCCGAAGGACTGGTGACAATGTGTGATTGTGCACCGCATTCATTATATTGTTGAATAAAATAACTAGTAACTGTGATTTGTTTCGCAAAAATTCCGATTGGTTCGGAAATCTATTAAAATCACGCCAATTTTTACTCATTTACTGAAACTAAATGTTTCGTTCTTATATCTTTCGTTATCCTTCCTCCGTTCCTTCGTTTGCTGTCTTACGGCTTTTTCCAATAACACAACTTCTTCAGGTAGGGGTAGGGATAACTATAGAAACCAGAAGATTTCTATAGAGATAACTATTTTTTTAGATAGAACACTTGTACCGAGCAACAGCAACGAACTATTCCCGACCTGCGATCACGGCAAGTGCAACCTGCGCCGAAACGTTAGGCATTTTAAGGTAAATTGCGTGTTCGCGTTAATTCCTGTTTTCTATTATACATTGTTGTTTTATATCTGTTGGACTGATATTTTTTCATATCAGCATTGGTTACCAAGCCCTTTACTTATCTTCCAATCATCACATCGACTGAGGCTTGCTACACATATTTGATTCGGCATTAATCGGCCTAGCCGGGCGGCAGAACCAAATACGTGAGTGAGTCGAGTCTATTGTGTTTTCGATAAGTATTGCCAAAACGAGCGTGACAACCCAATAAGTGTGCAGCCTCATAGAACACTAACCTAACCCTTTAAAAATATCAAAATCAAATCACCGTAATCGTTTAAGTTACCTACTATCTTACAATAATGATAATCTATCTACAATCTTTCGAATTTTATCTTTGAATGTTATCGTCTTCCGTCCAGATACTTGTCACAAATGATTGCGTAAACATGGCAATTATAGTTATTCGTACTAATTAATAAATAGGTTGTAACTAAGTAGTGTACGTGGAACAACAATTTGAGTCGTTAACCTTAGGGTCAGGCCTGTTGGAGCGTTTTCGTCGAATTAAGCTCACGTTACGTTAATAAGGGTTATTGCAGTTATTATGGCCTCGCTAAAACTTGCCTCAGTAGGCCAACACTTGTAACTGAATACTATTTTAGTATGTAATGTATACTCGTGGTAGAATGAAATGTTTCTCTTTCACTATGATGAATGATGATAGCGGACCCTTGCTCTGTGATGGTTTAGTACTGAATGTGATGATGACTTCAAAGAGGCTGTCAAGTCGTCTGTTTTTTTTTTGTTAGTATCTTTATGAATTCTGGAGGATTGACGTCAGGCAGGCAGCCGGTTGTAATCAGCCAAACCTCTTCCACTGCATGTATTTAAAAAAAAATGTGTAGTGCCGACCTTATGTAACGTAGGGTAAGAATAAGAAAAAGAATAGTAGTGAACCTACTCATTGCCTATTGGTCTGCAAACTAACATTGATTCTGGATACAATCTCTATCGACACTTTACGTTAATATAAAAACTTCGACGGTTTCATATGGTCAGGTACACAATGGGCATACCACTGTTCTACTTGGTGTCGTGTGCATAATCCTTGCACAATGCAAATGTTTTGTGTTTGCGTAAAATAGAAGCTTAGATACTGGTGTTATCATTTGTCCTAGGCCTGGTGATAAGGCTGGCAAACAGTGACGCATAGTGGTGGCTGCGACCGAGGGGCGCTGCAGCAGCGACACTTGAGTCAACACACACCGAGATTAGATACCATTGTACTATTAGATTGCAACGTACGATTGAACTAGCGGTATAACACATGGTGTATTTAAAGTAAAAATACTGTCCATGTATATCCACATAGGACATGCAGATAACGCAGGTCGGGTTGTAATCGCGACGTTTGCAGCGTCGCGTTGCATGAGAATTGAGAATGAGAACACCTTAAAATTAGCCAGCTCTTTGATTTGAAGATAAAACACGAAAGGTTAAAGAAGTATTAACAAAATTCATAGTTGTTTAAGCACAATTTTCCGAACTATAAGAATTAACTGCTATCCATGTTGTAGTGCTAATTTCGCGACATATAGCTAAGTGTGGGATAACCTATCCAATATTTATAGTGACAAAATGTACCTACTAAAACAGCTGTCAAAATTGCATTTGAGATGCTAACTGATACTTATTCAGAAATTGCGTAGCTGGCTGACTTAAAGTCACATTAACTCACACTGTGACAGAGCGCGGTGTAACTGGCTTATTGTCAAAGTATCGTCATAATAACAAAAACATGTCTACGAACCTTTACCCCCTTGGTTAGAAGACATAAGAAACTTCCATGTGTCCTAGATATTCAGCTATAGCAAAGTAACCGCGAAACCACTGAGCGCTGATAGATAGCTGTTGTTGAAAGTATCGAGTGTGCTTTGACCCTTCTGCCGTGCTGCGTCATACCGTGCAGCTATATGGAAAATAACAAGTGTTTTACATACTTTAATATGTACTTGAAGAATATTATAGTACCTATTTGAAAATGAGAGGCAGGATAATTAATTGTTAAGTCAGTGCATGTGCACTGAGGATGGGGAGGTAATAAGTGGTCATTTAGTCGTAGTACGCATCGAGGCATTATGCACTTTTCTCGAAACCGTCCTTTTTACAGTACACACTTTGTTGTTTTTACCAATGCGCCAATCAAATAGTTTGAATCCCGTTATTTTCATTGTTCACAATCAATTTCCTTAGTTTGAAAGTGACATTTGAATTTCTTCAAAAGCTACGAGACAAGCGAGCTTTATTAAGTGCATTTGTGATCAAATACACTTGGAACTGCTGTCAAATGTGCAGCCTCTCCCCTTCACATTCAAGCTGTAGGCTCAGTCCGACATGCCCAGGAATTTAATCTAAGTGGCATTCGTGCATGCTGCATGCGTGCAACTGAACAATACCACTAGTCCCCAATAGAGAATATTGAAGAACGTTCGACTATGTCTACAAGAAAACGTATACTTAGTACAGACAGACAGACAGCGGAGGCTTAGTAATAGGTTTTTGCCCTTTGGGTACGGAACCCTTAAAATGACCTATAATTATACACAGAATAAAATCGGATCAGCGGCTCCCGAGATTTCGACACTTTTGCTAGTTTGTCTTATATTCATTATAAATAATTATTTGCATCCTATAAACCAAGTGAACTTAGAATTATTGTGTATGTCAAAATAAACTGAAGCTAACCCGAACAAAGTCGGGATAGGTCGCTAGTTGTATATGAGTATAAAATACCACAAAACGAAGTGCGTTCAGGTTCTTTCAACTTACGGGCAATGTTAGGTGCCTACGGTTGAATGAAAATGGCAATGGGCGCGATAGGCTTCTCTCTTATCATAATTAATGAATAACGTTACCGTCTACGAAAGCTGACGGTGCCCGTACTTTTTACGATAGTTTATTTTAAAACTTGTTTTTATAAAATAATATTACTAGCAATCTGATTTTAGTATTTTTACTCTTAAACCTGATAATTGTTCCAATAAGCTCTGAGGCCCTTGGAATGACACGATGAATTCGATATCGTAGCCGACTTGATGAGCCCTCCCTGATTCCCGTGGAAACTGTGACGGTGGACCTGCTATAGTGATTCAACGAGTCTACTTACCATAGTGGCGTAAGCCTCGTTGAAATGACATTTTAACTACAAACGGGCCGCTGCTTTTACTATCTCCATACAACATTTCACCGAAAGCAATCAAAGACATACTTTCGCATACAATATAATATTAGTATGAAAGTACAAGAGATATTCTTGTACTACAAAACACGAATAGTGACATAATTAATTTGTATTAGGAGCTTAGTTGCCTGTTCGCGAACGCAAATTCCTGCTATCGGGACATTATTTAAATATTTTAGATTAGCAAATATTAATTTACAAATGTGTCGCGTCGATAAAATGGCGACGTCCTTGAATGTACACCGTGCTATATATTAATATAGGTACTATTACGTGTTTTATCTACTAACAATGAAAATGTCATACATTTCTCTTTAAAATATGAAACAAAGCTAACAGTTCCTCCCATGATCTATTATGGTGTGAACCATATTGTAATTCATTTGGTATTCTATAAGAGAGTGGTCGTGAGTAACATCACTAGCTTCATAAGGCTCTAGGTGTCTAGGCCCTCTCCGGACTAGGGGTAGAATCAGATATTGTATTATATTGTACTTCAAGACGACAGTTATTAAACGATTTATTTTAGATTGTGAATAGTAAATATACACGTAGCTTTCTAGCTGCCAGATGGTTGAGAGTTGCATATATCTCCGAGCGTTTTAAGCTCTATAATAACTCTGTTCTCCATACTGCCGATTATATTGGTTCTGCCATTCTCTGCCAAATATTGGGCCATAACCTACGGCTAGCATTGTTATGCTAAATCACAATTGACAATAAAGATAATCGTTACAATTATAAAATCTACCACCTCCTCGACAAGGGGTAGAGTCTTAAGAGAAGAGCTAAACTAACAATATCGTTTACACACTAATAAAGATAGGCTCCTTAGAGGTAATAGCCTTACTCAGCTATATTTGACAGGGTCTCTTCGTGGACTAGGCTAGGTGCTATTCGAACGCGTGCTCTAGATCAGGGGCTCCCAACCTTTTCTTAGTCTGGGACCACTTTTATATTATTCTTGTAAGCAGGGACCACTATCTAAGTATATAAAAAATAAAGTGTAATAATCAAAATAAAGTGTTTGGAACCACTGCTCTAGATGGACTACTTTGCTCCTTAGGAAACAGAAGACGTCTGTATTCTATGATAGGCTTAAAGCTTAACAAATAGAGACTAGAGCCAGGAAGTGTGTGCGTCATACAACTCATATATAACATAATAGTCACCAGCGCGGTATGGCTGCGGCTGCGGGCGTCGTTACGTTAATCGTTGTATTGTCCGCGCGCACTCACTCACGCCTATTGATGTTATCGATCGTCTATCACGATGTTTAACGCCTCGCTTATAGTACATCTTATTATATATTGTTATATTATGTATCTATTGTATGTCCTCTTCGCTGTATCCGATGATAGCGACTCGGGCTATACTACGTACATCTTTCTGTACTAGTTGTAAGTACAGTAAATTTATGTATGGTTGGATTCAAGTCTAATTCATTCAAGCTGTAATGACTAGTAATGAGTGTATGGAACGTGAAAATGCTTGAAGATGGTTAAATACTGTTAATTTGTACATGCTTTTCATTAAGTGCAGAAAAAATAAAATAAGTGATGTAGTAAGGCGTCGCTATTACTTCTTCTTTGATCTTTCACCTTTGTCCTAGCGGCTTGCTGCTGTAAGTATTCATACACACAAAACACTATATTAAATGGCTAAAATTAATAAGGAATACAATTTTTACATACCTTCGAATTATTAAGTGCAAAAATTTTATCTATGCTTCGATTGTAGGCTATATCGATGTAAGCCATACGCACTCCAATGTCGCAGATTAATTAAATCCACGCACTTCAGATTTCCGTGATTTGATGCGCTATGAATATCAAAGGTACTGATAATATGATAACACAAGTCACAAAGTGTACCGAAGTTTTGAGTAGAATTTTTTACTGTTTTTTTTTCCTTAGCCTGTTTGAATTACCCACTGCTGAATAAAGGCCGGGAAGTTGGGAGAAAAGGGAGGACCCTTACTTTTCAAATCACTCTATCGGGGGCAAACTCTGAACAGCCCTTCTCAAACGCGTCCAGATCATCACGCCACTTGGTCTGTGTCTTTATTTGGTGGATAGGTATATGAGCTTCCCCGATGCATGCGGGTGATGTGACCGGGATAGTCCCATTTCAACCTCTATAGCTTTTTTGTTGGCATTGGCTATATCGAGCGTAGTACAGAATTTCGGACGTGATCAGTCACTTGTTTACTTCATCAAAATAAAATCATTCGTACTGGCAATCAGCTTATCGTGGGACAGCAAAAGGGAAAAAAATATTTTGTGTTAATTAAATGTAAGGATAAATAATAATTGTGATAATAGGTACCTATATAAAATACACACGTTGCACTTGAATTTGTTGAAAATGTAGGAAAAATAACACGATATTTGCAATACTAGGTTATAGTCGCGGCATTGTCGTGAACGGTCCATCTGGTTTAAGTTTAAAAAAAAACCCGTTACTATTCCGTTGCTGAACAAGGGTCTCCACCCGGAATGAGGGAGGAATATGACTTAAAGTGATTTAAGTAAAGATTTTATGAGAAAAATCTACGAATAAAACCGCTTCCAAATCCGTACACCTGCTTAGGAGCTGCTGTGTCACAGACAGATATACAGAGAGTTCAAATTTATGTCAGCCTTTATGCATCGAGCCTTCAAAAGTAACCTATATTTGGCTCTGAATCCCAAACTATCTTCATACTCTCATCATAATCGAACGAGCGGTTAGCCATAAGAGCGTAACGGACAGACTTCTACATTTCAAATTACAATAAGGGTATTAGTTAGGATAATTTTATCCTGTTTTTGACCACAGCAAAAATAATGATGTAGGTATATGAATACGATACCGGCTTGTTGACGGAACACTGATAACCTTGCGGATAAATAAATAACTTACAAGAGTTTATAAGTATAAATATATAATACATACAAAAATCAAGTGATCACGAGGATTCGGGTTCTTTCCCGGGTCGGGTGAAATGCTATGGTGTGTTAGAATTAGAATACTTTTATTAGCCTGGAGTTGAAAAAGTGCCCTGGAGATGGCTTGAAACTTGTACCCTTAATCTTGGTATACTACATACGCAGCTATTGACAGCTACGGGTAGAATAGGCACGTCATTACGAACTATCCTACTAATATTATAAATGCGATAGTTTGTGAGTATGTATGGATGATTGTTACTCTTTCACGCAAGCACTACTGAACCGATTATGATGAATCTTTTTATGTAGGTAGCTGAAGACCCAGAACAACACATAGGCTACTTTTAACACGGGATTTACACGGAAAAAAGGAGAATTTATTTCGTCCACGCTGATGAAGTCGCGGGCGGCCTCTAGTTGTAACTAATCAAAATAATATTGTGCAAATAAACCTACTTAAATAATCTCGTAGAAAAGTAAGTGTAATAAAGAGCAGACGAGCTTGTAAGCGATACCGCACAACTGTTGCGCACGTCATCGCGTTATGATTTGTCCAGGAACCTTGTGTAATTCGTTTAATACCACGGTAAAAATAGCCCTTTGATGGCCGCTAACACTTGTATGAGACACTCTTTCATATAACACAAACAATATAAACATAAAGGAATTTAAATGATCGTGTTTTGTTCAATGTGATTTGATTGAGAATTCGCACATGTTTGCACTTGCTATGGTTTCAAGTTGCACTGGATACCGAGAGATTGGTTGCGAAACCAAATATTTGTGAATCACTGATATAAAATAATGAATAATTTGCATATGCTTTTCGGTGTCTATACGGGGTGGTAGAAGACCAAATGATATTGGTATCTGGTCTGGCATACGTCATTTAATTTCAAGGAGTATAAACTGAAGAAGTTTAAGAAAAAAGGTGCGCCGTACAAAAGTTTGAATAAATATGTAAAAATCTCAAATTTTATACGCCCGATTTAGTATGAGGAAGCTCAAATTTAAGAGGTTTAAGTGTCATATCGCCGAGACAGTAAGTCCTAATTTGAATCTTTAGATAGTGCCGGCAGCAGTCCAGACTAGATGCTTATTTCGTTTAAACGACCGTGCCATCCTGTATAAAAGAATATAGCAACAAGACGCTGCAAAGAAGACAAAAAATAAAAACAAGAGACGCAAGAGAGGAATCCGGGAACGGAAGGATACCGTCGTTGTTACGTCTTAGTCCTTTTTTAATCGTTAGATATCGCGTAATATATTTTTCTTTTTTAATACTATTGCTCGGGGACTTTTAAATAATGAAAACAAACGGACACAAAGTAAAACCAGACCCGAAATAATTCTTTTTGGATCGAACGTGTACTCGAATTTGCAATTTCGTTTAGTCTCTTGGGCAAGTAGTGTTATTATTGTCTTTAAAGGCACACATTTCGCCATTTACAATAATGAATGTCCAATGAAAAAAAATACATAAATAAATTTAACCCATGAACGTCCCACTGCTGGGCAAGGGTCTTCTCCCGTAATGAGGAAGGGGTTAGGACTTGAATCCGCCACGCTGGCGAAGTGATCGTGATAAGCAGTAATAAAGCGTCCATACGCCCTAGAAAAGCTAGCTAATAACAATATACTTATCAAAAACTAGCTTTTACCCGCGACTTCGTCCGCTACCTGAATTTTCCCATGGGAATGTATAGTTTTCCCGGGTTTTCATGCAAATTGGTTCAGTAGTTTAGGCGTGATTGAGTAACAGACAGACAGACAGAGTTACTTTCGCATTTATAATATTAGTATAGATATTATTTAAGTCAAACAATGTCATTGCAATTCAAACTGTAAGTCAACTTGTGACAAACTGTTCTTATGGGATTTGTTTCTCTACAAGACACATGTTTTAAATTCACATGTCAATATAAGAATGCTTAATACAATACAATGTATTTACATATCCGGTAGTTGTCGTTGTGTTGACGCGGCTGTCTGAGCCGTCTCGAGGCTGTCTCGACGTGACTGTACCGCGTACAATCAACGTCAACACATTCATGTGGTAATATTAAGTAGCTTTATAAGAATAACTAGCTGACCCGCGCAACTTCGCTTGCGTCACATTAGAGAGAATGGGTCAAAATTTTCCCCGTTTTTGTAACATTTTTTACTGGTACTCTGCACCTATTGGTCGTAGCGTGATGATATATAGCCTATAACCTTCCTCGATATATGGGCTATCTAACACTGAAAGATTTTTTCAAATCGGACCAGTAGTTCCTGAAATTAGCGCGTTCAAACGAACGAACAAACTTCAGCTTTATAATATTAGTATAGATTATAATATTAGTATAGAAGTATAGATTAGGTTATTTTGGCTTTTTAGTTATGACGTTATGTGTTATTGGAATGTATACTATCTAATTTGTAAAATTCTCTTGATTTGAAAGTTGTATGCAGTTATATCCATGCCAAGAATCGATCAGCATTTCTTTTCTTTGTTTTCCTTCCTTGTCCATTCTGTTGATGATGGCTTTGTATCGTTGAAACTTCTTTCTGCAAATTAAAAAAGTTGGAAATATGTGCTAAGTATAATTTAAGAACTAGGTACAGTGACTTAGTCAACCCGTGGACACGGTCGATGCGATTAGATATAAACGTTGGGCAGCAAATAACGTATCGTAAATCTTAAAATCCCCAACGTGTTTAAGACGCAATTTTGTATTATGTATACAAGCCGCGACAGTCTAAAAACTTTAATAGGTACAGTTATAAATCTCAGCATTTGTACTGGCGTCTTAAAAAGTCTAAACAATATAGTTTAGGTGCGGATATCCTTGTCGTGTGTACAAGAAATATCTTGATATACCAAGTACCACGTCGCGACGCTCGCTCAGCGAAGATAACATCTCGCTCGGCTCCGTAGACGCCATTGTATTATCCCCTGGCGTTACAATATACAAGCATGTATGAAAGCAAGGCTTATCGGCACTCAGACGGATTTATTTACTGCGCACCGTTTGATTGACGTTTATGTTTATTGCTGCGAAACCGTTCAATAATTCATTATGTCAAGATTTTTATGGTTCCTAGGTACCTACTTTCAAATGAGATAATATTGTTGGTAAATTTTGATTTTATTGAGGATTTTGCGATATTACCACTTTTGCTAAATATTTGTGGTCTGTAGTTAGAGCAACAAGATGTTAAAGTGGTGTGGTGTTTATTTTAGCATGCATTGAGTCGTGTGGGCGGCGTGGTGTTCTGCGACGCGTCGCAGCGCTGGACGGGCACGCCGGCCGAGCTCGACGCGCTGTGGCGCCGCGCGCTGGCGGGCGGCGGCGTGCTGGCCTGGCCGCGCCGCGCCGCCGTCACCTCGCTCACGCACCCGCGCATGTTCGACTACTTCCACGCCAACATCGACGACTTCCTCTTCGTGCAGATGCTGGACGTCACGCGGCTCATCGTGGCCAACAAGCCGCAGGTCGCCGAGGTCATGCGCCCCTGGATACAGTGTGCGCTCACCTGTGAATGTATTATGCCTATAGGTACGGGACAAAGTAATTTGCATGATTTTTGTTTCATATTTTTTGCAAATTGAAGTTGGTAATTGTTTCAAAGGCTCAAATAGCTGTCTAACAATGGATCAGAAAAGTAGAATTTACAACATGTATGTTTGTATGTTTCAGGCGCGCAGTCAGTGGGGTGTCGGTTCGACAAGAAGCCGCAGTACCGGTACTCGGGGTGTCACGGGCAGGACGCGTCGGCGCTGAGCATCGTGCTGGGTCTACGCTCGGGCTTCGAGGAGGGCGCGTACGCAGTACGTGCCCGGCGGCCGCGCTGGCGCCGCCTCACGGAGCGCGCCGCGCGCCGGGAGCTCGCCGCGCTGCGCGCCAACGTCAGTGACGCGCCGCGCACCGCCACACCACCCGGGGCGTACTGAGCGAATGTGGAGCTAACATAAATATACGCCACTGAGTAAATACTTAGAAAATATGCGACGTAACTACGGATCAAAATAATGTTATGTTATAGTGATCACCCTACATTCTAAGTAAGTGCTCAACTTTGAGTGCTAGGACGAGTGTTGCTATCGACGAGATAGCTCGATCGTTGAAGTCGGTTAGTTAATTTATAATTAGGAACAAATACTTGAAAAGTAAAGACACGTGAGCTGACCGCTTATTGCCATATTTAGTACAATTCGTTCTATTAGGCTCACGCGGACGCCGCGCCCTGTTACCTATGTGAATACTCTTATTATTTGTAAACGGAAATTCACATTAAGGCAAAGGCACAAGCTCTTAAAGACACCATTTGTATTATGTTATGTAAAGTTCAAACATCTTCTAATTTACTAGCGATATAAGCAGTTATACAAGAAACCAATATGAGACAGAATGGTACAAAGTTCAACTTAGACAATACCTACTATACCTACCTACTAATAAACTTGCACAATGAGTTGTAACAAAAAAAGACATCTTAAATCTGCCGCAGTATCTAGTTTTTGTCTCGTATCTTTGCCTCAATGTGATTCCCCAAAATCTTTTGGCAACTAAATTGTATAATTTTCCATCAGTATTATTTGTTAGTTGTTTTGTTAATAATTGCCATTACGTTTAAAAGACGATTGTATAATACATTAGGTATAGATTTATTGTCCAATGTCCTTAGTAGCATTACTAAGGCGTGCGAGAACCGAAATATGTTCAACAAACTGTTATTTATAATTGTTTTAATACGTTATCTAGATACGAATAATTGCAATAATTTTGAGGCAATAATAATCTGTCGATTATGTAAATTCAACTTGGGAAATGCAGTTTTGATTCTAGATACAAAATTATCAAATTCAGGCATTGCTACACACATATTGGGTTCTGCATAAATCGATGATGTGTAGATGAACCCGATCGGCATAAGACGAACAAGTGAGTCGAGTCGGTTTTATTGCTCGATAAATATTAACAAACCAAAAATATGAGTGAAGCAAGCCATGATCATGTGTTATAACATCATATTTCAGTATCACTTTAATAAAATGTAAATTCTAGTACAAATACTAATAGTGAAACAATGCATTGTGTTAATTTGTGCGATGATATTACGAACTTTCGTAAAATACACGTGTAACAGTCAAACGAACGAATAGAACAATAACTTCGACGCTGTAGTACATTTGTTTGGACATAAGTAGGTTTAATTTGTACATAGTCAATTGTACATTATAGTTTAGTAGATTATGTCGACACTAAAGGCAGACATACGACGACATATCACATATTTATTTGAAACTAGTTACTACACCACCAGCTTTTTTTTGTCTACCTAAACATTTTCAGTTTTAACCAGATCGGTTCATCCGTTTTAGCGTGAAAGTATAACCCAAAAACACCTATTTTTCATTCACATGCAGACTAACGAAAGTCCTTTTCAATAAAAATACATTTAATTACAAGTTTTTAAATCAAATACTTTAATCACTAGTTAAAGATACAGTTAATTAATTTACCGCCAGTTAAGATATCCTTCGAATGTCTGCCGCTCGTCCGATAAGTGCTTGTGTGAGATGGCAGGGGCCGGCCGTGTGACGGCGGCCGTAGCATTTTTATTTAGCACGTAGTCCCGCGATACTCATTAGACATAATACTGTGTATGCGATGCCTAACTTGTGTTCGTGCGCTTTTTATACCAAAATCATTGTCAAATTTATTATTTCGGATATAGGAATGTGTATGTTTCTCCTATTTATGTAAATTTAACACTAAATTAGATGCCTGTTCCATAATTCACTGATAGCATCAAAGAATATAATATTAATCAAAAGAAATGTATGAAAAATCTGGCTAAGTTTTGTTCTTGGGGATTGTGAAACAGGCTGCTAAGTATTTTCGGTTGTTATAAATTATTGTTTTTTGCTATTAATGTATTTCGTGATAAAGACCACACTGAAACGTTACAAGACTGCGACGGCAGGAATTCTTCCTATGTATACCGATAGGTGGCGCTAGTAGACGATAATATAAAACAAAATATGCCTACAATTTTGGGAATAGAAGACGTGATTTTATAAATAAATGTAGTGCATTTAAAAACTGGTATAATTAGCCCTATTCCTAAGTATAGGAATTGTTTTCTTCTCGACACCTTTTTTTGAATGTTTCTCAAAATAAAGGCTAAAACATAACGCGATGTACTTTGTACATTAAATAAACAGTCCTTTGACAATAGCTTCACTTGACACTAGCGCCACCTATATTGCAAATACCGTAATAATTTCAATTGTATAATTTTATACCTATTATTCAATATTAACACTTATATTTCGTACGCATTACAATGGTGCTCACTTCGTCGATGTGCTGACGAGATGTGCTTTAATGCTTTGCTTTTATACTACTGTACGCTTTTCACTACCTTTTTGTATTTATAACAATACCTTTATAACATTTGAATATGGCGTGACACGAAGAATTCATTGGTATTTAATTGAACTCCTCTTATTGATGTTGCTGCTGAAAGCATCCAAATAACTACAGTGAATATGCTATGTCATAAAAACTACTGCAATTTACAATATTTTGAATTGATGTGTAAAATATTAATCTTCTGTATTTATTTTCTATGGAGATTTGATGATATCAATGAGTTCTAAGTTAGTTTCTATGTGACAAGTATAAGGAGAGCTTTCAGTTTAACATAACGCGCACTTGACACGCGTGATACGTACATATACAATCTAGGGTGTATACCTTCGTACGTATACGTGCACGTACACTGACAATATAGACTTTGTTCATGAACAAATTGTTTTAAAAGGCTACTTGTTGCTTATTGCTGTTTAATAAAATGCGGCTTCTAATTTCTGAGCTCTTCTTTGAACGAAAAAGATGTCAAATGATAACGTTTTCAGGGGATTTTTGAAAAAATAGGACTGTAAAATATTTTTTGATGTATTTCATTTAATACTGCATGGCGAAATTAGGCATGAAGCCAGGATTGCCATAAAGCTAAATAAAAAAACGTTTTCAGGGCTCTGCTTATACTTGTTAAACAGACATTGCACGCCATTGGTTAATTTTCTTATTAAATAATTATGTTAGTGTTTAGTGCTTGGTTGTGACCCTCAGATGTGCTACTTATCGACACAGTACAATGTGATATACTTAAGTATTTTATAATGAACGACGATGGTGCGCCGCGATACAATTTTGCTACGACATTTACGCTACTTACTTAATCAACACGCGATTTATACCTAATTATAATAATTTTCTATATCCTGACATATTATCTAGTCCTAAAAATATCAGAGATTTCTTAAGTTTTTTTACTTGCATGATAAATACTGATATTTAAGCTGCCTAGACTAGATTACGACCATAATTTTGTTGGGCTTGTGGTATGAACAAGATATTTTCTCGAGCTCCCAGCGTACAATGTATAAACAGTGAATTCACATTAGGCGTAATTTCGGCACGTATTTTTCCTGTCTTCTTTTTATTTACTTGCTTCATACACGTATACACAAAGCAAATTATATGTGCCGAAATATACGCTCGATGTAAACCTCACTCAAGTGATTTTCTATTACCCAGCAACTTTCGCTTTGTATAAATTCCTCTTGCACGTATTTATATCCATATTTTGTAACAAATTTTATTTTGAGAACACATATTGTAATAGTTTGTTAATATAAGGATCTCTATGTTACTTAACGACGAACTAAGTGTACCCTTCGACCAAACTGTACATACCATTCTACTTACCTACATTACATATATGTACGGACATTCGTATACAACAATATATAATAATATCTCATTTTAATGTATGTGTCATTAAGCCTCACACGATGCAGGTTCATTGACTGTTGTGTACAATAAAGTAAAGGAAAACAACAAGACGATAACTTTCATACCCGAGAGTTCTTCAAAACAGTTTATGGAGAAATGTACCCAAACTGGACTGGCCCTGTGTCGCGCCTAACTATTCCCGGAATACGCATACCCTGCAGTATGACAGTAAATGGACATATTTAATTTATAATAATTTAATTATTCAATCAACCTTACTGTACGCGGATGTAAATAGAAAAGCTGGGCGACGCCCTAGAAACACACATAGATCGTATCGTGATGTCTTGCAAAATCGTCAGTACTTTGTACCCGTAACCGGTGCTCCTGTATGACAAGATGTATGGATATGAATGAGACAAGGGAAGTTTTTAAGGATCGAACCAAGTGGCGATCTTTGGTCTGTGGGATCAATTGTTTAGTCCTACATTGTTTGCAACAGACAATGAACTTGTATCGTCTATACAGGCTATATAATAATAGTTTATAAACCAGTATTCGTAAGTACAACTGATTAAAAATTCCAAATTGAGTTAATATAATCATTATGTTCCTTTTTATAATAATTTGGATCGCAATAACGCTGTAGATGTATGAAAGCTAATTAGATGTAAGACCCGTGGAATACTTCTAGTGTAATGTAACGTACGAACAATTAGCCATAGACTTTCATTGCTGTTACATATTTAGCTGTTATTTAAGGAACTATAGCGACTCGAAATATGACAGAGAATTTTCACTTAAATTTCAAACTACCCTCAAAATTAATGCTTCGTACTCACACACAGTTTTACTCAGTCGAGACGTAATTTGTTGCTTAAACAGATAATATTCACCAAGAACACCTTGAAGTTGTGAGTTTTGTATTTTTACCCTTGTTAGAGAGAAACTATCTTATGTAAGTATCCAACATTAAATACTTTAAGGACATTTTCTTTGTCGAATTTCGAGCTGTAAAATCTGCCGTTTTAAGGTTGTAAGCTGATTACATAAGAGCGGAGCGTGGTGTAGTTGACAGTGTCAATAAAACAACTAAGCAATAAAATATAAATGTGAAGAAATTCCCTGTTAAAATAAATAGTTTGGAAGGTTTTGCTGTCCGCTCTACCATGTTCCGCTTCTTCACAGCAGTATCGAATAACTTCGCATCGCACATTCTCATCTAAGATAATATACGAGATCTAGTCGTTACTATATTTATATAAGGGTTCTTGTAATTCACTATCTACTGCTCCTGAGCCAACTTTAACACCAATACTTCCGTTGCCTTTCTTACATTGATACTTTTACACTTGAGTTGGCTAGGCGATGTAAGACAAACCGTGCAGTGTAAACAAAATTTGTATCTTTTCCAATTTGTACCGTGATTTTTTATGAAACTCGACCATATTGGATGTTAGTGTTCTGCCAAAAACATCACACATGTTTGTGATAGTAAAATTGTTAGTTATAAGTTGATTTCTAGTGATGTGGATGAGGTCGGTTCGTTGAGCGAATTGTATGGAGGGTGGAGACGCAAGCGCAGTCTTGTTTTATTTGAATTATTTCCACGCACTTTTAGGTTTAATTAAATTATCTTTAAACGCGACTGTTGTGAATGAAAACACGTACATCTATGTAACATGTTACTGACTTATTGCTTCTTTCAGAAACATGGTAAAGGTTGCATTGTAATCTCAGAGTACTTTTCAAAGCCAGTGAAATATGCAAAGCGATTTGTACTTTCAGTCACTTATTAAAGCATCAATTAAATTGTATAAAGCACAAACAGTTGTTCACAACAGTCACGTTTGTGTATTACGGCTGTTATTACCAGTAAACGTGTGTGTCTGTGTGCGTGTGTGCATGTGAGTAGGTGCGTGCGTGTGTGCGTGTGTGCGTGTACGGTGGCTCCCTCTGGTCTGCTCACCTCCTTCTCGTTTAGTGTATTTTTTAAACAAATACAGCTTTTACATGCGCATATCTTTATCGACAAGTGATAATTATTTATTAAACGATGATTACGATTATTTGTTCTGTTTCATTTTGAACACCATTGTATTAAATACCTATGTATTATGGTAGGAGAGTTTCAAGCTTGAGAGCCTTTGACAGTGTTGAAAATGGGACTGCGACTTTACCAACAAGTTGATGTGAGTGTGAGTTAAATCCTCAATACTTCAGAAAGCGGGTGAGTGCTCTTTCCAAATTATTTAAGGTACTGAAAGGACTGAAGGTAGCAAGAATAAAAAGTTATAAGTAAATAATTAAAACTTTATTTATTCCCGAAGGAAAGGACAGTCATAGATAAAACGCACGCACAATTTTCAATTACAATAGCATTTTAAACAATTTAAATAACATTAACATTATATCAATCAATTTATTTGGACATAAGCTGGGTACAATACTGCCTACACAATAATTTAGATTTAATTCTTAACGCTAACCCTGGCCGAAATTCCATATTTATTACCAATAACTGAAAAAAAATACATTTATAAAATCACAATAAAAAAAATATATCTTGATTATATGAGACTATGTTCTGTCGAGTTAAAAATAGTAAGTTATCACCGACATTGGGTCATTGGGTCCTTCACGAAACATCGTGTAGAATATGAAACAAACATATTCATTGACCAATTTCCTGTAATACGATTGTTGTATGATAAGTCACTATTTTGTTTTGAACAAACGGACTACAGTCATTACTTTAAAAAGTCGATTTCATTGTCTACTTATAAACGCATACACGACACTTAATACCAGTTTCACAACTTAAGTTGCCAATTATCTTCTAGATTAAATGACAGTATAAAAACTACTGCCCAAATTCTATTTGATAGTTATCCAAAAGTGGTGAAACAGGGCCTTAATCTTTCCAAAAAAACTTTATACAATAAAAAATCTACAACATCCCCTCAACCAGTATCATAACCAGCTTGTAACATTATCATCAATACAAAATAGCTCTTATTAACACGTACATAAGGAACAAACAGCGTGTAGTGACAATCAGTGCGGGTTTGTACTAACACATCGTATCATACATCATACTAGTATGTACATTCACTGCGCGTTGACTAGACACGATTTGTGCGAATTACTCACTATACAATATTACATGGGGCTTTTTTTATTATTCTATAGACAGGGCAAGTTGTATTTCTTAACAGTATTCGCTTATGGCCAATTTCACAAAGTTATCGTTATACTCGGGCGTTTTCAAACGTGCGAACTAAGGTCATGTCATTTTATCGGAGTCTCGCACAATATCTGGAGTTACATTACATATTCAAAAAGTTATTTTTAAAAATTAAGAGCCTAGGTCTACAGTTGTTGTACACTTTTATTGACGATAGTTCATTGAATTGGCTTCAAGTGAATACCAGTTTTAATTAGTTGCACGAATAGTATGCGGCGGGTAAATATAGGTGACAAGGGTAAAGTAAAGATCTTTTGTTGCCTGAGAGCTGCCCATGGCAAGATTACGTAATACAGGTCAAAATAACACAATATCCGTTAAATACACTTTCAAACTATAAAACAAACTTACAATTAATTAACTAATACTTATAAATTATCTACATTTACTAACTATTTCACTTCTATATGTATTGCTGCACTACACACGATAGACTTGGATAAACTCACACCAAGACGAGACGATACTTGAAGAAGACAATGTGTATCTTTTCGTGTAGAAAATAAGGTTTCATTTTGAACCGCTCTTTGAAAGTTTGCACAGCATCGCGTCGCCTCACGTCTCGGTGTGAGCTGGCCCTTAGGTTTGCTACACACATATTCGGTTCGGCAATATATCGAACAACAAAACCGACTCGGCTCACTTGGCTTGTGCCGATCGAGTTCATCTACACATATTCGGTTTTGCCGCACCGAATATGTGTGCAGCAAGCCTTACAAATATAAAACTCTTATATTATATTTAAAAGTTTTCAAAAACTTACATACAGAAGTAAATTGAAGATTATATATTTGTTAAAACTCAACTACTGTACATAGTGTACATATATAATTATAGATGCTTTGTCTATACATACTATTACTTAGTGAAAGATAGTAACTTATTTTTATAAAATTCGTATATTTGAACACTAAGATAAAGTGTGCCCATATAAAGTTATACTATTGTGATGTTAGTCATACAAAAAGCAGATATTATAAATATCTATTTGAGCGCTCTAAAACAAAATTTATACTTTTTGATCATTTTACAACAAAATTATTTTAGAATAATTATTATTGCACAAATACTTGCATAGATCAAAGCAGTTGTTAATGGCACTTTCAGAATATAGTATACGCACTATGCGTGCACGCACGTATACGTAGTATACGTCGCACGCAATCTTGTGATATAGGTATAGGCCTGTGTTATATCAAGTTTTCTTTCATAAGATAACTATAACAGATTATAGTGTTTCTCTCTAAATGAAAATATAAAAGTTGTGCGAAGTGTAATGCCTAAATTAAGTACCACAATATACATTGGCTAGTTCATAAAATATGTTTCGTAGCTAACGGTGATAGAAATCGAAGTATATAACACAACAATGATATTATTTACTTTACTACTAAATACATAGTTACATCTACAAAACATTATATAACATTCTCTATAGAATTTAACTTTAGGTCTTATCACATTATCTGCAAAGATAACATCGAGAAAAGACGAATTAAAAAACTCTCTTCTCACTGTGGACAGGATAGTGTTATAATCTTATACAACAGGCGGCGCCACTTACAAAGTAAGTTCTATAAAATACCACAATTACTATGATCATTTTCAGTAGTGATTTAGTAAAGGTACTTATAGTTCTTTACGTTTGTAAATGGTGCCAAATCTTGTGAATTTTAATAGCTCTTTTACATTTCATATTTCTAAACTACGCTATGTATAGGACACATTGATTAAATAAGCGCTCTGAGGAAATCTAACTAAAGTAACATCGTAAAATTAACTTTACTCTGATAAGTTGAAAACAAAATTTAACACCAAAACGATTCGACTTCAAGAAACGATCAATTTTTAACTCTATTAGGATACATAACTTAGCAAAGTAAAGTTAATTTATCAGTAGTTGATATGTGTTGTGTTGTCTACTTAGCTTGTTTGTCTTTCGAGTCGTCCTGTTTGTCTTGTTTCTTCTCATCGTCCTTGAACAGTAGCGGCGTCATGCCCAGGATGCAGCCGAACGTGATGCCTAGCACGCGACCCTGGAATGTGTACGATATAATAAACTTTAGGATGTAGTCGGTCGCCTGCTGTGTTTTTTAAATATTGGCTGGCTCATGGAGGAACCTTAAATATGCAAGTTTGCTGGAAGCTGGAACATACATCTTTACAATGAGAGGGATAGTCTTTCATACAAGCCAAATGTGGGTAAGAGTTTTAGGGACTTTGAATTCCTAATAACTTTATTTATTTACTAAAAGTGTCAGTCTGGTATGTCAATGATGAAATCATTGTTTCATATGATATTTTCTTTTACTATTTTTTTATTGCAGTACAAGGCAGAGATCAGTTACTTACCATGTTAGCGAATCGTCTGCTGATGGGCATGTCGAGCTGCACGGGCGACAGCGCGGGCGCGCCGAGCCCCAGCAGCGCGGCGGCGCGCTCCACGTAGTACGAGGAGCCGATGCCGATGACGTCACTGAACGTGTTGCCCAGCGCCGCCGCCGCCATCGTCGACAGCGTGATGTACGCGCTCATTGAACTCTCTATACTGTCACCCTGGAAACAAAATAGAACAATTTTTAAGGTTAAATTTTACGTTTTTTGCACCTTGCATGCTCGCCAAATATCGTCTTGCAAGGTGACAAGTATGTATGTGTATAGATATGATGTGAACTGAACTATGATTGATCAACTATTTCTAGTTTTTATGCTTTTGTTATTATGTTGGTTAACTTTAAACTTGACAAAAACTTTAAATTGCCTTGCATTTACATCTGATTGTATTGTTAGAAAAATGTAGATAACAATGTTAGAAAAAAAAACGTTTTGATTATCAAAATAAGAAGTTCAGTTTAAATATTATGCTATTCTTCACACCAAATTTAACAGATTTTTTAAAATTATTTTCAAACTACTGTAATACAAAGAATACTTACAGCAATAATCATAATGAAGTTGTCTAAGAATCCAAAACCAATGAATGGTATTGAGTTTGCTAGTGATACTGTGAACAGAAAAAAACATCGTTCATTATAACACTACAACAGAAATACACCAACAAACTATGTTTATGAATTTAATGTTTAATTTACACTTCTTGCTAATAATAATGACTAACAATATGTTATTTTAAGACAAATTATTTGAAGTACTAGAATTAGAATAATAAGGATGAGTCATTTTGCACTAACCATTTAGCAGTTAGACTGTGACTCACATATACAAAAAAAACCACAAGACCAATTCAACATTAAAATAATGGAAGTTTGTACCCATAACTATGTCTGATCAAAAATATTTCTCAGAGATTACATTTAAAACTTCTGGGTACAAACTATCTGTGTGCAAATAATATAATTCACATCTATTTATACAACAGTTTTCCATAATAATATAATAATCACTTTAATCTATGTATCCATTCATCATGACAAACCAACAACAAAAAAGAATTAAATCTTAAAATAGCAGTAGCATTTCTATATTTTATTTGTAACTATTTAATAGACATTATGGCTTCCAAAACCTTTACTTTAATTGTATCTTTGTAACTGCTACCATCCTGTCATAATTAAAAACCTAGACAGTCAGACAGCCTTCAAGACTTTATCAATGAATCCTCACGCACCCCTGATAATGATCACAAGATAACACCACTATCATTGTCTGTGATAACTAACACAATGTGTTACTTACTACTCTACCCCTCACTGATAACAGATAATACTTACAGTGAAACAATTCCTTAGTTGTCGGCTTGGGGACAGTGGCCGCTGAAACATGAGTTATAGTCATTTAATTATCTTGCTAGATAAAATGTTAAATTACAGTATTAAGTCTTTTTAACCTTTTTTTAAATGTGTAGTTGAAATATGTGATGTTTTGTTTTAAATTCATGAATGTTATTTTATCAATGTTAAGTTTCTGTTATAACACTCAGACAATATGGAGTTTCAACTAGACCATAAGTAGGCATTTATATAAGTAGGAAAGTTGACTTAAAATCTTTTTGGTTAGTCACAGTTTAGTCTTAGTATGCATCTAGAGTTATTTTTAAATAAGAATACTGTTTCTGACTTTCAATGTATTTAAACAAGTGATGTCAGCACATGCCAAAATAGTTTTAACTACCTAGGCATACTATAAAACTCATGTATGTAACAGTAATATGTTAAAACAATGCAAACAATAGTTTTAAATAGACTAAACAAACAAGAGCAAATAGTATGAAGGCTAAAGTTATATGAAAAGTAAACAGCAACATAAAAACTGCATGTTTGTGACTAATCAACAGGTTAATGACATCATCTTGGCAACCAGATCAAACTGGATTTGTACACATTGTTTCTAACATAACTCACCATATTTTTTCTTCAGCCAGTCTTCTGGCATGGGACAGTATTTGCCAGTAGGATCCACGTCTCCTAATGTAGGCACTTTACTTGGTCTGCCCAACTTACTCCTCCATCTCTGACCAGCTAGTCTATCTGCAATTAAACACTTTTCACTCAGAATTTTGTCCTTCTCAGTGGAATATTTTATAGAGATAATACTCGCCTTCAAATACCTCCTTTATCTTATTAGATTCATACTCCTGTAAAGCTTCAAGTAACAATTTTCTTTCTTGATCTTTTAAGTGGAGCACCAGTTCTGTCGCGTGCACTTTTGTTAAGGGTTCTGCGGCTTGTATTGATTCCTCGAAGTCTTTTGCTGTCGGCCCTAGTCCCAAATTACGGATTTTCACAGCAACAGGAACAAATAATTTTTGCTTCGAGTTCAGTACTGTGGCACTTTGTCGCACTTGTAGCCTCGACGTGTTTTCCAAACAACATGTATTAAACCTCGACAGGGGAGAGGTGCAGTACCTCTTTACAGCCTGCGCTGCTTTCATATTTAATTGATTTTTACAGTAGCTGAGGTAATACGAAGAAATAAAGTAAACAAATTCTATTTCGGATAAACGTTCCGTTTCACAGATATGCTTGTTCTGTCAGTGTCACATTACAAGTAGCTGATAACTTGTCACGTAGACGTTCACGTAGAAAATACTAAGCAATCAAATCAATCGATATGGTTTAAATTCGCTCATTAATGAAAAAAATATATAGCATTCTTCTTACTTGATATAATCAACCTTAATTATTTAATTTAAGGATATTATTGATATATCTACATCATAGTTCTTTTCCAAAATAACGCTAGAAACTAAACGCAAAAATACGATAGATAGTTTTAATCTGTAGCTGTCAAAGACAGCTGACAATCAAAAAATTGCCAGTAAAGAGACAATTTCCCCCTTTAATGGTAATAATCTAACCTCTACAATAATTTATTTTATGTGTTTGATATGTTGGAATATCGTCAGAATATTACATGCTAGCGACGAATAAGATTATTTATAGACACCGACATAATATTTTTGTTACTCATGATTGGTTGGATTGATAATATATGATATTAGACGACGTAAATCTATGCAAACCATTATTTCTATAGCACAAAGTAAGCGTAAACTAATTTACAGGTTCAAATACCAAACCAATAGGAACTTAAAGAATAAAAGAAGAAACCTTACATAATGTAGTGATTTATTTAATTCGTAGTCTGGTAACACATCAACATTCTACGAAATCTCCCCTATTGATCGACAGTTTGACATTTAGATTCGGGAAAATTAGTTACCGTACCGATTTTCCGAGATCGTCGTAGTGCTCGTGAAAATAGGAATTAAGATTTTTTTAGCTTGTTGTTCGACATAATTGCGCAATAAGCTCCAAAATTTCAGAAGTAGAGCAAGTGCGGCTTTTCTTTCGTTTAAAAGTCTTGTGTCGAATGAGAATAACAACATTAGCATTAAACAACACAGTTACAGTGGTGTAGGTCAATGACAAGCGTTAGAGTGTATACCTTGTGTATGTAGGCACTAAAAAGTGCCCGCGGGAGTGTTAATTAGAACAAAGTGAGTGCACCAGCCTAGGGCACGATGCATGATGTTGGAGGGACTGGTGGCATGGGTTCTCAACAACTACCTGGGAAAGTACGTGGAGAATCTGAACACGGATCAACTGAGCGTAGCACTCCTGTCAGGTAGGATCACACATTGTAAATATATGCATGTGTCTACTGTGTAGTTAGTATTAATAGCTATGGCCGATGTAGTCAAAGCATTAATGTACTGATTGGTTCAAGTGCTGTAGAGACTTGATTTGAGGACATCTTGAGACAATGGTTGTGATTCTATATAAAAGTTCTTAATTTCTTTAGGTACTGTTGTGTGTTGTACTGTAACTGTACAATAAAATCATGGTAGCTTCTATACATTGTAAGCATGGGGATGTAACAGCTGAGCTTAATTGATAAGGTCAAAGGTTCAATATCCAATTATAGTACCTATTTCCTGTGTTGTTATATACATTCACAGTCTGATTTTCAACTAAAAATAAGTAAGTTACAAGAAGAAATACTAGGTACAAGCTAAGTCGTAAGCCTAAGTGAAATGATTAATAAATTCGCCTACAAATATTTTTACTGCCTAATTTGGTTTGTTTCTCATCAAACCTACAGTATGCATTTATTTACTTTTATTACTTAAACAAGAAAATGTAAGGATATACTTTCTCATGTTTTCTCAATTGTTATGACACCAATAGGATGTTTGTGAAGTCATGACTTAATTTTAATAGCACAAGTTATGTTGGTTACAAGATTTAACTACCTAGCTATATACACAAATTCTTAATAAATACACATTGTATATTCATTGTCAATAAAATTATGTTAGACAAGCAAAATATGTTGTATATATGTAAGTTATCAGGGTATATTTCATAATAAAAGATAAAATAATAAATATGATTGATTCATAATCCTTAATCAGTATTTATCTATCTATGCTGTAATGTGAAAGAATGTCTGATATAATCTCTATGTTGAGAAAGAGTACAATTTAAATAAAGACTACCTTGCAAGCTTAGAAAACTTTCTTAATAGATATTAGGTTCAAAAAATTATATAATTCATCAAAATGGCTAGCTAGAACCATACAAAGTGGACATTGACCTTTACAGTAGATGCACATAACATAAATTATCATAAATATACAAAGAATATTGCTCTTGCAATGGTTTAGTTTGAACAATGAGTCAAGGACTTGTAGGTACATTATAGAGCTAATAATTGTATGTTTTACTTTTGGTTGATTGGTGGAATTGGTGGAAGCCAAATGAAAACAATCCTTGAGTTTTAAAGATGTTGTTTTTCTTAATGATGCCTAAGAGTTATGATCATTTATTTTAGGTAGGTCATTTAGTACAGAAGTTTTGTTGAAAATTGTAACAGTGTTACTAATTAACTAAATACAATTTATGTAAAGATGGTAAAACTTAGGAGGTAGGTTTACATATTAGTAGGTACATTGTTTTATTTTAACAAAACAATGTAAAATACTTAATATAGGAATATAAATATGTGGTTGGTAGATAGTAGGTATTTCTGTACAGACCTTCTACATTATATAGATTGTAGATGTATTTATTTAAAGACATAAATAAAATCGCAGCATAATCCAGGCAGCCCTTTTATCCATGGAAGCTTCTGTACCAGAATTTCATGTTGTTTCGTTTTATTACAGGAAAAGTCGAGCTAGAAAATCTACCATTAAGGAAAGACGCTCTGCGTCACCTGGGTCTGCCAGTGGAGATCAAAGCGGGGTTCATCGGCAAAGTCCAGCTCCAGGTGCCCGTGCGCCAAATCCGATCCGCGCCCTGGCTCATCGCCATCGAAAAATTGTACGTCGTCGCGGCGCCTGTAAATTTAGATGAGGTAAGTAAAACAATGAATAATACGCCTTCTAGTCAGGTATGTCTGGATGAAAGAAACAGATTTCTAGTTAGGTCTAGATATGATTAGCAGTGTACAAGCCTAAGTGGGTTTTCATTTATCAATTTAAGGAAGAAGAAGCATTAAAAGTTGCGTCGAGTATTTTTAAATTGTGGTAAATTTTGTACATAAGCAGAACTTCAAAAAGTTATGAGTAAATAGATTATAATTTTTTCTACCCCTTACAAAATACAGTTAAGACGAAAATCTTAAATGTAATCGATGGGCTAGCCTAGCCTAGACGATTTACCATTAGGTCTGAAAGCACTCCCCCTCGGGGAGTTTCCACCTTGTCGTGGTGAGGGGGCTTATTAGCCGTGGCAATCCAGCCACGGTGAAGCTAGGAGGAACTCAACCCGTAAGGCCTGACGTAAGTCGGGTTCGGGGGCTGCCGTCTCTTTCGAGGTGGTGGTCGCGAGGAAGAAAACCTCTATAAAAAATTACTGTGCGTGTCTCTCGGTTTGCAGAGGACACGGGTGAAGGACGGGTGAGCCGTCAGTGGGTGGACGGGCTCGGTGTGCACTCACACTGCCCCGAGCAGACGGGGGGCCAGGCCGCCGCCGCCCTCGTCAACCGTCGCATATCGTAA
The DNA here is from genome assembly GCF_050436995.1 of Anticarsia gemmatalis. NCBI lineage: Eukaryota > Metazoa > Arthropoda > Insecta > Lepidoptera > Erebidae > Anticarsia > Anticarsia gemmatalis. Next base: position 530,913 of record NC_134748.1, on the reverse strand, counting down.
TCCCGCCCATCTTGGGTGCGACCGAGGGCCTTGCCTTAACCAGCCGGGCCGCGAGGAGACAACCTCTATAAAAAATCCCCAGTAGCTTCGGCAGTGGCGCCCCCTCTTGGGGCCTTGCGTGGTCGGAGTTCACTCGCTATGCGAGGGGCTGGAGGGAATACCAGCCGCTAGCGGCCAACCCTGGGGTACCTCCCGCCCCCCAGTGGTATAAGGGTTACCGTGGTATGGTGCCTCTGCCACAGCGGACTACCCCTTGCAACCCTACTCGTGGGAATCATATGGATCCTTTAAATATCAATAAAACCAATGATGATAGTGGGAGGGGCGAGAAGCCCAAATCTGATGAGATTGGGGGCAAAAAGCCCGGCAGTTCAGACTGCGTTGTTGTGGAGGGTCGGCGCACGCCCAGTTTTGCGCGACCCTCGTCGGTGAGGACGAGGTCCAAGGTCGCTCAGGAGACCAGTGTCGATTCCGACACTGGCTCCGACATGAGCGTGGTATCGGATGCCACCCATCCATCCGACTGCGGCCGTCTTTGGCGCAAGAGAAGACCGCGTCCCGAGTCCGAGGAGTCGGACGGGGCGCGGAAGAAGAAGAAGGCGCCTGGGAAGCGAGTGTCTGGCGACGACGCCGAAGAAAAATCCGCCGTCCAACTGGCGGACACCATTCTCTCCAACCTGGAGGCAGTGGTGGAGGTGGCCGATAAATCCGGCCAACTTAAGGGGACAAAGTCCTTTAAAGACGCCGCCAGGAACATCAAACTGGCGGCATCTGAGTTGAGTAGGCGGTCTGCAACTCAGGAAAATCTTGCGCTCCGGGCCCAGAATCAAAGACTCCAGGCGGAGCTTGACCACATGCGGCGCGAAATCGCTGCCCTAAAGTCCATGGCTATCAACATCCCCAGCACTAGCGCCCAGCCCGAAACCAGTGGGCAGGCGCCTTCAGTCGAGCGTGCCATCGCTGACCTCCGCCTGATGGTGGACGCTCGCTTCGGGGCCACAGAGGCCCGGCTTCCGCCGGAGCCTCGCATTCGTCCGCCCCTAGCGGCGGACAAGAAAGCGGCAGGGGTACCACCCGTGCCCGCCGTTAGAGGGGCAAAGGCGACGGCACCTACCCCCGCCGCCAGAAAAGCCAAGGCCACAGCGTCGTTAGCTACGCCGGCTACCGCATTCGCCACCGCCACCGCGCCGCAGCCCGCAGCTCCCCAGACCAAGGGCAAGCAGGGCAAAAAGCCGCAGCCCTCGTATAGTGCGGTGGCAGCCCAACCGCCGTCCTCAAGCCCGGCGCCTGCCAATGAGTGGCAGGTCGTCGGGAAAAATGGCAAGGCAGCCAAGGGGCTCAAGGTTACCGAAACCGCGAAGAAGAGCAAAAAGAAGACGCCTAAACTTCGCGCTCCGAAATCGGCTGCAGTAACCATCACATTGCAGCCGGAGGCGGCAAAAAACGGAGCGACATATCGTGACGTCATTGGGGACGCAAAGGCCAAGATCAACTTGGCCGATATCGGAATAGGACCCAATGACGTCCGCTTTAGAGTCGCGGCTACGGGGGCTCGAATGTTCGAGCTCCCAGGACCTGAAGGACCTGGCAAGGCGGACGCTCTGGCTTCCAAATTGCTAGAAGTCCTCGGGGAGGACAAAGTTCGAGTCTCCAGGCCCACAAAGACCGCAGAACTGCGGATCACGGGCCTGGACGATTCTGCCTCCGCGGAGGAGGTGAAGGCCGCTCTTACAGCGGCCGGCGATTGCCCCGCTGATTCTGTCCGTCTGGGCCAGATTCGTCTTGGTCCTCACGGCGGCGGATCGGTTTGGGTCTGCTGCCCCATAGCGGCGGCCAAAAGGATTGTTGATGGCCGCCGCATTTTGATTGGTTGGGTGTCAGCACGGGTCGAATTACTCCCACCACGTGAACGGAGGTGCTACCGCTGCCTTCAGGGCGGACATGTTTGTGCGCGGTGCACCTCCACGGAGGATCGCAGCGGTACCTGCTTTCGGTGCGGCAAACTGGGCCACATTGCCCGGCTGTGCTCAGAGGCACCGCACTGCGTCGTTTGCGCCGCGGTAGATAGGCCGGCGGCGCACATGGTGGGGAGCAAGGCTTGCTCCCCCCCAAAAGCGCAGAAAGCGCAGAGCGGCGCCAAAAAGACCGCCAAAAGTAAAAAGAAGAAGAGGACTGCGAGGAAGGCCAAAGTCGCCTCGCAGACCTCCGACCGGCCCGCGGCCTCCAATGCCGCTGACGCGCCGGTAGAAGTGGTGGAGATGGAGACCCAACAATAATGGCTCTCCGTCTCCTCCAGACTAACTTAAACCACTGTGCCAGGGCCCAGGATCTTCTTTCCCAAAGTCTGGCACAGTGGTCCATAAACCTTGCGGTGGCTGCTGAGCCTTATTTTGTTCCGCCCAGGGATGACTGGGCGGGTGACTTGGACGGCTTGGTAGCTATAGTCTCCCCGGCCGCCGTCGGAGTTCAGCCCCTCGTTACCACAGCGAGGGGCCATGGTTATGTGGCGGTCACATGGGGGGACATCGTCGTCGTCGGCGTCTATTTCTCACCAAACCGGAGCTTGGCCGAATTCGAGGCATTTCTTGCGGGACTTGGGACCGTGGTCGGCCGTGATAGGTCTCGCCCCGCCTTGGTCCTCGGGGACTTCAATGCCAAATCAACGGCTTGGGGTTCCCCGTCCACGGACGCGCGGGGCAGGGAAGTCGAAGACTGGATGGCGGCCACGGGCCTTGTTGTTTTGAACCGGGGTTCTGTGAACACGTGCGTGCGCCAGCGGGGTGGGTCCATAGTAGACCTCACATTTGCCACCCCCGCACTTGCGCCCCGTGTCCAGTCCTGGAGAGTCCTCGAGGGGGTTGAGACGCTCTCAGACCACCGTTATATCAGGTTCAGCGTCTCCCCGGTTACCTCGGGGGCCTTACGTATCCAGGAAACCCCGGTAGAAGTCGGACCGCGATGGTCCCTGAAATGCCTCGACAAGGAGGCGCTACTTGAAGCCTCCATCGTTGACGCCTGGATCTCGCAGGTGTCAGAGGAACAGCCCGTCGACGTGGAGGCGGAAACGGACAGGCTTCGGGCAGATATGACCCGCGTCTGTGATGCAGCCATGCCCCGCGTCCGGTTCTGTCCCGGACGGCGGAGGGTATATTGGTGGTCGGCGGAAATCGCGCAATTGCGCAAGAATTGTACTGCGGCACGCCGCCGTTACCAACGCCTCCGCAGGAGGCGTCGCCGACCCCCAGACGCGGAGTCGCAAGAGGCGGAGCTGTATGAGAGGTACAGAGCGGCGAAAAAGGCTCTGTCAACAGAGATCAGCAGGGCTAAATCCGCTGCCTGGGGCTCACTTTTAGAGACTCTCGACTCGGATCCGTGGGGCCGCCCGTACCGTTGGGTCAGGGGCAAACTTCGCCCCTGGGCCCCTCCATTAACCCAGAGTCTCCAGCCCCAGGTGGTCGAGCACGTGGTCTCCACTCTGTTTCCTCTCAGGGCGGCACACATTCCGCCGCCCATGGCTCCGCCGGGTGAGACGCCGACGACGACGGAAGAAGAAGAAATTCCCCCGGTGACCCGGGTAGACCTGAGGGTGGCGGTGCAACGCCTCGCGGCAAAGAACACCGCCCCAGGGCCCGACGGCATTCCAGGCCGAGCGTGGGTCCTGGCTCGAGAGGCCCTCGAGCCCCGACTACTAGGGCTCTTTAACGCGTGCATAGAGAGGGGCGAGTTCCCGGCACTTTGGAAGACCGGGAAGCTCGTCCTGTTGAAGAAGGAGGGGCGCCCTGCGGACTCGCCATCCGCGTACCGGCCCATCGTGTTGTTGGACGAGGTGGGCAAGCTTTTCGAGCGCATCCTCGCAGACCGCCTCGTCACGCACTTAGCTCAAGTCGGGCCGGACTTAGCGGACCATCAATTCGGGTTCCGCAAAGGGCGCTCCACGATTGACGCAATCGCGCGCGTTAGGGCCCTGGCGGAGGACGCAGTAGCCCAGGGAGAGGTCGTCTTGGCGGTGTCACTCGACATCGCCAACGCCTTCAATACCCTCCCCTGGAGCAGCATACGAGTGGCACTAGAATATCATCGAGTGCCACCCTACCTCCGCCGCATCATCGGGGCCTATTTGGAGGAGCGGTCGATCGTCTACCCGGGTCAAAGTGGTTGGTCGCGAAGAGAGGTTTCTTGTGGGGTTCCACAGGGGTCGGTTTTAGGCCCACTCCTGTGGAACGTAGGATATGATTATGTCCTACGCGGTGCGCTCCCGCCGGGCGTCGGCATATTCTGCTATGCCGACGACACGCTGGTTACAGCCCGGGGGAAGTCGCACCGCGACGCGGAGGTGCTGGCCACAGCTGGGGTCGCACAAGTCGTCGCTCGAATCCGGCGGCTGGGTCTGGAGGTGGCTCTCGAAAAGTCGGAGGCCCTATTTTTCCACGGGCCCCGACGCCGCCCGCCTCCAGGATCCAGCATAATAGTAGGCGGAGTCCACATCGACATTGCGCCGTCGATGAAGTATCTCGGTCTTCTTCTCGACGGTCGATGGGACTTCACAGCCCATTTCAGACAGCTGGCCCCCAAACTCGTAGGCGCGGCAGGCGCACTCTCGCGTCTGCTGCCGAACCTTGGGGGGCCAAATAACAACTGTCGACGGCTGTACGCCGGGATCGTGCGGTCAATGGCCCTATATGGCTCTCCCATTTGGGCCAATGCCCTGTCGGCCAGGAACATCGCCGCGCTGCGGCGTCCACAGCGCGTCATGGCCGTCAGGGCCGTGAGAGGCTACCGCACGGTCTCATACGAAGCGGCGTGCCTACTAGCTCGAACGCCGCCCTGGGACCTGGATGCAAAGGCCCTCGCGTCACTATATAAATGGCGCGAGGAGGCTCGAGGCGGAGGCTTCCTGCCAGCGCCTCAAGAAGTCGAGGCGCGCAGGGCGGAGCTCCGCCAAGACGTCCTGGCGGCGTGGAAGCGACGACTGGAGAACCCCAGCGCCGGCCTCATTACCATCGAGGCCGTGCGGCCGGCGGTCACGGAGTGGCTGGAGAGAGGGCACGGCGCGCTCACATTTCGGCTGACGCAGGTCTTGACCGGACACGGATGTTTCGGCAAGTACCTGTGTCGCATAGGCCGTGAGCAGACGCCCAGGTGCCATCATTGTGGAGACTGCCCCGATACGGCGCTGCATACACTGGCACACTGCCAGGCGTGGTCGTCGCAGCGCCGTCAATTGACCGGGGTAGTCGGGAGCGACCTATCGCTCTCGGCCGTGGTTCTGTCCATGGTCGGGAGCGAGGCAGCGTGGTCGGCCGTCGCCTCATTCTGCGAAGATGTCATTTCCGCAAAAGAGGCGGCGGAACGGGAGCGGGAAATTAACGCCCCCCTCCCATCCCGCGCAAGACGCACTGGGCGTCGTAGGCGCCGGGACGATCTCCGGCCCCCGTGACGCGGACCTGTGGGCGGCGGAGGCGGAACGCTCCGTCGCCTGGACAGGGAACAGGTCCGAGAGGTGGGGGTGTGCTGTGTGTTCCTGGCATGCCCCCTTGAAGTGGAGAGCTAGGGTGGGGCAATCTTCATGCCCGCCCCCGCTCGAAGGTGGGCCCGCATCCAAGGCGGGCTGTCACCGGCTGGGACGCGGAGTATCCAATTGGAGGTACCGTGTCCTGGCCACTTTATGGTGACTATTGAAGGAACACCGTCAGGTTTTTAGTCGGTATGCCCAAATTGAAAGCCGGAACGCCTAGCCGGCGGGAGAGCCCGACAGACCCCCGCTTCCTCCCTGGAGCGGGACATGCAGTAATGCATTTTCCTGACGAAAAAAAAAAAAAAAAAAAAAAAAAAAAAAAAAAAAAAGGTCTGAAAGCACTGACGGCTTCGACTTCCTTGAATAAACGAAAGAACAGTTCCAATAACTTAATGGATCAATGAATACCTAGGTCAAATTGAGCGAGGACAATCGACCATGCATCAAAGCAGTATTAAAGAAATGTGAATCTAACAACTGACTGTAGGAAATCATAGAAGAATAGAAATACCAGCCGTCTAAATTATAAACCACTGAATTTATCACCGAAATTGATATGAAATTTTGAAATAGGTTCCGCTTTATCGTATAAATCAACTGTTTCTTAATAATATTGGTATAACATATTACTTATTCGTAGTAATCTGACACCTTATTTTAAACTTAATGAAGCCAAGAAACTGACTCCTATTACGATTTTAATGAAGATAGCAGAGCTAGCGATTATTTCAATAAACTGCTATCCTAATCATGTTAGATAACAAGTTCTGCTATCACTGTAATCTCATGACTAATGTACGAAATGATATGTAAATAATATTACTTGTTTTTACCGGCATTTCAAGATTACGAATTATTATGCATTTTGATATAAAATATACGTAATCTTACGCATTAATCTTGTTACTAAAGAAACTACTCGCACTTATGATGCCTAAGTTCCATGTTTCAACCCATTCCCCGAGCAGGATTTTAAACGAAATAATTCTTTAAATGTCCTTTCTGAAGAATCCAATTATAGTTACGAAAAGTTGTGGAATTTCGTGACCAAAAATAGCTAAGATGAGTGAACGACGGCATTTAGAATGGGGTGTTCCTTTTACTGTATGAGTGGGTGTTTGAAATTTGAAGTTTGCCTCCAAATAATATACTCGTAGTTTGAGATGACTGTTACATTTTTAGAGTCTTATAAAGTAACACGTCTCAATAGCTATTTAGCTTTCGAATGAAATACTTAAGTCTCAGTAAAGACATTTTAAAGATTAAACTGGGCGACCTAGTTTCTGTTAGGGATGTTGGATGTGAGTGGGCGAGCACGCCAGCTGGAATACAATATTAACGTTTCGTAGAAGGCAATAATAGGACAAGTATTGATCGTAGTACTGAACTACAGAGAATGCAGGTGGGCGTCGCCCCTCATCCCACAGCCGGCGCAGTTGCACCACCGCCCAGGCGAGCGTCAGGAAGGGCGGGCCGTGGGCGTCGGTTGCGTCAATGCTCTACCAATGTTACGTAGAACTAGATTTATTTAAAGCTCTAGACTCTCTGGTAGGATGAAATTGAAATGGAAGCGATCGATTCGACGTTACAGCATTCTCTCTGAAACTGCGCTTACATGGACATGCTAGTATTAATTATTTCGGTAGAAGAGACGTTTGTAATTTTATTTATAAACTCTGATACAGTTGATATTTTGAATCGAATGACATAGATGGATGACAACATCAGTAGTATAATCTTAGCGTCTTTCAAGGACATACAAAAGTAAACAAAGATGTCATCTAAATGTAGTGATGACTTTACAAGCAATAGTGACGTCATAAAATATACGATTCTTTATAAACAAAACATACAACAAACAATATTAGGGTTTATTTCTAGAAGGTGTTCCATCATAATCATCTTGTGTCACTTGAGATTACGACACGTAACTTATCGTCACAGATTTGAAGCTGAACTCTGAGTGATAACAATGTTTGGATACTGATAAGAGTAGTGTGGTAATGAATAGTAATTGATATGAGATAACTAATGTTAGTAGGCCATGAATGAGAGATTATTGATTTTAATTTCTAGCGACTTTTGCACTTAGTATTATAATGCAACGGGTCTTAAACGTGATTGAAAAATTGAAGGCTATGCACATATACCTTATTTGTGACTATGGTCGATGCAATTCGATAGAAACTATGGGATTTTTTCAAACCCGTTACTTTATAATATTACACGAATAAGAGATAGTAAGTAAATGCCTGCTGTGATTATATTATTACGAAAATTCTTCATTGGTCTTGAAGCAACCACTGATAGCAATCAGTATGCATGACAAGTACATGTGATTTACTTTATTAAGTGTCGTATGAGGACTTTGGACTGTTTAACAGACTATACTCACACACTTTCTTCCGACATTACTGCGGTATTAGCTTCCCCGTTAGCTTTTATGGTGCATAAAACAAGATGCATTCTAATTACAAATATTCTTTTTCTTGATCTAAATCAGGGGTTCCCAACCTTTTCTTAGTCTGGGACCACTTTTATATCATTCTTGTCAGCAGGGACCACTATGTAAGTAGGTATATTAAAAATAAAGTGTAATAAAAATCCTGAAAATTTTAAATTTTCGAATCATTCGCGGACCACTTTTCGACTTCCACGGACAACCAGTGGTCCGCGGAACACTGGTTGGGACCCACTGATCTAAATACATATTTTTCTTATTACACATGTATAAGAGTCTGGTATTGCTATCAACAGAGTCGTTGCGTCATACTGATACTTACATTTATTTTGACGCGACGGCTCAGCTAATAACGAGCCGAATTCAGATTATACTTGAACACTATTATGATAATGATATCAGGGTTAAAGGAAACTTGTAATTTAGGAAGCATAACAGAAGTCTTTTTTTATTATAAATTAGCATGGAAGTTCCAGACAATCAAATAAATGAGTTTTAGACGACTCTTGCCCTTGTATAAGCAGCAGTGAAACCCTCTAGCTCGCATATTTCCTGGTTGAGGGAAACTTGTAGATTAAGAATTCCTTGAAAGTATATCCGTCGGTACATTTTTCTGTAATAAATAATGAAAATTTCACCTATAGCCATTGGATCGTTGTTGACTTACATTATTGAGGATTTTTCCGTATTTTTTTGTAGTTTAAGGACATTAAACCGAATGTTCCGTGTTTATTGGTTTACCCTTATGAATAATATACAAAAATTCTGTGCATGGCAACCGAAAGAATCCAATTTATGATCAAAATGAACAAAAACATGAAGGTATGTCGCGTTTTAAATGGTAATGGTCTAATACAGGTATCGGCATAATAATGCAAGTGTATATTCTGGAATTAGGTACTGTGTTAGTTAGTCAGTTACATTTAAAACAATATCAAATTATTTCATTTTCAAAACAATTTACGATAATAATATACTAACTTAAATACAGGCATATATGTAGGTTTCCAAATGTTACTCGTGACTGCACACGTGCGATTGCTATAATAAAGATTGTTTTATAGTTTTTTGTTGAGTATTCCTTATCGAGGCCGTTGACAATGAAATAGTAGGTAAGTGCCGTATTATATGGACAGGTACAATGTCGGTATTAAGTGAAAGTTTATGATCGATTGCTTCCTTGATAGCCGTCATTCGAATAATACGAATGTATTTATGGAAGGAAACTCATTGTGCGTATGCAAAAACTTTATAAGAGATTGGTGACCTAGGATAGGGTTACTTTTCGAAATAATACTTTCGTACTTGTTGAAATAATTTAGATAAGATTGATAAAGTACAGATGATTGGTATGCAAAACAGAGAGGATCTAATTCTAAAATATCGTGATGGCACCGATTAATAAGAAACTTACTAGTACTGTCCCTGGCTGTAATGGTTGGCCCATAAATGGCTGGTTGCAATTACCTTTAGTAAGAGATCACTGGAGATTATAGTTGTACGTATATTACATGTTTGTTTGTTTGTAGTGGGACAGTACCGCAGAAGCCTGTATCGCGCACGAGCGCAAGATGGCGCTTCTGGACGCCCTCGAGGCACAGTGGAGGACCGAGTACGAGTCCGCCGACACAGGAAGCTACTACGCCACGTCGTACTCCTCGTGGCTCAGCTATGGTACTGGACTGCTGGCCAACATTGTGGAGAATTTGCAGGTAACAACACACCCACGTCTACAGTTACTGTTATTGATTTGATTTACTGATCATATTAAATTGGGTGTTTCGAGCATATTGCGCCGGGACTTTCGATCCCTGCCTGCTACCCTTAACTAAGAAGGATCTTTTTAGGCTGTAAAATTTCCTCAATTCTCTGGTCTTGCTGTATTGGTATTATTTGGTATTTGTTCCTGGAGCTGTCTATTAGGTTCTACAGCCGCTAAAATATTATGTTGTATTCATGTAAAGTGTTACTGATTTTAGTTGAAGTTGAACGACGTGCACATCAGATACGAGGACTCGATGACGTGTTCTTCACCCTTTGCCTGTGGCCTGACCGCCGAGTCGTTGTGCGCCGAGTCGTGCGACTCCGAGTGGCGTCGCGGCTTCACACTCTTGACGGACCCCGAAGGGTGTTCCTTCAAGCTGCTGGAACTGCAGCGCCTCGCCGTGTACTGGGACTCGATGCCCGTGCCCGCCGGCATGCTCGCCAACAGCTCGATAACGGAGCTGACGGTAAACAACTTTGTTATTTTTTAGCATGTTAGAGTATTTTTGCAGTCAGTAAATCATGTATACGATCTTACAGCTACGTACACGCTCGTATACGTGGCGAACGTGCACCTTTGTATCGTATTATATGATATTAATATCGGTAATACACTTACTCTCCAAGGAATACGAGTCTTGTAAACACTTTCAAGCAACTGTTACCATCGAATTATTAAATACCATTTGATTTTATAATCCTAAAATGTGTGTGATATTGCAGGAGAGGATGTCAGAAACGTGGCGCGGATCCCACGAATACCTGGTCCGCCCCGCGTCCGCGTGGGCTCGCGTCAGACGGGAGCGCACCGAGCAACCGCTCCGGTCGCGCGCCCGCCCCCGCCTCGCCTGTCACCTTACGCTCGACGTAGTTACGCTCAACCTCACCAACGTTAGTCATATTTAAAATTGTTTATCTAAGAAGCATCCTACTTGCTTTAAGCTTCATATTTTCCTCTCAATAGCCGCGTCCGCGAGGCTGCTCGCTTAGTCTGAACGTGGTTATTGAAATACTGATGGTTCATAATTTAAACTTTAATGATTGTTAAAGTCACTGCTACTACCAGTTTAAAAGGCATAGCCAATGGTTAAGCTAGCATGAAACTCGGCCGCTCCTTTTTATTCCCAAAAAGTGTCTCATTGTTTGTCGTAGGTTTTACTAATCACTGATGATGACTAAATGACTAGTATTGGGTAACCTATATAATAATTTTAGTGCAAGCATTTAATGAATATGTTGTATAATGTGTATGTTTGTATGTGTGTCGCAGCGCCAGTACAACGAAGCAGTGATGTGCGTGGCTGGTCTCGAGCGTCTGGCGCGCGTCCGGGAGTTCCGCGCGCGCCGCCCCGCCGCGCCCGTCAAGCACTGTCCGCGTGACTGGTGGCTGTACGCGCTCTCCTGTCACATACCTGTACATACTTGTACGTATACTATTTTAAAAGACAATTAATATTTTGTTGGCAGTAATTAAATTTCAGAATTACAGCAGCAGCAACAATGGACTCAAGGCCTAACCCCTCCCTCATTACGGGAGGAGACCCTTGCCCAGCAGTGGGACAGTAATGGGTTAAATTTATTTATTTATTAATTACAGCAGCGATAAATATTATAACTACACGTTTTTCATTATGACTTTCCTATTAATCAAGTTTCACGTTACCATAAAAAAATTAGACTTGAGTTAGTCAAAGAAAGAACTAAATAATCAGACGACTTTTTTTTATCAAAGTTTTTTTTATAGCATTTCGTCATTAAAACTATGTGTTGTGTGCAGGGACGGAGCCTCGTCCGACGTGGGAGTCATGCCTGGAGCGGTCCCGCGCGGCGCGCGCCTACGTGGCGGCGTGCCTGGTCACGCTCAGCAACCCGGCCGCCACGCTGCCCGCCGACCAGAAGGCCGCCAAGGACGAGTACGAGTGGCGCACGCCCGCACATCTGCTCAAAGCACTCAGAGAGGTACGAATTTTGATACTTTATAATGTAATAAAGTTTTATAAATATCTAAATAGTGTTGTTTTGGTCGATTAAATACCACTGCGTGTAGTTGTCATGTGTTTTGTAATATCCTCTTTTGGAGAAATGCTTTTTTCAGTAAGGATACCTTGCCAAAAGACCGATTCTCAACTATATTCTTTGGTGAAATACATAAGGAATTGTTTGGTTATTAGACAGCATCTTTTAATTGACAAAATGTGTTGCTTAATCAATCATTATCTTCATTAGGTGGCGATGCGTAAAGTACCGAAATCAACGCCAGTATCGACACCAGATAAACCAGCATCCTCAGGTCGGAGTATGTTGGTGCACTGGTTCCCGCAGTGGTGGGGCTGGTACGGCGCGCCGTCGCAGGACTCGCCCATCACCCCGCCTACCCCCACCCCTACCCCGACCCCCATGCACACGGCCACCTCGACCCCCGCCGACCTCGAGGAAGAGATCCTGGACGTGATAGCAGACTCACTAGATAATAATACTATGTTGAAACGAGACACTGTGTTCGGCAAGTTCGAGTTCATACTGAATAAAGGATCGCTGAATCTGTGTATGGAGAGTGAAGATGATAATAAGTGAGTTTTTGTTTTTGGACTATCAATCTTAACAGTCCAGTAGTGTGATTTCCAAGATATTAACAGTTAGCGAGCTTTTAGTGTTAAAATGACTTAAAAAATAAAAAAATGCTATTTTTTCTACTATAAAAATTGGGAATTAATAACTTTAAGTTGCTAAAAAAGCGGCAAGCACACTGGCAACAAAAAAGTCTGCCGCCCTCAGCGTGTTTGCAATTATTTTTTTTAAGTTACTTCTGACAATACTGTAGTACAAAATATTGTAGTTCCTTTCTTTTAGAAGTTGTATAAGGGTAACTAGCAGTGGCGAAGGGTCAATATTTATATAAGGCAAGCCGGAGCTATAAGTCATTGTCTAGGTATAGTACCTACATATGGACATCGTAAGAATGCCGACGTAAAAATGGCGTATTACTGCATAATAACAATAAGAGAGTATTATCTACATTCAACTACAGTATCTAATTTCTCTCTCTACGGTCTAATAATACATAGGTACTTACCATGCTACCTAATCATGCTTGTTTTGTATTTAGGTAGTTACTCTGACTTCAGTAGTAACACGTAGGTAACACAACAGCACATATTTTGATAACGTATTTCAAATGATTGATGATTGTTTCGAACTGGTTGTTTAATAACATATTATACTAGAATTCAATTTAGAATTCAATTTAGAATTAATTTATCAACAATAATATACCAAAAACATTACTGAAAACGCAGAACACTTTTATAGAAAGTTTAACCTAAAAATCTGACAAAATGAATATGTATTCCAATGGATACATACAAAACAATTACTGTCTAATACACTGATACATTTACAAACACATTTACTAAGGAATAATGTTGTAATAAACACAAATATTCTAATTTGTTAAAGAGCGCGCGAAAAGCGTAAACTGTAAACAAACATAACCTAATGTCAAACTGGTGAAGAATAAGAATGTTCGACTCATACTTATGCAGGATGCTTAGCTTATATTTCGCCATCTCGCTCTTGCACGCGGCTCGCGCCGCGACAGAAACATGCGTAAGATCATGTGTCTGTCGCGGCGCGAGCGCTGTAGCGCGAGGCAACCCGCTCTTCCTCCGGCTTGCTCGCCACTATGCAGCGCGGTGCGAAGCGCGATCCAAAAGGTCGTAAGCGACATCGCCGCCATAGTTTTTATTGTACGCGATTCCCGATCAACGCCTCCGGCTTATTTCATTATTATTACTTCACGTTGCGTTTTTAGCGGAGCGTAATTTTTAAAGGGTAGGTGTTTTCGTACTATTTCGATTAGATTAATGATTCTAGTTAAAGATTACGTTTTAAATATTGGTGATTATTTATTAATTGTGTATTATTTGGCAATAGTAAACTATTAATTTAACACTAATATTAAGTCTGTCCAGAAAGGGAAGCCGGTAGGAATCGAGTTATATGGAGCCTTCGCCACTGGTAACTAGAACTTGTTTGTACCCAGGAGCAGCCAGGCGGCGGGCGGGCCGGACGGCGGGTCGTCGGAGGGCGGGGTGGGCGGTACGGGCGTGGAGCTGCAGTTCTCGCACGTGCGCGTGGGCGTGGAGTCGCGGCCGCGCGCCGCGTCGCTGGCGCTGCACGTGTCGCTGGGCGCCGTGTGCTTGCGCGAGCGGATCACGCCCAACACGCTCTTCCCCATACTCATCGCGCCGCAGGTACACAACCACTTCCACGACTAAAACAAATTCAGACAATAATATTATCTGCCTTGTCTCTTGACTCTATCAGAATTGTTTAGCCCCCTTATACTAACCGAAATGCAACCGCTATCAAATGCCATGGGTTGGATACTAAACCGTAAGACCGTGCGGCTACGCGCTTCCGAAGTTAAGTAAAGTAAGTTAAGTTCCGCTAGGGCTAAAGAGAGTTTATTTTCAGTTTTCCCTTGGTACTACTTAGGCCTTACTCCTTTTTTATTAAGTGAGAAAGCCTGTGTTTCGCAGAGGGGCAAATATAAATTTAATATTACTTAAATTTTATATATTAAATATATGTACATCTGTAGGGTGTGATACGCGAAGGTCTGAGCGCACTAAGTGCGTCAGGTGCAGCGATGTCATGGTGTCGTGCACATGCGCAAGGCAGCGCGCCGCCACACTCGCAACAAGAACCACTGTTTCAACTTACGTACGAAAAGAAACCGTTTGGACTCAACTGTGATTACAAGTTAGTATTTCATATACTTTTATTTATTGATTGATTTTTTGTGTGAATTTTTTTATGCGATTTGAAATTGTTACGTTAAAAAACCGACTCCAGATGGAACAGGCCACTCCATGTTCGAGCGTTACAATAAACATATTGTCGCGCGTCCCAAACTGGTATCCATTTCGCGCGGCTGGAACGCGGTATGTCCGTCTTCTTGGAGCGCGAAGTGAATACGCGGCTTTACATTGTTGTGTCTCGTCAGGCTGTGGGTGAAGTCGGCGTCGCTGGAGGTGGTGTACAGCGCGGCGGCGGTGGCGTGGGCGCAGGCGTGGCTGAGCGCGCCGTGGGCGCAGGCCTACGCGCACGTGCGCGACTCCACGCGCGCGCGCCTGCGCACGCACCTCGAGCACATCATGAGCACGCACGCGCAGCCCGTACGTATCACTTGTCTCATAATACTCTTGAAACTATTAACACATCTTAATGAAGCTTACGAAGACAGGTGGAAAGAAAACTTTACAATATAAACACATTGAGAAGATCGCTGTTCTAAAAATAAACTAACTAAGGTTTCGTTTCGTTGGAAAACAGGCAAAAGCTGCAGCTTCTTAAAATTTTCTACTAAAAATGTTAAACAAAAAAAACTATACCACAATATAAAACGTATTTTTCAGGGTGAAAGACGAACTTGGCAAGTGGAGCTGGACATCTCCGCGCCACAGATCTTGTGTGTGGAACAACTGTGGTCTCGTGACTCCGCCGTGCTGGTGGTGGACTTCGGTCGACTGCGGCTCGCTAACGCTAATCTACCTGATGCTGCGCCACACACACCGCCTGATGATGACGGTAATAGATCTTTGAAAATCACATTTTTTCGAACACATCCGACGTATACGTTCGTATACGAGACGTTAAGAATCGATCAAGAATTAGACTGAATATAATTATAAACCATAGATATTTGCAAGTCTATGAAACAATGTTCAAATTGACACTATTAAAATTGCAATCTGAAGGCAAGACTCTTGTATCAGCATAATTTTATTGCCAAACACGTGATATTTAATTCAACACTATAATACTTAAATTCAGATACGTTTTACTTACCTCCATCACTATTGAAAGTATTAAAACAAATCAAGCATACTGAGTATTATTAATTACTAGCTGACCCGCGCAACTTCGCTTGCGTCACATAAGATAGAATGGTTCAAAATTTTCCCCGTTTTTGTAACATTTTTTATCGCTACTCTGCTCCTATTGGTCGTAGCGTGATGATATATAGCCTATAGCCTTCCTCGATAAATGGACTTTCTAACACTGAAAGAATTTTTCAAATCGGACCAGTAGTTCCTGAGATTAGCGCATTCAAACAAACAAACAAACAAACAAACAAACTCTTCAGCTTTATAATATTAGTATAGATCTATGCTTAATACAAAATTGTTGTATTGTATGTGTGTCAGAGATGTTCATGACGCCGTGCTCGACGCCGCCGGGCAGCCTGCTGTCGCCGGGCTCGCCGCCCGAGCCGCCGCCGCCGCCGCACCAGGCGCAGCCCGCGCTCGACCCCGCCAACCTGCACAACAGACTATACGACAGGTAAACTTATCTAAATTAAAGGGGCTAGAAAAAGTCATGTCTGTTTTGATTTTTTGATACCGTATTGGTACTAGGAATCTGATTTATTCTGCAAAGCAGGTCATTTTTGTTCACAAATTTAAGGTAATTGTGGCTTACAAACGTACACGTGCCGCGTATACGGTAAAGTTATACGCCACTTTCTGTCTATTTTTTAATCAACTTCATCGAATCTTGTTTATATTTCTTGTTATCTGGACAGAAAATACTTTTGAGCCTTAGATTATAGTCTCATGGCTCGATGGAATAATCGTTTTTTTTATTTTCAGATATAAGATAGAACTAAGCGACCTACAGATCCTAGTGGGTCGAGCACGTGACAACTGGAAATACGCTCACACCAAGAGCACATCTTCACTACATCTGCTCGACAGATTCAGTATATTACTGCAGGTAAGAGGCATTAAAATTTTACTAACATGTATACACTGACTGTCTTGAAATCAAATTTTGTTCAAAATATTAAGTACATTTTTATACATACTAACTTTTGCCCGCGACTTTGTCCGCGTAGTTGATGCCAACGTCATTATATCAACCTGCATGCCAAAGGAGATCGGCAGATTTCGTACAGCTTAAAGTTTGTGTTGTTTCGTAACAGAATTTGTACCACTTATTAAGGGGACTAAGTCACTTATTTTTATTTGGGAGTATTATTTTTAGAAGTCCGGATTAATTAGAAAGTATTTGTTTATTTAAATAATAATTTTTGGTCCATGGCTTATATTTGTTGACAACTAAAGAAAAAGAAAATCTCATGAGACGTCACTTTTCGTCTGACGTCTACGCATCCGCCAATTTGCTGTTGTTTTGAATTGTGGATTTGACAGCATCTGAGCAATATAGCGAACTATCGGGGCGTCTAAAAATGGACATAACTTTTACCTCCCAACTTTTAAAAATATAAGAATTTTAAAATAAGCTTGTCTATCACATTAGCTACCAATTAAAACAAAAAGTAAACGTAAACATGACATTTTATAAGCTGTACGAATTCTTCATATAAACCTGCCGTTCGCCTTTCAGTTCGATCCGTCCAGTGGTTTGGGTTGTGCTTTGATAGATCACTGTCAGTCAGTCACCTTTGAGTTATGTATATTTATATTTAGAAGGAGGATCGTGTACTGAATGCTTTCTATCAATAAGTTCCTTGTGTAGATATATTTATTTATTTATTTATTATTTACATGATATGTGTGTGTGTGTGTGTGCAGGCGGAGCGGCGCGTGGTGCAGACGCTGGACCCGCAGTACCCGGCGGCCACGCTGTGCGGCTCGCTGCCGGCGCTGGTGGTGCACCTCAGCGAGCACAAGCTGTTCGCCGTGCGCGCCGTGCTCGCCAACATCGCCACGCCCACCCGGGACAAACACGAGTAAGAACACACTACATTCATAACATTTTACCTACATTTCAGTTGAACAGTTGAAACTTACTGTAAAGAAGTATAAGATTACTAATTAGGTTGGACGCAAAACCGCTACCACTTCGTGTAAATGTCGTGGATTCGCTTTCCACACGTGAAAAATATTTTTTTTTATAAATCACTTGTAATAATATCTGGTTTTATATACTTTATGTCTATGGCTTGTTTGCTTGCAAAATGTCATGCCTGTGTGTTTTAAGGATAAAAATACGACAAACGTAAAGCTTACATGATTTTTTTGAATCAACAGTAGTCCAGAGTCCCAGTTCGAGGAGCAAGAGGCAGCGGAAGACGAGGAGGAGAGCAGCACGAGTCCCGACGTCAGCTCTGTGGGGAACGTGCAGCTTAACTCCACGCTCTTTATGATGCAGTTCGCTATCGAACAGATGTCGCTAGAGGTACACACTTCATTATCACTACATAGTATAAAACAAAGTCGCCCATTTTGTCTGTAGTCCCTTCGTATGCATAAAACTTTAAAACTACGCAACGGATTTTGATGCGGTTTTCACTAATAGAAAGAGTATTTTCTCCGACAGGTTTTTATATATAATTGAAATACATTGAAACTATATTAGCTGAGTTATAGCGATTTATGTCCAAGAAGTCAGAAAAAAAATCTAATTGAAGATTGCATTTGTGCGTGCGCCGCTTATACCGTTGGATACAAGTAAGAACAATGTATAGCAAAAACATTGGTCTTTATTAGTTCTACAAAAAAGTCCGCGATGACATATATCCAGCTTTTTTATTTAAGTCACAAAAACTACTTTTCTGTATTAAAAAAACATTTAATTCGTTGGGTGATGTTTAACTGGTGATATAACCAATAATACATATATCCTTATCAAAATAAGTAAGTTCATCATCACGAGCATTTAATTTAGATTATTTTTGCAGTTTACAGTGTGTTATTTAGACATATAGTTTAGGAGATATCACGATATTAGTATTGCGGCACGGTACTTATAAATTATTAACTTTCAGGGCATGATCGTGTTTTTCTACTTAAATTCTATGTTATTATTATTTAATATATTTTATATCTATACTAATACTAATATACTAATATACTAATAATATTATAAAGCTGGAGAGTTTGTTTGTTTGTTTGTTTGTTTGAACGCGCTAATCTCAGGAACTACTGGTTCGATTTAAAAAAATCTTTCAGTGTTAGATAGCCCATTTATCGAGGAAGGCTATAGGATATATATCATCACGCTCCGTCCAAAAGGAGCAGAGTACCAAGAAGAAATGTGTGACCCATTCTATCTTATGTGACGCAAGCGAAGTTGCGCGGGTCAGCTAGTTACACTATATTTAAAATCTTGAAAGGCGTGAAGACTGTCTTTACCTCTTTCAACATAATCCAGTAGTGCCACCAGTTCCACTGCTACAAACCAGTAATATGTATCCCACAGGTGTTATACACGAATTCAGAAAGCCATACATAGAGGTTTAATAAAAATTTATCTATAGCTCTGCGCGTATAGCTACGTACACGTGCGTACATACGACAAAAATTATGTACGTTGCGTAAAGCATTACATTCAAGCAGTAAAAAAAAACATTTTGGTTAGATAAACATACAGTATGAAATCACTAACTTTGTTTTTTATCTATCCAGGTGCAGTCTATGGGTCGTTCAATAGCAGAAGTGCAGGTGTGCGGTGTAAAGGCCGCACTGACAGTACGACCGCGTGACGTGTCTGTGTCGTTGTCCGTACACTCTCTGCTACTGGTAGACGCACTGCAGACTTATGGACCTGACTTTGAGCTGCTTGTCGCTAGTCATAAGCATGTTGGGTATGTATTCATATCAGTTTTGTTTCTTTGAAAAACTCATTTTATCGAGACTAGTTGAATCGCTTTGGTGTAAATTACCAAACAAGCATTTTTACAGTTAATTCAGTATTAGATGTATCACAAGGATTGACTGACTATGCAATTTGATTTGTCGGTAACTAATACTGTGCACGTGACATTTTTCAAATATACCGATCCGAATGACGGCTAGGCTCGTCTCGACTTGATTCTTACCGTTCTCTCTCTTACCGTTTTGTAAAGCTTTAATTAAGTACAATTTATGACTGTGGCACAAATCATAAAAGTGCATTTAATTTAAACTTTTTTATGATAAACTAAACATAAAGCATTAAATTTTTAACTCTATCCTTCAGTATGGACACAATGTCGGGTAGTATCCGCGGCTCGGAGCCGACATCTCCGACGTCTCCCACGTCGCCCACGTCTCCGCTGTGTCCGTCGTCGCCGGACGCCCGTTCGGCGCCGTCGCTCGCACACCCACATGCGTTACATCAGGCACTCAACTCATTACATCTTGGAACTAAAAGTAAGTACTTCTGCTATTTAAATATGATGTTGATTGAAAATGGTTTCTTATTCGGCTTTGACATTAATAAACAGTGATTTCGCTACATAGTTAAAGTACGAATAAATGTTATTGACTTATATTTATATTAAAACAAATGATATAAGTGTTGTTCCTTTAAAGCTAGAGCTGCCTCCAATCACATAGTTTATCTTAGTATAATAATCACTGTAAAATATACTACTGATCTTATCACGCTATTAAAAATCACGTTTTTTCCAGACCCATCTGAAGCAGACCGTACAAGTCCAGCTCCTAGCTGGGTATCAGGCACGGGGTACAACTGGAACGGCAGCTCGATGTTCGGGCCCGGCTGGGGCTCCAGCTGGGCCGCGGGCTGGGGCGCCGCCTCCTGGGGCCCTCCCTCCACAGGGTGGGGCGCAGCCGGACTGGTGGACTCGGAGGCACTGATCGCTGTAGAACTGTGCATAGTTAAGGGCACTAACTCGACCGAAGATCTCAGGATTGCTAATATACTGTTTAATAATCTCGATATTATTGGTGAGAAGTTTTTCAATACCCTGTTCTAAATTATTATGCTATTGAAATGAAAGTAGTTTTTTTCACTTACTTTACTCGCATGCGTAACATACGAGTCATTGACAACCTTGCGGAAACAGCTTGTGGTTGAGCATCGTTTTACGAAGACTTTCCTCAATTAATTTGCTGTTGTTTTGTTGTACAGCCAACCAAGAGACAATAGTAGAATTAATCGGATTCATTCATCGCGTGTTGGGTCCTAAAGCAAGCGCTAAGAAACCGCCCAGTGACGTGGGACCTGAAGAACCTATCACTACTAGCATATATTCACACACGACTGTTGAAGAGGAACCGAAGGTTTGTACAATTGTTTTGTCATATTATGGTGTATTATATGTACGTAGGCGCAAGCCTATACGTGCGTATGTGTGATAGTAAAGAGCGCGTATTTGATTAAATATAAATTTAAACAATAGGGTAGTTGCCTACCAGTCACATCAGCTACTCTTTATAAAATGTCAAAAACACATTTTTGTATAAAAATACAACGAAGTGACGTCTCTTTGTGTATTTTCGTTGATATCAAATGTGTGTCTAATAAAATGTTTCAGTTTGTAATAATTATAATTTCTAAATTATTTACGAAAAAAAAAAATACATAGCGTGAGCATTTTAGATGAATCTTTTACTTACGGGTACAAGTTTAATAATTTTTTGTTAACCTAGTCAAGTACGTATACATGTATAAGTGTATTTAAATTAGTTTTGTGCTTCACAAGTGGCTATAGTAAGGTTTAATATTTTACAGTTATCATAAGCATTGATGTAATTAATTGTGTGTGCACAGAGAGAGGTCCGCACAGAGATAACGTTCGACTTCCACCGGCTGGGCGTGTTGCTGCTGCGCGCCGCGGTGCACGAGGGGAACGTGGTCGCCCGCAAGATCGCCACCGCCACCATCAGCGAGGCCAAGATACAAGCCACTGTCGGTAAGAAGACAGCCTATTGTTATGTACATGTGAAATAACGTATGATTGTGAAGTATTTTCAGGCGATGTTTTATGTGAGCGGCTTAAGCACCAATAATATAAAAAAGTAAGTTCCTTATGGAATAAAACGTTTTACGAACCACCTAGTGGTCGGTCCGAGAATGAAATATAAGGTCAATGGAATCTTTGGTTCGTGTTCACAAAAATCTATGTAAAATAATTGTTGTTAAATAGGTACTTCATAACCGCGACTGACCGCTTTTAATAAGACGACTTGTCGGCTAAAAAGTTAATAATTTGTTACCGTTATGAATGTTCCATGACGCGTTTTGTTGTGTCGCAGACGGCAGCCGCGTGGAGGTGGGCGGGTCGCTGGGCGGCGTGCAGGTGGTGTCGCTGTGCGAGGGCGGCGGGCTGCACACGCGCGTGCTGGCGGCCGGCCTCAGGCCCGCGCCGCACCCCGCCCCGGACCAGGATGATGAGAAGGCGCTGCTCTTTACCATCCATCGGACTGTGGCGCCGCACCACGATCAGGATGCGCCGGGTATGTGTGAGCTAATATCTTGAAAACAATAGGATTGACCCAACTAGAAAATGCTGAAGATTTCGTATTATTTAATGCAGGTTAAGCTTAAACCAACTGTGTAAGCTTAATGAGGCAAAAATAGATATTTGTAAAGATAGCAACAAATAAAAAAAATAGTGTCGTTGATATAAAGCTTGCATAGACTTGTTGAACATGCTATCTATACAGACTAGAATTTGTATGAATTTACTTTTCATACAAGAGCCACGAATTCATAGTTTAAGTTCATCTTCTAATCTCCTTGTACAGTGGTGACAGCGCGCGTATCCTTGCACGTAGCTAGCGTGTGGTACACGCACTCGGGCCCACTGCTGCGAGAACTGCGCTCCTGCCTTACTGAGTTCAAGCAATACCTCGCTAACCTGGCGCGGTCTATCAGAGCCGCCGCTGCTGACATGGCCATCGGACTTGTACATCCTAGGTAATTTATTTAGACTTACTAAAAATTATATTTACCTATCTGTGTTTGTCAAAAATAAATGCTTTGATGGTAGGGGAAGGGATGGGAAGGGAGATGGTAGACGCTGGGGGAAGCTCGCTGGAGCTCCCAAAGCTGTTGTTTTGGATTGTAACGTGAATTATGTTTGTTAGTCATAATAATATATATATTTATTTTGGTAGGGGTGAAACATTGTACGCGAATCCAAAATTGTCTCAATCTACGGAGGGAGTATCGCCGCGACGTCGCACCGTCAGTATGGGTGCTTCACTCGACGAGCCCGCTGATCTCAAGTCTGATAACATCGTGCTCAGGTATACACCAAAGGATTGCTTATACGTATTCTTATAATACACTACCTACAACATTTTCTTTAAATAAAAAATATTTGAATTGGTCTTTTATATTTTGTACTTAGTTCCTGATATCAAAATTTACTTCAAATGATCTTCTTTCAAATAGTCCTGCGATGTGTACTTGTGAATAATCTCTGATATTAATAGGTTTCCGTAAGCGTTGTCCTAAGGTCTTCGTATTAATACATACTATGAATGTAAAAATGTTGTTTTATACTGATCGTTGATATGTTGTGTAGCGTGAACATCGAGCTGGAGTCGCCGGTGGTGGTGGTGCCGCGCAACGCGCACAGCACGCAGGTGTTCGTGGCGCACCTGGGCCGCATGAGCCTGGCCAACCGGCCCGGCCCGCCGCACCACACCGCTTATAAAGTGCGCGTCAGAGACATCTCGCTGGCCACGGTATGTCACATTACGTCTAGATTCCTTTGGTAAGATTGATAATAATAGTTTCAAGAAGTTCAAGGGTCAGTTCACAGCAAAACGCGACGCGACAAAGGTACATATTTTGGCGCAGTGTTGCACCGCGCGACTCGATGAAAATGTTATCATTTTGTGTAGAAGATATAGCCATATTTTGAATCGCTCTTTAGAAGTTTGTGCGTAGTGTTGGGTATCGGTGGACTGTCCCTTAGTTGCTCTTACTAAACAAGCATTGCAATTTAATGTGCATTCATCCGAGGACTAGAGGATTTCTAGTTGGCATTAATATTATGTTACTAATATGATGTAATACTTGTGTACGTTTAGCTGGACGTAGCAGAGAAGCTGTCAATGCCGCAGTTATCGGACAACATGTCGGACATGTACGACGTCTCGGCGGGCAAGCCTGTGCTGCACAACACCGCACTACAGTTCACTGTCAACTACTGTGATAATGAGGCTGATGCTGCCGCCGACTATAAGGTATACTATTTTTTGCTTAGAAAACTTGTATTTTTTGGTGATAATTTAATAAGGCTATTTTATTTAAAAAATCTATTTCAAACTAAAGTTCTTTTCCTTTGAACAGTGGTCCCGCGGACTTATCACGTTTGTCAGTTGACTATAACTAGTGTACGTCAAATTATTGGTCACTTTTCAGTACGTTGCTAGTTTGTAATCTAAGGGGAAATAAATAATGTACGGCATGCGTTGGCGGCTTTCAAATAGTTGTCAATTGAAATACGTGATAGCCCAGGGGTTACTTTCATTAGTTTGAATTCCGTTTTTTTTTAACCTCACATACTTGTCGATTAGAATATAAATTTTTATATTTTTATGTTACCACTCAAATCTACATAGCAATTACTATTGTTTTATATAGTGCGAGGTGCACGGCAAGATAGTAGGAGGTCTACACGTGTCGGCCCGACGCGAACAGTACGAGCAGCTGTTAGAGACGCTGCGCTGGATCAGCAGCGACACGCCCGCTGACGGGCTCGACGTCACGGACGCGCACGTGCCCGCACATCATGCACAGGTATGAGCATACGCACACTTAAGTTAGATGTCATGTTATTTTGTTCAAAACTGAAGTTTATAAATTGATTGATGTTATAATAGCGGCACAGTTGTAAAGTTGTACTTTAAATTTCTGGGTTGTAAAATGTTAAAGTTAAACGTGTAAGTTGTATGGCGTTTTCCATAATGTTAATCTATACGTTTAAAGCATTTGTCAGTCTAGGCATTATATTAAGAGCTGTACTAATGTGACCGTCCCCCCCCCCGCAGATGCACCTGCAAGCGCGCGGGGTGCTGGAGGGCGCGGTGCCCACGCTGCGCCTGGACCCCGCCGTGCGCGCCGCCGTGCTGCAGGTGGCGCCGCCCGCCGCGCCGCAGCAGCCCGCCCGCCCGCACCGCCCGCCCCGCCCCGCCGCGCCGCTCACCGGTACTCATAGAGTTAATTTTTTTTTTTTTTTTGCGGGCAGGCAGTGATAATTGTATAATTCTTCGCCTCGACGCTTGACACATTGATTTTTTTGTCCAATAAATATGTCTTTTCAGGTAGTTTACTGATTAGTATTAAATTAAATGAAAACAAAAAACCAAAAAATCACGTAAACCACGAAAAATTTGGTTAAATAATAATTTGATTATATATCTGTGTTATGTTAGTGAACTTCGAGTTACCGACGTTCAGCGTGGAACTACGCGCGGATCTGGGCGAGGGTGAACGCAGTCTCGTCGAGCTATCCTTCAGGGAGTTCAAGCTGCAGTACCACAAGTCACATCCTTACGAAAATTTGCTACAGGTATGCATTTACAACTTAAAGTTTTACTGAAAATACAACACTACTTACCAATTACGCCACTTCTGAATTACGAAACGGTTAACTTATAAGATTAAAATTTTACACTTGTTCTTACTTTATATACTGGATAGTCTATCTAACACTCGTCCATAAAGGATCTTAAAAGTTTGAAGAATTTATCTTTATGGTTTCGATAACCAGGTTTCCTTACACTCCATCACAATGGAAGACTTGACCAAGGAGCCGGACTCCAAGCACCGCATGTTGATGGTGTCCCACACGCCGCAAATGCCGCCCAAGGCCGTGTTCGTGTCCAAGTCGTGCCCGGACTTCGTGACCGAGTACCCGGACGACATGTCCAGCGTCAGCTCGCTGCAGTACATGAAGTGCTGCTCTTGTTCACTGCCCAGTCAGCTCAATGTTGCCGCTAAACAGGTTTGTACAAAGATAAGCGAGTTTTTTTTCATGGATGATTGGTAAAAAATGAATGTTTTGCTATAGCTGGAACCTATACCTAGGATGATTAGAATTTTACTTTATTATTCCTCTCTTTTAAAAACGATTGTTGTGAAAATGTGTTTTGCAAAAATATAGCTCTTATAGTACGGCCGCTGAGTTATTACCGATTTGACACATGACAAATTGACAATACTAGTTAAGTGACTGAACCAGTAACCCTAATATCATTTTGGAACAGTTTGTTTTTAAATATTCTAGTATAATTGTAATTAAATAAAATCAAAACCAATAATAGTTAAAGACACAAGTTCTTCATTAGGTGGAGTATCCTTGATGAAATAAAATAAATATCCATATTCCTTATTCCTATAAAATAAATAAATTTAACTCATTACTGTCCCACTGCTGGGCAAGGGTCTCCTCCCGTAATGAGGGAGGGGTTAGGCCTTGAGTCCACCACGCTGGCCAAGTGCGCGTTGGGGACTTTGCATGCCCTCAATAAATGTATTAAAAAAATTTTTAGGCATGGAAGGTTTCCTCACGATGTTTTCCTTCACCGTTGGAGCATGTGATAATTATTTCTAATACACACATAACTTCTAAAAGTCATTGGTGTGTTGCCTCGGATTCGAACCTGCGACCACTAGCGTGGGAGGTGCCAACTTAAACCACTCGGCTATCACCGCTCTGTACCTTATTCCTATAATCCATCAATATTCCTTGAAATAAAAATCATACCTATTCCAATGAATTCGGACCGAATACTATTGAAGCACATCACCATGAAAACTAGACGCACGAATCCGCACGATGTAACTTTGTACAAGCGCGCCAAAGAACAAAAAAGAAATGTTTTCACATTATTTACAAACTATTTTAAGTTTTGAAACAGTGTTTATTGGAAAATTACTTAATTCTGATATTTTGACATAAAGTTTTATATTAAAGAGGTATTCTAAATCATTCGGCAAATGTGTCGCTCGTGCAAGGTTATATCGATTAATTAAAAAAATAATGTGTCAAATCGGTAATAACTCAGCGGCCTTACTTTAGTAGCTTGATAGTGAGGGTTTGTTACCCAATGTCCAAGCAATAAAAAAAATGTACTCGTGGTATACCTATTATAAATAGAATATTGTTAATTGCTAGTTTACATTTTTACATCACAACTAATTGCGCGTACAGAGTGCGGAACGTCGCAACAAGCGAGACAGCAAGTGCGGCGTGACCCCGCCGTGCTCGCCGGAGTGCACGTCGGAGCCGGCGGCCGGGCCCGCCGCGCCCGCCGCCGGGCCCGACGACAACCTCGTGTGGCTCTCCGTGCACACCAGGGACCCGCACCATCCCGAGTTCGCCACCAAGTATGACAAGGTGGGTAACACTTAATGATGATTTATTATATTCAATGATCTCCATGCTTTATTCTATACTCAGGTGGTTACAAACGTGCGAGCTACGTCATAATCAAAAGAATCATAGGAATGTAAAAATGTCCGAGCAAGAGACTCCGATAAAGTAAAATGACTTAATTTGCTCGGTTGAGATGGCTCCAGTATAGTTTACAATTTAAAATGAATCTCTTTTAGAGCCAAGTTTTATCGTCTATTTGAATTATTACTCATCAACTGCTGTATACTTGATTAATTTTATATATTTATTTATATGTATGATGTTTAAATACTATTATGTTTTTGTGTAGATCTCAAAACTAACGAAGATAGACTTCAACTGCCTAAACTTGGTAGTGAGCATAGACAGTTGGGTGGCCGTGCTCGATTTCTTCGGCATCGCAGGTGATGATCTACCGGAGAACGAGGACGGACCGGAGCCGCAGCAAACCGGTAAGTAGTTTAAAAAAAAACGAATTACTTTTCGTGTTACTTTTGTGTTTAGTAATACTGGCTGTTTGACGTTTCAATTCCTATCTATTGACTAGAAGCAGTCGTTGTTGAAAGGCGTTCAATATATTATGTTTTATGTGTCAGCGTTGTCGAGCGTGAGCTCGGGCGGCGTGTCGCAGACGGAGCTGTGGGTGCGGTCGCTGAGCGTGGTGCTGGTGACGCGGCGCGGCGAGGCGTGTCGCGCGCTGGTGTCGCGCGCGCGGACCGTGGCGCGTGTCGACCCCGCGGCGCACACGCGCCACATCTCGGGCCGGCTGGGCGCGCTGGCGCTCACCGACCTCACGCCGCACGCGCCGCTGTGGCGCGACCGCCTGCGGACACACGCCGACCACGCGCTCACCTTCCAGTACCAGAGGTACACACTCTACACTCGACACGACACGAATGACACACGACACATGAAACATGACATTCCACATGTGACATTGACATTCGGCATTCGAATCTCCGCATTACAGTCCGAAAATGGTTTTATTTAATTAATTTATTGCAATTACCAGATTAAGCAGCGCGGAGGCGGCTGCAGCGGGCCATGAGACAAGTCTAAGTATCGAGATGGGCCCTGTCACATACGTGCATACCAAACGTTTCGTGCAGGAACTACAAGCCTTCGCGAGAGACTTCAGTCTGTTACGACGAGTTATCATGCAAGCGAGACTGAAGGTACGCGTTTAAGTTAACCAGTTTTTTTTTTACTTAAGCTGTCACGCTACTAATTCAAATTGTGTTTCTGATACTAAAACATAATAAAAAAATACTGTATTAACCTTATTAAGACAACTTCATTTGATTTCAACTTGACGAAAAACTGTTAACGCAGAAATACGAACCTATAAGTGCGAGTTTCACGGCTTTTGATTTGAAATGAAGTAGTATCAAATAACACTACATTAATTCTACCTGATAATTAGCTATAGTCATTCGACAGTAGTGAGGCAGGTTCTTATTCTTAAACCAAGAATTCACAATATTAATTCTATGACATATCCTTTAGGTGTCAGTAGTGAGTGGTGGCGCGGTGTCTCGCATGCGTATGCGTGTACGTTGCGCGACGCCAGTGATCGTGCTGCCCGTGTCGGGGCGGGCGCGACAGGCTCTCGCCGCGCACCTCGACCGACTCAATCTAGACAACTGCTTCAAATACGCCGGTGATGAAGGCACTGTCAGCACTATTACAGATCCTAATTCAGGTAAGAATACAATGTCTTCCTAGCCGATATTTGGACACGGCAGACAGTTTCATTTAGTAATTTCATTTAATATTAGCCAACTATGCATAACTTTGTTTCTAGTGCGTATACAACCGGTGAGAGGTAATTTACACTGAAATAAGACGACCAAAGTAACCACTGCAATTTCCGGTCTTGAGAAATAAATCTATTTTTTGTTTTTTTAAAGGACTGTGTAAGGGAGGTGTACACAATTTTGGGGTGACGTTCTTTATCTTAGATCTATTGTCACACAGCCTAATTAAGCTGATTTTATTAGTACACTAGGGTATATAAGGTTTCTTGATGTGTATTGTCTTCTACAGGCACTCGTACGCTACTAGACGTTCGTACAGTACAACTAGAGGGTGTATCGGTGTGGTGCGCGCGCGGCGGTCGAGGTATACGTGTACGTCGCACCGGACCCGCGCTGTTGCACGCGCCCGCACATCTCGCTATACATCTGGAGTATAACATGTCTGACACACACAATGGTATGAATAACTTTTATGTTTCTTACTTATTTCTGATCGCGGTTTATAACTTGTATTGTATTCAAATATTGTGTAATGCTAATCACATACTTACTGTAGCACAAATCGCTATTTGTTCAAACCATCTTGACTGAACAAAATTAACGGCAATAAAAGGTGATAGGGAGCTAAAACCTATAAATTATTTTTTGTGATGTAATACTTGCTGAACAAAACTGCGTGATCTAACATTTTTACTTAGCTATAGATAGCTATAAAAGAAATAAAATACAGTCGAATTGAAAACCTCCTCCATTTTTTTAAGTGGGTTAAACATATCTAGTGTTTCCGAGATATTAACCTGTGTTCTCTGCGCAGTGGCGGACATGACGCTGCAGGGCTCGCTGTCCACGCTGCAGGTGGCGCTGGACCCGGCGCAGTACCGCCTGGTGCGCGGCGTGCTGGCGCACAACCTGGCCGAGGCCGTGGACGACCTGCTGCCCACCGACCCGCACCCCTTCCCGCCCGCGCAGACGCACGAACAAGTCCGTATTGTCTACTTAACTAAGATGTTCAGCAACTATGTCGTACACTGCAAGATTTTGGCGGCATGATTCAAAGCGAGAAAATTGCATTTTATTAAATTCTTGCTGGTATTTTTCGTTTCTCACTGCCGTACAAGGTGCATTGTAGTTTTACCGTTAACTATTACAACGTGCTTAGCGTGTGCGTGCCCATTTCGAATATTATATTATGATCGTCGCTTTATCTTGATAATGCATTGACATTTAAAAAAACTATATAAGTTAAATGATTTTAATATAGTAATTTTGCTACAAGATAGCCTTAGTTACAATATGACTAAAACCTTACTGTATCACCAGGTATGGACAACAAGCTCTCTAAAGCTGGACCTGCACGACGTGAGCGTGAAGCTGGAGCCGGAGCACGGCGTGTCGTCACTGGCGTGCATCAACTTCATCAAGTCGCGGCTGCACATCGAGACCTACTCCGACCTGGGACAGGACATCGACCTCGTCTCACAGGTACACGCTCTTCACACTAGAGACTTCTTCACTTGGCCCGCGTGGTGGACTCGAGGCCTAACTCCTCCCCCTCGTTTGGGAGGAGACAATTGCCCTGCAGTGGGAAAAGTAATGGATTAAAAAAAAGACCCCTATTACAGACTGTAATTCGTTTTTCATAACTTACTTAACTTTAAATGTATGATAACTAACTTTCTTAACTTTAAAAGTATGATAAAATATTTATTCTGGCTACTGAGTTCATAACCATAAGATACATTTTTCTACATGTCTGTCTATACTCTGAATTTTATTTGTACGGTAAACACTAATGGATTTTATTATATAGGAGATCCTGGTGAGCGACACTCGGTACGCGAAGGAGCCGGCGAATCGTCGCGGCAACGTGTTCAGTCACATTGTACAACCCATGCCGGAACAACGACACAGTGTACAGGCTGAAGTTCATGCCAGGTAAATTACTAACTTCACTAGCTTTTTAACTACATTAATTATTTTTCTACAATCCAAATTACATGCTGATTTTGTATATAACTGTGCAGAAAGCGCCGTGACTCCTCAGCATATACGATATTAGTGAACAATATGCGTCTAATGGCTATCCTGGACTGGTGGGAGGCTGCCAACCAGTTCATAATGCAGCCACCATTGCCACCTGCAGATCCTGACCAGGCGCATCTGTAAGTTACTTTTCCTACTACTAGACATACAACTCCAAGAGCAAATCTCAAAAGACCACTCATGTGTACGGATCTACTGAAGTATCTATCAACATAATATTCCTTAAATACAAGTTTATAGTAAATTAGGGTTGTAAGAGTATTTACTTATGATTCCCTGTGTAGCGAGGAGGCACTAAACGCACTACGCAATGCCGCAAGTCCGGCAGCAGCACATGCCAGCGCGTCTGAGCCTGGCATGGAACTGAAGCTCAACGTGACTGACTCTCAACTCGTACTCGTTGAAGACCCTTCTGTGTGGGATACCAATGCTGTCATACTAAGGGTAACTATACTAAACATTATTTTAAAGTTTCTACATAGAAACTATCTCCCTAGGTTTCCTTTTTTGTATATTTCTAACACCCTTCATGAGATATATTTTAAATCGAATGGAATTATGGTGATAAAATTGACCGAATATTCCTTTATCCTTAAGAGGAAACGCCTTGATGTAATCTTATTTATATCGGAGTGTAATTTAAGTACCTAAAAAGTTTTAAAAAGTGTAATTTAATTACGCAATAAGTACATTTTTGTTAGAAGGCGTACGGCGGGAATACTTATTAATTAGTCTGAGGGCCAGTTTAACGAATAACAGTTAATAGTTGAGTACTCACCGTAGACCTACATATTTCATTTTTTTAAATAATTAACCTTTATGTACAGAGTACAACGGTGATCACATACCGTTGCGCGGCGGCGCAGCGGCCGGTGGTGTGCGAGCTGAACGAGTTGGAGGTGTTCTCGTGCGTGCTGGGGCTGGAGGAGGAGACCGCGCTCTCCATCGTCGAGCCCGCCGCGCTACACGTCGCTATTGATGCTGATAGGATACTGCATGTAAGTACCGATTGTTAAAATTTACTTATCGGTCCGTAAAAGATACGTCGGTTAAGCGGGTCTAGACAGCTATTCTATACATAAGTAGTCGCTTAGGTTGAAGTTCCGAGGACTTTACATCAAAATTGAATCATATTTTCCTATACAAAGGTCGTTTTGTCAAAGGCATCCGAATGGCTTAAACTTTTTTGACACCAAACCTAGCACGTTCTGGTCAATTTGACATTTCTAGTAATGTATATTGCCTATTTCTCTGTTTAGGTGGCGATGAGTACGTTGAACTTGCGTTTGTCGTACCACGACATGCGTATGTTCGCCGCAATGTTGCAGTCTCTGCCTGTACAAGCTAGGACTGCTCTCTCAGGTAATTTTCCCATTAATCTATTTTAATATATTTCACGTACACACTTATAATGATATGCCTTACCTATAAAACATATTACATTCATCATTATGTCGTACCAGGCAAATCCCTCGTATCGGAGTCACCCGAAGACGCACCCGCAAACAGCGTGCACATGCGCGCAATTCCCTCCCCTCAACCGAGTGGGTCCAGTGACACGGGCGCGGGGGGCGTGTCCACGGTGGGCGTGGCTACCGGCAGCTGGGTGTGTCGCCCGCGCTGGTTGCGTACCGCTCCTGATCCACCGCCACCTCCGCCGCCGCCGCCACCTGATGCTAGTATATGGCCTTTGAAGGCTGTACAGGTTTGTGACTATACTTATTTTGTGTAAGCATTTTCTATTTTCTTGAGCTAATTTTTTTTGTTCTTATTTATCATTGCAAGACCATATGTCAAGTGATACGGCCTTATATACCTAGGGCTAAAATGTAATTCACTTTGAACTTTTGGTAGTAAATTCTGTAATGAACATGTCTCCTACGTCGTGCTAAATTCCTTTACAATGTACTCGTTATTATAAGTTTCATCTAATTTATATAAAACATTATTGTGTCTCAGGTGTCAGCTGACTGCATAACTCTGTGCGTGATTGATGACTGTTTGGACTCCGACGTACCACTATTAGAAGTGGCTCTCGGTGATCTACAAGTTGAACAGGTAAAGACAATAAACATTTTAAAGCCACATTTTTATAAATACCATTAGCCACAATTATAACATGTTGAATCAAAGCAATCAATAAACTTTTGGTCTAAAAATTACTTATGTGGAGGAACGAGGTGATCATGTTTCTCCAACACAAAGAGAGGATCCTCCGACCAGGCGAGATGATCATGCCTTGTGGGCCTAGGCTGCCCGACTGTTCTAGTAGGGAACTTGTATATATAGTCGATTGCAGTGCAAACTTTGATAACGCGATTCAGGATTTGTGACGTCAGTCACTCTGCGAGTTGGTTGTTATGCGCTCGTCCCATGAGATGTCGCTACACTTATATTGTTCGATGCAGGACCTGCGTCGTGTAGAAGATTCCTTCGAAGACCCAGTGCTGGTGAGCACGCCAGGCTCTGTGGCCGGAAGCACGGCCGGTGCGGGCGGAGGACGTCTCTCCGCCTCGCTTACCATCGACTATTATAACAGGACATTGTCTGGATGGGAGCCGGTCGTTGAACCCTGGAAGTAAGTGCCACCCACACCTATTGGGGTTTGAAAGATGTTCTATTTGGGCAACGATAGCATTTATTTAACTTTATTTAATTTTATTAAATTTTATTCAATTTATTTATTCTACTAGCTGACCCGCGCAACTTCGCTTGCGTCACATAAGAGAGAATGGGTCAAAATTTTCCCCGTTTTTGTAACATTTTTTACTGGTACTCTGCTCCTATTGGCCGTAGCGTGATGATATATAGCCTATATATAACCTTCCTCGATAAATTGGCTATCTAACACTTTTTAAGAATTTTTCAAATCGGACCAGTAGTTCCTGAGATTAGCGCGTTCAAACAAATAAACAAACTCTTCAGCTTTATAATATTAGTATAGATAAGTATAGATTATTTGTGCGATCCACAAATAGTTGTTTTGTGTCTGGTTTTATAATTTCATCAAAGTTTTTCAATAGTTCTTGTGTGAAGGTAGTTTGGAAGAATCAATCATGAGGAATGACATGTCCGACAGTTGTTTAACACAGCTCGTTAAAGAATGTTGCATTTAAGTTAATAAAAACTTTGTATGATACGTCCGCGTGTTTTCTCTAAAACTACTGAATTATTTCACGTTTTTTTTACTAATACAAAGCTTAATTATTCCTTAACAACAAAATATGCTTTTTACACGAAAAATATTCTCAAAATTATTTATATTTCTTAATAAAACGAAGTCGCGCTAAGGCATATCCGCCATTAAAACAGTTGCCATGACAACGGATTTTTGTTATTTCAATGTCATTATAATATTGATTATTCGCGACTTCTTGACTTCACTTGAATTTTCCCGGGAAATGCGTCATTTTCACGGGGTAAAAAGTAGCCTATGTCCTTTCTCGGATATCAAAATATCTCCATACCAAATTTCATGGAAATTGGTTGAGTACTTTAGGCGTGATTGAGTAGCAGACAGACAGTCAGACAGACAGACAGACAGACAGATAGAGTTACTTTCGAATTTGTAATATTAGTATGGATAGACATTGCCAATTTCGTATAAATATCGCTGAACTTGAAATATAAAAAAATGAAGAAACCTTATTTGTCTGAAAGGAAATATGCTTTTATCTTTTAAATAACTATCAAACATATTTGATAGATGATCACGTTAATTGGGAATTTAATCCTGCAGTGCCGACTTCAACGGTCGGAAACTGTATTTTACACGACAAAATGTCATCTTCTGTCTTCTGTCTTATGTATTCCTGTGGTTTTTTTTAAATATCTAACAGTAATAATGTACGTTATGTATGTCAGGTTCGAGACATCATGGGAGAACACACTGACGAGCGAGCTGTCACTGGGTCGCGTACAGATGGAAGTGTCGTCGACAGAAGTGCTCAACACTAACGTGACGTCATCGCTCATTGAACTGTGTCAGCTTGTGAGAGCTAACTGGACCGCTGACTATTATGCACCACAGGTAAAGAGACGCTATTATCACTATGATTATAATTTTAATTTAATAAAACCAATCTATTTAAGCTTACCGACTAACCTTTGAGTTGTGTCAGTTCAGGGGTATTTTTTATCTTTTCGTCAAACGATGTATAACAAAACTATTTTGTCTTCGAAATTTGTTATAGTCACTGGTAACAGTAGTAACATAACTTGAGTGTGATTAAATATTGATATACTCAATTTGTGTAGACATCCGGCACATTGGAGCAGTCACCTAAAGGTAGTCCAGCTGGACACCGACGTCGTTCACCATTTGTGCCGTATGCACTACGCAACCACACTGGACACAAGCTATGGTTCACCACACTTGTGACCACTTCTGATGTGTAAGTTACGATAATTTTTGCTAAACAATTCCAGTTTCTCAAAATTGATTATGCTGTTTTACCTAAGCAAGTCAGTCAACGAGCACAAGTATACATTATTAACTGATATATTACTCAAGATTTAGATTGAATACTTTCTTTCATATCGATTGATTCATTCTACTCGAATCTCATGAGCAAGATGGCAATGAAAATACAGTTTTAGTAAGTTTTCTTATCAACAAGTAATTTTCTCAAACAAATATTTTGTGTTATTAGTTTGAACGAGCAGCAGAACTGGTCAGGTCCAGATGATTCGTGGATGATAGTGCGTGCGGGCGACACGGAGCCCTTCTCGTTCGGCACGAGGCGAGGCCGGCGCCGGACCCGCGCCGCGCCCGCCGCCGGACAGCCCGCCGCGCTGCACCAGCTCGCGCTGAGGCTGGATGGATGGAGCCCGCCTGACCCCGTCTGTGTTGACCGAGTCGGCGTGTACTTTAGGAATCTCACACATACTGTAAGCCTATTTAAATATGTTCTATCTCCACGCCATACCAGGAGTTTTTTAGCTCTGTTGAAAAATAGCATAAACATAAATATGTCTTGATTTGTATAAGAAAATAAAATCTATTTATTTGTACTGCTAGACGTGGACAACCTACCGTTATTTAACAATGCCATCGGTGTCAAAATTTCATTGATATTGTTTGTTTCAGAAATCGGGCGGTGAAGCCCGCATCGTGTTTGAAGTATCTCTAGAAGGGTCAGCGCGCAAGCTAGTGACAGTGCGCTCGGCTTTACAGCTCGTTAACAAACTGCCGCACCCTGTAGAAGTGAGGGTGGACCACGCGCCCTATGTCGGTGAGTAAATTGAACTTACAAATATCTATCACTCTCGTTCTATCTTCACTGGACACTCATAATAGGTCTTAAAAAAATTGATAGAGTAGTTGTCGGGACGACATTCCATATACACAGCCCTTAGATTTTCCCCCTATTTTGTATATCCCATCCTTATTATAATATCATGTACGGTACGGTCGGTGAGCGCACTTGGCGATGTACGGCTGGGTACTCACTTAACTGTGTAGCATGTGACGTATATGTATAATTGTATATGCATCAAGTGAGTACGCACGACGCGGGTCTGTGCGGGTCGCAGTGCGCTCATTGACCACGCGTACTCACTTGTAGCATTATACTCGTTACGACGTATTAAATGCTACACGTCTAAGTATTTCTTCACATAGTGCAACGACCGGCGCACAGAGCAAGGCAAATTGGGCCTCAAATTATATTTACTTTTCATATTGCATTGGATATAATTGCGGCCCTGCTCTGTGTGTCGATCAATGTGAATGGGCGCAAAGTACCCAGGGCAGTAACAGTAGTGTGGTCAGGGCTGGTGGCGGCGCAGCACGTGCGCGAGACCCTGCGGGCGCTGGTCCGCGCGCGGCTGCCGGGCACGCGCCGCACCGCGCCGCGCCTGCACCCTATGTCGGCCAACTGCGGTACCGACCTGCCTCCTACACCCCACCTCCATTATCTAGCACGTGTATCGAACCGATGCTTTTAGTTCCCTAGGTCATCATCAAGTTGCTGAACACATCGAATATATTCATAAACACTTGTGTTTTTAGTATAATGTTGGAGTCGCGGGTTTATTTGTACCAATGTTGGTTGTTTTGTAATGTAAATTAAGCAAGTAATGTCATTGCATATAACATTCATCGATAGAAGTAACGGCTGATACATAATTGTAAATTGAAATGGATATTTACACACACGCTGTTTACACTGTTTATAACATCACTTTTAATATGAAAGAACGAACGTATATATCTACATACAATTTTATTCTAAGCAACATAACGTGTATATGTGTGTTGTAGCGGAGTGGCGCAGTTCGTCGGGCGGAGTGCGGTGCGCGGCGGTGGCGGCGGGCGCCACGTGGGCGGCGCCGCTGTCGGCGCACGCCTCGGCGCTGTGGACGCGGCCCGCGCTGCGCTCGCTGCCGCACGCGCCCGCGCCCATCGACTGGCGCCAGGCGCCGCACTCGCGCGTGCTCATGCACCACGAGTGCACCGCGCCGCCCGACCACATCTACAGGTAATGTATACAAGTTCATTCATGCTTATACTAAAAAGTGAATGCACTGATATATACCTAAGTACTTAGGAATGAAATATGAATACACTACGCTATACTATGTTAAATGCTATATAAAATTCTGATATTCAACTACGTTTTGTTCAGATTCTGCTGCGTGATAATCCGCGAGCGTTTCCCGGCGGACCGCGGCACGCCGATAGCGGGTCACACGCTGACGCTGGTGCCGGCGCTGCGGCTGGAGAACCTGCTGCCGCTGGAGCTGCAGTTCCGCGCCAGTCCTGCCGCGCCTGCCGCCGGGATAGTGTGCGCTGCGGGCACTATACCGCCTGGGGATACTAGACCATTCCATGAGGTGAGCTTACTGTTTTGCCACGTTTTGTTTTCGTAACTTATATTTTTTATTCACATTATAATGAAATTCATTCATTTCCAATAGCAGTCACTTTTTCCATTAAGTGACTGCTATTGGAAATAGATTTCTATTATTTAGAAGGCTGATATAAAGCTTCTATAAGACGCTGAATAATTGCAAAGAATGTCGTTGTGTGGTATTGTACCAAACACCTCTCGATTGATATAGATACTGATATAAAATGATACGAGAAGATAGATAGAAGAAAAATATGTTTATTACTGCTAAAGTTCTAATGCTACGTATAAACTGATAGTAATGATAAATGATAGAATGATAGAGT
The DNA here is from genome assembly GCF_050436995.1 of Anticarsia gemmatalis. Taxonomy (NCBI): domain Eukaryota; kingdom Metazoa; phylum Arthropoda; class Insecta; order Lepidoptera; family Erebidae; genus Anticarsia; species Anticarsia gemmatalis. Next base: position 493,059 of record NC_134748.1, on the reverse strand, counting down.
ACACGCGACGCGGTTGATGACCGGTAGTGAACTGATTTTTATATAAAACTAATGAATTACGAATGCGTCGTCGCGAAAATGCTGACATGACTGAATGATAATTGTGCAATGTACGGTTGCACCGTACATGCTCCCGGGCGAGATGAGAGATGTGGGTGGGTGATAGTAATGATAACAAGATGAAAAAACAATGGTTGATATTTAAAGTATGATTAATATAAAATTAATTTATTGTCCCTGTTCGTCCATATGAAACACTGATCTACACATTGGTGAGGTAGCCGAATCTTTTTTAAAGTAACTTTTAGTGGGAATTTCGTCACTATTACCGTCACTGAGGTCTATACGCGAACAATTTACACTTTTACGACACTTGGCACACGCGCACTCATTATTGCACTGAGTTGGGACACTGACACTGGTGACACTAACTGCTGGCTGCAACACCGCAGGGTCCTCCGCCCGCGGCGCGGTGGGAGCCTCCCTCGACCACCGTGAACATCCGAAGAGACCTCGCAATCGTCGCCATGCTACTGCTGCTCCAAGCAGTATCACGATGCAGAGAATACTGTAGATCGCTACATAGTGATGTACATCATGGAAACTCACATTTTCTGTTATTGGAGTACTCTGCTTGATTACATCCAATTGGTTCTTGATATTTGACAACTCTTGTCGTTGTAATTTCATGTCACTAAGGTTGAAAACTGATTCATGGAGTGCAGGTGTCAAGTTAACTATGTTGTTGATAGGTGCCATCTCAAATGTGTTTATTTCCGGCAGGACTATCGTTTTGCTTGAACCTTGTCGGTGTCCATAAATACTAAAGTTTTCCGTCTTTATAACACATCCTTGACCTATGTTAAACAAGCCTGCATGGGTCAATTGTAATGCGGAAATTTGATCGGGGCACAACAAACGTAGTCGACATAATTCACAGCAAGTGTATAAATAATGATTCATTTTATTTGTTTCTATAAATTTATTTATACACGGCTTAGCTATTGTTTTACATGCTCCAGTCGCTTGCGAAATCAAACAGTAGCTTTCATCATTTTTGATGTTATATATAGGCTTTTGTAAGCTACATAACAAAGTGCCTGGATTCTGTTGTGTACACGAATTGATATCGTTTTCGGTTAATGATAATAGAGCGTCCTTTTTTAAGTTAACGGCAACGTATTCTGATACAGGCACTATCTCGAGCATTTGCAGATCGACTCTATGGGGCACTGGAATGATTTTAAGAATTTCGTAAATATCCCTGGTAATCAGTGGTATTTTTACTTCAAAGATAAGGTAGTGTTCTGACATTTTGGTGCGTACTCTAAGTAAATGATAGATCTCTGTAAACTGCATTCCATCTACAGGTGACATAAGATCATTTGGGAGATGACTCGAAATGACATCAATCTCGTGCTTTAATTGCTGGGGTGATATCATGTGCAAGTTGAATTTGCCATGATATATATCGGTAACAGTATCGATTAACTCATCTTGAATGGTTTTCAATTGTAACAATATATTGTTAGCTATTAATGCCGACAAATTAAAATCGGTTATGATAGTGCAATTTTGTACGGCAGATTTTAAATGACTTATGGCATTTTCTAAACTGAGTAGTTTTTGATTGATTGCTTTATGTTGCTTTTCCATGACAGATTCCGTTCTCTTCAACAAATTATATTCTGATTCAACAATAGAGGTTTGATTTTTCCAAAGCATAGCCATATGATTTTGATTTGTTTTTATTGCATTAATGTCTCGCTCATACTTTTCTGCGAAGCGGTCATCTAACACGCCGAACAATGTGTTGGCTAGATATCCGACACCGTTTATGATACCGCGCTTGTATCGCGCACGGGCGTCAATTTGCTGATTCGATAATACACGGTTGTAATGTTGAATTTCTTGGTAGCCGTGACGTAATTGTATGAGGATTCCCTCGCAATGTGACACTGTGTTTATTTTTGTACATAGTCTGTCTAAGTACTCGATATTCTTTGATAAGGCTTTGAGACCGGCCCAGTATGGATTCATATCGAAATAAACTACTAAATTCCAATCTTCTCGAATCAGATGCATATTATTAATCTTATCAAAATATAGTGATTGATTATTCGGAAAGGTTATGTAGTTATATGAGGTATGGGACGAGGTTATTAACGTCATAAAAAATAATAAAAATGTGATAGCCATAGTTGTAAAGTTACATTTTTGTCGAGTAGGTTTTTTCGATGATTTGCTTGTTGTATTTGTTTGTTGCTGATTGTCTGTTTGTGTTGTAGGTTGATGAACTGGTAAGACGGATAGTTTTACAATGGGACGTTTTATGAGTCCATTTTTTGTTTTTACAGTAACGACTCGTACGTGACCATCCTGCCCTGGGTGAAGTGCCATAACTCTTCCCATAGGCCATTTGCCGGGGGGTGTATTTTGGTCATTTATTAGCACTATGTCGTTAATTTTGATCTCACTTTGTGCTTGTTTCCACTTACTTCTCGCGTTGAGTTGAGTGAGGTATTCTGACTGCCACCTTGCCCAAATGTCATGATATATTTTTTGTGCTAGTTGCCATCTGATTGGTAGATTTGTTTCAGAATCATATATTGTAAGGTTTGGACCACTAGCTAGAAAATGTGAAGGTGTCAATACGTCGAGATCTTCTGGGTCCTCTGACATAGGGCCAAGAGGTCTCGAGTTTAAGCAAGCTTCTATTTGCGCTAGTATGGTGGCTAGCTCCTCGTAGGTGAGTTTTTGATCGCCTATTACCCTTCTCATGTGGTGTTTCAGACTCTTGACGCCTGCTTCCCAGAGTCCTCCTGCAGATGGCCATGACGGGGCATTAAAATGCCACTCAATTTCCATCGCTGTTATTCCTGGAATGGCTTGCTCTTGAATATCTTGATATTGCTGTTGTAATACGTGGTTCGCTCCTAAGAAGTTGGTGCCATTATCACTAAATATGTGACGTGGTGTACCTCTTCTGGCAGCCATCCGCCGCAGTGCTGCTAAAAATGCTGATGTTGTTAGATCCGAGACCAACTCTAAGTGTACAGCTTTGGTCGCCATACAGACAAAGAGGGCCACGTATCCCTTCGTGGTCTTGACGCCACGACCTTTGTTTGTTTTGATGTCAATAAATCCTGTGTAATCTACGCCTGTGTTATAGAAAGGCCTTGAACGATTACAACGAGCTTCCGGCAAGTCACCCATGAGTTGGTAGTGTTTGTCGGGATTATGCCGCCTACAAGTAACGCACAAACGTAATTGTTTCTTGATAGCTCTGTTCCCGCCCAAAATCCAAAATTTCTTTCTTAAAAATGCCGATGTTAATTTCGGGCCTCCATGCAGCGTAGATTCATGACCAAAATCAATTATCAGATTTGTTAATCGATTGTTATTGGGCATAATTATGGGGTGCTTCATCTCCTCGCTAATGTAAGCTTTCCTAAGCCTACCGCCGACTCTCAAAATACCTTCACCGTCAATATAGGGATTTAGGTTTACAATCCTGCTAGATGCTTTGATTTTGTTAGTTTTCTGTAATGCTAAAATTTCTTCTAAAAATTCTGTTTGCTGTACATGTTTAATTAATAATAACTTGGCTTTATGTAACTCTTGTAATGATAAAAATGTTCCTTTCTGTTGATTTTTGTTTATAAATCGTAGAACCATTGCTAACGCACGCACAATCTTCATGTAAGAACTGCACCTTTCTATAAGTTGTGATATAATACTTTCCCTTTCTTGCTTTGTGACTACGTTTACTTTGATATTCTTCTTTACTTCTTGATCTGTAGTATATTGTAATGTCCTGTTGCTGCTCGGTATCTCTGACTGCATTAGCCAAGTAGGTCCACGCCACCAAAGAGAGTGATTCAACAATTGAGAGGGTGACAAACCCCTGCTAGCACAATCTGCCGGGTTATCCTCGGATTTGACATAATACCACTGCTCTGCTGACACTGCTTGTGTGATATGAGACACTCGGTTAGCGACAAAGGTATTCCAACGAGTGACGTCACCCTTGAGCCAACCCAACACTACCATCGAATCTGTCCAACAGTATTCCTTTATCTTATAATTTTGTAAGCACTCTTTAAGTTTAAGCATTAATTTGGATAAAAGAAGTGCTCCGCAAAGTTCTAATCGAGGGAGTGATATACATTTGCTTGTAGGTACTAATCTAGCTTTTCCAGTCATCAAAGTTATAGATGTGCTGCTTGTTTTATTTATCTTGCAATACACCACACACGCATAAGCTTTAGTAGACGCATCGCAGAACCCATGTAGTTCGATATGATCGTGCTCCTCTGTTTGTATCCACCTTTCGACGCGATATTGATTGATGGTGACAAGATCTTCCCGAATTTTAATCCATTCTCTAAGAATTTCATCCGGTAAAGCGTCATCCCATTGAAGATTCGAAATCCAAACCTTTTGAAACAGGATTTTTAATTTAGTTGTGATCGGGGAAAGCCAACCTAGCGGGTCAAATAGTTTTGATATGTTTGATAGCAATGTACGCTTAGTTGTTTTTGATATATTTTTTTCTATGTTGTATTGAAAATGGAATGTATCTTCATGCGGATTCCAGCTGAGTCCTAAAGTTTTTGTTGATTCTATATGTCTGAAATCATATCCAGATTGATTGTTGTCAAGTGAATCAACGTTATGTAACAACTCAGGTGTATTGGACTTCCACTTGCGCAAGTTGAAACCGCCTGATTGCAATATTTGTATTAGTTCATGTTGTATACGTTTAGCCGATTCAATTTGATGTGCTCCGTATAAGGCGTCGTCCATATAAAACGAGTTCAATAAAATATTAATAGCACAGCTGTTGGGATAATTTGGCTTTTCATCTTGAGCAAGTTGACGTAAAGTCATCATTGCAAGAAAAGGCGCTGCTTTTGTTCCGTATGTCACGGTTGTCAAACGAAATTCTTGTACCTTGTCTCCAGGATGATCTCTCCAAACGATCTTCTGCAGCTCTTGATCACATTCGTTCACCCAAATCATACGAAACATTTTCTCTATGTCTGCTGTAAATCCGTATCTAAACTGCCGCCATATAATGATCAAATTTTGTAAATCTTGCTGTAAGTTTGGCCCTCGATACATAAGATCATTCAAGCTATATCCAGAGGTTGTTTTTGAGGACGCATTAAAAACAACGCGTAATTTCGTCGTTGTGGAATCAGCCTTATGAACGCAATGATGAGGTAAATAATAACTTTTGTCAATTTCACAGTTTTTGCTTGCTAACGTCATATGGCCGAGTGATAGGTATTCATGAATAAATGATTTATATTCACGTGCAATATCTTTTTGCTGAGTAAATTTCCTTTCCAACTGTTTAAATTGTGCAATTGCTTTGGACTTTGAGTTGCCTAAATTTTCATAGAACATTGATTTTAAGGGCAACCGAACTTCATATCTGCCATCCTGGCGTCGCTTAGTCGTATTTTTGTAAAAATCTATGCATTTTTGATCCTCTTGTGAATACGTAGTATTGTCATGCTGACTTATGTCCTCTATCTCCCAAAATCTTTTGATATCTTCCATGTTTCTCAAAACTACGTTGCATTGTAATGGTTTGATAGTTTTGCCACATAATATCCAACCGAGGCTAGTCTGCTGAGCAGTCGGGAAGGAATCTGATTTGCAAATCCCCTCTAAAATGATTTCCGAATATACTTCGCTACCTAAGAGTATATCGACAGGACGGCTGACGTAAAACTCGGTATCGGCAAGTTGAATATTATCTAGACAAGACCATGCTGGCTTGTTAAAGGTAACATTAGGTAAATTATTCACTAACGACTGCATGATAAAGACATCCGATTGATACATGATATTGCTATATATTGATTTGAAATTAATAGTGATTGCTCCTGTACAATTACTATTTTTGGAACCTACACCGGACACCACACCTTTCAGTTTTTGTCTCGGAAGGCATAATAGTCGCGCTGCGTTCTCTGTTATCAATGACGTTTGCGATCCTTGATCTAGCAGAGCGCGCATTTTGATAAAGATTCCATCTGCGTTTTGCACCATTATCATAGCGGTAGGTAATAAAACTTCTTGTGCTTGGCCCTGCAAAGACACATGCGAGTTCCAATGACCCCGAGGTGACTCGTTGTTGGTCGCGGATTTTGATGTCGATGCAGCGGGCGTCACGTTGCCGCGCGTGTATGATTCATGTAGGACAGTGTTATGATTTCCATTGCACGTGCGACACCGTTTTTCTGATATACATGCCTTATTATGATGATTGTAAAGACAATTACTGCATAAACTGTATTTCTTTACAGCCCTTTTTTTCTCATCGGGGGACATGCCTAAAAACTTTTCGCAATAAAATATGCCATGATCGTATGTTTCACAAATGGGGCAGTTGTATTTGGATTGATGTCCAAACGTGTTGCCGTCTGACACTGCTTCAGTTCGATTACTCGTAGATGATTTTTGATAATGCAGTTTTTGCTGTTTGCTTCTCAACGACGATATGATATGATTGTTGCTAAAACTATTCTGAATAGTCTTTACATCCGCCTTCCTAGCTGACGTCTCTAATGTAATAAATTTACTTTCAAGAAAATCAAGAAACTCTTTCAACACTGGTAGTTCTCTTGGTTCTTTAAGTGATTGAAGGTATTCTGTATGAGTTTCGGGATCTAATTTCTGTGACAATATGTATACTAGAAAAGGGTCCCATGATGTAACATCAATACCTAAATTCCTAATGGCATTCAAACACTCGTTGGTGGTTGAATGAACTCTTTTGATATGATTGACTGATAACTTAGCGCTTATGGGGATATTTAACAGGATACTCGCTTGAGATGTAAATAAGAGTTTTTTATTATTGTATCGCTGATTTAGAATATCCCAGCATACAGTGTAATTGTCGGTGCTAATCGTAAGATGTTGAATCAAACGCTCGGCCTCTCCTTTGACCTTTCCTTTCAAAAATTGCATTTTTTGAGCTCCCGACAATGACGGATTTTTGTGTATGGTCTCTGTAAAGAGGTCCCTAAAGGATGTCCACTGTCTATAACTACCACTAAAAGTAGGGATTTCCATTTGCGGTGTAGTTTTCTTAGTGAACGAAGTAGACCATAATTTTTTGTTGATTGTCTTTTTCATGTCATTGTAAATCTGCTCATAGGAAGAATACATATCCTCATACTCTTTGTTTGAACCTTCCAAGTCACTATCTATCTCCCAATGTAAGGTGTCGATGACCGACCAACGCGTTTGAAGGGTATGAAGTAAATCATCGAACTCCCATTTCTCTGCTACGGAATGTAAATTAATGTTTGATACAGTTCGTTTAAATGCTCTAAAATTGCTCATCTGTTTCCTCAACATCTCGTCTGTTTTACTACTAATGCCCTTGGACACGGAAGTAGAAGGCAGGCTCGATCCAGCCCCGGAAAGAAGTGTAGCCGGCTTCAACATAGGTGTAGTTGGCCTGCTTTCCTCCCTATACTGATAATTTTGTATCGCCTGACGTATATTACCGAACCTATCCTTTACAATATCATACTGATTAGCGGTAAAATATTCATGAGATGTTACTCCAAAACGGCACAAATTGTCATGGTTTGCTTGGAACTCATGCCAGTAGCCGTCTAAGGTCTCGAGACGACGCTTGATGTAGGAAGAGGTCTTCCTCTCCGCTCCGTCTTTCTTAAAATTGGTAAAAAGTTGCTCAATAGCAGAAACAATTTGCTGTTGCGTGGACAAAAGATCTTCCATCGTTGCTTTTCAGATGAAAGTAAGAAAAAGGGAAAGATCTTGCTTGATATTCCGCTGAATAGTTTACCAGTTGACCGCGAATGCTGGATGCTCACGATCACCGCTGATAGTTCCGACGCACAAAACACAATAGTTCACGAATGTTGCTGGTTATACACTTCACTATGTAACAGTCTCACACGCGAAATGTAACTGAGTGTCCGTTTTATTCTCGAAGGACCAAAAAGATGTGTGGTATTGTACCAAACACCTCTCGATTGATATAGATACTGATATAAAATGATACGAGAAGATAGATAGAAGAAAAATATGTTTATTACTGCTAAAGTTCTAATGCTACGTATAAACTGATAGTAATGATAAATGATAGAATGATAGAGTACACGCGACGCGGTTGATGACCGGTAGTGAACTGATTTTTATATAAAACTAATGAATTACGAATGCGTCGTCGCGAAAATGCTGACATGACTGAATGATAATTGTGCAATGTACGGTTGCACCGTACAGTCGTAGTTCAGGCAGTTATTGACATATTATTGATTGTTTCTTTTTCGTTCATACTATATCTTTTTGTTACAAGTAACACAAGATACCTTAAAACTCCTTATTTTCCAGGTGAACGTAGAAGAAGGCGTGGAACTAAGCGTGAAACTAGAAGGTTTTGGTTGGTCAACTGCTCTCAGCGTGTGCGGCTCGGGCGGCAGTAGCGGCGCCGCGGTGGGGGGCAGCGGCAACGGATCCTTCAGTGCACGGCTCAAGCTGAGGGACTCCAGGTCCAGGAGACTGTATCTCAACGCTAGGGTTACTATTAAGAAGACTGATGGGATTAAGGTAAGAAGTTTTTAACAATTAAAAAGTGCATGTATGGTTAAACATTATTATTTTGTACTTTTTTTTTGTGCTCAGACTTATGTGTGAGAGACTATTACATATTTTCTTTGAAAACAACAATCCTACTACACTAGTACTACTTTTAGTATCGCTTGCATAAAGTCTTTAGTAAGGGTGCGAAAAAGAGTGTTTGGTAGAAAGAGAGAATGTGTGTACTATAAAGCTCTCTTCTCTATCACACATCTGCCATTATTCCCTCTTGCTATTAACCTCTATACCGTGTATGAACATGCACTGTTCGACTTTATACAGCTATCTAATTCTAACTATATTATGTATGTACAGGTGTCGATATCAGCGGCGTACTGGCTGGTGAACCGCACGGGCCTGCCGCTGGTGTTCCGCGCGGAGGGCGGCGCGGCCGAGGCGGCGGGGCAGTTCGACGAGCACGAGCTGGCCCGCATGGTGCAGCCGCTGCTGTTCTCCTTCGCCGAGGCTGACGGCGGACCCACGCTCAGCGCCCGGCTGGGCCGGGGACTGCCCGGCACACCCGAGGTAAATTGGTGTACCTAACGTTTGTCGTGTATAAATTATTTAAGGAATACAAAAAATGAAGATGCTATGGTATAATGATTAAGTTGATTGTTTAAATTCTGCTAAGGAAACTGTGCTATAGATTTTATTCTCACCCAAGTGGTATCGGCACAAAAAATAACTTCATTGAAAATGTTGATGTTATTAAGTTAATCATCTGTCAGTCAATCGGTCAAAGTAGATTTTTTTTTATTGAGATAATTAATAATGCCGTTTTATTCTTGTAGTGGTGTTCACCCTTCGGCTTGGGCGTTGGCGTGGGAGTCAAGAAACTGGAAGTCCGCGGTGAAGGCGAGGCGGGTGCGTGCGAGCGCGTGTACGCAGTGGGCGTGCGAGTGCGAGCGGGGCGCGGCCGGTACCGACACACGAACATAGCCACCTTCACGCCGCGCTACCAAGTGCATAATAACACGACACATCATCTACAGTTTGCGCAGAAGTGCACTGCTACCACACTGGTGAGTTATACGAATCTTTATAGGTACTTTTTGAAGATTTGTCAAAGTTTTAGTAAAAATTAAAACCGAACTCATGCAATGATTTACGTATTTACTTATTATGGTATATAATGCTAAATTAATTAGTTTTATTGAGCTTTACAGTAAAATTGTTAGTTTAAAAAAACATGCCTTACTTCATTTTGTCTTCATCCCTATGATTCTACAGTAGATATCGTGACTAACACCTAGGGACGGGTTTATTCTCTTTGAGAAGTATAAAGTATACTTCGTTCTTTAGTTAGCCGCATTAAATTACATTACATTACATATATTGTATGTGTTGTGCAGAACGATCCGGGCGCCGTAGCAACACACGTATCCGCCGTAGCAGGCTGCTACTTACCGTGGCACTGGGCGCGCTGGGAGCGGGAACAACTGCTATGTGTACGAGTACTGGCGCCGCCCGGCAGTGGCAGTGCAGGCAGTACGCCGACACCGCTCACTGCCTGGTCCGGCGGGTTTAGAGTTGACACGACGCGGACGCTGCATGTTGCGTGCAGGTACGATACTGGACTATTTGTTTGATATGCTGCAAGTTTTAAAAACTTATTGCCGAGTTTAATTATGATCTTTCCAGCTCTTCAGATTGGTTTTAATTTTCAAACTGGTAGCAATTTCACTAACTATCCAAGTAGATAAATTATTTGATTTTGATAACAGTGCTGAGAAGTGCAAGAGTATTTAGGCCTAAATATTCTTGTTAGTTTTCTCTAAAACATCCACCATTGCTTAGCAATTAAACAATTATAGTTTTCGCTGTCTTGAAATCACTACCAAATTTGACTGTGTTATTAACTTTAACGTCCACGTTTACGTTGTGCAGAGAATCTGGAGGTGGCTACCAATTAGTGAGGGTAGAAGTAGTATCGCAAGGAGCCACTATGTTCGTAGTACTGACTGACGCAGAGTGTGCACCGCCGCCGCTACGGATCGACAACTACTCGCCCGTGTCCATTATGTTCCACCAGGTAATAATATTTTTTTTATTCAGATTTACTAAATATTAGCTTTTGAGCAATTTAAGTATTGTTTATTTAAGTATTTAAATTGGAAACTTTATCGTATCGTATGATTGACTAAGAATAAGGTGACGAGCAAAAAGTCATTTACCATCTTTCCTCAAGAGATTAAATGCTTTGGGTATTGTAGGTGGGTTGTGGCGAGGAGTGCGTGGTGGGTGCCCACGCGCGGGCCCGCTGGGCGCTGCCGGAGCCGGAGGGCGCGGCGGCGCTGGCCCTGCGCGCGCCGGGCGGGCCGCGCACCACGCTGGCGCTGGACGCGCTGCCCGCCACGCACCAGCTGCTCTACCAGAACTTCATCTACGTCGCCTTCACGCACACGCACACCAGGTACATATTTCACTGTATACATTGAACGTATTTGCACTGTTTTATTTCTGACAAAAATAATATTTACAACACAAAATTAATGATAAAGAATAGCGTAGACTATATGCAGCACTTTTATGCTGCTAGTAGTTAGATAAATACTTTTCAAATAGTAATCACTAAATGTTTTGCTTCGTATAGTAGAGACAGTGGCACAGCGAACAACAAGCCGTCATCGACGACGTCGCCGGACGACAATGTACTCGTTTTAGAAGTACCGCTCGGCAGCACGCGGGTCGTACTCGGACGAAAGAGATACGGAGACAGGTATGTACACCAACCCTTAGAAACTTAGCGAAGTTTTTTTTATTTCCTCATATTTATTTTTCATCTTAGAAATTAGAATACGATTATTTTCTTTTGTATTTTTTTAAATGACAACTCCCGCACGAACAATTGCTCTTGTGTCGCCGGAACTTTTACAGACATACAAACAACAGACACAAAGTACAACCAGACCCAAAACAGTTATTTGTGGATCGCACGATTAATTGTTCCGTGTGGGAATCGAACCCCCGACCCCCCGACGCGATGGTAGTGGCGCGGCGTGGCGACGTAAACCACTGCGCCATGGAGGCAGTCAATAATTTATGTTACGTGTTTCGTACAGATCACAACTATGGCGACGAGGTCCCAACGACCAGTTAATTCACGAAGGCAGTTCACCGCCACAGCCTACAGACGCGCTACTATCAGACGACGCACCGCTCTCTCCTCATGCTATGGTAACTATCACCTGAAATATTCTAATTCAATATGAACCCGAAAACAATGACAATAAAACAAACTAATAAAATTAACAAATCAATTCTACAAACAGCTATTGCAGCTGTCATTTTAAGAATAACGAATGATTACGATGGCAGTATCTATGCCATCGTAATCATTCGTTATTCTTAATTTATCGTAAAATTACAGGTACTGGACATTGAAGACGCAGCTCCCAGACCAGGTCGTGCATCAGCGCTAGTACTGCGTCGCGCGGACCCCCGGCGCGCCTCCACACAAGCGTGGCGCCTGGCGCCGCCCGGCCGCATGCACTGTGCACACGCTAACTTGTGCGTGCAACCTGATGGACTCTCACTCATGGCTCTTACACCCGGTACGTATACGAAATCGTACGTTTGTTGCGTACACATAATCGTACTTGAGTACCCATTAAAACTTTTAATAGATTTTGTTGAACTTATCATTGGTATGGGATAGTTGGATTGGTATAGTATTACTTATTAAAGGTTAATAACTGAAATATGAATCTAAATTGCATTAGTTCATAGGTCCCTATTTTGTAGGAGGTCAGTGTATTTTGGTACAGGATATTATTGAGTATTATCTGGTGCAATTAGTGTCTAATGTACGAACGCATATATTTATTGTATTTTTTTTCACATCAAGAATACATTTGATTATAGCTTGTATTAACAATAAATACTTATATCACACACTGCTTGGAAAGCACTGAATTAATTTCAGATTACTATAGTTTTATAATTATATTTTGTTACAGGTACTCGTGTAGTGCTAGGCCTGCCAGCGTCGGGTCGATCGGGCTGGCGCACGGGCGCGGTGCCGGCGGAGCAGGCCGTGTCGTGGCACACGCTGCGGCCCGGCTCCGGCCGCCTCGAGGTCACGCTCACCGCCGACGGGCCCACGCGCCTCGTCAGGATACATGACCTTAAAGCACCTGTGAGTTGACTTTTTATCTTACATTTTTAGTATAGCCTTTACATTCCTTTTCCCTTATATGTATGTCTCAGGGGGTCGTCAGGGTGCTTCGACGCATTTGCTTATTATTATTCAAATTCAACTTGCAACGTTATACCGGTTAATCAACGCCTGAAAATGCATCGTTATTATTTGTATCTACTGATCTCGGTAATCTTTATCGCATCTAGGAGTCTGGGTGGATCGAGGGCGGCTCGGAGGAGGAGAAGGGTCGCGCGCCGAGCCGCGGGCGCGAGTGGGGCGTGCGCGTGTCGCTGGCGGCGCTGTCCGTGTCGCTGGTGTCGCGCGCGCCGCCCGCCGAGCTGGTGCACGCGCTGTTCGACGGCCTGCTGCTGGAGCTGGCGCTGGGCCCGCGCACGCTCGAGCTCGCGCTCGCCGTCACGCACATGCAGTGGGACAACCAGGTACACGCACTGTGCTACACGACGCTAGTAGTATTCAGACGGTCTGGTGACTAAACTAAACTAAAATAAAATTGTCGACTGCTAAGCTGATAATTTAGCTAAAGATCGCGTCATAAATGATTCTCATTTTGTACTTTTTTGTGTCTCTCATTTTGTGTTTTTTTTGGCATCTACTTGTAGTCTTAATTCTATTGTATATTGTGTTTCACAGTTGCTGGGCACTCCTAGCCCCGTGCTACTGTACTGTCTGCCTGGTCGTGGCGGCGGCGCAGGTCCATTGCCGGCGCTACACGCGGCCGTCGAGCTGCAGCAGGCGCCTGCTAAACGATACAATGCGTATTTCTTCAAACATCTCGTTGTGGCATTGAGACCACTTGCTATTAGACTGGAAGAAAGGTAATTTATTCACAGTATTATATAACTTTTAAAGATATTAAAGTCTACCGTCTTGCGTAATGTTTTTATTGTGGGTTATGTCAATCTAGTTGAGTTATCAACTTCTGCTCGCAAGGATTCCTCGCATTGAATGATCTTCACTCCACAAAAGTTTATTTTAATATTAAAAATAAAGTCAGCCTAATATATTTTAAATACTAATATTTGTGTGTGTCAGACTGATCCTGCAGCTGTGGGCGTGGGCGGTGCGCGGCGAGGCCGAGCTGCGCGAGCAGCCCGACGAGGCGGACTACGAGACGCGGCGCATGCTGGCCGAGCTCACGGCGCTGCACGCCACCAGATACTACTTCGCGCTCATCAAGATCATACCCACGCAGGTACCAAACACTACACACACTACCTACATGGACCGATGATTGTACAGAACCATAATATGTCACTGGTTTTCTTATTTTTAACTAACTTTTTCCTTTCAAGTGGTCGTGAAAGAGCCTAAACATTTATAACTGAATATATTACTCTCAAATCTTCGAGTATTTTACACATATTTAAATTTTCTGTGGCACATGCTTTAAGCCACTGAACCGTTTTAGTTTCTTTGACACGCAAACAAATTGCTTTTTAATAACTTTATATGCATTTTACACAATTAAATTCAAATGTGCTGACTTTTTTGTGCTTACGACACATTTTTGTTTCCAACGCGCTCAGCTTACGACGAGCAAGAAGGTTAGACTCAATGTGTCAAGTTACTGTTTGATCGCTAAAATTTATGTTCCAACACTATCATTACAGAGCACAGCCAGAGACTATGTACTTATAGAAAATAAATCATAAGATCAATTTCGAAGGCATATATTAAATAGAGATTATAGCCCGACAAGACAGCGGAAATCTCAGCCAATTTTTAAATTCTACATGAACATTTCCATGAGCACTGTCACACGATATACTTACACATAATTTTGTGTCATAAACACAGTATTGCTAGCGTGTTTGTCTTAAGCTGGGTGCACACGGAAAAATAAAATATAACAAAAAAAGTTGCTAATATTAGCTCATTTATGTTTTCTTTAAAATCCCGTGTGAATGCAGCTCTTCACTAAACAGCTCTTTATCTTGTGTTCCAGACCTAAACAACTTTTTCACAGTAGTTAGTGTAATATCTCTAATACAATGTATTTCTCCTAGATCCGCCTGTCAATGTGCACAGCGAACAAGCTGGAAGGTTCACTGAGTGCGTTGAAGCGTCGCCTCGGCCTCACGTTCATCAAGTTCGAAGACGCCGCCGTGGAGCTGGAGCCGTTTGTGAGAGCGCACGTGTTTGACACTGCGTCCATACTGGGACGACAGATGTTGCAGCATTTTAAAGATGTAAGAATATTGATCATCAGTTTGTTGTAGGTTTAATTTGATTTTTGGGCAAGTTTATTTGTAGTATACGGAAGAATGCGAGAAGGTTGGTATAAATCAGAAAATATATTTTTCATTTCGTGGGAATGAAAAACATATCAAATCAATACGATTTTGTATTAACTTAAACAGCTCTACAGGTATCAAATTGTGAATCTTTTGTATAAAACAAGCTTGAGTTTGAATATTTGGATAAAATGGAATATCCACATTCATAGAAGTGTACGGACGGGTGTATATATTCGTTTCATATATTAACAAAACTACGTATTTTAGGAGTTAAAATGGCAAGCGGCGAAGATCCTGGGCTCGGTGGACTTCCTGGGCAACCCGCTGGGCTTCGTGGCCGACGTGTCGGAGGGAGTCACCGGCTTGCTGCTGGAGGGCAACGTGGGCGCGCTCTTCAAGAACGTCACGCACGGAATATCTAACTCCGCCGCTAAAGTTACCGGTAAGATGTCTGTTGTTTTTTAAATCATGCCTTTATTTCGTTTCGGTTTCCTGATGTTTTTGAAATCATGCCTTTATTTCGTTTCGGTTTGTGTTCTAGAAATGATATGAAACCATTTACCTTACCTAAGAAATCTTATATAAGAGTTTGTGACCTTATAAAGCACAGACCGTAATCAACTGTTGAACTTCGGTTTTAAAACTGAATTTTAAATTTAAAGAAATAGTCAGCGTTGCTTTGCTATCTAGTGTCTAGATATCACATGAATAGTTTTGACTTGTCTATATGTGTGCAGAGTCCCTGGGCGACGGTCTGGAGCGCGTGGTGGGTGACGAGGCTCATGAAGAGACACGGCGCCGGATCCGCTCTGCTGCGGCTGGAGCTCACCTTGCCGCTGGTTTCCGTGGACTAGGCCTCGGGATATTGGGTCTGAACCCTTTTTATAATTATTACTTTTATTACATTTACTAATGCAAGCAGTTAACTATTTTTTATTCAACTCAATATTGTATAGTACAAAGAATTCAATGGGGTTCCATTCAATTTTTATACTGTCGTGATATCTATGTGTACCAACTTTGCTCAAAATATCATTATAAGATTAATTTTATGTGTGTAGGTGGTATGACATCGCTAGTAAAGCACAGTTACGAGGGCGCGACGCAAGAGGGTCTAGGTGGATTCTTGGCCGGCGTTGGCAAGGGGTTGGTGGGCACCGTCACCAAACCAGTAATTGGTGTACTAGATCTTGCAGCTGAGACTGCATCAGCGCTTAGAGATACTAGCAGAAGGTCAGTATTATGATCTCATTTTTAAATATTTTTAATATCTGATGTTGGTTGTCCGTTTAATTTAATTTTTTATTTTTAAAAAGTTGCATTATTTATACAGTTTGTGTTATAACTACAGGTACAAAGGTCAATGTTGAAAACACTACCAGTACCGATTTAATTCGTGAATTAAAATATTGTGCTTTGTGTCATTAGGTCGGACAAGTGGGTTCCGCAGCGAGTGCGTGGTCCCCGCTGTGTGGCAGGTTGCGGCGGCTTGCTGCCGCGGTACTGTGGCGCTCAGGCAGCGGGCGCGGCGCTGCTATACGCGCTCAACCACACGGACTACTCGGAGCACTTCCTGGCGTACCGTGCAGTCCGCGACACGCCGCATGACATCCGCGCGCTGTTGTCTGACACATATCTGCGCATCATTACTTGCAAGCACTCTACGCCTTGCATCGTCATGGAGACGCACCTCAGGTATGAATATATCACATCAGTCACTCTGAGTATTGTAGTTAATGACTAATTATTGGTATCTTGATGCAAAGTGAGGTGGATAATCGGCTTCAGATGTTTATCTTTTCTTTTAAAAATATGTCTCCCGCATTAAGAATTACTCATGTGTCTCGGGGACTTTTACAAACATACAAATAACGGACACAAAGTATAATCAGACCCGAAGCAATTATTTGTGGACCGCACAAATTATTGTTCCGTGTAGGACTCAAACCCACGACCTCCCGACGCAATGGTAGCAATGTGGGAATTTAATTACTGCGCCACAGAGGCTGTCGTCTATTTGATTTATATCCAATAGTTGTGCTAGTTCCATAAATAATTTAAATTATTCCATGAAGCAATAGAAATTGCTCTATTTAACTTGAATATAATTGTTAGAAATAGTAATAAGTTCAACAAGGAGTATTTAATCAACTCGTTATATTGTCTCCCAGCAACCTGGTGTCGTGCACGGTGGTCTCCTCCGGCGGCGCGCACTTCGTGGAGCTGGGCGTGCGCGGCGGCGAGCACGGCGTGCGGCGGCCGCGCGTGCAGTGCGACAGCGCCGAGCTGGCGGCCTGGGTGGCGCGCCACGCCGCCTACGCGCGACAGCTCTACCACGAGCACGTGCACACGCTGCTGCCGCACACCGACCTGTAGGAGACAATCTCGACTTAACACACAAGTTAGTCGACCAATTATTAATGGTCCTACTCGCTACCAGAACAAAATTCTAAACTAATGTACAGGTACATTGGTTACAATCACATTTTTTGCTAAACAGCAACAATATGCAAAGAAAATACCTATTTGTGGACTACTTTCCACGAGAACAAAATACTAATCTAATATGTAAATTGATTACAATGACATCTTTTGACGAACAAAAAAACATGCAAAGAATACCTTCACGAATCGGATAGAGATTTTTATATACTATTGTGTCAGTTTAACGAACAGCTGTAGTGTAAAAAACGTCTTTACGGATTATATAAAGTTTTCTCTACAAATTGCATAAATATACTATTGTGCCCGCGAACTAATCACTAGTGATGAAACCAGTGCGCGTGTTTGAATAATATTATACTCTAGGTTTAAAAAACTACTAATAACAATCAAGTGATATCACCACTAACACTAGAATGTGATAAAAGTGATTGTACTTAAAAAAACTAATAACACTATATCGTGTGAAGTGACTGAAAAAGACAGTGACGTGAATAAATAAGACTAAAATGACTACAAAACTACGAACATACGAACGACTAAAATAATAACTACGAAAATTATTTAAAAAAGACTTAAAACTAGTTTTAACGAAGATAACAAGACAATTATAAAGTGACTAAAACGAGACTTTTGTGAAACATAATATAAAAATACAAAATACATGTTTAATTGGCCAACATACAGCAGAAAGCAATGAATCGTCCAACTAAGTTGGAAGGTGTATTTTCTAAGTAAATACTCAGATATAAAATGAGCTTACGGTGCGTAGCCGCACATATCTTGTGTATAAATATCCAAATGCTATGTTAAATTCTACTATAAATTCCATTTAGACAATCGATGTAGACTGATAACTATAATTCTCAATATTGTTAGTATTTTAACGGCCAGTTTCATCACTTCTAGTTAAGTATTGGTTAGCTTATCCAGTGAAAAACAGAAAAAAAAATTGTTTATAAGTTAACCGAGATTTATCTAATAGTAATGAAACTGGCCCTTAGTGTTATTAAAAAGACAAAATTGATCCAAAATTTAACTCAGTATTTCGTTATATATGTTCCTCTCTTTCTGACTCTACTCTTATGACAGTGAAAGAAAGAGACGAGGAAAGCTGTCTTACTAATACTTTTTTGTAAGTATTTTAGTGAACACTTTTCTATACTTTGTACTAAATGCGCTTTATGTACCTTATTAATAAACGTAAACACTTAATAGCAAGTCTATGTTTTATCCTTATAATATAATATATTTAATTTAAAATAGATCTTAAGAGCTATGAATATTAAAAACATACGACCTTTTCATTTCCCGACATTTCGGCCAAGTTTTACTGCACTCGGTCTCTAGGGATATAATCTCGATCAAAAGTGACAAATCATAGATCAGATACTGGTTTAAGCTACGTTTATTAATAAGGTTATGAAAGTTATTCTTCCGACCAGACAAAAGTACTAATATAAGTGTTCAATGTAACTACTTTGTTATTCAATTGTTGTGTACTGCCTCATTGTTGAAATAAACCTATCAGTATATACAAACAGTATAATAATGTATAATATCAGAATATAGCAGCTAAGATGTTACTAACATTTATAATATACAGAGTGAGAGGTGACTATGTTGCCTTTTCGCTCTTTCACTTTTAGGGTATTACCACACTGATTGAATGCTGACTGAATGGATCAAAGATTGCTATAAAGAAATTGATAAATGGCAAAGATAGATGTCCATGGAAAAGTGTGGTAACACTCTTATTGTTTGATTTCATAAGCATGTGTTCATTATTAATAGTTCATTGTGTGTTCTAAAGTAAGGCCAACGAAATGAGTTTTGCAAGATTGTTGGTACCGGGAACTGGTTGCTATGACAACCATATAACATATTATGGCAACTTGTGACTTGAAGTCGATACCACGTTTAAAATTGTATTCAATAATAACAGTATGAGTATAGAACTCGTTTCGTTGGCTTTACTTTATATTCAAATCCAAGACGGGCTAAAATATACATTTTGTATTTTTTTATTCCACTACCCAATCACACCCAGGTTTATTATTACACGTATGTATATCTATTTCTACTTATCTATGAAATCTATCGATGTAGTGTATAGTATGACTATATGTCAATATTTGTACACCATATTGGATATTATGTGTTTGTATCTATGTAATATATTAGCTAGTATCTTGCATATTTAATGACTTGTTATTTAGACGACAAGGCGAAACAATTGGAAATAAATCATAGACTAAGGTTTATACTTTATAATAATAATAGGTTTCTAATTTGTAAAGATTTTTGGTTGTGAACGTAAACACACAAACAGAAGTAAGGTTTCACTACACTTCGCATTACAACACTTTATCGAGTAACTGATATGCCTAGTTTCTTTAGACCATGACTGTCTCACTGCTTTGCAATGGTCTCCTCCCAAACGAGGGTGTGGTTAGGTCTTGAATCCATGTCATATCTAGTTACTGCATGCTAGTGGCAATGATCCATTTAGCATTTGGTCTCTCGTTGCTTAAAAGCCAGCCGGAGTGAAGTGAGATCGTGTTACTAGTTATACTCATGCTCTAATATCAGTATTGTTACCTATTTAGTTCGTCTTGTCGTCTAAATAAAAGGAATAATAAGTGATAATTTATGTTTGTATGTCGTTGTGTTTGCGTGTGTGCGACTAAGTCGTGGCGACTGTACTTGTGTCAAACATATTGTGATACCTGTACCAATAAGGATTGAACAGTAAAGGCATTGGACGCTAAGCAAAATTAAACTCTATTGCTCTAAGAATAGAGTACATTCTCATGTAACTTATTAGTTACTTATGTTTTGTCAAAAATTCAAAATATTATTCTTCTATAACTATGTTATATTCTCAGATTAATATATTTTTGTGAAGGAGTGAGTGAGAGCGAGATAGTCGGTAGACTAGATGTTATAGGCTGTGATATAACGGTGTAACATTGTAGGACGTGTGGCGACGCACTGCGGACATTTTGTGTACTAATGTTTTAAATTCATTCCATTGTAGATTCATCATTCATCATCCATTGTAGTGTTCCATTGTAGTTATCGTCGATAACGGCCTGTTTGAATAATGAAGTAACTAGACTTGTGTCTGTTACTCCAGTTAGGCATTTCTGAAGAATTTATAATATTAATACAACATTAAGACAAAAGTTGTAATTCAGCAAATTATTACTTCAATTGTAGTTTGTAAATGCGAAGTAAGGTATGGGTAAACCTTTAAGAAGTCATACCGTAACTCAGAAAAATGTAAGCACAATCTCAGTTTTGTGGCTCCGACTATTTCCGCAGTGCTTCGCCACAGTTCGTCCAGTGACAAGAAGTAAGGAGTGTATTGTAATAATTTTGTGTTTATTTGCCTAAAGTGCGATGATACTATTTACATTCGGTGAAAGACTTTGATGGTATAGATACGGTTTGAATTAAATCTATCCATTTGTTTAACGTATGCCTTATTAGAGTATGAAGAGTGGAAGCAGCTATGTGCTGATATGTAACATAGTGATCTCGACCATTAAAAAACCACGATACGTCAATACCAGGCTACTTTTTCATCATCACATCATAAACTACCGCTAAATATACCTCAGAAACCGGGCACTATAGAATTACTTGATTTACTTGATATATTACCAAGCCACGCGAAGTAGATCCGCTAATTTTTCTGGTGAAAAAACAGTCTTGTTTTAGAAAATTTATTGTTTAGTATTGGGTGAAACTTTAATGTCAGACCTGACAATTTGCCATGAACTATATTTTATGTATACGAGATCAATTTGGGTTAAAAGTGTGAGGAAGTTTGGTACTGAAGTTTCATCTATGGTTTTAAGAGTTGTTATGTATGGTCGAGTCACAGGCATCTGTAATTTTAATTGGCTTCTAATGATATTGAAACTTGTGCGATTAGTTAGTGATTTTGTTTGTGTGAAACTATGAATTTTAAGTTGTAATAGCGTTGTGGTTGCTCATTATTTTATAAGCGAACTTTTATGCTGCAGTCACTTTATATAAGTAGGGTTTAGTTCACTATATTTTTTTACGAATGCTCGTAATTTTAGCCAGTTGCATAATACTTGGTACGATCATATGTATCGTATAATTTTAAGTTAAGGCTTGCGCTTTAGTGGGCTACAACGCACTGCAAGAATTCTACATCACTTAAGCCAATCTTTTAACATTTGACCGACCCGATCACCTCATCCCTTTTATGTATTTTGTACGTATACGTGCACGTACGAACCCGTAATAAATGGAGTCTATATTATTTGTCTCTAGGAAAAAGTAACATGTACTAAGTAAACGTAAACTTTGTTATTTTAAGGTAAAACGGTGATCAGATCGGGCAAATGTGCTATGGTTGTGGCTTTACATACTTTATGTATGACAACGTACACTGAAAGCAGGTCACTATAATCTGCAAAATTTAGACTGTACAATAAGTAAACGCACAGTTTTGCTACCGTTGTATACATTTAAAAGGATATTACCTTTGTGTGTATTCTACCTTTATGACAAGAAAATTAAACCACAGTTCTAAAGTACTTTATTTAATGAGTAAAAACCTGCTTTATTCCCTAACCCTATGGAAAAAAGACGTGATAATATGTATGTGTGTAAAACCCTGGTTCAGTGTACGTTGTTATAAGGTCTCGGCGTGAAACGTCGGGCCAAGTCTCCGCATTACCAAAGTACTTGTAACTATAAGTGGAGCAAGGTTTATTTATTTATTTATGACGCCTCGATAAATTATTACCAACTGTTATTGTTTAGTTGATATTAATAAATACATTTCTTGTAATATTCAGTTGTTTTATTTATACTGTCCTAAACAAATTGTAAATGACTCCTAGGTAATTAGGACAAATGCTTTCCGTTAGGTCTTTGTTTGGCGGTAGTCTCTTGGAAACCAAAATCGCTGACTATCGGCGATTTAACCTTGTATTTCTTATACTTATGAGTTACAATAGTTCAACAAGCCTATTTACTTTTGGTTGGGCGTTTATCTTACAGTATTGCTTGTTTCTGAACAATTCTTATAATGCTAAACTGTTCGTATTCATGTCATCAATAGTGTTCTATCAATTGAATACGATTCGTAATTAACCCTAATTGAACTTAGTTGTAGCTGAGAGACTGATGGTACTAATTATATCTTAAATGCTGAGGATTATTATGTTTACGTATTGTTAAATCATTCAATATTGTTTTAGCAGACTTTTCCTGCTAACTTCCTTTATCTGGTCACCTCGTCCGTCCGTCCGTCTTAATAGTTTAATTTAATGAGTTTGGTAATTCTATTAACGCGAGAACACAATTAGCTACTTTGTTAGACAGCTACTAAATAGTAATATACCTAACCTATACAAATTGTTTAACATGAATTACAAGTGATATTATTACAAAATCATTGTTTACATAACAACTTATCGCATCATAAATAACTGTGACCTTCATATTGTAATTAAACGACAAACTACTGGAAGCTCTCAAACAACGATAAAGCGCACTACACAATGTCAGATAACCGCGCAATCTCGGCACGAGAAACTATCACGGTAGCAGAGTAACACTAGCGAGAGACGGGCCTGCGCGGGCGCACGGGACTGAACACACGAATCAAAGGCACAATCAGAGGTCATATTGGGTCAACAGTTACCGAAAACTCAGATAGTTGGACTATATCACAACGTAAGTTTCGTTTAAGGTTATAATGTTAGTGAAAGTGTTGTTTTTAGCGGCGTGGCTGTGTGCAGCGCGCGCCGCGACCTTGAGAGTACCGAGGTAAGTAAAAACCAATGCGACGACACCGTAACGACCTCTACGTATTGTGACAAAACTCGATCGTTTGCCGATGAGCCATCTGGTTCTCGACAATACCTACTACTGACTGAATAATTAACGCGGGGAACGAACTCGGTAACTTAATATACGCAAACGTTATTAGCATATTTGTTAGTCACAGCTGATTGGTACGAGTTAAAGTACTAATTAGTACGTCAAGTGACGTTTTATTGTATGTTATTGTGGAAATATTTCAGCATGGCGTCCGTAGATTATTCGGCGGTTCCTATCAAGGAGAAGACCCTTCACCAGCCGCCGCTACAAGAAGTCGCTGATGGTGAGAACATACCTACATTACATAATAATTGTTTAAGGAAAATACTACCTACATACCCACAACCTACACAAATATTATATCTACCTACCGTATCAACGCTTGGACGCAATTCACTCAGCTCCAAACCAGTTCTCATAAAAAATAACAACAAAATAAATAAATGACAATTAGCGTCTTGAAATTCATCTATAGATTTACTGTAATAATCCGATCACTCGTAATCTAAATGGATGGTGAGCCTGCAACTTGTACCTTCTAATGACAGCCTTAATATTTATTTTGTTAATGTGGGTATTCCGATATTTTCCAGTGTTGTCCAGAGGTTTGAAGAGCACATTCTCGACGGTGGAGGTGTCGGTAGCGGACACTCCTGACCTCACCCAGAGCCCGTACTACCTCACGTCTCCTGGTAAGTTAATTACATACAATATTCTACTTATCAGAGGGTCTCAAACTCTATATTATGTGATAACAAGGTTTATAAGCTTCATTTCCTTACACAATGTGCAATAGGGATATATTATTATGTATATATGTATAACTCTATACAGGTATAATTACGTCTAAATTGTGCTATGACATCGTGATTGACTGCCTCCGTGGCGCAGTGGTTTAGGTCACCACGCCAATACCACTGCGTCGGGAGGTCGTGGGTTCGATTCCCACACGGAGCAATTATTTGTGCGATCCACAAATAATTGTTTCGGGTCTGGTTGTGCTTTGTGTCCGTTGTTTGTATGTTTGTAAAAGTCCCCGCGACACAAGAGCAATTCTTAGTGCGGGAGTTGTCTTTTTTAAAAGAAAAAAAAAGAAAGATTTATATTGTTTGTGTATTTCAACGATAAAAAATGTCATCTGATGCAAGAATTGTTTTGAACTTAAAATAGCCGAACGTAGAGCAATAAGTACTGCAGTTAAACGATCACCTGTCGAGCGATTAGATAATACGTATTGATCAGTTAGTAATAACTTTGAACAGAAGTCAATAAAGTAGCAAGTAGTCCGTGTGTATGATAATGAGCTTGATACATACATACAGAGATAAAATATTACGACTTTTTACCATAGAGGTAGGCAGAGACCAAAGAACGTCACTTAGTACGATCCTTACAAACTTCACTTGCCTCATTCACCTACGGACTTTTGGTCATTCAATATCATAGTTTCGTATATATATATTTTTATAGATGTATTCGCTTGAAGTTAATATCATTGCAATATGCAGATAACAATCTCTTTTAATTCCCAAGAACCATTCTCAGGGTAAAAGGTACACACTAAGAAATGATTACGAACAATAAAAACCTTTTCAGTAAACTATTTTCCTGTAATACTATCAGCAAACAAATTACATAATGATAATACTTAGTTGACCAGTTAATTGTCGGAACATATCACGTTATCTGAAAGTAAACAAGAGATAGACTACTGTATATAACACAATATTATTTAACTGTACTTATCTGATTGTATCTCATTGTTTACTCAGTTTTACTGCCGTGATGAACAAACAAGCAATCACACTGATTTTATCTCCAATCTGCATTGTTTGAACAATCATAGTTAAAATACATAAACGTCTAAGATATTACTAGAAGGTACAGCTACCTACATCTATCCATTTTAAAATCGTCTGTATTCAGATGTATTTTTACTTTTAAATTTTCGCGTTGCATGTTTATTATATAGGTACCTACTTATTACAATACGGGAATTAACGCGAACATAATAACTTAAGTTTAAGAACATTTTACCGTGGGAAGTGGTTTCGGCGGAGTTTACACTGGCCGTGGTCGCAGGCTGACTGTATGACATTTCAAGGTAAAATGTGTGTGCACGTTATTTCCCGTATTCTAATAATACATGTCGTACATGTTATCAAAAATAGAAGAAAATTCTTTTCCGTTCAGAATATAATTTCCTTATTTTTGTTGTTTTCTTCGTTTCTATTTTGGTTTTGTTGAGGTTAACTGACAAGTTCGAGCCTTATGTTTAGTGTAAAGAGAAAAGACGCACTGAATGTTAAGTCAGCCGTATCATGAGAGTCCTCGCGAATTGCTGATGTAGTTAATAGCTTAGTCATTTAGTGTCAATGGAATCCAGATTTTTACAATTATATTTATCACACTTGAACTCGTTAAATGGTGTACATACCACCT
Organism: Anticarsia gemmatalis; assembly: GCF_050436995.1. Classification (NCBI taxonomy): domain Eukaryota; kingdom Metazoa; phylum Arthropoda; class Insecta; order Lepidoptera; family Erebidae; genus Anticarsia; species Anticarsia gemmatalis. The sequence continues at coordinate 467,268 of NC_134748.1, read as the reverse complement.
ACATAATTGATAATACTTCGCGTTCAAGTGCTCTAAGTGTTTTGTATTATACTAATAAGACACGTGAGAGCACTCATTCAATAATATCAAAAACTGAAAACCTACTTAATAAAATATCGTGAATCACTTTAATATGACAAGTAGGTAAGGGTTATGGAATATCTATGTCGAGTCGACTATGACTCCAAACGATTGAAACGACAGTGTATGCGACAGTCGATTACCAGGCTTCAGGTTCGATTTCCGAGTTGGGCAAATTACATGTGATTTAAACAAGCTTCTGGTTTCGACGCTGCTTTATTACGGTAATAGTTTGGTAAGGTGACTCGCCTTCTGTTACGAGCTGTCTACGGCGAGACGTGGATCTATATGGTACACATTTACGTATACATACCAGTAAAGCGTAACTTTAAAATAAACAAATCCATTGATATATTTTCCAGGGCTGACCGGCAACGCAAAGTTGTTAGAGCTCGGCGGTCCACCATACTTGCTCCCTCTGGTACAGCGCGACAAGCTGTATGACTTGGCGTTGCTCGCTAAACATCTGAAGCAGGACCCTGCGTTCGTGGCCGGCGCTGGCGCTGGACCTTGGCCTCACATTGGTGTTAATTGTGAAGTGAGTTTATGTGACTGGAAATAGGTACTGCTAACATTGGCAGTCGATGAATAAATTCCCTCAGAGAAATAAAGTATGGTAACAAAATGGGGCCGAAATGAGATAAATACTCGGAAAATTCTATCGGTTATGAAATACTTATTAGGATTCACTTTGGGGACTGGTCAAAATTCTGCAAAGTCCCGTCGCTTCGCTCGGTCAGAGAGAAGTTGCTCGAAATCCTAGATGAAGAATTTCGAGCAACTTCTGTTTCTGTTCTATTTGTAGATCTTTTGTGTTCATCTTCATATGATATACCGTTCTACGAAAATCAAAGTTTCTATCCTAATATCAAGAAGGTCACGGTAAATATTATATATTTCAGGGTATAATAAACCTGAGCATCAACAACGGCACGATAGATCAGGGCACTCGTATCGTGTCCATCGAGCCGGTGGGCGCGCCCAAGGGCAAGGGGCTGTACCTACAGCGCAGACTGCCCAACAATGAGACCAGGACCGCGCTACTCGGGAACTATCTACTAAGTGAAGGAAAACCTGGCAAGGTATAATATACTTAACCATATTTTTTGCAAATTTGCTGTAAGTCTATCAAGATTATTCAAGATAGTATAGGGTCAGGGAAGTAGAATACCACAATTACAATAGTTTTTTTTTTGCTACTAACTAAACTGCTAAACTAAAAAAACTAAAGACTTAATGGCCTCTGTGGTGACTGCAGGTTGCACTGTCAGCCGATGGCACACAGCCAGCTTGAATGGCATACAGTTTAGTAATGTCGTCGTAATTCTTATTACAGGTGATCAAAGTAGTAGCCAAGAAGCGCATCGGTGAGTCCAACTTCATCACAGCTATCAGAGAGACACTCAAGAACCACTATGGTGACAAAATCGTCGGTAAGTACACATTCTCATCCACCGAGAAAAAATGTAGCCACCATTGCACATGCAAGATAGCTACTCGATACTTGTCTACAGAGTCAATATTAACGATTTTTAACTCTTGCGACTGGTATATTATAATGAAACGGGTTTTAAACACGAATGAAAATTGAAAGTTATGATACCTTATTTGTTTCGATCGACCGACGTTTCGATCGAATTGGTCAAATAACATTAAATTTTAGCTGTGTTAAGATAAGAATCATTTAAAAGCTACGTCAGTAAAATAATAGCCTACGAGCAGCAACTACCAACACAAGTAAACTAAAATACGATGTTAATTTCTATTTCAGGTCTGGGCGGCACGTTCTTACTCCGCGCGGGTAAGGTGAAGTTCCACGTGATGCCGGACTTCTCCGCGACCCCGCTGTGCACCGACAGCGACGTGGACACGTGGCTGCACTACTTCGAGATGAAGGCGCCCATCACACACGTCGGCACGCTCGTCACCGGAGACTTTGTTAGTATACTTTGAATAATAAATTTAACTCATTTACGCTACGCTGGCCAAGGGTCCCCTCCCGTAATGAAGGAGGGTTTAGGCCTTACGTTCACTACGCTTGCCAATTGCGGGTTGGGGACTTTGCAAACCTTCAAGAACTGCTTCAAAGAACTCTCAGGCATGCGAACTGTAATCAGTAGTGTGGGAGGAATAATGAACCAAAACTAGCTTTAATTTATAATTCATTAGCACTCAATTGTAATGACAGCACTGTCCTGCAAGCCCCAGACATAATCTTAAATAATTTATGAACTAGCCTCTGTTACCGCTTTAGGTAAGTATATGCCATACGTATAAATTTAAAAGGAGCAGTGAAGAGATAATATTAATTGCCTATAATATGTCGTATAATATAAAGTGCATCCAATAAGATTTCTTCCTTGGGAAAACTTGATTTGTTTACCACTGTCACATCACTTTTTGTATCTACTACATGTGACATTATCTTCTTAGGGTCTGGACCTGCGCGTGCAGCACTTCCACGGGTTCAGCGCGCACGGTGACGGCGGCCACTACCACTACGACACCACGCCTGGTGACGTCGAGTACGAGGGGTACTTCGCGCTCGCTGGCTCTATTGTACGAGTGGATGCGCCAACTAACACACACGCTGTCGGACGGGACTAGGGAAATTACTTTATGGACCAATTAAACTTTATTAACTTGGAATATTGATCTATGGACCACTTAAACTTTGTCATCTTGGATCAAATATAGGCGTGTCAATGCATTTTAAATAACAAAATTGTCGAGTAATTTTCTTGTTCGACTGATAATGAGCTTTATTAACATGGAATAGAGTCCAAAACGCAAAAATGTTGAGATCAAAACCTATCTATAAATCGTCCGAGTTTTAAATTCGATCAATCAAATCAACCGCTGTACCAATACTGTACTGCTCTGTACTACTCAACACACATATTTAATGTGTGTTGAGACATTATGGGGATGGAAGCTCCATCAATGTTATATGGTTGTTATTTGTTAAATAAAATACCAATACAGGCTTTACCGTGTATTCGACTTAACTATGTGTTACAATTTGTATTGAAATGATTGAGTTTTATTTACACGGAACATATTTCATCAATAAGTATAACTCTATGGTACAACGTGTGTCTCAATTCACTGTATTTACAAACCAATTTAGCTAAAAATATAAATTTTAGGTCGACACTCGACCGATTTACTATCGCCGATCAAAGCAACTGGGCACGACCATTGTACAGACGCATAGCTGAAAAAAGTAATACATTTTAAGTTCCTATTGTAGTCCATTGAAAAATAACATTTAGGGTTGTCTTATCCCCCAGCCGCCATCTTCGAAAAAGGGTCGGGGCATTAACCCACCCCTCAACACTTAAAAAAATTGCGTTCTCTGAAAAACGCAAGCTAAGGCCTAAAATGATTTACATTTCAATGGACTATCGTGCCCTAACATATGTTCGATACCCTGTCTCCCTTCCTACTAGGTTTTTAGTCCACCCCTAAATAAATAAATATAAATAATTTATAATAATTTTGTTCAAAGACACACATTGTACCATTGACTGACTGTAAAAACGCTGAACTTACATAAATATAGATGAATGAATGCATAAATTAAGATTTATAGCTGCCGTCAATTAGATATTAGTATTTTGACAACAAACTTTTAGTTGCAACATTTTTTTGTATTTTTCTAACTAACCAACATTTTCGTTACAAATTTATAAATGTCAAATGAATAAATTCAGGGTTCTTACAGTCGCACATAACAGTTACTAAGCCCTGCGACTTCGTTTACATACGCCGCGGGCTCTACATACAAAAATAATGTAACATTTCATATTATTTACATACAGATATAACGGGAGCATACAGCCGGACTGAGGGACTTTTACAAAATATATATAATGACGTAGTTATATAAAATAGTGACGTCATACATTACATCGATATTAAACAAGATATATCTAATGTAGGAAGATTGAATACATTGTACATTTATTTTGATTATATTCTCGATCCCGCGATATTCCAAAAATACATTCTTAGTTGCCTCTATAGCCTATGGACCATATCATTATCTTGCAGAGACAATTCATACAAACATATTGATTTAATAACAGTTCGCAATACAGAGCAGAAAGGTTTAAAAACGTTGCGCTATACAATAATCCCCTTTCATTTTTTAGTGATTGATCTTGCCACATTTGACTGAACCGTTTTCTCAACAAAGTAGTTACTGCCTCAAGCAACAGATGGCTCATAACAGAAAGTATGTTGCCGTCCCGAAATTATACACCACATTAAAATTACGATACTTATACATTTTCTAAACTACAGTTAACTAGGGCACGGATAAATAAACGTTACTTTGCAAAGTAAATATATGTCATCATTAACCGAAAAATATTTTGATTTACAATAAAATATAGGACACAATTTTTAACTTTGCAATTGATCGTTTATTTATCCAGACCGTATTATTTTCATATAACAATTAAACAACTAAAGCGATAATTTTCACATGGTCTGTCGACCGGCGAACAACGTGCACGTGCACGCACGTATACGCAACTAAATAAGTCTTGAAGACACAGCCCTCGCTAGCAAACTAATAAATAATTATAACAATGGATATTATTACTATTAAGTACAGCCGACCGCTAAATTAATTGATTATTTTTTAACGTTTTTAAACTCTCGCGACATAATATTATAATGTCTGGTCTTAAACGTGAGTCAGCCCATGACCACGGTCGATGTAATTGGATCGAAATGTCGGGAGAACAAATCAGGCATTCTAACCTTTAACTTTCAATCGCGTTTAAGACCCGTTGGATTATAATATTATGATTATTTTTTAGTATCGAAATAATGTATCTAAAATCGGTAATCATTTAACGATTTCAGAGACATTAGCAGTTATAGGCCTGAGTAAACTTAAATCAGAATGAATAATGAAGTTTTTGACACGTAATTATGATTGTTATGAATGAGTGTAAAATAATGAACACTGGCAAGTTAACGGCCACACTTAAGTAGATACAAGCTTTGGTATGTTACAGTCTAAAGGTCAAAGATCAAACTGTCAAGACTTGTAGTAAAATTACAATTAAATGTTTAATATCTAGGTGATTGAAATTTCGTTAGTTGGAATAATATGAGCTTAGGCTTAATTTTCTTTTACGCTGATGTTCGTCTAGCGTACGAATAACGTGGATACTACACGGCGACTCTGACGTGCGCGGCAGATGTTTCTATGCAACGAACGCTGTACGCGACCGGCGTTCGCGTATGAGAAAAGGAAGCCTAAAAGCTATTAGTTCTTAATTATTTCCTATGATACAGTGCGATCGGCTGTAACCGCATACACAAAATAAAATGTTGAGCTAAATCAATCGATACATACAAACTAGAACCAGGAGCATTCAAACTGAACACAAAACAATTTTGTGACTTAAAGCATGAACAATAATAACAGAAACATTAAAATATTAAATTGAAGGAGATTACAAAAATAATAATATATACATACAAGTAGAAACTTGCAACTTTAAGATATCATATACAGCGAATAAAATATACTCTTTGATCATTATGATCGTACATTTTGAACAATTAAACACACAAGCAGAGTTTCATTCACAATATTTTTTAACTTGGACTGACCATTTTCATCGTGAAATTAAAACTTTATAAAGTCATGGTGACAGATTAAGACACCACACGATGGACATCGTTGTCGAGGATTCCACGACGCAGGACGCATGATGATTGAACGGTACTTGCAGGTCTATCGTGGCAGAGTTTGGCACAGGACAGACAGGTTTGGAAGGAAAGCAGGGAGGCCATTGTCCAGCAGTGGGACACATAAAAGGAAACTAAAAAATATATACCCGATTTATGATATATCTTTAACGACTTATGTATTTAATTGTTCATATATCCTTCTATAGTAAAATTTTATATACCCGACCATTAGAATAGTCACCGAATAGTCCCTAACTCAAACCAATCACCCCTATTGCACACACTTAAGTTCAACGTACTATCAACGCATTTCTAACTAAATGTGAGTGAATTTAATTGAGGAAGCAATACAAAAAGCTGGCATTTCTTCAGACGAAATCTTTGATTTCTAGAAGGAATCTGATATTTTTTAAACAATATCTACATACTCAGTTCTGTACTTTTGGCGTAAATATTTCGGACATTCATTTGTGGTACAATTAGTCACGATTGCTCATACTACTTTGCAAAAATGAATAAAGGACATGGACAATACAGTTAGCCGCATTGCTATTTTTTTCGTAAGAATCAATTTGATTAAACACGCCATGTAAATTTAAAAGTAAAGATATCTCAAGAAACTATTTTGTAAATAGTTCGTAATTTTAGATAAACACACAGCATATTTCTTTATTTTTTGTTTGCCTCTACTGTCCCACTGCTGGGCAAAGGCTTACTTCTTTTAGATTTGTTAATTTCATTAAAAATAATGAAATAATTTCCATTATCTAAGTGACTATTTGATAAATGACAGAATCAATCGTGACACTTGCAGCACAAAGAAACGCCGGGCGCGATCATAGTCGCGGTATTGTCTATAGCAGCCACTGCGAACATATTAGCACAATACAACGCGTAGCACCTTGCAACAATATACACTACTGCACAACAACATATTTTCAAAGCTTATATACTTGTAAAACTGAAGCAAATATAGATGTCTTGTATTTAAAGCAGCCTTGAACAGAATAACATCAATTATTACCACCATATTGTATAAAAATAGCGAAGACATCAATTAACTATATGAATTACGTAGTGTACTGGAGAGCTCAAACTGTTACGCAAACTAAATAATATAAATAATACATAGATTATTTCCGACTTTTTATGAGCTTTGCGCTTTGAATAACAATGAAGTAGAATGAAAGGAAGAAGCCGACTGCAGACCACAACTGCACGAATACACACGCTGTCGGACTGCAATTTAAAGGACTTCAGGCGACTATTGCAGTTGACGTCAAAGTTGCTGTCTGTGGTCACAATATACGCTGTCGCTGCTGTTTGCAGTTGACTACGAAATCCTACTTTCGAATTACCCAATATCATGTAATATGTTTAAATAAATATTATAATACTTATTCTTCTCGGAAGTCATGACGGAACATCAATTTTAATTAGATTCTACATACATATACAAAAAGTTCAATTTAATTTGTTATCAATAAAAGATAGATCTTCCATGTTTTGGCTACAGGGGGATTTTCGAGCTTTTATTTTCGGGGTACAAAAATATCAAGGTAACTAAACTATAGTAGACCTATCTCTTACTGATTGTAGGTTATTGAAATATTGTCTAAGCATTTGACATTTAGACATTTATAGTCCAACAATATTTTATGATACATAAACACCGTAGTTACTTTTTATAGACTAGTATCGATTGGCTTCTCTGCTATGAGAGGAAGGCGTGATTTTATGTATTTTGACGACAAAAAATATTTGATGTAATGACTTTTATAATTTGATGAAATGTAAATATCGGCAACAGGTTAGTGTTACTATGTCGTTCTACAAAAAGTAACAGCGATGCGAATGCACAATTACGCTGACACTAAGCCCATATAACATGAATAAAAGATGACATTATTATTATATCTTAATTCGTTAACAACTTGGACATATAGAAGCAAACACTTACTTGTATTATTCTGGAAAGTTCTTAATTAGTAGCGGGGTTTGCTCACGCGAATTTCAACTTTATGAAGTAGACAGGGAACTCAGTATTAAATGTAGTATTAATGACTGGAAAAGCTAAGAAAGGAACGGACGAACTTTGTAGGCGTTCGCAAAATGTTATGCTAAGATATCGTTGTATTGAAAAAGGTGGGTTATAGATGGTATACGGAACGTCCGAAACGGACACGCTTCGTACATACGTACGAGATAGCGCACGCAAAATTTAACAACAAAAAAATAGATGTAGTTTTGTAAGCCTCGGGGCTAAAATGATTGGTTATAATATAGTTAGGGTTTACCCTCGTTAGTTAGTCTCCGTGCCGCGTGGGTGTTCAGGAGCGGAAGAACCGCACGGCGCGCACCACGTACTGGCGACAGATGGGGCACTCGGCCAGCTGCTTGGCGCAGCCCGTGCAGGCCGCGATGTGGCCGCACTCCAGCAGCACGCACTCCAGCGGCGCCGCCATGCAGATCTTGCAGCACTCCTCGATCGGCAGGTTGTCTATATCTGTAAATATCAAAGTAAAATATCAGCTATGTAAAAGATCTAGATAGCTGATTTCGTGCGTAGCGTACCGGTTGAAGCAGACAGCATGGTGCAACTGCTCGCAAAGGTCGTAGGTTCGATTTCTGGTATGGTTAAAGATAAAGATGTTTATTCGCTATAACACGAGATACAAATTTAATGCTTGCTTGTTTACAGTTGAAATGTTTATTCATACACTACTATTTTCATCACTACCTACTCAATAAATTGTGATTTTTTGAAAATGCTAATTAAATATTCCTATGATTTTTTGAAGTACACAATGTATTCTATAAAAACCACTACATTAACAAAATGTTTCAACAATAAAACATGGTCATTCCAAATCAATTTAATATCAGACGTGTAACGTTAGTCAGTTAGAAGTAGGTACTGACCATCTTTATAGATCTGGTGGTTCCTCCAGAGCGTCTTGGCTCGCTCCAGCAGGTCGGCGCGCTCCAGACAGCCGCGGTACTCCACGCGGCTGCGCGTCAGCAGCTCCTTCAGCTGCTTCACGCTCAGCTCGTCCAGCTCCGACTCCTGCTTGAACCGCTCCACGCTTATGTGCGCCGGGGACATCGTACCTGCACACGAATTACGTTAGATTTATATTGTAAAGTGTATGTTAGCAGTAAGCTTAAGCACACATATATATTGGCAAAGATTTTAGCAAATATGTTTAATTATACGTTTGATGAGTAAAAATTCAGTCTAGTTAAATTTTATATTCATTGTTTTATAATTAATTTTTACAAGACGAACATAATTTACACTCGTTTTAGACGGGCAAATAAGGTGCATTCTATAGATACTTTACCAATACATGATTAAAATGATAGTGCTAAAATTACGATGAAGATTCTGATTATGCTCGATCGTTCAAGTACTCTTACAACATTTGTGAAATTTGTAAAAACGAAAACGGTAAGAAGTTGTTCTCACTTCTCATAGTGGGAGGTGTGTGTGGCGGCGGCGGCGTGGTGGGCGGGCTGGGCGCGTGGTCCTGCGGCTCGTCCCGCAGGCTGGCGGAGTCCCGGTCGGCGCGCGGGTCCAGCGCGTCCAGCTGCAGGTCGGACGAGTGCGCGCGCACGCCGCGCACCAGCGCGCCCGGCACCGACACGTTGAGCGTGCGCCGCCCGCCCTCCAGCGTCACCGTCATTAGGATCTCCGCCGAGTCTACGCACCGACGATGACACGTTAGGTCTAGGGTCTACGTATGTTAGCTAACTAACTTCTAATCATAAATTAAAAAATATGTTCTTATGCATATTATATGGTGCATACATATTGTTTCTTTTCTCATAATTAACCTGTGACTACTACAGCTCTTGAAAATCACTACCTAGGAAGTAGCAATTCTAGTACATACCAGGATATACAATAGCTCTAGACTCAAAACCGTTGTGCAGTGATAACATTAAACAATTTATACTCAGGACATCCCAATAGAACATTAATTCACATTACAAGCAAAAGCATCACATTTATAACATTATTATATAAGCTTAACAAGTAAAAGCACTAGTGTAATAAGAGTGTTACCATCGGGCAGGGGGTCGGCGGGTCTGTTGACGAACTCCCAGCCGGCGTCGTCGAGGTCCTCGATCTCGAAGCAGTCGGCCGTGTCGACGCGCGGCGTGTCGCCCGACGTGCTGCGCGACACCGAGCCGCTCGAGTCCGGGACTGGCACGCGGATGTCGGCTTCACCGCCTGGGAACACAGTTCGAAAATGGACTTTAAATAATTGTAAGGCAATAAGACCATAGAAAAATACGTCTCTTAATTGAGCGTGTTTGTGCTTGAAGCACTCGTATTCTTCGGTTTATATTGCTAAAATAAACGCATGAAGGCACGCATGCGCTTACAACCCTTAGGAGAGACTATAAAAGGATGTCAAGATATTTTTCGTATAACTTTTATACATAAATACATTTTTACCTCGCGAAAAGTAGACAAATAAATAATAAGTAACGTTGTTTACCTGGTCTGGTGGTGAATCTCTCAGGGTTGGGTCGTGGTGGGGTAGTGGTGGGCAGCACATCATGCTGAACGGGCGGCGACGGCGCGTGAGCGTGTGCCGCGTTGAAACAACCACCTGTAAATGACGAGCGTATTTGAAGTGCACTGTTCAACTAGTTCAGATAATAATGGTAAGGTTAGTCATTATATGGCATTACTGGTGAAGTTATTACGTGGGGACAATGGATTATCTGGGAGAATCCACTACAAAGGTGTACTAAATTAACGACAATAGAGTATTAAATAATATTAAATGTGTGTATACGCACGCTTATGAGCGTATACGAGCGTGTACGTGCTCGTACCGCTCGTATGCGATGTACGCGCGGACATAAACAAAAATGCAAAACACAGGCTTAGGGTCGCTTTGTTTGATCGATATGCATATTTTATGATCTTGTATGATTCGACAAAGAAACATACACTTTCAACATTCACACAGCCATAACAAGGGGTGGGTGACAATTTGTCAATTACGAAATAAAAAAACAAATAATGGAACAAGCACTAGGTGACATTATTTCAGTTGAATAAAAGCAAATTGTAACCAATTAGAACTCATAAAATCATAATAATTTTGTTTCCTTAGAATGTTAAAATTATAACAAACAGCACATATTTAATCGGGAAAGTATCTTACGCAAATAATCACATCGATTTATAACTAATTTTACGACACTTATTAACACTAATATTGTTTACAATTTAGACCTTATTCATCTGAAATACAAAGAACAGATACCACAGAGCATACTAGTGAATCCTCTGGCGGGGGGTGGCTGGGGGTTGTTGGGCGCGGGGTTGAAGGCGGAGTTGAACAAGTCGTTGATGTTGTTGGTGAAGCCCTTGAGCGAGCTGAAGGGGCTGGCGCCGGCGCGCTGCCCCCGCCGCCGGTACGACGAACTGTTCACGTGGGACACGCACAGACTCACTAGCTCCTCTTTTTCTGAAATTATACAACAATTGAGTTAATAACACTGCATTTTGAATACTTTATCTGCCCCTAGAGTTTATCAGGTGAAGGTAGAACGTCTTAAACTTTTCCATATAGATAGACGCAATTAACGGCAAGTAGCCGTAACACATGAGCGTAAATACACTAATTAGAAAACGCCGATCGTAGGTTTCTAAGAGCGCAATCCCAAAATTTTTTTGCTTACACTTATTATTACTATAACAGTAATAAGGTTTAATAGAAGAGGTCGTTATGATACGCCGTTTTTTTCGTTAGAAACGTTATTTTATTGCAGATACGAATACGTACACGCGTTCCTACACATACGTAGCTATGTATACGTTCGTCATTTCCGCAATGTTTTTAAACTGTCAACCAAACTAGAATATTTATCGCCCGACAATAACACCACACGCACTTTAATGATAGCATACAAACAATTATAAGTTACCCTCCCTTTGACTGAGACGCAATCGAGTAAACATATACAAACAACGTATATTTGACTGGCGATGAAAATACTTAACCACTGTTTCGCCGAGTTATGACAACTTATGATTTATTAAGAGAAACCCTACCTTCAGGTAGATTATTATCACACTTCTTCATTCTTTTCATGTCCGAAATCCCGTCAGGTTTGTTCATGACACTATTGCACGGTACTCCAGCCTACGCACTTGGGACCTAGGGAACGAGTGAGGGCAACTAGTGCGCGCGCTGTGTACCGGAAATCAATAGTGCAGTGCCCGACGCACTATAAATATCTAGGTATCAAAATTCCTGGAACTGACCTTCACAACAAGGTTGCATACAGCTCGCAATAACAATAATGCCGTATGTACTATACTTTAATGTTAATATTTATTTAAATAAATTATTACTACTACTACTAAGCAGTGATAGCCGAGTGGTATAAGTTGACACCTCCCACTCAAGTGATCGCAGGTTCGAACCCGAGGCAACACACCAATGACTTTTCGAAGTTATGTGTGTATTAGAAATAATTATCACATGCTCCAACGGTGAAGGAAAACATCGTGAGGAAACCTTGCATGTCTAAAATTTGTTTAAAACATTTATTGAGGGCATGCAAAGTCCCCAACCCGCACTTGGCCAGCGTGGTGGACTCAAGGCTTAAAAAAGGGCCCTCCCTCATTACGGGAGGAGACCCTTGCCCAGCAGTGGGACAGTAATGGGTTAAATTTATTTTAAATTTATTTATTACTACACAGGAATATGACACCTTTAACAAATTTTAGAGTAATCAAAACAATATGTAGAACAAAATTAATATCAAAAATCTAAGGACATTATTACGAATTACGAATTATATATGAAGTTGTCTTTATCACACATACAGGCCACGTTATACCTATTCCGTTTCGGTAGTGCTTTTAGGACGCACAGGAGTATAGCGCGGCAATTTAAAATCAGTAATAGGGTTCCGTTTTTACCCTTTGGGTACGGAACTCTAAAAATATAAGAATCAAAATAGAATATTCTCAACTCCCAAGAATCTAAAAGTAGCGTTTCTGGAAAATCCGTATCAAAATTACTACATGATTATTTTTATCAAAATAAATCAAAATCACAACAACCTGTTACGATATTTACGAAAACTTTGTAAAACAAATGTTATTAAGTAAACATCTACCTAAAACTACTATTATTTGTTACAAACACTTACCATTTACGTCACATAAAACATGATGAAAACAAATTTAACCGATACAGTGTATTACATTCGAATTATTTATGAAATATTTATCAAAACAAGTGCAGTGCTGTGACGTAGCAAATTAATTACAGAGTGACCACTCGCCATAAGTCACAATTCTACCAAAATACGGGTGAAATCTACTAAATGTGAAATGACCTCTACCAATATTTCGTATATTTGTCGGTGTTATTTCAAGCCCCAGTGAGAATGACAGGTAGTGCAATGTTTCGACACTCACTAGTCACTACTAACAGTTCTCACGTCTAGCTAGCATTCGAGAAATCGCGGTTCGCAACTGCGCTAAGTTTACATATTTGACAAAAACGAACTAAATAAGTACAAATATTAAACTTAATATCAAATTGACTACTAATACCATAAGTAATTTAGTACTTTCTTCTTATGCTGTTTTCAGCCATAAGAGCATATTCAAGAACAATGCTGATCAGAAATCATTGAAGTAATGAGCATGAATGTTAAGCACTTATAACATGTTATTGTACCCAATTAAATTCATACATACATAACTCCTTCTAAATGCACAGGTGTGCCTACACCTGTGCATTTAGAAGGAGTTAAATACACTAATATTTGAAGTGAATTAAGAATTATTTAATAATTAATTTGAAGAAGTGAATTAAATACACTAATATTTCCCTTCAACAATGTAAGTTCCATATAATAGGGGTTGAACTATTGTCATTTATGGCACACATGAAACAGCTATTCAGAAATATTTTTATATAAATTAGAAAGTATCAATAGCACTTTGCCTGACCAGAAAAGCAAACCTGAGACCTTATTATCAGCAGTTGGATACACTACTAACAGCTCTGTAGATGCAGTATAATATAATAATGTAATATTTACTACAAGGGAACACCCTAGAAAGATATACACAGATCATTATTTCTGGTGGTCCTGTATGACAAGATGTTTGTGATGAGATTAAGGAAAGAGAAGTTTGTGAGGATTGTACCAAGTGGGTTTTTTGATACCTGCCTACCCCTATGAGAATTGGTTTTATGTATGTACTAGCTGACCCGCGCAACTTCGCTTGCGTCAGATAAGAGTGAATGGGTCAAAATTTTCCCCGTTTTTGTAACATTTTTTACTGGTACTCTGCTGCTTTTGGTCGTAACGTCATGATATACAGCCTATAACCTTCCTCGATAAATGGGCTATCTAGCACTGAAAGAATTTTTCAAATCGGACCAGTAGTTCCTGAGATTAGCGCGTTCAAACAAACAAACAAACAATCAAACAAACAAACTCTTCAGCTTTATAATATTAGTATAGATTTAACTGAAAGCAGAATAACCACATACAAAGCAGGTCCAGTAACTTACTACTGTGTTTTTACACTTGTCACCTTTATTTAGGAGAGTTGGATTGGGCTGAATAAAAAACCTACACATTCTGTCTTATTAAAGACTATTATTCCGACAAATATCAACTAGATTTATGCTCACAAACTACTGAATTTTTTTACAATATACTTTACAGAAAAGGAAGAACAGAATGAATGCTCAACATCTTATGTGTCCTATAACTGCACCCAATAAGAAAAATCCAACAAATAATAAATAATTCAACTACTTGTCTCCAGCAGTTGCATGTATAACAACTGTGATTACGGACTCCACTTTCATGGGATAGCAAAGACCATTAGCTTCTCTTCTGATTGTTGCACAATTAATAAGATTATTTTCTTCTACATAAGCATGATTACTACAAAAACTCCCCAACTTATCATTTTAGTACCAATATGACTGTACCAAAGACTGAACATTGTGCATACAAAGTAATTGATAATATTGTTCTCACAGTCTACTGTTGTTTAAGCCAGATAGTACTATCATGAAGCCACAAAATACTGCTATCTCATGTGAGTGTTGTAAAGCTACCATGTTGACCTCAGGGTGATCACGGAAAACATGTAAATTATAAATATTTTATATAAATGTAAAATTATGCACATTATGATAAAGTTATAAAGACAATGTTTTAGGTGCTTCTTTTATAATTTATGCTTAAGTATAGTTCGAGTTTCCATTGTGTGTCGAACTAATACAAGGTGATGCAGTACCTAGTTAGTTTAAAAATGCAATATTTATTATAATATGCTAAGATTGAATGGATTGTTCACTTAAGTAGGAATAGCCCAGTCTTGCATGTAAAAACCTAAATTGAAAGTCTCTTAGGATTTTAAATCTGATATCAGTATAGTTTATGTTAAGTGAGGCCAAAGGTTTTGCAAAATAGTAAAAATTACATAAGTATGTAAATTCTGTTAAGACATCATGTAACTTCATTCTTATTTACTGTTAGCCAGGTCGTTGTTCCCCTATTCATGTATAGATTGAGAGAAGTGTCTGTGACAATTTTCATGAACATGCAATAGATGCTAATCCACCTGAAGTAGCTAGTATCAATGATAAGGATGAAACATGGATTTTCAACTGTAACATCATGCTGAATCATGTTATTCTTAGAACATATTCATTTATATAGGAATGCAGCAGTAAATCAAGGTGATAGGTAGTAACATAGTGCAATTCATAGTTTTCCTTCCTCAGTATTGTCATAGTTTTGCTAAATCATAATGTTCTCATGACAGTATTATGGGTATTGAATACTTAGAAATGCTAAAGCAAGCCTCAGCTGCTTGTTATTGAACTAAACAATAAGTGCTGTCACTGCATTATGGACTAGTGCGATTTCTTGATGTTTGACGACGTCACTGCGTCAATCATGTCACACATCAAAACATGGTCAGATTTAAGGAGATCAAATCCTATTAGGAGCTGTGACGAGTACTTAGCATGTAGGGAAGGTTCTGTAGACGTGGTACATACCAACACAGCCCCTGGTGGAGACGTTCTGTCGCTGCAGGAAGCACTGCAGGTCGCGGACCTTCAGGTGTGCGATGGTGGCTCGCGACAGCGGGCGCGTGGACAGCACGCGGCACGGCGCGCACATCGTACCTCCGCCGCGCCGCAGGCACCCGCTGCAGTAGTACCGCTCGCACTCACAACACGCGCGTTTTCTCTTAAACACGCTAAACTGCACGGCGCAGCTCTCGCAAGGCATCTTACTGCCCTCCCGTCCTCCTATCCTCCCGCACCATCCGGCTGCGTTACACACACATTACACGGCTGTGATTATGGAAATTACAACAACATGAAGTACATTTAATATTTTTGTGTAACGTATTTATCTAAAAAAATCAAAACATATGAATGACACACCTGCCATCACGAAAACAATACTTCAACCTACGCATACCACTTCAAAACATGTACTTATTTTCAGCTTAAA
This sequence comes from Anticarsia gemmatalis, assembly GCF_050436995.1. Taxonomy (NCBI): domain Eukaryota; kingdom Metazoa; phylum Arthropoda; class Insecta; order Lepidoptera; family Erebidae; genus Anticarsia; species Anticarsia gemmatalis. Next base: position 450,927 of record NC_134748.1, on the reverse strand, counting down.
AAAATATTTTAATTATAATTACAGATTATTGCAAACAATATTACTAGCAAAAAATATACCTATTAGCTAATTAAATAAATTTTAAACAGTTGTAATAGTTACTGCGAAAACATTAACAATATAAGATCTGTTTACTGCTGCATGTAACGGAACGTGACAAAAATAGAGCTTGGCTCTACAGTGTCCAACATGCTCGACAACTTTACGAACACTAAAATATCTGATTAAATATCAGTCTTTTAGTATCACCGTGTAAATTGGTGTAAATACCATTTTTTTTGTTAATTAGCTGTTTGGATTATGGCGAGTGTATACATACAAACTGTTAAGTTTAAAATTATCTTTGGGAATCTTATTATTCTTAGATGTGTTTTGCTAGACATTAAAAAACTATGGGCTTGTATTAATGTTTAAAAGTAAGTGCGAGAGTTAGCTCTTACGGGGCAAAAATCGATTAACCGTGATAAGAAATAGAAATAGATTGATAAAATGCAAATTTTAATAATAATATGGTTAATAAAATATATGTTTTAAAAAACACTTCATGCTAAAAATATTATGTAACACGTGTACACAATAAAAAATGTATTCAAAACCATTAACTGTTCACGCAAAAGGCTTAAAAAGAATCGCTGAGGACAGGATTCGAACCTGCGCGGGTATAACCCATTGGATTTCAAGTCCAACTCCTTAACCACTCGGACACCTCAGCTGTGTGTCATAGATCTATAAACAGTTATTGTGTGTGAGGCAGAGATTGAAAACTTTATTTGTTCAAGTGAAACAACAATATTTATTTACTCACTATCTAAGTAAATTCGTTATGTATGTACCTAATGCTTTATATGTTTAGGAGATAGGAACGAAAATCCAAACGGATATAAGAAAGTCCTAAGATTATGTAGGATATAATAAATATTATTATGATTATTATATTTTGATGATGGTATTGGTAGACACAAGAAAATATGAAAATATGCCAGAAATTAAGTGCCTAAATAAGTAAATACCTAGATGACGACACAGCGCTGGCTAAAAGAGATGAATGAAGGAATAACAAAAAGTAACTTTTGTTATGCTTTTTGTTAGCCTTTAGTTAACTTGCGACAAGAGCACCAGCAGAATGATTTCCTTCTAGGCCTCGAGGATGATGTTTAGTCATTGATGCCTAATGAAATAAACTGCGCAAAATGAAAAAGGTAAAAGTAGCCATAACGTACCCAACATTGGTAGAAAGCATGCCCATCAAAGGGAAACTACGACACTAGTGAGTTCAAATATTCTTATAAAATATTGTTGTACTGCAGACACTAGTCAAAGGAGCAAATGCAAACCAAATTTGCTATTCCGCATTAAATTAAATGAAAAGTAAATGGACGTGTACTCCGGTAAATGAGAAATGCATGCAGAGAGTGGAGGGCGAGTTGGTAATGCGTTACAGTTCGACATTGAGAGGTAAAGCGTGTGAAATGTGAAACAAACATGAGTGCACCGAGCCGTGAGCCGGGCTCGTGGTACCTGCCACCCCTACTACGTGCAGTCATGGGTGACTTTACTGTTCAATTTTGTGACATCATTCATAGCATGATTTACCTCACAGAGTTTTTGCAAGAATGGTTTAAGGTGTTTGGTGTGATGTCGCTACTCTAGCCCGAATTTACTACTATCGAGTATCGACAACCGGCTAGGTGTTGAAAATTGTGTATGAAATTTGATTAGGGCCTCTAGTGGACGTCGAAGAAACTATTTTGATTTTAAATGTGAAACTTTCGGTACTCGATGATTCCAATCGAAGATAATCGCGCTACTGATATGGGGATTTAAAATATTATAGGCAGCATAGGTAATGATTCATCCGCGTAGGGAACAGATATGTGATTCCAGGTTTGGTTCACGATGTTATTTTTGTGTCCGTTATACTTATTTTGTATGCTAGAAAAGTCCTTCGTGGCGCAAAAAGATCATGATTTTTAAAGTTGAAGAAATTTTATAAATTCTGTTGCCTAGACGAGGATTCTTTTACAGGATACAGGAAAGGTTACAAGGTCGAACAAGAAGTTATCAAATTAAGCAACTGAAAAAGTGAGTTCTAATCGAGTTCTGATAGTAACAGTTAGTGAAGCACTGCTTTGTGTGTCGCATCAAACAAATGCATCTCGGAGTGCGCTTTCCAGCACTACACTCAGCTTCGTACAATCCCAACCTCGCCAGCACTCTGCCATGAGAGATGTGAGCCCGAAACGTGCAGCTGTCGAACTTGCACGAACGCACCACGAAGTTTGCCGAATGGAACATGGGTAACGCGGGTTTTCTGGTTGAATTTTCTTTGCTGTTTTATTGTAAAGGCTTTCGATAGCTTTTGCATTGGAAATTCGCTTTTTATTACTGTTTAGGTTTTCCACTAGAATTGTACTATTGCTTGATATACGAAAAATGTTTATGAACTAAGTAATTTGGGACTTCCCGCTGTAAGTGCGTCACAATGACGAAGACAAAGCTTTGAACAATTCGGGGCTTTTCTTGGCAAATTATCTCATCTTAGGCAAACATAGAATTGTAGGTAATTTTTGGTCTATTTCGTAAACATATATTTTGTGTTTTACTTTTAATGTCAGGCAACAGAAATTATATTACTCGTCTCAAGGCAGACTGCCATATTTAGTCATATCAATCTCGTGATTGTTCACTGATTGGAAAATTGCCAATTTGTGTTCGATCTTAAATTATTATATCAATGTGTCATGAGTACATAAGTACGTGCTATATGTGCTCTTGTGCGTTTTACTAATTTTAACTTCTTTTTAACTACGTTTAGAATAATTTATCAAAACTAAACTTTCTTGTACTGTGAATCTAATATTCATGTGGTTATTACCTTCATCCATGCCACAGTTATACTTACATGTTTTGAAAATACAAAAGTACTTTATGAATAAATTAAATCATTTAATAATATTCCGCCCAAAGGCAACCTCTCACCTGACGTAGGTACAATTTGATCAGCTGTTGTTATTTGAGGCGGCCATTAAATTAACACGTTTACGCGAAAATTACGTATTAAGTTACATGACGTCATTAACAAAATAATATCATATACTGAGACAATAATGATGTATGAAATACGTTTGTTTATTTTGTAATTATATTGTTAGACAGCTTCCCTGTGTGATAATTTATGTTCAGCTGTGTCTTGTCTGGCTCTGGTTTGACTTGAACAAATACAATGCGTGTAAAATACGGAACAAATGTTAAAACGTGTAGTACAAAATAAGTTTAGAGTTTATATCTAACAGTTATTTTAAGTCTTTGCTTTATTAAAAACATCAAAAGATACTAACGATTTTAAACTCTCGCTATTTGTAGGTACCTACACATGATGTTCAAATGCAACGGTTCTTAAACGCGATTGAAACGAAAATAGGTATTATTGAAGTTCTAAGACAGAACCAACATCATTCTCAAAAATCATGTCTGCCTTTCCCGTAGCAGTAGGTAAGCACCATGATAAGCACAAGTTAAGCGTATTTAAAACTACTGCGGATAATAGTTAAAGCTCTTTTACTTCGCCTCTTTATAACTTGTTCCTACGCAATTCCACGATACAAATATTCAGTTTCAAAAAGCCTACACAAAGAAAATCAATGTAACAAAATTGACGGACTGGTAACACGATCACTTCGATAAATTAGCACTCTTTCGCAAATTGATACAAAATCAATACGGAGCGTGGAGCTGGGGGTTTATTGAACGTAATTTTTCTTTTCAGAAAGTCTTATTTAGTGGCTTTATATTTTATTAAGAAGAAAGGCCCGCAGTTCCCGCAGGCGGGCTGTCAGAGTGACGAGTAATCTTCCTACTATGATTAACTATACCTACTAAGGTATATTAATTGGATTGTTAGGCACATAAACACATACGAGTAAATAGGCATATAGAGGCACATGCCCCCAAACGATTCGATTTCCGGTCTAGGAAAGCATTAATGATCATAAGACTTTGTCAATTAATTTTTGTTTGAGCTTTTCTTTGGTCCATTAGGATATATCAAACATTCACTTGATGGTATCGTGTTCAAAAAATATATTTAATTTCTACTTACCTAGGTATATTATTATACTTTTTTATTTCGTATGACTAATAAGGTAGCGGTAGATAGGTATCTACTCAGTCTAAACCATACTTTCTATATTTAATTTCAAGGTTAATGCTAAAAGTAAACACATTTATCCAATTTTTATAATTTCAGATAAGATTATAATAATAATATGAGATAAGATGCACTTGACTTTTCCTTGATGTGACGCAACATTAACTAGATAACTGTATTTATTCATTCAATTAGTAGTAATTTTGAAAACCTTGAATTTTTGTTAACATTAATCTGACCTTCAGATTTCTGATCAATACTTCAGAGCCATATAGAAAACAGTACCTATTTCTCTTAGCTCCAGGACCTTGTAACTGTTAGATAAAGTCTAGAAATTTCTCGAATATTTACCGCGAGATCTTTGTCTTGTAAGTACTTTACCCCCGGTTTCTGAGTACATTTAAGGGTAGTTTATCTACTCAATAGAGTTTTTTTTCATATGAGTTTAAACGCTATTCAATAGATTAACTACCGTAAGTCGATTTACAAGATATAGCTACATTATTTCTTAATACTCTAAATGAGAATATAAACCACTTTACCAAATTTATATTGATAAAATATGTTCGGAAAATCTCTATAATCCTGTACGGAACCCAAGGCCGAAGCTAAGTTACGTACCTCCAGGAAACAAACACACCATGCTCAGCAGCCGGACTTAATTTATTACTGCCCGCAAAGTTTCTTTCAATCAACAATGTCTAGAGGTCACTGAACTCACAACAAAACATTCACCCTTTACAACGAAATGAATGAATGATGCACTCTCTCACTTATTCTTGTTTGAACAAGATTTGTAATTTAAATAACTTTTTTATTTGTAATCATTCATATCAGTTATTGTCTCATTCATCATGCGCATGCGTTTAGAATCTACCAAATTTTATCTATGACGTCACATCATATGCACATACAAAATACACACGTAAATAATAATACGCTATTTCGCCGTCTATATCACAGCTGAGGTGTCCGAGTGGTTAAGGAGTTGGACTTGAAATCCAATGGGTTCTACCCGCGCAGGTTCGAATCCTGTCCTCAGCGACTCTTTTTGGTCTTGTTTTTAATGTAGTTATTTTATGTTTTTGTATAATTAAGTTTGTTTTGCATTATAAATAGTATAATTATGTCCATTATATTTTTACGGATATATATTTTAGTTTTAACAGTGATGATCATAATACATTTAATTCTTTAGGGCGATCTTTACGATACATTACTAGATTTAAACCATCCTTTGATCGACGATTACTCATTTTTGTGATAAAAAACAATTTTAAGATATATTTATAAGGCATTTTGGGAGAAAAGAACCTAACTGGAAATGCTAACTCTGAATAGAATTAGTTATTTAAAAAAATTACAATCCTAAAATAACTCGGAAACGGAAACGACAAAATATCTTATAAAGATAACCACAAGCAGGAAAATATTTGATTTAAAAAAGGCATTTTCCTGCTACGTTAAGTAAGAAACCGGGACTTTAATGACTTATTAATTCTAAGAAACAAACAGAACTGCGATCTCTTTATTTGCATTCATATCAATTTCTAAGAAAGGGTGAGGCGTGTCATTACAAATCAAGCATTATTGGTCAACCTGTATTTTTAAGAAAACTATACCTAGAGTCTATTATTTATCGTTTTTGGTTTAAAGTGCTAACTTAATCGTTGGAGTTTTTGTGATTTGGCTATAATCATCAGATAAGTAAGCTGTTATTGTTATAATAGTGTTGTATACTATAAAATTGATTTTATCAAACATATAAACAAAATAGAAAGGTTTTAGGCAAGTACGATATTCTTTATAAAGATGAAGAGTTATTACTAAGAGAGGAGAAGTGCATTATTTTTATAGTGTCAATATTCATATTGACAGATTGCTATAAGAGTTTGAGTAGGCGCTATCTAGAGGCATGCGTTAATCGACTTTATATTACTTTATCATAACATTTTTAAGCTACGGGGATAGTTTATTTATATAAATACACACATAAAATCACGATTTCTTCCCGTCGGAGTAGACAGAGACCAGGGACTTTATCTTCAAACAATACGGGCATAGAATATTTACATTGCAAATTCTCTGACTCTTGAACCAAACCAGTGTTCTTCCGATCATCAGCAGAATATATTACTGGTCATCCACTCGTATCTAGCATCGTTATTTTTATCGTTTCCTACTCAAGACTGATGGCAGCACCACACAGTTCATCGGAACTACTTGACAAAGCGAAACGACAAGGAATAATCCTCATCCCACTGGACTTCAGGGTTGTTGACCTCTCGAAACTCTGAAAGTGGTGGAAAAGGAAACGTAGAAGGCATTTGCATACAACAAAAAAAAACCAACCCTATGACAAAGCAGTAAAGTCTTTTTCCAAATATCTGAATTTCAAGATGTTATTCGCACTATTTGTCGTGCTACTATGCACCTTTTGTGGTTGTCTTAAGGTAGATTGTGTGACTATAGGGATGGTTTCTAGGAACTAGGTTAAGCACAAGTTATTTTTCACAATTCGCGCGAACCGGTACAGTTGCGAGCTTCTGCAATTGAAACTGGGATAAGTATAATGGCGTGCATTAATACGGCTGCTGTTTGCAATGAGATTGTTTTAATTACAGATTACTGTCCCTTTGCTCGGTCTCTTTCTTAACCCGAAATAAGTTAAATAGTAAAGGTATAAGGTTCGAGACTTCAAGGAATCTATAGAGATATTGTGTTAAGATCTTTTTATCAAGGTTTACTTTATCAATTGATTAGCTGTTGCCCACCATATGCCGCTTATTCTATCAAAAATGTATCTTATGTCCTTCCCTGTCTGCCTTATTACTCGGTCATATAATTATGTTATTTTAATTAAGTGGTGTCGGTAATCTAAGCAAAAAATTATCGCAGGCAGACTTTCGTTTGTATATTTTTACATAGACGAAACAAGACGAATGAGAATTAATCTTTATACAGTCTATACATGTCCTCGTAAAAGTCAAAGGTATGTGCCCTGGATTGAACGCTTTGAACCCGAATTTTCTGCGTGGGAGTTAATTTATTATACCTACTTACTTGCCTGCTACCTGACTGTATTAAGCTAAGCCCTGAGGGATGTGTAATAAGAAATTAGCAGTCCATTGTATTAGGTACACGTAGTTACCGTAAGCGCAGTTGTTAGGTAAAAGAAAAGCTTAAGGAACTTTATGGGTTGGTCATTAGTTTTTGTCCGAAGATAGGAATAAATTAAATATTTATATTCATGTAAGAGATCGAGCAAAATAGAAATTTAGGGACAGTTAAAATAAGCTGTACTTTGTAATAGACGTTCCTATTTCTTTGGTGTTATTATGATTTGAGATTGCCACCTTAAAAGGTGCTTCTGATTTTAATGTTCGATTATGAAGCTGAAGACAGCAACTGGTGTGGATTTTCATCTGACTACCGGATTAATATAACCTTTAATGAAAACTATGGTTCCACTCATCTGTGGAGTTACAGCATACAAACTTAACATTTCTAAAAAGCGTAATTGAAATTCAAAAATTACTGAAACAAAGCCAGAATATAACCCTAGTTTCATAAACAGCACAAAAATAGAAACCTCATCAGTATCAACATAGAATCAAATTGTATCAGATCACCGATATTTGACGCTTCGCAATAAAACCTGCGTCGTTAGCTTCGGCAGGGGAATTACCTAGATGTGCTGACTCAGCTTCATAAGCAAGGGTCACTGCACTCGCTGTAATGCGGCCAGCAACGCACTCATGCTCATATTTATTGCAATCATTAATTTATTGTGTAACGTTTTTACCGCTGAATAAAGTGCTGTAATTAAAATTTTGTTGTTAGCCGGTTTACACTAGTTTTTAGCCGTGATTTCTCTTGCAATGAATCGTTTTTCAGGAGAGACCCTAATGGATTCAATTACCGGTTGTTAAATGATCAGTGGGTTAAGTAACCTTTGGCACGGACATTCCACAGACTGATAGTCGTTAGTATAGTTTCAAGGAGTCAGCGTGCTTTGGATCGCACGTTATAAGGTCCTGGTTAATGACAATTAAAATAACGATGGTAAAGCCATGCCAAATGCGTTTGGTTAAGGTGAAAATCTTTATCTGTAGATTAACTACATACTATGCAAAAGAAACAAAAGGGTTATATGAAAATTGTATGAAAAATACAGGACGCTAGGTTTCTACTCTTTCTACAGGCTTATAGTAATCTCTTTTCTTTTGAAACATAAACTTCTTCTTCTTATCGTTTGGTTAGTGGTCAACCTAGTGTCAAAGTTGTTCAAGCCGCCCCAAGGCCTTTGACGTGGCTTAACGACTGTTATCTTAATTGACAACTACCGGGACCGACTTTTTACGTGCCCTCCGAAGCACGGAGACGCAAATAACACTATGCATTCCATAGATGGGTGACCCCATCTATGGAATGACTGCGCCAAGGTTTGCTTAACCCACAGATCGTTTGCCGACCGGTGAGCGCAACTGGCTACGGGCGCCTCAAACATAACTGTTAAGTACTGAAATTTAAAAAAAATCGATTACTGTATTAACAAACATTATTTTATGATTTTCTTTATAGATATACGTTCTTCTACTGTTGAGAAATATTTCTCAAAACTCCTTCAAGGCTCTGTATCTTCAGCTGTTTGTTCGTCTCTTCTAAGAATAGCTAGATATTGTAATAAGCTAATGCATAATATTTTCTCAGAAATATACAATATTCCATGTTATTCGATATGTGGGAGTAGAGCTGATTGATTTGAAAGTGGGTGTACCGCGGCCTGGATTATATTTGTATTGACAGATGACTGTAGATACAATAGATGAAAGTTTGTGTGACGCCATGAGCTATGGTTATAGTGATCGTCTCATTGCTGTGACAATGGTTTGGCATCGCGGGCTTGATTTCCACATAGAACAAAATGTATTTTGTCTATTAAAGAAACAGTTTTTCATGTCTAGTCGAGAGTTCGTTCTCCCTACGATTGTAGGTAAACGTTTTCACGACATAAGATAAGTTCATGTGCTAACTTCTGTACCTAATTAAAAAGATTTCGAGAATAGAAGTAACATACAGTTGTGGTTCTTGTATGAATATTAAATGCCCTATTTTTATGTTGTTGAAGTCTTCTGATCCGTTATGTGTAGGTGTGTGTATAGCCACTATGGATGACTTGAATTTTTGCGATAATAGTCTTTGAACACGAACAATACGATCTCGTCCGACCTTCTAGGAAAACACTGAAAAGGAAAGTAATTGGGTGTAATTTGCGTCCCACAAGCAGAAGCCTATTGAGAATACAGGTGTTAATGAGAGGCCGCGACTAATTAGAGAGCGCGCGCTCGAGGTCAACTTGCCAAGTTCTAGGTGAAGACGACTTGGGTTCAGTGGATTTGTGAAAAAACGAAAGTGTAGGAGAAAAGTGGGATCTGCCGCGGGAGCTTGTGTTTGTGTCACGGATAAACTGCGGGTATAGTAGAAAACGAAATAGACATGCTGCAAGGTACTGCAGGCTGACCACTTGATTATTTTGACGACAACGTACTCTAACTGGACCATCTCCAAGAGATGATCACGCGTGAGAAGGACAATTTATAAATGTAAATAATATAGTCATGACCCAGTTTCTATAGAAAAATAGTTATGGAAGATGGTATTTCTTGAAAAGATCTGTAAATTAAGCGGCTTAAAATCCAACATTATTTCTAGTATAGTTTCGCTTTATTCTTCATAGCTTAGTTTGCGATTTGCGTCAGACATTTGCGTAGACAGCGCGGCGTAACAACAAAAAGTAATGCCTATCACAAACCTATTACATTACACTGACAAAACACTTAGTAAGCGACAAGCGTTAGACAATGTAATTAATTCACGCCATGATGACATCCGCTATAAACAAATAATTGCATTTTAGAACCTAAAAGTAATTTTCTAGAACATTCTCGTAATCAATAAAAAATGTATTGTTTGCAGCCATTCATACGTAACGGCTTGAGCATCGTACAATAGCCGAAAATGCATGTTTCCGACACCCCACGGATTACTTCTAAAATCCCTCAGAGAAGATGTAATGACCTATAGATATGTAATTTGTGAATGTATAAAAATGAATCCCAATTTCCCTTGGTCACGCCATCACGCGTGAACGGCTGGACCGATTTCACTAATTCTTTTTTTGTAATATTCCTTGAAGTGCGGAGATGGATTCTTACGGAGAAAAAAAAATACATGAATTATTTATTTATAAAAAATCGACTGTTATGCAATACGAAGTTTGTGGGGTTAGCTAGTAATATAGATACTATGAAGGAGAAATACTTATAAATTGTAGTACATTATTATTTTGACATACAAAACAGAGTCGCACAGGTGTACATAATGGGGCCCCAGTCACCCCTGTGCGCACGCGGCGCGCGCATTGTCTGCCACTATAGCACAATGACGGCGGCGCCGGCGCACCGTGAACTATACCAGTACATAGATACACTACACATGCGAATTGTGTCAAACTTGTGTTTCATTTGTTATTTACTTTTTACAAAGAAATTGTACTCTAGTATTCTTAGTATATGGACTTTATGACTTCTGACTATATGTCAAACAGCTTTCGTAGCTTTGCAGAACCTAAGTTTGTCTGTCTGTCTGATTAACCTGTGTAACGTTTTCTAAACTATGTCTGTTACGCAACATTGCTGAACCAGTTTTCATAAAACTTCGGATATGTATAGTTAAAAGCCCGCATTTTTTTTTAAGTTACTCCGTATGAAACAGGGTATTAGTCACTGAGTCAAGTCAGCTAGCGGAAAATGAAAGAAACCCTATATTGTAAGTCAAAGGAAGTGTTTCCATAGTCATAACAATTGAATAGGTATATATTAAGAGATGTATGTTATACATAGTGTATCTCGTTATGTGATAGTGGAACGAGAGTGTGAATATCATCGGCTGGGCGGCGCGTGCAGGGCGGATCGATAGCCGCCCGCGGACCGTGACTGACACAATGCAGTAACGTGCAGAAATATTACTTTATCATAATTTATTATTTGTTTTTCGACACCACTGGGTAATGAACACAATAACTAACATATAACTGTTCTGGACTGCAAAATGTATCACACCACTTGGTTTTTGGTAGACTAAATGTCTTTTGCGATCGGTTTCAAGTCAGTTTCAGTTATTGGCGAAATTGACCCTACGTAAGAATGAATATTGGAGTTATAAATAACAATTTGTAAAGTATACGATGTCTAGGAGATTGGCCAAATCTGTGAATACCTAATGTTAGTATTAGCAAAACACAACATTTTACCTTCTCTACAAAAAAACTAAATTCTATTTACGATTCGAGTATCATCAAATAGATATTAGCAGCATATAAACAAGTATTTATCAAAATGCGACATCGTGAACTATGACGTCACAAGTTCGAATATTCCGCGAAGTGACGCCGGGTGACGCAACTGACCTAGTGACATTGCTCAACACTGTCCATTCCTATTATGTTGGCATGTTAACATTACGTCATGGGTTTTACTAAATAACGCCTAATATTGTCGCTCGGAATCGCTAATCGATTGTTTTGGGTTTTCGATCAATTACTGTACTTGTACATTAAACTAAATAAATTTGTAAACTGATAATGACTTTGTCTGTTTTTTATGTTTATAATGACTTACAGTTGGATCGATTTAAGATTATTATCTGAAACTATATCCTATACTTTTCACGGCCTTGCCCTGTGAAACTAGAAGCATTTTAGTGTCCATACTTTAGATTCGTCAGTGAATCCTTTACAAGTGCGTTTTTTTGGGCACAGTTTTTTTTCAGAGACGGTACTGAGTTAACCTACTGTATACTGTCCCCTGTAATAACAACTGCCCTCAGACTCCAAGCGCGACCCGTGACCTGACTCAATCACACGTGTACAACACTCTCCAAACCAATATTTACTATTGTTCCCTATCCATCGTCTGCTTACATAGTCCAAGTTTAATGTAGAGCTGAATTCAAACTGCAATGGATAAAAAAGTGGGATTTAAGGAAAAGTGTTCAGAGATAGTGTAGTGGAGGGTGTTGCATGTTACGATGTCCAATTTAATATCGGATGCAAAACTTATTGAAACTTTTACTGTAGACATTCGTAATACCTACATGAATGTTTCGATAACGACTTATTCCTGATTATTTAAACGAAAATATGTGACTACAGTTTCAGAGGCAGATTTTTATTTTGGACTTATAATTATTATAATTTAACCCATTACTGTCCCACTGCTGGGCAAGGGTCTCCTCCCGTAATGAGGGAGGGTTTAGGCCTTGAGTCCACCACGCTGGCCAAGTGCGGGTTGGGGACTTTGCATGCCCTCAATAAATGTATTAAACAAATTTTAGGCATGCAAGGTTTCCTCACGATGTTTTCCTTCACCGTTGGAGCAAGTGATAATTATTTCTAATACACATATAACTTGGAAAGTCATTGGTGTGTTGCCTCGGGTTCGAACCTGCTACCACTTGCGTGGGAGGCGTCAACTTATACCACTCGGCTACCACTGCTCATATTTTGGACTATTATTTTGTATTCGTACTACAGTTTATTATTTGCTTTTTTCTAAATAATCATGCGTTTAGCTCTAGTTAGAACTTTGATGGTTTGATAGATATTTCGGCGTTAAATCTAAAAACTTTGTTTGCCGGTTGTCATTTTGCAACAAATGAAAAAACAAGAATCTACGGTTAAGTACTTCTTTCTTTCTCTCTCTCTCTCCTTTTTCTTAATATCCATATGGGGAGCTATCTAACGAAAATAGTTGACAACTATTTCAAAATGATAAACATGTCATATCAAAGCAGCAATGTAATGCATAGTGGCTATCAATATGACGTATAATACTTGTCAATTGAGATACATAATAAACCCGCTGGCCATGAAATTCAACTATGAAAATATCTGCACTCTTTATTTGCAAAGAAGACGCCATCTTATAATTCAGTCGTAGAATGTTCCAATGTTTGGCTCGAATGCTCTACATTAGGTGAAGGGCAAGGCGCTGTGCCAAGTGTGTTCACAGCCGGGTCAGCTAGTGTTTACATTGTATCTATGTTATGGTACATGGTGTGTATGGGGGTTTACTCACGTGTTGCATTTAGCACAACTTTATGGTGTCATGGACCGAATGTGTCTGTCAAAACATCGTGCTCAACTACCTAGTTCTATTGTTTAAGTGTTCTATCGTGAATTTTACTTTGTCTCCTATCTTTATAGGTATTTTTTATAGGTTTATAATGCCTTATGTTCAAAAAAACATTGATTTCCTTGCCGATTATTCTTTTGAACATAGTGCAGTTGAGAACTAGGCTGGTTTTGTAATAACATTATATACTTGTAAATGAAAAGATTATAAAAATTGACTTTCTCCTATTTCCTTGAAGTCATCCAAAATACGGAGCGAGATTATGAGTTAGATAATGTTTCAAACATGACGAATATTTTGCTTATACGTATGCATATAAACAAAAAAAATGCTTCTCCATTTTCCTCTCTCGATTAATAATCAATCGAAATTGTTACGAGTTCGTTTTATAACCGTAATTGTGCTCAAACACAAAGGTACAAATGTATTCTACGTATGTACAGCTACGAGCACAAATATGTAGAACATTTCAAACACGTATTTATATAATGAAAACCCAAAAATGATCGCAGCTTTGTATAATGCTGAGCAAGAGTAGAAAGAAAGATCGAAAAAAGATAGATGGATTGTGTGAAAGAGAATATGGAAATGAAAGGGGTCAAGACAGTGTTGACGGCTGATAGAGATGAGTGGAAGAAGAGAACACGTTGTACTGACCTAATTGACGTGGTATAAGGGTAAGGCAAACAAGGAGGTAAGATTTACTTACGTTACAGATATATGATAGATTGTCTTTTCATTGTAATTAGATATAAACTAGTTTGAAAATTGTATAGTGTAGAGTATCGCCCACATATTTTGTCTTTGGAACTGTATCAGTCGTTACATATTTTATCTCGTGACTGTACAGTGAGTACCGTTGTCAGCGCCAAGATGGCAGGAGCCTCGCGAACTAAAAATAAACCAATTATTTGTCGGCAGGTATTTACGACCACGGGATATTCTGCGGCGTTATAAGGTTGCTTGAACACACGCTAAAATATTGCTAACAAAAATATTGAATTTCGTAGTGAACAATGTAAATCTTTGCTTAAAGTATTTGTTCTTTGACTTGCAGAGAGCTTTTGAAAGAAAAGAAAATTCTAGTACTTAAGGAAAATGTATCTAGGCTACTTAATCTTACTGCTTAGAACAATTTAAAAAAATATTATTTAAGGGCCAAGCAGCCACTGTTAAAACGTACAACTACCCTGCCAAATGATAATTGGGATCAGGTTTAGATAGCATGATAAAGATAAGTCTCTTTTTAGGAAAACAAGTCGTTAGATCTAGTAAGACATCCTCGAACTGCCTAAACAACTTTAAAACGTAGAGGACCACGAACCACATCAAAGAAAAGTATGATGTAAAAATTATCTGCAAATAAAGTTCGCCCGTTAAAATCGCAATGTTGTAACCAGCCTTAATTGTCCAACATCCAGTATTAAAAGTGATATAAAGTTACTGTTACATTTGGCGACAGACGAACGACTGGTGTCTGTCGCGACGGCTCCCGCGGCGCCGACCTCACTCTTTGCAATTATCTTATTACTCATTTGACAACAACATTTTGATGAAGGATTAACTCGGACTAAATGTGGACCGCGATTGGGGTTGGTAGAAGGTAATATCGGAATTTCTGATTGTAAGTTATTATTTTAAAACGTTTGACTTAAAGCTTTTCTTAGTTTATAGCATAATTAGAAATAAGTAAAAAGCTTAATTATAGCTGTAAATTCTACAATAATTATAAATGCAAAAGTTTGTTCAAATGGATGTTCGGGTGTGTTTTTCTTTCGTATAAATTAGACATCTGAAAAACGGCTTAGTTATCTTTGATTTACTGCTGAAAACTATTGTCACGTTAAATTTCATAAAAGTTGTTTCAACGTTTTGGTCCTGAAAGCGTAACAGGGGGCTTAACACGATTCGGTTAGCAACGATTTGAAAGCCACCTTGCTGTACATTGTTTTCTCCCTTAGATTATTGTGATTGACACGTTACGTCAAAGCAGCAATGTACTGAATAGTGACCATTAGATTATTAGATCTGATCGGCCGAAGTCGGAGCTTTACCAGATTAAGTACAGAATAATCCACTGTCATATTCCTTCCAGTGAGCACTCTGCCTATAGTTTGTGTGTATCTCTTATGAGTCGATAATAAATTATCAGAGAGCAGTAGATGTACAGTGTAATACCACAGTAATGCTACAGTTAGTCAGCAGGTAGTTATAATTAACGATCATTTGCATGTATTGTGAGTATTTGTGAGACGTAATCACAGTTTTTAGACCCACTCGGAAATCATTTG
Source organism: Anticarsia gemmatalis (assembly GCF_050436995.1). NCBI lineage: Eukaryota > Metazoa > Arthropoda > Insecta > Lepidoptera > Erebidae > Anticarsia > Anticarsia gemmatalis. The sequence goes on along the minus strand of NC_134748.1, from coordinate 435,292 downwards.
ATATGTTTGGTTTTTGCTGTTCACTGCTCATATTGCTTTGATGTGTTTATTGCGGGGACTTGTCGATGTTAGGTAGGTACCTAACTTATACAATGTTTCGGTATCTTGAGGTTTTAATGTACAAAATTAGATCTAAGTTTTAGTACAGCTTTGGTTTCCAGCCTCGTGTGTGTGTGGAATCCATGATTTTTAATCATTTTTTTATGCTGTTCGGCCCTCCAATTTAATTATTTATGTTCATAGATATGTGATTAGGGCGAAGACCATTGTTCTAGTCATGTGCAGGACAATAATTTAGTACATTTTATAAATAAATTTTAATCATTTATATAATCTGCCACTTACGTAAAAACCCATTATTATTTCACTTGTAAAATTAATTAATTCACCCAAAATGGAACGTCATAAGTATTTATTAAACAAAAAATACATCTAATAGTTGGAGACACAGCTTTAAAATGGTGTCATACAATGGCAAGTCACATCCCTAGATCTTCTCTTCATTTCCACACAGGTTCTACAATTAGGCACTAAACTCCGGCCTTAATTAAGGGGAAGTGCAACACGAGAGGCACAATTAACAGCCATGTACCATGACACGTATAACTTATGTGCACTTGAGGCCAAGCGGCGATGTAGTCCCACGTGGAGCTCTGCGGCTTGGCACACGGTACTGTCCTGAGATTTGGCACCTAAGTGTATAATGCTCTTAAGTAGAGATAGGCTAATATAAACTCTATAGATTCTTATGGAAGGTAATCTAAGCACGAAACTGACAGGATCATTAAGAGGTTTGATGTTCCATGCTTAAGCTCATGCTGTTTGTAAATTGAGATCAGTCGAGTTAATGTCCCATAAATATTAATATCCTCTCAATGCTAAAAAAAACATTGATTATCTCCATATTTGTAGGCTGTAATTTTCTTCTCATTAAATTCTATTATTTATTTATACATAATCGTACAACGTTACCATTTTTAAATATAAGTCGTTGCACAATTCGAATTAAAAAGAAACAATCCTCAGCCATACTCTCCATCACACAATTTAGCTAAAAGTTGATCAGCTTACTAAATTTTCTTAAACAGAGAATACTACATACTATAAAGCAATCACTTATATTTTCACTTTACTCCTTTAAAAGCAGCGTGTATTCTTTACAAGCTAATATTAATATGATGGTTGTAGGATATATTTGAGAACCTGTTGCAAGTCAGCGCGCAGGTAACGGCCTCGTACATTATGTTTAATCCCGCCACGTTGCAGCTTGTCCCCCGCTAGTTTCAATATAACATAACACTTAGCTTTTACGAGTGTAAGTAACACTAGCTAAGTACTACAGCCTCTGCCTGGGAAAACAACTGTATTTTGGAGGTTTCTTAAACGGTTTTGAATTATTTCTGTAGTCTCTACAATTATTATGTATGACAACTGTAAACTCGACTTTATGAAAAACGAAACTATATATATTTCAGTATATGAATGGAATTAAAACAAAACAGTAAGAGGATGCGAAGCGCGCTACGCGTCGTAGTATTGCTGTCCACTGAACGTTCCCTGAATGCCAGCAGCATTTCCATGTTGCTTAGCAATGTTATATCTCTGTGCGAGGTAAATGCTAGCATTCTGGTTGCTTGAACAGTCGATTAGATGTATAGCACCTTCTTTCTGTATACGTTATGGTAAGACAAGGTTTAAGTTAAAGTTTTCTTAATGATTTCCGTTTCTAGACGTGCGGGAGAATATAAAACTAAAGATTAGAAATTAATTTCTGAAGACCAAAAAACTCACAAATTATTTCTGAGCACACCATGGAACTAGATAGCGTCTAATGGCACATAACACTGATCAATAGAACTAAGTTCCACAATTATATAGGTCAAACAAAATCAGTCTTTCGTCCAACTATGTTGGAGTCGGCTTCCAGTCTCACCGGATACAGCTATAGGTAGGTCAAATAAAAAGTAATAACTAATTTGATTCTTCAACAAGTTTAGCATTCTCCTCTTTGCCCCATTAATGTACTTTTTAATGTGTTCAACAAACAGACACAGTAACAACTTGTACTATCATAGCTGAGAATGTGAGCGTAACCGGAGACAATGCAAATTTAATGCATCCCTGGCAAAGTGCCACGACTTATAGTATCGTGGTTTTAATGTGTATGGTCAGTGGAACTCGATGATTATGCCTGGTAGATAACATAGGTGGTAATGGATGTACTAACTTTATGATCAAGGGGCAGAAATGTATATAAGGCACTTATTTTGTGTGTAATGGGATTGTTTTTCACATAAAGTATACTAGGTGAATGCGTTACTATTTTCCTTTGTAACAGACTTTTTTTGCGAGTCAGTTGTCTTGGTCGTGAAATATTTCCTTCAATTTTACGACTTCTTCACTGCAGAAAGTATCTTACTGTTTGTATTAATCTGTAAGCAGTTAATGAAGTATTTTAACTTTGATTTTATTGATTTATTACTTTACTATTGATTATATTGGCAATTTTAGTGTTTGTGGGTTTATATGGTAAACTAATTTATTTACTTATTTATATCAAAGAAAGACCAGTGACATAACTCCGCCCGTGAATATATTAAGTTCCTCACGACACACAGTGGCTCGCGTCCGTGTAGCTTACAAAGACAAAATATGTCAAACTGCAGACCACCCCGCAGTAAAAATCATTCAAATATTCACATACACCTAGTATCATTGAATAAAGTAGAGTTTAGTGCGCGTGCGTGCGTGCGGTGCGTGAGTGACGTCACAGGCGTGCGCCGGCGCATATCGGCCGCATCGCGCGCACGCATCCTCCTATTGTTCTACGTGTTATGCGTCAACTGATAACTCACTTTGATCATCACTTTATTGGCTAAGGGTAGTTGCAGATAGGCATGGAATTACTTCAAATTATTTTTGGTAACCTGTCTAGCTAATCTCTGTATTAAGAGTGACTCTATATTGATTATATTATGAGTTGCCTATTCATTCTACGACTTTTCGGTTTTCGGAATTTCTTTGTGTTGATTGAAGTTTTTAAACTGTACACATACTACTAAAGTTAGTGTGCTTTGTGACCAGTTATTCAGTCGTGCTACTTGAATGTAAGATAGAGAAGTCTTTCATATTTTATGCAGGACCTCGTCTTATCATATTATTATGTGATGTGTTATGTGATAAAAAATATTTAAAGAGACAGGTGTATAAGTACTAAGCAGACAGTACAGTCGCAGAAGAGAGCAGAGTAGAGAGTGTACCTACCATCTGGTTTAATGTGTATCCTGTGAGACTATATGCAAATGAACTTTGGAAAGGTTGCATAATCGGGGAGTAAAAAATACACACGAATCCTCTATCATATTTTGAAAACGTTCATGAATGAAATACAACATAATTTATGTCCTCGTACAATACACACGGGAAACCTTTTGTTACAGTTATAATGTATGCAGTTTTCACCACAATTTAAATATCTTTTCACGAAATAATCGAGTGTGTAGACTGCATGTGCATGACGTATACTTACCACAAAGCGTTTGTAAGTAAACAGTGAGAGATTTGCGGCGCCATTGTGCGGAGATGCCGTGAGGTAACATGCTGCCAGGCGGTGCCCCACTTGTGTGGTCACTACATACAATTGCATGACTAATATTTTACTAATGACGTCATGTATGTGCATGTCCTGAAGGGGTGTATTTTAAAGAAAATAATAACAAGAATTAGTCTAGAGTTGCGGAAAATCTTTTCAAACATGCATTCAAAAATTTTGTTAGTGTGATTCAGTGCAGAATCGAATGAAGTGGCGTCATTAAACATTTCTCTGCTGCCCCATTTGCCGCCTGAAATAACACACCTATTACGATTACGCTGTTAAAGCTAAAATTTATGCGCTTACTGAAAACATTGCTGTGAATTTTCATGGCAATCATTTTCCGCTACATAATTTTTTTTATAGAGGCGTACCTAGTAATCTAAAGTTTAAGTTCATCGATTGTATAAAGTGTAGTCTTCCTGACTTTGCTATAGCCTATAGAAGTCTAAGAATTGACATAATAGGTATAACAGTCATAGGACATAAAAAACCCAGAATCAACGCACCACTTGATCCAATTAAAAACTGTCTACTCATATACAAAAATCGTACGATATTTTGTTATTTATTACATCATACAAAAACACAGACAGTGCGATATAAGCACAATTTACCAATAATGTGCATCTAGTTGTAATTTGTTATTGAAAGTGCCGACTGCTGTGTCAGGCTATGATCACGCCAGTGCAGGCACCTGACGACCAGTAATATGACACGAATAGCCCAATTTAGAACTACTGACTTGCGAATTTAATGCACGTGTAAAATACTTGTTTGTGGAAATAGTATTTTTGTTTGAAGATTCTAGAATTTTCTACGAAAGTTCTGTGAAGAAGTTAGGGCCGTAAACTAATTGTGTTTTGCAAATCATTATGTATCTAACTTTTCTCGGCCATGCTGTTGCACCAATATAGATAAGGTTTTGGTAAAGCGGTAGATTATATCTAGAGGGAAATAAATATTGGCGGGCACAAATGGTAGTTTTAAATAATATTTATATGTATTTCTAGAACACTGTGGCCTTTTCTTGGGATCCACAAAGTTCAGTGCCCTGAAAAAACTATCTCTAAATCATACCATTTATATTACTTACTTTACCATATTTCTCCTTTATTATTCGACATTTAGAGAAGATGTTTTGTACAAACAAAAGAAAAACAAGCCAATGAAAACGGCATGTAATTAATTGGTTTAGGTTGACAAATGTTGTGTGTAGGCTGTAGCAATAAACCAGGGCGCACGGCCCCCTGGCGTCGTAAAACTGTACTAAGAGATTATGTAGCAGAGGCGAAGATACTATTATTTATATGAGTTGTTTGTTTTGTTCAAGTTTTTTAATGTCCATAATACTAAGAAAATAAAGTATACTAACTTGGTACTATATTCTTGAAGGGTTAAAGCGACCAACCGTTAATTGATATGGGGTATTTTCTCTTCATACCGAAAGATGTTTCCTGTTCAATAGTTAAGCTGTAGCGGTGGTGAAGGTCCTTGCCATGCCACTTCTATTACGCAAATGATCGTAGATTTAATTCCTACCGGGGAGATGTTTGCGATTTCCGCGAACAGTCATTTCAGAACCGACGCCTTTTCTTGAAAACTTTGGCCGTTTTTGAAAAAATTAATCAATGCAATTTAAATGAGGTTTTACAAAATATTCATCACGATTGCCAAATAAAATTTGACTGACTACACTCACCTTTTGGTATATCCAATACCATGCAGTGTCTTTTTCACAAAGCACGTGACAATTATGTAAATATGTAATTTTCTTTTGACGAAAATCACCAATAGTTCTGAATGGTAGATAATAATATTGTTCGTAAAATAAATGAAAATTAACAATCAGTAATCACTATCGTACATCCTCGCTTCTTTTGGGTGAGTTTCTCTGAATCATTTGTCTGTATTTGTTTTATATATTTAACTTGTTAGTTACAAATATATTTTAATCACTTTTGCACATCTTCAAATTAAATCAGCTCAGCATTTCGGGGGAGTTACTCATTATTAACTTAATGTTGATTGTAAAGACCTTTATGAACTATGTAAAGATTAGCTTTTATAAACTTCATACAAAAAGTTCCTTGAAAAAATAATTTAACTATTGCACGGTACAATAGTTTTCCCAACATTTTATTCCAATAGTCGTGTGCAATAAATAACGTGAGACATTTAGTTCCAGCAAAGTACAATAAATAAAATATCAATATAAAAAGTTATTTGGAAGCATGGTCCAGGGCGCTGAGGGCGCACGGTCGGGCGGGCGGGGTCTGCGCCGCCCTCCGTGCGCTCGACTGCGCGCAAATTTGCGCGCTCGCGTGCGCCGGCCTTCACGCGCCGTGTCTCCCCCAGGTATCGTAAATATCAGATAAATATAATACTGGATAGAATTAACCAATAGCGTAGTACGCTTTAATTAAAGGCTGCTATGGAAAGCGAGTAATGAGAGAGTCTAGTGATAAGGACTATAATCAAACTTTTATCCGTCTAATTAAGGAGGACTAGTTACAAACCTTAGCCTCGGAACATAAAAGATCTGTTTATATCTAAATACTACATACTACTTATATCTAAATACTACGTTACTTCGTTGATGTTTGTATAAGTTTCAATTTAGCAATTGGTCACTCAGAGATTCTATGAGTCACCACAGTAGAGAGACTAGCTGTATAACTGAGATAATAATTATTTATTACTTTCGTACTTACAATAAGTACAATATTCACATAATTCAATGATAAAGTTATTTAATTATCACTTAACAAGAAAGTAATTAGCAGTGAACGAGTCAATTGTTTATAATTGAGCGTTTACTACAAGTTACCGGTGTTGTGGGCCGCGGGCTGCCGTGACTTGCCGCGAGTTGCCGCCTGTCGCATTGTTCTGCGGCGACAAAAAACTAATGACCACGGTGAATTTACAATGGCGATGAATAAATACTATGCACTAGCGCTGTAGATAGTGAAATTACACGATAGAAGGTAAAAACAGTATCCCCAGCGTATTTTTTTGCGTACTCAGCGTGTACAATTTCCGAACTAAGAAATGCATTTTGTCCCGGAGACTTTTACAAACATACAAACAACGAACTCAAAGTACAACCAGACTCGAAACTTTTTTTGTGGATTGCACAAAGAATTGTTCCGTGTGGGAATTGAAACCACGACCACCTCGATGTAATAGTAGCGGCGTGGCTACCTACACCACTGCGCCTTTGAGGCAGTCATATGTTTTGTTGCGACGCGACTGTTTAACATAGTTTCCTTAACAATTCATTGAAAAGTTAAAGACACATTGATTTGTGTAAATATAATTATTCCTATCAAAAGAAACATAGGTATATGTAAATCACTTATCATTATCAAACATCACGCTACAATCATTTGCGGAAAATCGTTAATCGTTTGTAATAAAGTTGCAACAGGTCCTGTTTCACATTTTACATCTTACTATGAAAGTTGTTCAGAGTATAACTACTGAAACTACTTTGTAGGTGTTATGTCAAAGTGAGTGCTGACTTCCTTCCACTCACAACACTACTCATGGCTGAGGAGTTATTAAAAAGTGTCCTTCTGATTAGAAATACTTACTTTTGCTGTTTGTTTAATTAGAAACTAACTGATGTACTTCTTCTTGCTTGTACGACCGACTTTCGGTCAAAGATTACAGATAGATTTCTATCTTAGACTATTATGTTAAAAGTAATGATTAAACTGATTATGTTAGGCCCTGCATCGTTGTCTATAGCTTGTTGATAGCAAAGTAACCATAAATGTATTTAGTAAGTAAATAGTGATTAGATGGAGTATTAAAAATATCGCAGGATTTGTAAAGGTTTTCCCTATTAAGTTTTGTAAAACTGATTAGTTTACAACTCCAGTTTTTAAGAAAGTTTTTTGACAAATGGTACAAAACAGTGAATTCTCGTCATTAGCAAAAGCTTCTAAGAAAATGTTCTAACTTGTGAAATCACGCCGTCATTCTGCGTTATTTATTTTATGTATTGAAACTGCAAATATTCGTGACGTCATAAAGTCCTTGTGACGCAGGACTTGACGTAAGTTTTTTAAATTGCGATTATCGAGAGGGACTTTACAAAACACAGACTGATGCATACATCATTTTACATACATCCAAAGTTAAAAACTATTTTCTGGGGTCAGGACATTTTGCTATGGATTCTACGAATCGTATTTCGTGCAATGATAGTAGCATTGCGTACGGCTATTAACTGTATAAGCACCGATTTGTACAAATCTTCTTTGTCATTCTTTGATACGATATATTTTAGTTGGCGGTCCTACCACTTTTGTGAAAACTAGCGTAATCAGTAAATATTCAAAAATTCTTCCGTAACTGAGTGACTGACTGACTGGCTGATGGACACTGAGCTGAAACTACTGAGCGTAGAAAGTTCCGATTTTCAAAGTTTCCTTAAGAAGTATGAAGAGTCACTAAGAAAGGATTTTAGGAAATTTCACTTCGACAGAGTTGAAATTACACATGGGCATAGCTGCGGGCGGAAAGCTAGTTTACAATACGTTCATCTTTGATGAGATATAGAACAGTTAGGTGTCCCAATATTGTCTACCCCTTTTTTGAAAACTGGCGTAATATCCCTATAGTATTTTATACTCTATTCAAACATCTAACTTAACATAAACTTAGTAGCTCTTGATAGCCACGTGTCGCACACGTGCATCAATAGCCCTAACGTTTAGCATGTGACGTGTCAACTCTACGCAAAAACCAGGCGCGGGTAAACGTAGGCGCTCTCTATGTAATTACCGGCTAATTGATGGTGATAGTTTCTTAACCTGTTTATAGTTTTTGCTTAATTATACCTACTTTATGAGCTGTCATAGGCCTTTGAAGAACGTTAATTTGATGCATTTATACACTACGCTTTGGGAGGATAATAGTTTTCTTTTTGTAATCTGAAGCATACTTTTTGACATTGCTAAGAATCTTTTAACAAATTAAATAACAATTTAACAAACAATTAGGAAACGGTACTTTTCTTAGTTTGTTTTTCAGTCTATTCATATTTACTCAGGATATTCATAACCCATATGCTTGGTGGCAAAAGAACATAAAAATTGTTGAATTATGCAATAAACAGGGCATTATTTTCAAACTATTTATATTACACTCAACGTGAGTTTTTTTTGGCTAGGTATGTAAACCTCGACAGGTGCTTTAGTCTTCGTGACACATCAGTACATTTTAAAGTGCAGAGTCCAAGTGAATCAGAGGTGGTTGATTAATTCGGCACATCTTCCTTAACCTTCGGATGCCGAGGTGTGGGCCCTGATTCATAAGAATTCACCACAAACATAAGAACATGACGTTCATTGACATCGATATTGACGCATTTCTGTGAAAATTAAACATGCTTGTGAAATAGCATATACGAATAAGCTTGATTTTCCTTTTTACAAATTCTCGGATTATCTTTAATATCGTGAAAATATTCTCGTTGACTTATATTATGTAATTTATTTTTAGTTTGATTTCTACACTTCTTAAAATAGCTCTCTTGTAGTAAACCTTCTGTGTATAATGTGATAAATAATACATCTACAACAATAATACCAATTAATTAAGTATATAAAATTGGAAATACAAAACTAAAAAAATGTTGTACCTTAATTCCAGCAAAACTGCTATACGGAACTGGAATTCGGTAAACAGCCAGACAGTCAGGTTCAGAAAGTAGTTATTCATCTTCCAGCAAATATACTGTTCCTAATTTGTCCTTACTTAAAATTCCTAGGGGTAATTTTAATGGTCAAAGAGGAATAGAGAATTCCTCTTTTGCAGGCAAACGCTTTGTTTAACTATAACTAATAGATAAGGATAAATAAATACAATGATTTAAAAGTGATCTTATTGGCATTGAGTTTGAGTCGCAGGGTGCCATCTGGCTACGTGGCCGGAGTATCAAGCGGGTCCTTGGCGGCGCATCAGTCGCTCATGATGTGCTCGGGATTTCCACTCGTTAGATGTCACACATGCTCGGTACATGAATCACATTATCGTTTCTGTGCTCTTCTAGAAATATAATACGACTCATAGTTCCTTAAAAGGTTTAGAAGATTGTTTACTTTTTGCTGGTCTTTTAGAGGTATATTAAGCTATTTTTGACAGTTAGGAAGTTGTCAGGATATAGGGAACTAACGATAGCAACCTATTAAAAAACAATATTTTTTAAGAGCTACCAGATTTTTATTAAAGTAGACACTCTCGACTACTTCGATTAATGCTAAAATTTTCAGGATTACAACAAATTAAGTTGTAACTACTTGTTCTTAGGCTTTGCAACCTTCGCTTTGAAACGATTAATTAATTTTTTTGTAAGCATTTTTAACTTTAAATCCAATCTAGTAATAGCCATATCACCTAACATCTGTTTAACTCCCAATAATTACGTTTAAGTAATAACTAGTATGTAACGTAAATGTCCGTCGTGGTCGATTGGTCGGCGCGGTAGAGCGACACGTCGTCACACCCGCCGGCGCCGGCTCTACCTCATCAGCTGACACCAGGGGCGTCTGGCAATGACCCTACACACTCTACAAATGACTCTACTTGGATTATCAACTGCTGACTTAGAGCAATCATAGCATCAGGATACCAGGATACCAGGATGCAGATCATAGCATCAGGGACGATGTCTACACACTCTACAAATAATCTTACTTCTAGTAAATTTTGTTGACACAGCGATAGAGATGACAGTCAGCATTGATCTCATTGGCCATGAGTCTAATTCATCAGCTTACACTAGGATCAACTGATAGTGACTGTTGTTGCTCTACCAATAACTCTACCGTCATAACAAACTATAGACCGATAATTTTGTCACATAGATTTTCTCTAACTTCTACTACCTCCTCAAGTTGCACTTACGAGTGACAACAGCTTTACTCACTTTACAAATACCTCTATCGTGATTACAAATCTGTAAAACTAACTAGTCACGTAGGCTGGTTTTGGCTCTACGCTATAAGTTGATATTATTCTGATTGACAATAACCACTCTATTACCAAATGATAGTTTATACGTCCATAAATCTTTATCTTCAGAAGAGTGGTTTAGTTCATATTTCTCAAAAAAGAATGTCAAGTACCATTTCCATCTTAAACACATTTTGTTTTGATTCTGAGATATGTTTGTTTGTATACAAGGTTCATCTCTGTGTCACTGTTATTTAAAAACTGTGACAATAATGATGTAATAACACTATCATCCGCTCGTGACTTAAATTCTTTTGCCTCTTATTAATTTCCGTTGTAGAATATATTTTTGGGTTCTACATTTAGATTTTAGGGACCTATTATTTATATAAGAATCTTGACAAAGTTTGGAAAGTATATTATTAGGTTTAAAAGCTAAATACCTTTTTCACCTTCATAAAGTTATCAACAAAATGTAATAGAATGTTTGGTTGTTAACACAAATGGTATGTAGAGTTAATCGCTCCAATGAAACAACAGTAGTTAACTACGTATCGACAAATTTCATGCCAGTTACCGCGATAAGCGTACACGCGGTAGAGTCCTAGAACACAGCGCACGTACAATCATAACTGTATCAAATAATCTGTGACATTCCCATTGTGAGATTATAACGAGCAATTAAACTAATTTTTTGAAGAAATTATATTGCATAATAACATATTAAAAGCACAGCAGAAACTCAAATCGGATGTTTTGTCAATCGTCGTTACACTTGCTTAAAATATTGCAATGTGCAATTTAGTTATTCGCCGACACAGTGATTAAAAGGTGATGTTGACGGTGATGGAGATGCGGAGTCAGCAGGGAGGTAGCGGGTCGGCATGCGTTGCGGCGCGGCGCAGCGCACGCCCGGCCCGCGCCGCCCACTCGCCTCCTAAACCTCGCCGCGGACGGACGGCATGGCTGTCTCGCGCTGAACCACTAAATACGTGTCTGTGTGCTCTGTGGAACATTACTCGCTCCGAGCAGCGCTACCCCGCGACCCGACCACCACCACGACATGCTCCGGTGAGTACCACCACCACCCTCCTGTCAACCGACCTTCGCTCGTTTAACAATTACCGATCTTTCCCGGTGTTTTCCCTCCGGAAAATTGTAATTGAACATCCTTAGATTCGTATTTTATCATGCTTTATTTCATCTGTATTTTTGCGTACCGAGTCAGTTAATTGGCACTCGATAGGCTCTATTGTGTCCGCGTATTTGTTTTAATATTTCAATACAGAAAGGTCACGAATTTTCAATAACAGCGTGAGTGAATCATGATATACTGAGTCATCGGGCACCTTCTATCTGGAACTCTACTTTAAACTTTAACTTAGTCTGAGCTCGGGAAAAACTAACTAAAATAATTCTGCGAATAATTGACATAAACCTTCGAAGATGTGCAATTATGTTTGAGTGACTATTCAGTCGAGACGGTTTTCCTTGTAATCGTAAAAAACGTTTCAATTTAGTGTTTACTTTTGCGCACAATGATGCTGTTGTATAATATCAGTGACGGAGTATCGAGATGTATGCCAGTTTACATGAGCAGTGACCTGACAGTGAGGCGAGCTGATGGCTCACGTGTGTGCCGGTGTGTGGTGTGTGGTGTGGTGCACGAGTGTGCGTGGTCGTGCGCCGCATCACCAGCCGGTCACCGACGAAGGCTCAACACCATTTCGCACGAGGAATTTTAATTAGTGACGCAATGACCTCTGCTTTTATTTTTTGCATAACGAAAATAAAACAATAACCAGTAGTATATGAGTGTGTAGTCTGAGTCAGGCCGGTTCGCCTTGAGGATGATTCCGTCGGATCCCCCGAGAGCCGATAGTTGTGACGATCTGCACCGGTCACACAGTGCACCGGTACACTACACCACAGTACGACAGTGGTGCGGGGGTCACTTGCTCAGCGATTACAAGTAACGAATGTAGGTTACTATTGTACGAGTAGCAGTTTATTTGCACATCGACGAGCGACTCCGCAGCCGCCGTCGGCCGGTGGTCTTGATCTTTCAATTGTATGCAGATGAGGCTGTAATGTAAAACTAGTCTGTAAAAATAGCAGTATGCTATAAGCTATACGCGGCTTATGCAATTATAGCAGAATTAAAGTAGCGAGTGACGCGTGTGGCGAATATTGAAGTTGAACGCGGATACTTGCGCAACATAATTGTTCGTTTGCGTCGTGAATCGCGAATAATCCATGTTAATAACGAAGGTGGTTGTCGCGGCGGTGTCGCAACATGCGGCGTTTGTCGCGCGACGCGGGGAATCGCAATTAGTCGTGACGTGTGATCGTTAGCGCATAGCAACAATGCACCGGACACCACCGCCTCCACCATAACACGCGCTTCGGTTACATTTACATACGACCAGTGTACGAACACGATGTGCCACTACCACGTACTGCTCAGTGCTCACCCCGGCGGCCGGCTACATCGAGCACCTCCACGGAGCGGCGGATTCACTCGTACGCAGTTTTGAAATAATGTCAGAAGCGGTTTAGTTCGCGTTGCGGATTGCAGCACGGTTAATGCAATAATTAAAAATCTAGTACATTAGCATTCATCATACTCAAACTAGTTGAATTATAAAAAATATGTTGACTAAAACGAAGCGCTTTCTTTGTCTATAATTTAGGTAGGTACTTCATATTCAAATTTTCGGAGCGTGACGCCCTTAAAGTCTATTGGGTTTTTCATTATTTGATTGTATAGAGGAATTGTGAGACTAATTGTAAGTTTGTAAAGATTGAGTGAAGAGTAAAGGAAGGTAGTACAACCTTCGTGGCGAGGATGAAGGCTACACTAAATTGTGTAGTTAGGTAATATTAAAAGCAAACAAATTTAAATTGAGGACATTTAAACGCTGTTCCGCTTGGATGTCACGCCTGTTGCAGCCGCGCCGGTAATTATATCAACCAGCACGCAACCAGCCTCTCATCACTGACGACATACTACACAATCATAAACAAATATACATTGTAAGATATCGATGGTTTAGTCTCAGGAGTATTTTAGTACGACTGCTGGTCCAGGTCCAGCAAAGTGTTAGGAGTCTTCGTTTAGTATTTGCTCGGGAGATGATGCTAGGCGTGGTTTATTGTAATAAACAATGGTAAGATGGCTTCACCATAGTCAACTTCTTTGCAAGGGCCTTTTCTCCGTTCGAAGAAGAAAATCTTGTAAACAAGCTAATTTCGGACCTATGTTAATCTGTAGCTAAACTTTCCAATGCCGTATTTTAATTGATCCTCGATCTAATCGGTTTCCACAAGTTAGTCGTAATTGTTAACATTATCATAGTCGACGAAGTAGTATTTGAAGCTCAAAACAAATGATTACTGCCCATTTTCAGGATAATAATAAACTTGATCTAGACTTTAACATAAGCTAGGTTTTCTCAAAATACTGTGTTTAGCAATAAACACATTCTAAGTGATGAGTATTCATAACTTCAACACCTGATTTTTTAATCAATAGACCATCTATAATTACTCTAACCAAATCTACTCCAACCAAACTGTATTTAAAGACGTTCCTTTACATAATCTATACAGCTGTTCGTACTCGTTGTTTTTGCTGATATTTTGCACAAAAAATGTCAATGCCATAACTTTTTCTGTCAGAGTCATTACGGTTCACAATGCGGCAATCCCTTGCGGTATCAGTCACCATCTTGGTACCTGTCCTCTCCGTAACGTTTCGACACAGGAATGCGAAATTCAATTAGCTTTTTTTATGCTCCGTCCGTTTTGATTCCCGAACGGATAAAGATGCGTCAGCTTCAAGACATTTTGGCGCCAATTAATGGAGGCGTGTCATTTTTAAATGGCGTTTTGGAATTCAATCGTTTCCTTGTTTTAACGAATATTTTTTTTCTAATAGAATTAATTGCGGATTTAATAGTATTCTGACAATTAAACAACATTTTTAGATGATAATGAAGCGTTTTTTGTCTGAGTTCAAACGGAACTTGAATGAATCAAGATTTTTTTTCCTGATTGCCTGACCGCTAAACATAGCAAGCATACAAATCGCTGAATCAGACGACTTTACACAAAAAGTACTGTCTCAATTGAAATCAAACGGTAACCAAACTGCAGTCAAATAACGGAGAGATCGACCACTTTCATGCACTGCACGTGCACTCAAAATTGACGCTAAATCTTTGACACTTATATTTACGTAATACTCCTTTCGAATATGTTCTGAAAACTGTCGTGTTACATTTATCCACTTGATTTAACTTGTGGTTAATTAAATAAAGCGTTAGTGGTTTGTTCAAATGTTTAAGACATATAACTGACATGTGAAAGTAGTGAGTCATTTATTTGCAGTGTTTTGTTTCATTTTGATCAGCTTCTGTTATGTGAGCAGAATATTGGTTTATTTTTGCCTAGACTAGTCCCTCGCTATAAGTTGTTTTTGTGAGTGGCCTTAGAAAAGAGAAGAGCTTTCAAACGAATCTCAGACACGCGAAGATTACATATTGTAACCGTTTGAACCTTCGTTACATACCCTTACGACGGACGCAATAGCAAGGAGTCTGATCTATCGTTACGCACCCTTACGGCGGATAATAGAATAGCAAGGACAAAATGCTGCCTAGTATTGTAATACCTAGCCTAGATGAGAATCATTACCTCAATATTATGTGCTAGCATTATTTGTAGTTGTTGTTTAAAAAGTCAACTCTCGCACTAAGAATTGCTCTTATATCGCGGAGACTTTTACATACATACAAACAAGAGACATAAAGACACGACCACCACTATACAACCAGACTCGAAAAAAATATTGGTGAATCGCACCAAAGCGAATCAAACCTACGACCTCCTTACGCAATGTTAGCGGCGTAGCGACCTAAACCACTACGCCAGGAATTCTACAAACCACAGTTTATCAGAGGCGTTAAAACAGCATTCAAAACTTTATCAGTAAAATCATTAAAACATTCTGCAATAAATAACTCAGACGTCGAATAAAACATTAAGATTCAGACAGAGATGTAGAACGTAGATAGTCCACGTTATTGTAACACTGTTCGGTCGTAAAACGTGTACGAACGCATCTTAAAATGCTAAGCCAGCATTGATAGTGGCATGTCTGGAGATAAGGTGATAGATTCCAAATCGTCTGGCTTGAACGTGTTTGAGCTGTGTTATGACGGTAAACGTAATCGGTGAATGCCTAGGTTTGTAGGTTGATAGAGTTATTGATAAGATTAGAAGTTTTTCTAAAGACAACCCAGGTGACTAAGCTTTTAGTTAAAGGCAAAGAGAGTTTAGGTGTAA
The DNA here is from genome assembly GCF_050436995.1 of Anticarsia gemmatalis. Taxonomy (NCBI): domain Eukaryota; kingdom Metazoa; phylum Arthropoda; class Insecta; order Lepidoptera; family Erebidae; genus Anticarsia; species Anticarsia gemmatalis. The sequence goes on along the minus strand of NC_134748.1, from coordinate 419,385 downwards.
TTATCATAGAAGATTAGCCACTCATTTAATATTCATAGCAGGCAAGTCCGATCTAAATTTCTAAGACGCTTTTTTGACACTGAATGCAGCTAAAATACGTTAAGATGGCTTATTTACTACCCTTCTGAGGACTTACCTTGCAATCATAACTTTTAAACTCTCGCGTTGCATGTTTAATACATAATAGGATACGGGAATTGGTTCGAGTCGTCACATACTCGCAAGTCCTGGCTTCAAGCCATAAACAAACCTATAGTTATATTCTATCAGTAGGAAGTACGTAGCCCTACGTCTAGTTGAGAATGTACAGAATGGCTGAGAATGGTATAATGTATGCGCACGCGGCATTCGTATTCAGTGCCGGCGACTGCACGTGCTGCGGCATTCATTACTATCATTCAGTTTCGTTATTCAAATCGAGTGGTTGAAAGTGGAAACTATGAAGTGTTAGGGCTCTGAGCTTTCCCATTTATATGCACGTGGTTATAGTAGTTATCGTACGTAGAGAGGAGAGGCTTAGTTCACAATAGCCGAACGATTCGATCTTTGGGGTTAAGCTACGCTTGCCGAGGTTGATCTGTGGATGGGTGACGATTATTATATAAAGCGAATTCCTTCGTGATTCGAAGCAAGATTTGTACCTGAGTAGTTTTTTAAATTCAGGAAAATCATGAATGAAAGAAGTACCGTACTGTCTTCATAAAAGTTAGACGCAAAGTATCCACCATTTATTAAAATCGTAGCTTAAAGCTTTTATTAGTCACCATTTGGCCGATTTACATGATATTCGGAAATAAATATTTGTATCAATAGCGGACAATGTCGTAGGTAACTCTCAGTAAATGAATATAGTAGCAGTCTTGTCTCGTCAAAGTCAATTACGCTTCAAGAATGACAATCGATGCAAAAACATTTGACGCGAGATATAATTTAAATACGATTTCTTTGAGGAAAATCGTTTGTAATATTCAAACATCTTTCAAAGTTGACGTTTGTCACGAGGCATCAGAAACTCATGGGTGGTTCCACTACATAAGTATACATACACAGATAAAGTTTGACTGCTTCCGTGGCGCAGTGATTTAGATTACCACGCCGCGCCGCCGCCGCTACCAGCCCGTCGAGAGGTCGTGGGTTCGATTCCAACACGGAACAATTATTATTTTTTGTGCGATCCACAAATAATTATTTCGAGTCTGGTAGTGCTTTGTGTCCGTTCCGTCCCCGCGACACAAGAACAGTTCTTAATGCGGGAGTTGTATTTCTTTTAAATCAAAGTTTGGTTATAATTCGATTAATAGTTTAATATATACTTAACTTGTTCTCTGTTAGATAGGCTACCCGGCACTTATCCGTAAGCGTCGTAACATGAGCCAAGTCAATGTAATTGCTGTGATTATGCATCAGGTGTAAGGTTACAGATGCGATTGATATCGACGCAATAGATTAGTATTGATAGATTTATCGTAACTGACATGAATGACCAACTAATTGAACAACTGAATATTAAATACTTTACATATGAGATGGATAAAAACGAGCATTTTTAATCATAATTCAGAACATAAATAACTGGATTTTTTATTGCAAATCAAAAGATAGTTTTAAAGATATAATCGTTGGTAATAACAGTTATTTAGCTGTTCATTCACAAACGTAAAGATAAAAATGTGACAGCACACATTATAATCTCGTGACTGTATTGTTATGATATAATACGAAACCTAAAACATTTAGTTAGTTTATCAAAACAATAATAATTCGGCAGCCGTCGTCATCTCGACGTCACCCATTGTCTCAAAGTCATTGTCAATTGATGTTCCGTGTTCATAAGACTAACACTTCACTGATATGTGCTCACTAAACAGACACATATGTAAAAACTAGGCATAATAATGTGACGCAACAGTCTGGCCGCGAATACTTTCACTTACATGGACAATGGTCTCAGACTCATGTTGTTCATAAAACTCTGTGCAACAATGCCCTGGCGATGAATTCCTTACATAGTACGCGACAAGAAATTTACACGCTCCAAGACAAATTGTTTTGACAAGTGTAGACTTTAGCTCGTGGAGTTAGGCATGCCTTGAGTTGTACGACAGTTCGCCAAGTTGTAAAACGATACGGCAGTTCCAAACATAGATAGTTGTTGTTTGTTTTAGTGGCTCTCTTTAACCGTCTTCCGAGTAGTTCCGAGTAGTTCTGTGTAGTTCCGAGAACGAGAACGATCTCGGATCTAGTTTATTGCGCCCACCGAATAAAGTAGCGAGTACTTGTGTTAGTTTTATAGACGATATTGTGAGCTGTTGTAATGTTTGATGTACGGTTTAGACTTACGTTTTGGTAACGTGTCTGATAAATGACAATGAATTTGCTAAATCATCAGAAACTATAACTGTTCGGCGGTTCTAGTTTTTCCTAAATTTAAAGAGAAAAATCGGCGCGGCTTAACGAAATAACATAGCATTAATGCTTCTGACAGCAGGTACGTATGTATATATAATTTATAGAATAATTGGTCTCATGAACATTATAATAAAAAAGCTACTAAGTTTTCGTTAAAGACAATGAGTGTGCTCCAAAAATATTAAACTGATCACTAATTTGCGTCTACGCTTCTCTCTTTAAGGAAAATTATCTCCGAAAACATACCTAGACTGATTAAAAGAGTGTTGATTGCAAGGTGCATACAACGGGCAGTTGCACCGAATATCGCAACAAAGTCTAACGTATTGTAATATGTGGTAACTGTGCATTACGTGCCAGCACTGCGACGACTGGCAGCACTGCCAGTGTAACGTAAGGTTCATATCTGACGGAACATGCGTCGCGTATTATCGGTCGCGTAACGCCAGAACAGACAAATGTATAGAAATACACTTGACCGTTCACACTCAACCGATGATGCGTCGTTGCGAATCCCATACTATTTAGGCTACGCCCGACGCATCTTCCGCCAGATGTGAACCGTTCCTAACGCCTCAGCACTGCCAGTGTAACGCCACGGCACTGCCAGTGCAACGCCGCTGAACACCTAATTACATATTATATATTACACTGCGTATCTGTTCATCTCGGTTCATTATAGTCGCGGTTTCATGAGAACGCTCGTTCAGGAACTGTTACAGTCATTGTTCATCTTCCGGGATGAAATTAGATGTGGATAACTGGTTTTGTTTTCATTTTTATTTTACTGTTAGACTAGGGTTTAAGGCGCTTGTTTTGAATTTTATTTTGTAACTAGGGGGCCTCTTATACATGAATGTCGTAGTTGCTTATTAGGTCAATGACCAACGCAATAAGTTTTGATTTGGAATTATCATATAAGAATATATACCTTTTTCTTGTATCGTGAACTAAGTGGTTGTGAAGCGCATTTTAACCACTAAACCATCGTAGAGCTACTATTTATAACCTACCTGTACTTACTATAGTCCTCTAGTTTCCAACAAACGAAGGTCACCAGTAAGCCGTATTCAAAGTAGTTAGTGAGTGATCCTCAACTAAGCCGCGCTCAACTGCCAAGATTTATATTAAACTCTGAACTTACATCTCAGACGTACTGTATAGCGCTTTCAAATGTACAGTCAGCTGCAAAACTCGCTGAACAAGTTGAACTTTTGAATACCTTTTATTCTAAAGCATGAATACTGCACTTGAGTAAAAATAATTAAATTTTATTTAAAATGTTGATTTCGAGTAAATTTTTGATGCTTTTTTTCACATATCAAACCACAATATGCAAATCTCTGCCTACCCCATATGGGAAAAAAGGCGTGATTTTATGTATGATGTACGTAAAGAGGTTTTGAATATATTGAGTTATTCAGCGAATTTTGTACTTAACTGTACGACCTATCCGTTCTATTGTAATGTTCTAGGAAATCTGCCGTACTCAGTTACAAAGGATATTTGACCACTATTCTACTTGATACCAGGAAGTCAGCATTTTGTGACGAAACTTAACCCATTTAGGACAGTACTCGAAACATCAAAGCCTTTAAGGATATCTTGTAATAAATAGATCTGTAGAACAAAAACTACCATCGAATAACATTTAAATTGTTACCAAAAATAGCTTTGCAGTACTATTATGAGTCTAAATACATAGTTAAAGTAAATACGTGCAAGTGACTACATCGTTTATTTACTAAATGGATAGTTTAGTCCTTATTCGATCGGTTTGTGGGTAGATAATGTATTAAATTCTGAGTAGAGGTAATACGCATAAATAGATGTAATTTGTTTCTAGTTGATTGTTTTTTCCTGAAGGGGTGGGAAGTTAGTTATGAATAGTTAAATTAGTTCTTATATCGTGTAGTTTAGATACACAATTATATTGTTGATATTTTTGACAAATTAGTAGAGGTTGCAAAAAATATATGTTAATTACAAATTTTCAGTAGAACGTGCAATTATTTATAATTATTAAAATATTAACGTTAATCCTTCCTAAAGTATAGAATTATAGACTATAGTTAGCGTTTGAAATTGTAGCCTTCGCTTAGGCTGGACACTGGATTCTACAAAGCTCCCGCGAGAAATAAACTGAAACAACTCCAAACTGTCAGTAAAACTTACCACGCGAAAAAATTACTACGGCACTTACTAAACAAATATGACCTATTGCTATAACAACTTAGCCTTTAAACCTCTACTTCCTGAACATTAAACACCTCACACATATATTTTCCTGAACTTTGGCAGGCAGCCCGCGTCCACCATCCTTCACTCGACGCCGTAAAACTAAATCGACATACGATTGTCTCATTATCCTTGTTTCAGTTACGATTGTTTGTTTATGCTAATAACTGTTTAGTTTTGAAGGTTTAGTGCAAGGGGACTAAGTGTGGAATATTTTAGATAAACTAGCATCTTTTCGCGACTCCGTTCGCGTGAGAAGATTTCTCGGGGTAAAAAGAACTATGTGTGTAAATCCATGTTATAAACTATCTTTCTTCAGGCCTTTCAAGTGGTCATAAACTGCAAAATTTATAAAATTCGACAGTTTATCATTCATATAACAGGCTTTGGATTGCACTTGAAGCTTGGAACTGTCTTTCATTTCCACAAAAAAACGAAATGATTTTCCGAACAACCAACTATTCCATCCAAATCCTTTCAGTAGTTTTTGCGCGAAAGAGTTACTGATCTTTACTTGCAATCGTGAGCGCAATTTATAAAACACAACAATTGCTAAGCACTTACTAAGTTACCAAGACAACGTAGGTGCATCTAAGTCCTAACATAATTTACTTCAAGTAATAACAGATTAATTCTATAATAAATCGTCTGCAAATCATTGTATAGTCCTAAAACGGCAGTTTGAAAACAAGCGGTTCCCAAACCTACCCGACACAAGTAATGGTTAGTAATCGTATGTAATGATAGATAGCGATCGTCTATTGTTAGAGCCACCGGTCGACGGACGGTAGCCGCGGCTAACTACCGTTACTCAAGACCTTTCACACTTGTAACCGACGGTATTGTGTTGGGATCTTATCGGTGACAAATTACGTGCAAGCGTTTACTTTTATTGGTAGATTGTTTTGTTTGTTGAGCTTAGATTTGGTATATTCTAATCTGATTGAAATTGTTTCAAATTACTTGTCGTCTTTACGTACGAATTTTTTTTTTGGTTAGGTTATTTTTGTTTATAGCTTATTTTTCAATTTCGAGATTATCTACGTACTTTGGAAGATCCGGGAGTCCATGACCATTCCAGTTTTAGGTGGCCGTTTATTAATATTTTAGCTGAGCGTTTTATCAAAAATGTCGGAATATTATGATTTAATTGATCTCTATGTTTTTAAGGGTACGTTGACGGTCAGTCCCAGTTTTTGTTAATAAAGATAAAACTCATTTAGTCATGTGTCAGGCTATATGGTGTCTCGTACAACTTTGACATTCGTTTGACCATACGAAGTAATGATTCACTATTCTATGAGCGTCGGAATCTTAGCTAGTGTACATTGTTGTTATTGATAATATCTGCTGAACCGTTAGCGATAGCCGCCGTGATGAGTCACGCGGTGTAATGGCACACTTTTACTTGTCAATAACAAACAGTCATCTTCAAGCTTTTAACGTAATTGGGGTAAGTATACTTACAATTTGTAGGTCGGTTGGTCAGAATACATGATGGGTTTTTTTGTATGTCTGTGGATGTAATTATCATGTATCAGTAGTGTTAGAGTTATAATATGTTATTATGAATTTGGAGTGGCTTTGTTTGTATAAAAAATCGCGTCAGTTTGAGAACTTCCTCCTTTTTTTAAAGTCGGTTTGTAAATGAAGACAGATTGTCTGTATATTTATCGATCTAATTGTATAACAATATTATGATATTTCCGTCGAGCAGTACATAATAAGTGGTTTTTACTGTATACTGTTATTTCAGCTGAATCATTTTCCATTCATCTATACTTGTGTCAAAATGAATACAAATTTATCTAAATAAAAATAAATCTTATTATTTATTTACCAAATTACGAGTCATCTTTCCGTGTCACGTGACCGTGTATGAATCACACAGCCAAAAAAACTATTGCTACTCAGATTCTCAGCAATTACTGTAACTAATTAACAAACTTTTTGATGTAAACTTCAATCTTTAACGACTATACTACCGAACTAATTTGAGATCGGTATCTTATGTACCATGGTAAGCCACCTTACAGGCTATCTTTTCACCTTAATGCGACGTATATAGGAGGGCATAGTATTTATTCTTATAGTAACTGGTTGCCTGTTGGTAAAAAGACTTTTCTATGATCTTCCAACTTTTGATTTCTGCAAATGAAAACCTTTACGCTAGCATTGTCATCTTCTAAAAATTCAATCAGCATATCATCCACAGCCTCACTTCATTTACGCTAGCCAGGCCTTTTCTTTACTACCCTTATCCAGATTGCAGGAAGCACAACACTCTATTTAATTTATTAAGCTTCTAACATTTTTACATACAAGCGATTTTTCTCTAGTTAATGTAACAATGTAGTGATGTATTCGGGCGTGCGCGGGTGTCGGGTGTCGCGCAACCTTACGGTATCAATAACGCGGTCACTTCACGTTATCTTGAACTTGGCCGTGTTTGTGCCGCCCTCTACCGCACTGTACACGCAACTACCTTTAATCAGAAATTACTGAAAATTAATCGCAACTTACATAAGCTTGAATTTTTGTTTCTATATTCACGTGAAAAGGTTTTTCATCACCTTCCGAATTAACGACCTGGCATTAAAATAATTTGCAGCTACTACAGTAGATACTTATTTTGTATACTCATTTACTTTTAAATATGGAAATGTTCTTGGACTAATGATGGAATGAGTTTTGAAAGTAATCAAAGGATTGTGCCCTATTGCCTTAATGGCCCAAATGACAATGTAATACATCCATCGCGATTTAGGACGGTTATCAGCATGTCGAACTTCAACACGACTTGACAAACAGACATGACTTACTATGCGATTTAATTATTTGCAGTCAGGAAGTAAAATTCATACAATACTCTACTACGAAGCGAGTTGGCATTCAATATTAACGCCGGCTCCATACGTTGGCCCCAATATAGGCCCTAACGCTATTCGTCCACCGTGTGGATCTAGAAAATGGCATTGGTCCCACCCAACGTTGAGGCGAGCGTTGGTAATTGACCGTGTAGGTTTCATCAAAGGAATCTGCACCAACGCTTGCGATCTGACGAGACAGAACTAGTTTATTAGCCAACATGTGTACGTTACACCGAGTTTGCAGTCCAACGTTGGTACGAGCGTTGGGACCAACATGTGGACCCGGCGTTAGAACTAGTGCTCATAGTCTACGATAGCAGGTCACATCACCGCCCGCGGCGAGCCTTGTCCCGCCAACATACTAACCGACTCACACTCACTCGGAACCACTCGGAACTAGTCGGAGGCACTCGTGTGTGTGCTTGTTTCTTATCTACTCCATCTTTGTTCCGGTATCACTTAACATATCATTATACTATGCATATGGCTAGAATTATTAATGAGAACAAAAAATCTCGACTATCATTTAGCCGCGAGTTTGGCTAGTGTGTTTGTGCAACATCCTTTCTCATGACCGGCTATTAGATTATCAAATAGCAGTAATATGAAAACACAAGCCTCCGAATGTAAGCTTTTACCCTTACAAATTTCTCGTGAATTGCTTCAGCGGTATAAAGAATCATACAAACATAGAATCAGACAAACAGACACACATTAAGTACTAGATGTATATAGCCCAAGAAATTAAAATACACTTTCCAAGCATAAGTTTGGTTTTAATTAACCTACTAATTGGCACAGTATCTAGAATTCTAGAGCTTCTACATACATAAACTAAAATACTAATTTAAATACTATGGAGATAAATTCGAATATCCTAACTAAAGTAGAGTTACTACTCCCCGAGTCCCAATAGAACGTACCTCAATTATAAGTGGACCGTAAACTTGGCAACTACAACGATACGAAAACTTTACACATTGGGATTATCTATATTTGCATACGGTGAATAAAGGTGACGTCACACACAACGTATTGTTATATACAGGGGAACAATAGTATTGGTAAATTTAATTCCACGCCAACGTACAATAAAAATAGGTATATTTTACACTAGTTGTAGTAAATTTTTTTTTGGTTGGAAGATTATTAGTAAATTCAGTAGTAAGCTGGAAAATTTATAAGTGACAGCGATTATTTTAGAAACGTAGTTTACTTAAGGGTATAAAGGATAGTTTGCTACGTTAAATAAGTTAACTTGAGAATCTTCTGCCGGTTCCAAATATTTATATAACCCATGTCAAAGCCTAGGCTTGGACAGCTTTGACTCTAGGTTTCCAACTAGCGATACAATTAAACTAAATAAAAACAAACTTTAATATGGTTTCCTCTTGATTTCCATCCCTAGGGTTACGTAGATATGTCATTTCTGTTTTATATAAGGTGCTAATCTAACAAAAGTACGAAAATTCAAGCCTTTGCTAATACGTATATAGTTGTTTTAACAAACTGGCTTATGTTATCAACATCGTACAGTGTGTGAGCATCTCACCGTCCAATTTCCATATAATTAGGTTGAACATTCCCGTTCGTCTGTTTCGATCTACACGCCATGTCTCACGAGTGTCACGAGTCTCGCGACACTCGCTGATACTCGCTGACACTCGATACATACAGGGAAGTAATGTCTGTTGACACTTGATATATCACTCGTCAAATTGTTTAGATGGATGAAAAATATTACGTAATTATGTATGTGCGTGTACTGCTAAGTATTGCCAGCGTATTCACCCAAATTGGGTAAGTTCTTGTTCATTTATAATTACCCTGAGATTAAGAGTATTTTGAATGATTAAATCGGTTATATGAGTGTATAACTAAAGTACTTACAGAGATAGTGCTCTACAAAGAAATTTTGCATCTCAGTTATCACTGTTTTTTTTGCAGTACTCGTGCCCAACATACTTTTGAATAAATAGGTTTTCAAAAGTAATAACTTTATAATAATAACATTTATAAATAATTGCAATAACTGTACAGTGATTGCAGCTCGATAATGATAAACAGATGATTCAGAGCACACCGTTACACATCACTCTGCCTCTCTACCGCTCTACCGCTCTACCGCTCTACGTAGAGTCTAGCTCGCTGGTGCTCTACATGCGCGGGCGCAACAAGGCCACAGTTGATTGACGCCTGACACCCCTCTCCCTCCCCCCGAGGTGAAAGTGTACGGGACTTTCGCGAATATCTCTGTCTAACAACAAAAAAACAAACCATAATAACTTGTTCTCAATTTTTGCTGAACAAAAAATAGTGTAATGTAACAAAATCAGATCGTCAGCCTTAATGTGCTCTAGAAAACGCACTTTTACTTTTTGTACAACGAAACAATTAAGTTGTATTGAGGAAAATGAGAGGCTATTAGGTGTAGTCTTTATACATAAGGATAGAATAAACCACTTTTATTATCTATCTTCAAGAACAAAAAGAACATTGAGAACCTTTTATTTGTTTTACCTTTGCCCCGAAAGTTTCCGATAAAAATAGACTCACATCACTAAGACCACCAAGGCACTTCAATCACTTGTAACTTTTTTAATTACGTTCTATCAATACTTAACAATTAATCAATAGTATCTGACACCAATCAATTTGTGGATAATTTAGCTAAAACGGCTGACATTGGCTGTCTCACCTTGCCATGAGGTGATGAACAATGTTTTGCGCCGTTGTGCGGCGTGTTACGTAAACAGTAATAGAATACCGTTCAACACTGTTACAGACAATGTGTGAAATCGTGGGCAATTGCTAATATCGCGGTTCAATAACTTACAGCTAGATGCGGCTTAAGGTGGATTTGCTTTATATTTGTAAATCCCAATCTTGTAAAGATACATTTAAAATGTTGATCTAGTTCGAATCTCATGGAATGAATGTTACTCTCAATTAATTTCGATGTCATTAGCAATTAATATTTAATAATTAATTTACAAGCATCGGTTTTCAGAAAGATTTCCATCTCGTTTTGCATTCACTGGTGACTGTTGTAGAAGCCCTTAGCGTAGTCCATATATTAGTATTTTATATGATTTTGACATACAGTATTTGATTATCCTCTTGTTGCCAGCATAAATTATAATATCGCTAACTAAAAGCCTTGCTAATAGTTTCACCAACATTAGGTCGACCACGTAACCAAAGAAAATCAATAAATCAAACCGTATTAATACATTCCGGCCCCCCAATTTAAACTGTCACCTCTAATTTGCACCGCGCGAGGTCTTAGCATTATTTATAGCCTGTAAGAGTCAAATTAAGCTTCAAATGAAAAATTATGACTTTTAAATCTGCTATGGCTTAATCGAGTTGAGCACCCCTGCGAAATGTGTACACTTTTTTTTCTTTCGCCACTTTTATTTGCCGCAAGGAAAAGGTGACTAAGTGCTAATAACATGCATGCGGTATTTTTCCTTAATCGATCTTTTTTTCGTTTTAAGACTGGTTTTTATTATTTGTAGATAAAATATTTGGTAGTTTTTTCTTTCTATTTTGTGTCACTACTTAGTGGTGCATTGCAGTGGCTAAATGATTTTGTTAGTTTACATAATTGTTAACTTTTATTTATTAGTAGCACTATATGAGAAGGAACTGGTGTTTTGGTTAGTGCACCCGCTGATTAAAATTTAGCGCGAATCTCTTCAATCGGTACCATCGAGTATCGAGAGTTTGACATTTAAAATGTACTATATGTATGTTTCGTTAAAAGCACTGATCAGATTTTCATACAACATTTTTTGATAGCTAGCCGGTTGTTGTTACTTTATGGCAGATTAGAATCGGGCTACTGACCTGTGTTTTTATTTTTTGTTAAGACTAGTTTCTAACTAGTATCGAATTTACTTTCCTCATGTTAATAAACATTCTGACAAGCAATGTTTCATTCTGAAAAATATAATTACTGTAACAACGTGCAACGGTTTCCGCTCTACATAACAATATCATTATTATTAAATGTTTGTGTACATACAGTCTGTATAACGTGTAAGTCAGTACATGTAGCTTGCTGATGACTGTACATTAGAATATTAAACACAATTTGAGGGCTTATTTAAATATAAAAAGATCCTTTTCTACGTTTCAATTTAAAAAATGGGCAATCGCTTTCCTGTTTGTTTGTTTGTAAGAGTATGACTCAAAACTATCAATAATAAAATTAAATCTATATCATTAATGCTTAACTTAAAAAAAATCTGCGTCTTTTACCATGGTCTGAAGCCTGACCAAAAGCTTTTCAATTACACTCAAACTTTACGCTAGAAGAACCACATGGGTCAGCTAGTGTACAACTGTACAGTCATGGTAGGTTATGTGAGGCACGTCGAAGGAAGCTGTGACTAAGCCAGGGTCTTCCTCCGGCCTCTGACACACAATGCCGAAGATATAACACAAAACATCGTAAAATGAAACGTGATTACTCTTGATTGAGGAAATTTAGCAAATTCCTGCAAACGATTCTCATCCCTGTTGTTGAATGAAATGGGCTTTTGTTAAAGACGCGCTTTATTATACAATCATCTGTTTCAGGGGATTTATATTAAATGTATTATGTCGTTTTTTGCGTTTAAAGCTTTTCCTATATAAATTCAAAAATGAAGTCTAAGAATAAGAATATATAATAATAGAACTGTATTGCAAAAAGACATGAGCGTGTGTGAGGTTTCCAAATACGATGTTGAGGAGAGAGCGAAATGGAGGAGAAATATTAGGAAGGTTAACCGCACTATCATATGGGATTAGGGAAGAGAGAGAGAGACAGAGAGAGGTCTGATGTACAGTTTAAATTAATAATGTGCGTTTTTTGTGTTTAATATTTTTAAATAAAAAATAACGTGGCTTTTTTGTATGTCAAGGCATTTTAGAAATTAAACGGCTATATTCTTTTAACCTCTCAATATATTGTTTTAATAAAATGGATGAAATAAATACGTTTTATGTGTCGTGTGTTAAAAGTCAATCTGAGTGACGATAGGAGATTAACCCTCGTTTATCCCTTTTTACGGACCCTCAAAAACCGACAAAATATTTGATCATAGTGGTATTTAGTGTTTCAAGTAGGGTCCATAAGTTTCCCTTTCCCCGTGCAATGACTAGGAAATAGTTAATGTACTGGAAATTAGTACTTAAGTACTTTGAACCTTTAGTTGTAGCCTGTAGGTAAATATAAATAAATATAACCTGTATTTGGAAGTTATATTTTAACTGATATATTTTTGATGGCACATTTTTCTAAATTATTATGTTTTTGTTTGTTACAGGTAAGCAATCCTAACATACTGCTGAAATCAGGAAAATATTCACATCTATATTCTTAAATAAAGGTATTTATAAATCATCATCCCTACATATTATTAAAAAGAAACCTCACCGTGTTTGTCTGACTGTCTGTACGCGATTTTCTCAAAATATTCTGAACGGATTTTCATGTGCGTTTTCATCGATAGACGGAGCAATTTTCTTGAAACGTTTTAGTGTGTAATTTGTTAAGGTTTTGTGTAAACTGTAACCAGGGCGGAACCTGGGCGGGGCGCTAGTCAAACAGACACTGAGATTCGAGTATTGAGGTAGTGTTAGTAATAGGAAAACCCTTATATGTTACCTAAGTAATTATTATTTTTCTCGCATTATTACTACGGGAATAAAAATTCAGATCTTTTTTGGACATGTGTCACGATGTCAACTAGTGTTAAGTATTATTAGTACATCCTTCCATCTAAGAGTCTAAGAATAGCGAGGCTGCTTCAATGAGGAAAAGGAAGTGGCTATTTTCTATCTTTATTATGTCTTGTTTTTGCGTAATTTTCGTAATAGTAACTTGTTATCTTTTTCAGTATTACATTTCAGTTTCAGTTAACATAGTAATAGAACGGCTTAGCTCGGCGATTGACTACCATAGGTAGGATAAAATCCTTCAGAATTTCCTTAGAATATATCATAGTTCAGACAGAAAGCAATTTTCTTTCGATTGTGCGAAATTCTCAATCAGTTCTAAAAAAATCGAAAATATGAGTATTTGAATATGAGGCAGATTAACAGAACCCAATTTGGCTAGACGAAGATAAAACATACAAAGTAAATAGATCAGACTAAAACTAAGCTATATACGGAAGATACATACTATAAATAGCGTGCGATTAGTTGATAATATGTGCAGCAAGCGTGTTCGACGTGTGCGACGATCGTACATAACTGGTTGCGTAAGACGCCGGCGACGCGGGCGCCGCACGCCGCCGACGCCGCGTCGGTACGCTGCGCACGCGCCGCCGCCGCCCCGCGCACGCACCACACACACGATTTCTATGACTATTTACTATGTATGCTTGTTTGTTATTTGTGTCATAGCATGGGTGAATTACTGATCCTTTCTTTTGTTTAGTTGATGTTATTGAAATAATTTGTTTAGGTAGGTTAGGGCTAACACACTGTAATAGCTGTCGAACTGTACATTTTTCTGAACTGTTTATGAAACTAATCGTATTATTTTATTCGTAAGTCATAATATTTTAACTTGCAATTCGTGTAAAACTCAATTATTTTTACGTAACCTTAACGGTAGGTATATCAAATAAATAGAATTACATAAAACGTTTTATTTGGTCTAGTAGTTTTTATTTTAGTGTAGCAGTCTCCGTAGGTCCATTAGTTTGTCTGTCCAGTGTTCCTACTTTATAGCATACGACTGACACTGCCCATCTCCTGGGAGAGAGTCCAGCATTAGAGGCAAAAATAAGACTCTCTATAACTTACGAACTACAATTTACACAGAATGCCCTCAAAGAAAAGCAAGATATTAAATTCCTTCTTGATAAGGCACGAAATATGAACAATATATAAAACTATGAATAGTAAGTAGAGCACACATACCGCTGCGAATAGAAAAAGGGCACGAGATGAAATTGATGTGCGGCCACTTAAGACGTTCTTTTACTGAAACAAAGTGTGTAGTCACGGAAAATGTTGCATTTTCGAAAGAAGAAAGGCGTAAGATGGAATCAGAATAAAATCACTTAAGCCATTCTTACCCCGAAGGGATATTAAAAAGAAATTGCGGTCGCCGGAGGCACCTTGCTTCAATGTATATATTGGACAAGGCAGGATAATTTGTGTTTGAGCATTTTTGGTTCATTTGGTATTCTTGCAGCGTTTGGCCGAAGGTCGTGGTGGCGACCAGCTCACCATTATATATGATATACAAGTAAATACGTGAGGCTCTGCACTAGATTTTCCTTCTTCCGTGTTTGGGTGTAGTTTATTTAGTATCCTTAGAGCCTGCCAAGTCGTGGCCGTCGTGTTTAGACTATGGGTTCACGATAAACATTTTCCTGTTGTAGTGACATGACAAACTGTATTCCCTATACATAAATTAGTAGTACACAAAAAGAGGCTTCTCGCGACGGCACAATTTTTTTCCAATTTTCATTAAAAAATGTGTAGGTAAGGTTAGGTTTATTTTTTCTTTAAAAAGCGCTAGAATTGGTTTGACGTAGTTATAGTAAGTAGTGTATTTTCAGCTTTCAGTCTTTAAGTTAATGATATTCGAGACTACTATTTCTGCATTTCACCCAACTTTTCTCACTCGGAAAAGTATGAGTTTTGGCCGTTCATTTTAATGATTTTCAGCCCAACAAAAAATATCTTATCTGAAAAATATGATGATATAAGTACCCAAAAATGTTTGTAAAAATGTTTACGAAATAAAAAGAAATCTTGATATGAATTTCAAAATGTATAATGAATACCAATAATAATTACTGAAATGATTAATACTTTATGTTAAAGTAAATTTGATATGCATAAAGTTAATTTCAATAAGTGACAAGCACATAGAGAGGATTTTTAACGAGCTCTCATATCTGTGAGGCAGAAAAAGTTAAATAAATATACGAGTGAATAATTGCTTAATGAAACGAAGTAGTGATTAAAATAGCCAGTACTATGTTTGATGTGTTCCGGCACTCGTACTTAAGTACATATATGTACAAGGGCGAAAGCTTCTCTGCAAAAACTTCATAATTATTTGCTCGGAGTAATTATTTTTCTTGTGTATGTATTTTTAATTTTACGATCCTTGTATGAATATAACTGGCTATATTGTATGTTTATAACTTATTAATTAGCTATGACCTATTTTATACATATGTACATAATATCACGCCTTTTACCCAAAAAGGTGGGCAGAAACCAAAGAACGCCACGAAGAACCTATTTTATGATCTTAAGACTAATTGATTCTGCATAATATACCTATGTATAGTCGTAGATGAATCGTACTAATATTATAAATTCGCAACTTTGAATGTTTAGATAGATATTGGTTACTCTAAGTCGACAAAACTACGGAACGAATTTTGTTAACATTTGGCACACAGATAGAAATAGCCGCTAGCTTTTTACTATGGAAAACCTTTTCACGCGGGCTAAGTCGCGCGCAGAAGATAATGTTTAATTAAAATTCCTCCATACTACTTGGGAAATATGTTTTCCCAGGTAATGACACTTAACAGTATTGGCAATGTGCAAGCACCTTGGTGAAGTACGACCGATTGCCAATAAGGAAAAGTCTGTGTTATCCTTAGTGCATTCGCACATCGTACTAGTGTCCACACTTAGCTTCAATTAGTTGAAACAAATACTATCAATAAGCTGCTGTACTCCTCCATCAGTTATGAAATAAGACAACCATTGACACGATTTTTGAAAGATATCGGGCATAATCCGGAGAAAGAAGTAAATGTCAACCACGCTTTGCCTACAGGCTTACTCTAGACTCTACATAAAATAACCACAAGCCTACCAGATAATCACTCGACGATAGAGTCGCAGTGGCCACCGTGTGCCGGATCACGCCCGGCCCGGCGGCATCCGGCGACATCCGGCGGCATCCGGCCACCTTCCGGCGGTGTTAGCGAGGCATAGCTAATGTCGCGATGTCGCCTCTACCTGTGATGCATAGCTCTAGGTAGAGTTCGTGTAATATTTGTGGTTATTGCTGTAGCATTGTTATAAAATATGTAAGTGTCTATTGTAGATAGTGTAGTCTGCCAGGTTTAAAATATAATAGTCGCGTATGTATTTATTTATTTTCTAGACTGTCCTGTCTATCTCTAAATAATTCAAACAATTGATAACAGTAAGCAAACAGCCTTACCACCAATGTATTTTATGTAAGTATGTGTCTCGAAATTTCATAGTAAATGGTGGAAATATTTATGTATGTATGTTTATGTGCAAACGACGGAAACTAGTGTGATTAGTAAAAAATAAGGCCTTTTATATTTTCATTGTGATAAATATTGGTGTCAAGAACATTTGAAATTACGCATCATGCCTAATTCTAGTTAGGTTTTTAACCATACACTTGTTTTGCTGAAAGCGTTGAAACCTATTACCACCTTCTGATAATTTAGTGCCCAATAATATTTATTGCCTAAGGATCTACTAAGGTCCATGAAAACGAAATTTCGTCAATAATGAAAGTACCTTTACCTTTCTCTTATCCATTTTGTCACACAGTAAGCAGCATCGGATAAGCGTGCTTTATATTTTTGTGCCATAGTTCAACTGATCTTAAATAACGGATAGAATTGTAATAAGAAACTAACGAAATTTCAACGAATTATCTTTTTCGTTAATTATAGTAAGACTCTTAATCATCATCAAGAAAGTATTTACTTTTACATACCTAAAATTAAGTAGGTCCTACATAAATGACGTCTCTCTACCATTAGTCACTGTAGTACCGACATAGTTATTAGTAACTAAATAAATATGTACAACTCATTGAAATACATTAAGTCTTCAATTCGTTAACTGGAATTCGATAAGACAAGCGCTTCGAGGAAATGTAAAACTACATTATTATCGTACAGTACTGTAGTCATATGAAGTCACAGTTTCTTATTCATTCATAAAAACTTGAGATTATACACGTTTAACTGTTTATTAGCATTCAATTTATAAAGAAATTTCATGTGTGAGCGTAGAGTCAAAATTGTTGAAATAACCGAAAGCCTTTACCTTGGTTTAGAAACGATTATCCAAGATAGGATTGAAGAATCCGGGTCGCTACACTTTAAACTATAGATAAAATATCAAATATCGCTTAAAAATATAATTAATTGTCACAGTGGTTTAGGTGGCCGGGACTACTACTCAGTCGATGGATCGTGGGGTCTTTTTCGTAACGGAAAGAGAATTTGTGCAATAAGTGTCCTATGTACTTCGAGTCCGTGATTTGTATGTTTGTAAAAGTCCCCGAGAAACAATAAACAAAACAATTTGTTTATGACCGGTGACTGATACTGGTGCTGTGGGCATCTTAACTTGTGACACATTCATTTAAAACACCAACAGGATGAACAGTCACTAGTTCTGAGAATGAATTGTTCGTAACTGAGGTAGTCATAACGAGTTTAGTTAGATTATACCTACCGCTGTTTGGACAGGATCATAATATCGCTTCTTGTTAACTGATCAAGTTAGGGACGAAAGGGGAACTTGATTCCTAAAATAACTATTATTGAGAATTGACCTTCTAATAATGCCGGTGGAGCAGTGGTTAATGTGGTCACTACAAGCTTCCACTGTAGATGAAGATTGTTAGTTTGTTTCCCTGACGGAAAATGTATTTGTGTGGTCCAAAAATACAAAATAGATTTTGGTCTGGTGATAGTTTGTATGTTTTTAAAAGTCGCAACTACACAAGCGTGAATTTTAGTACGACGGTTTTCTTTAACTATTGTGGATAAATTAAGGGGCCTTGTTTTAAAGGCACGGCACAAAAAACTTTGCAATCGTTTTATAACACAGAAATAATAACCTGAAGTTACATTTAGTTAACTAAAACTTAGTTATTTCACATTCACCAGAATTTCAGCATAACGTTTATTGCCAAGTAAAATATCAGGAAGGCGTGTCGCCGTGTTGAGCGTGTTCGTGGACAATCCGTCTCGTGCCGTGTCTCCCAACTATCACGCTGCATGCGTCACGTCAAATACTCTTTTTGTACAGTTTTGTCGCAAATAGGTCGACATCGTTAAATTACATGCTTCTTTCCCTCGAATATGTAGTTGGTTGTTGGTAAATCGTAGTTTTGAACACAAAATGCCTGTTTTGAAATCGGGAATCTAAATGATGAACTATGTATTTAAATAGTGAAGTTAAGTCATACTTTTCATCGCCAAATAACATTATCCATTGATGGTTTAAGCTGTCTTTCAAAACGAATAGCTATTCATCAATTAAATTAGTTATGAATGATTGAAAAATTGGCCCTTAGTTTGCCTGTTTCATTTATTCGTCCATTCAATGACTGAAAAATTGTAAGTAAACTAAGTTTACCTACTAGAAATAAGCATCTCAAAAGTCATTGTCACCAAACCGTTTGAAAAACAACTATAAATATTGTAGTAATATTTACGTACACACATACGTACATATTCGGTTCAGAGTAACATCAGATTTTAGAACAAAAGCCTCCGAATAGCGACACTTTGACGTACAATTCCATAGAGAATCAGAAAATTAACATGTGATTCGTTCCACGCAGTTAATACACGAACAAACATGACTCCCGAACTTAGTAATGCTTAGTATACTATGTAAAACAATTGCGTTATTTGTGTATTATATCGTACTGTTTGCGAGTAAATATTTGTTGTTATACATGTACAGATAGCAAAGTAAAATATGGCTAGATTTTTTTTACTTTGATTGTAGTGTAGGTTTGTAGTGTGATAGTCATAGTAAAGATTTAAGAATAGCTTTCGAATGATAACAGAATCAATAGAATTTAGGACTGGCTTTTGTATGTAATAAATGGATGGAATTAAGTTCAATGGATTTTGATGATACCACTTTATTTAAGTGATAATTTTTGTATGATGGTTTCTCAAGTCATACTAAAAGTTGAATATCTAAATATCTATCTATATTCTATAGTCACATAATTGTCGACAAAGTTTTCATCTATCGTCTTAACTAGAGATACATTTAGATGAAATAGCCATTCATTTTTGATCCTCGGTGACCTTTGTTCTTCAGGCTGTGAGTGCCTGCTGACCGTACGAGTGGTGAAACAGTGATGTTTGTCGGCCAAAGTTGAGATCAACTCGGCTCATGTTTTATAAAGTTTCCACGCTTTTTACCGCTCTCTGAACTTTCAGTTTGTCCGAGTGAAAAGTTATTTTTATCCACCAGTTGGGAACATTCGCAGATCATCAAATTGCTTTAGGAAAAATAACACTGGATTTTGTATAATTCCCAAAATTGTAAGAGAAGATGTGTGTTTCTTTTACGCAAAAACTACTGATTGTATTTGGCTGATATTTAGCACGTAACTAGTTTATTACCTAAATTAACACTCAAGACACATTTTACTCCCGTAAACCCGTCCTCTCGTTCGAAATTAAAGCTGAAGCATGTTTTTTTGATACCTTTACTATCAATTTCCAAACGATTTTGTTTTGCTTAAACATAATAGTTGAACTTCCGACTACACAGTGCCACTTGAGGACAGTGATCGTCGATCGCTTGTTGTTTGATCAACATTCTGCTTCACTCGGGTTACTTGCACCACTTGCACGTATGTGCGAACACCTGTACGTCTTAGGATGTTATGTTATGTGATATCTTAGTTCGTGACACCACTGTATACTGCGGAACCAGGTGCCACTAGGGAACTTGAAACTCTTCAAAATAGTATCGAAATTTTTTTTCTTTGTATCAAAATCCTGAACTCTCTACTGACTTTATACATCTACTACTGCCTAAATAAACTAGCAATCGAAAGCGAAACTTAACTCCTATAAATAAATCTATTGCTTCGACAATCTCAGTTAAGGTAGTCCCCACGCGGATTTTTTTTTTGTTATCCACAAATAGTTCTGTTTGCGCTTTGTGTCGGCTGTTAGTTTGTATATTTGGAAAAAATCATACGAAAATAAAGATATGATTTGATATATATTACAAGTAATTCTCTCATTTTCATGGGTTGCATACGTTAATAATAAGAGTAAACATAAAATACAGTACAATTTGTTTATTTGAAGTATGTTTGTGAGTTACCGTAACAATAACGGGTTGGAACATTTTCACGAACCTGTCAAAATGCCAAACGTTTACAACATGATTCATACTGAGGTTTACTCAGATTAACCTACCGCTGTCTTTTACCTACCGCTAAGTGTAAATAAGAGAGTCTGAAATCAATCATATAGCCGTGGTCACAGGTTGTCTGTCCCACAATATCAATAAAAATATACTATTAGGCACCTAAACGTGTCCTACAATGAGTTTTCTCTCATATTTGACTTCAAGTCAATTAGTTATGATACGTCTTTTCGTTTTTTTTTTTACCGAATGCAAGAATTCTTAAGATGTTAATTGACAAGTTAATGGTATGTTTATTAACTTTTTATCTGCTGACTATCATTACAGAAATTGCGATTACAGAGAATTATTTCGACAGTTGGCTGTGCAAGCTTTGTAAGTCTAGCCTAGCCCTTGATAATGTAAGCAGTTGGAATTGCGCTACCGATTTAATACTTAGCTTCTTCAATCTTCAATACTAATTCGCAAATATGTTCCTATAACTATTACGAAAGTTAGGCACAATAAATCTATAACCAAAATTAAAGTTATAAATGTCTGGTATCTCGTAGACGTCGAGACAGTGTCAGATGACACTCGCTCGAGTGTCGAGAGTGTCGACACCCGACACAAACGAGCTTATTCATAAGATATAATGGATGAGGATACAATAACGAGATAAGTAGCGATCCGTGTATTATTTCTCAAGTCTTGAAGCTAACTGAGAATGTACAAGAATTTTGGAATCGTTGTTCTTAAGAGTAAATTACGAGTAGTTTGAAACTCTAAGTTGTGTGTTGGATTGTTGAGTTATAGTAGTTTATAAAAACTCACGAAAAAGATACTTTTTTTTTTGAAAACCTTGCAATTAAGACGTCTTTCAAATTCGCTTTTGAATACTAGACTTGTAATACGTTTTATTACTTTTGTATCGTATCACTCGATTTATACTCTTCTACGAGTATAACTTGTGTTTTCTTGATTCGAGCCCAGTATGTTTTGGAAGAAAAATTCACAGGTTACAATCCTGACGATAGAGACGCTATAAATTGGCGACAAGAATGTTATGCTTCATAAAATTTTGAAGTTAAAAATATATGTAAATATTGTAAATTGAAATTCACATGCTAAGGTTAAAATTATTTCAAATAATGATGTCTTCATAAGTTTATTTTTAACATATGGTTTCATTGAAGAAATCCTCTTGTTGACACAATTGTTCAGGAAACTAATCGAACATGTTCATTTGACGTCTTAACAACGAAAATCCATTACTTACTAACATTATCATTTGCAAATAAGAACAACTTAAACACAATATGCTTTTACGAACGAAAATAAATATGAATTAAATAATATATTTTTGGCTGTAAATCTAACTTTACAGACAGTACATGCATGTATTTTAATGATTAAATAAATCCTAACAAAAGGCGTTGCGAGGGCTGTGTTTTTGAAAAATCTTTCAATATTTTTTTCCGTAAACCGTATTGAAAGTCAGAAGCTATTTAATCATTATGAAAAATCTGGATATTCTTTTTAGCATGTGTTATTAGTGGAGTTCGGGTTAAAGCCAGGATCGCCATTAAAAAAACTCTTATTCAAAATAATAGCATTAATATTTAATTCAATGGTTATTGTCATAACATTCCACAAATATCATATTAAATTATGATTCGATCGTGATAGATTTCATAAATGCAGGTGATTCTATCCGTTCCCAAGTGTGGTTACCAAGAAAAAATGTTTATTTATACAGGTACTCGGTCTATATCTGAGTGGTTCGGCCGGGACTAGAACCTGGCTCTATTTATATCTATCAGGTTCTCACGTGAGGAGTAACGAGGCGGGCAGGGACTCGCTCCGATGCGCCCGCGGCACTAGCTTGCATAATTACTGCATTTTTAACATTCCAAGACAAATTATTATCGACTTGTTTGTATGACTTATTTTAGTTTATTTTGCAATTTGCTACACAGAGGATGTAAACCATTATTTAAATTAAGATGTTTAATAATTGTACTCAGTTATTGACGGTTCGGAAAACAATGCGATCATCAATTTAACTTTGGATTACTTGACGTTTCGGCGCAGGTTACACTGGTTGATATCGCAATCTGTAGCTCGATTCTTTACTACGACTACCGGCACCATATCGGTATCCAGAAATTTTACACGAAATCTGTTGAGCGCCTCTACCGGGCTACGTAAAAACTATTTTGGCAGTACATTTTATATGTCAAACTTTCGTTACTCGACAGTACTGGCTGTAGAGAAAAGTGCTACTGATATCGCACTTCAGCATCATTAGAAGGCATTATAAATTTAGATTTAAACAATAATTGGTTCTATTACTGTTTTCAACTATTGTATTTTGTACTTAATAAGTAAGTAGTTAGCTAACATGAATAGGTAATCAAGTTCCCAATAGCTAGACAGTTTGGCACCAATACAGTATCGGCGTCGTTCACACAGTACATAATTATGACAACCAACATTCCGCTACTTGATTATACACGAATTTAAGCTACGTGTTCACGAGCGAATGAGAATTGATTATTGTAGCCAATATCTTTATTTAGCTTATATTTATTTTCAACCGTTTTTATTAAAGTCTGTAGAGATAGAAGTCAAAGTGTAGACTTTGTAGATTGTTAGGTTGATGATGTTAAGCAACGTCACTGAGGTCACATACTAGATGGGTGCCCAAATCATGATTTCATCGACCGTATTGACAGTCTTTTTTGAGAAAAGGACCCTTAACATGTTTCGACATGGGCAACTTCATATCTGAGCGAACAACAAAAATACTGAAATGTAAGCTATATGCCATTTTACGCCACTTCAAATCTCCTAGACAGGTTTCGGGAAAATTTATATACAAAAAGACAATAGACAATGTCCTGCGTAATACCTCGCAAGTTACAACGTGGTTCAACATTACGTATATGTCAATTAAGCCGGCGTCATCGATGCGGGCGTGCGAGCGGCGCCCGCGCACCTAACTAGGTCATTGACAATGTGCGCTTGTGCAAGCGTTATGCACTTAGGTATATGCATTTCCTCGGTAGCCATCTTTTTAGTTAATCGACTGTAATATAAGCTAGTATTCCTAAAATGGGTGCTGATTTGCATGATTACGGTGGTTAATGTAATGTTGACATGTATTTATTGAGAGTATCCTTTTGTAGTTTGCGATTTCCTTTGCCTTAACTGTTGATGTAAATCGATAAAAGTTCACAGTTGTTGACGATGGAGACAGCCATCAGTCGTACCAAAAGGTATCCAATAGGCAGTCGCACTATGTAAAATACTCGTATTCAGCTGCGTCCGGTGAGACTGGAACCCGACTCCAATATAGTTAGAAGAAAGGCTAGGCTAATGAGTGACAGCCAATGTCAAGCAAAGTTAAAAATTCTTTAGACTTGAAATAGCGCCTTAGCGTTTACACAAAATATTATAAATAGATCAAACTTGTTGTCTCTTAGCTCAAAACTTTTCTTTTACGAATAAAGAAGGTTTCGCTGAGTTTTGCATGACTTGACGTTTTGACAATATCTTGTAAATCTCAAGGAATGTTTGAAAAAATATTTTATCCAAGAATAATTTATAACAAAAGACATCAGAATCTATCAAGCTTAAGTCTTTGAGTGAGGCTTTCATGAGAGAGCTTTTGTTTTGTTATCGTTTTTATTCGTAAATAAATGTTACGTATATTTTAATATTAATACCGACATTGTTGAGCGTTACATCTCCGAGTTTGTGGCGCAGCGATTAATTATTTATGACGGAGATTCTATAATATAATGAACCAAGGAAGACTGGTGGATTTATTAAAATTACAATGTCTTGTTGCATCATTCGTTGGTGGTTTGTAAACAGTCCGGATCTGCTATTGCCAATGTAAATCCAGCCATTTGGAAGCATTTTTTACGAGTCAATGAAAATAGCTACAAATTAAACTGCCACGTCTTTTATAATCGAAACCAACATATAAGCTAATAATTGTCTTTTACGCTAGACTATATAATACTGTAGTACCTCTCAGTACGTAAGGGTTAGATCCTAATGGGCAATAAAACCAGTTCTCCCGAGTAAATAGCACAGTAGGATCAACATTCTGTAGAGCAAATTATATGATGAAAAGAGTAAAAATAACCGCGAACATAGTATTGATGAGCGCTAGCGTCCGGTCGTCGAGGTATTTTATTTTTGTTTGCACAAGTCAAACTAGTTGCGCGTCTGTGTACCCCTTACATGGGCGTGCTTATGTGAGGACAGATAATCGCGAGGAGGAGCATTGCACTCTCGTTGCTACGCCACTAACAGGGTTAATAGACTTGTGTGGACTTTTTAAGAAGTTCGATGCCACGATAGGGAATGTGATGACTGACTGGAGATTTTGAGACTCATTTCGTCATTTTGGCTTGGGTAGGAGTTAAAAGTGAAGTCTGTAACTGTGTAGATAAAGAAGAGAAGTAGGTATACATGATTTCAGTAGTTAAGATTTAGAAAAGTATTTCAGAATTCGATTTCGCCATAAGAAGGCAGAAGATTCAAATTCTGGGGCATATAGGTGTGTCTTTGATAATCATTTGGTTAGATAAAAATTACATAATTTGCTAAACAATTTCAGGAAAATACAAGCGTGACATTACATAGCTCGCGTTTTAATCGTCATACACTTCTTGTAAGTTATAAATATTAAACACATACACTCATACTTAGTTGCAATCACTTGTCGGTGAACGATCAGTGAGGTAAGCAACCTATCAGCTCATCCATATAGATAAAAAACTGCAGTTTTTGAGACGAACGTCTTCATAGTAGATTTTCCGTGGACATATAGTGCAGAGGTCTGTAATCGGTATTAGTTTTTTCTTTAACATTTCTTCTCAATGCTCACTAGCTCGAGTCTAACCAGTACTAAATATCGACAATTGACTAGCTATTGAGAAATTTTCTATACAAATTTAATCAGCGCCTCTAACGGACTTCGTAGGAACTATTTTGGCAGTACATTTTAAATGTCAAACTTTCAATACTCAACAGTACCGACTGTAGCGAATCAAGCTAGAGGTAGACTTCTAAAGTGTGTTTGTTGTTAATTAACAGGGCGAAAATCTCGGGTACCTTATAATATGACTTTTTCAAAACATGACCGCGTGAAAGAAAGATAAATATTCATAAAGTTAATAACATTTTCCCATATTTTCACATTAGTGTGCACTGAGAGGTTTTCTGAGAGCCCTTTCATTATGTTAATAGAGTGTTTCACGCGAGTGCTTACTTTTCATACAATTAGTTATGCATTACCTTATATTTTCGGGTCTTGTAATGTGAAACAAAAGGCAAGAATATCCTCTCCTATGAATGTATAGTAGCTGATAAAAAACTGCTTATAAAGGAATTGTACTAGCAGATTTTTATAAGTGAACTATTTTTACTATCAGCTTTATGACTAGAAAGTGTTTGTTATAAGCTGTTATAGTTTAAATCCTTTTTAATAATAGTAATAAAATAAACAGTAGTGATAATTTTACAATTAAAATAAAGCCCAGAGTCTGTTGCCTGCAATAATCACTGGTTTTACTTTCGGAACTGGCGCCAAATTCATTAACTGTAACTCACAGGTGTGATTTTACTTCGTTTATAAAATAAAATTTATTTACTTTAATATTAATAAAACACGTCATATTTTCTTTAAAATATGTTATTTAAAGAAACATGTTCATATATACAATAAAAATTCTTATGTTAATACGATATCGATTCATATTTAAAATATGCAGTATTTCGCATGACACGGAATGTAAATATAGACAATATTATCTGATAATTTAAAATTAATACGTGATTTGTGTCCGGATAATATTTTCCATGTTTGTTTTTAAATATGACAACAACATTTTGCCACCCCCCGACCAGCAGGATTTACCACGTTTACATTTTATCTAAATAAACAAAAGTAAACATCTTTATCTTTACGATATTTCTATGATTCATAAAAACAGTATAATAATATTTCGTTTCGGAAAACGGCATTTTCAAAGATCTTTGACAGGCGTAATCAGAAGCTCGGAAGACTCACAACCAACTTTACCGAGAGTTATCGTGTAATAACTCAGGTAACTAGGTAGTGGAGGTTCGATAGGCAGTCGCTGCATGTTAAGTTCAGCTGCATCCGATGAGACTGGAAGCCGACTCTATTACGGTTGGAGGACGGACTAAGATAATTGATTTCCAATATTAAAAAACATCTTAATATACTCACGTTATACTATTGACACTACAGAATTCACAATTAACAATACTCTGCCACAATTTTGCCTACAAGACAACTTAAAAAACAAAAAATCATTGCCACAGCAAAGTCGCGCGACAATCGCATTACACCGCTTTATTTGTCGTCAATCACAATTTCCCCTCGGCACTGATAATGGGAGGTTTTCTTTTTACTCCTGTTCATTCAATTTGTCTGCTGTTTGTACACAATTATTGATACAGTATCGAAAATGTTTGTTTTACAATATTCTATACATTTGATTGGGATCGTTTCATTTGCTCCCTGGATTTGATTGTATTTACCATAGATATTTTACTTAAAAAATCTGACCAGAGTGTTTGCGTATTGTAACGCACGAGTTTCTGAGGGCGACTTGTACATACATGTTCGTTTCACTTGTGCAAAAATCGCTTAACAAATTATGAAGCTTAGGGTAATGCAGTATTGCTTAGGAGCGAAGCGGGGTCGGTCAGCCAGTTGAATATAATCAGATAACGTGTAGTAGGGCAATAATCGTAAAATATAATTTCATCCAATTTGACCAAATATCAAATTTCATCCAATAAATTAGGGTTGATGCGCAATTTACTCTGAAAATTGGTGTTAAATTGGTATTTCCGAAATGGAAGACATGACACACAAATGATTTACGATAAAATAAAGCTTAAATTTCTAAACATAGAACGTTATACCATAATAATACTATCTTATGCATCAGAGATGACACAGTAAAAACCCACTCGCGCCATTCTCGTAAAGTAACGGAATGATTATTATCTAACACTCGTATATTGGTATTCGACTGGTCCGTCTGGTTTGTGTGCCAAATATCGCAAATATACAAAAACAATACGATTCTAGTCTTCGACGAGTCTGCATATGTAAAATGAGTGATTAGTTGATTATATTATCGGATCGACTCATAATATATGCGTATGTAAGGATGGGGATTCCTTCATATAGTAAATTCACATTGAACTTTTTCTTTGAAGTTTCTTTGAACTCTAGAGCAAAGAGTGGTATGCATAGAAAAAATTATAAATCTTACGGTATTGCTCAATCTATGTAAAACAATTATAGTTATATTTGATTAAACTCTATATGTAATCTGTTCTCTATATTTTGTTCGTTTTAAGGGTCCTTTCAACTTACAAACCCCCATTTTCTCTATCATAGTGCATATTTTTATTATTGTATAGTTAGTAGTTAGTGGTCAACCTAGTGTCAAAGTTGTTCAAGCTGAAAGCCTTTGACGTAGCTTAACGACTGTTATCATAATTGACAATAGCCGGGAACAACTTTTTACGTGCCCTCCGAAGCACGGAGATCATAGTGTTAATATGATTTATACCTCATCGACTTTTATTATACCAACGTTTTAATTATCATTTTTTAACAATATATTTTTCATATGTCAAAGATTCTTTAAGAATTAATTGTTATTTTAGCACCGGTCATCCAAACTCGAGTCAAAGTTTAAACCAAGGCCAATAGGTGTTTGCCTGAACAGTTATTCATAGAATCGTTTATAGATTAATATTTATGTATGTATGTATGTATGTATGCAGTAACAGACAGGCTCTTGTCTGCAGGTTATTTATGAGCTGTTCTATGTATTGATGGGTTACTCAATTTTACCAGTTATGTATAGGTTTTGTATTGCTGTTTTCTTACTGTTACGCTACCGAGCGAGCTTATTACGCTGGCCAAAGAACTGAGAAATGAGAGAGAGATGGCCGGATGGAGAGATTACGGACAGTTATAGGATCTAAGGAAGATCGAACAGGCTAGGCAGTTATGTACCTTTTATTTAATTTCTTAGTAAATAAGACGTTTTCTCAAATATTGTTTTTGTTTGTTACAGGTAAGCATTACATGTAGTATACACGACTGAAGCTGTATCACATCATCAGAAGTAATTTCTAGCTATTAGTTTGATTTCCAGGTTTGAGAAACATTTTAATGAATTTTGATAAGAATCGTGATAAGACGATTAAAGTACCTTTAAGCAAGCTTTTATGCCTTTTACAAGGGACAACGGATATACAAAGTTGAGTATTGATTATGATAATTTTCTAACGACGATGTTTTGCGATAAGTCGCATAAAATGCATAAATTATGGCGACAATTTAAATTTATACTTTAAAGTGAACAATACAGTGCCTGGATAATACATACCTAAATGCTTAAGCTTTGTTAAATTTCTTTCATACAGTTATTACAGTACTAGTTAGTAAAATATTAAAATAAAAATTATTCAGACAGAAATAACATGTCGATCACTCATTTGATATCCACGATAATACTAGCCCTTGACGTAACACGCAAGTAATTTCACTTAAAAAAAATACATTTAATAAGGAATAGCTGAATTTACTAATAGTTAAATACCCTATTACGTATGCATTTAAGCAATGACTTGTTTATTTTCGTACTAAACTTTACAAGTTGTCAATCACGGAATATAGCAGTAATAAACTATTAACTTCAATAGTATTAGCATATTATAATTAGTGATAAAATGTTATTTGTAGTAGGTATGCCTGCTGTGCTAGAGTTCGCTGAAGAAAGTTTGGCTTCATATAAATATTATCGTAACTTGTAATTTTATTTGGGAAAGTGATAACTTCGACGTTTAGGTACTAGATTGACGAGATTCACATGTGTGATCGATAAATTGTTTAAAACTTAGTAAAATAAGAACAAATTACTGTTATCAGATAAGCAGAAATAGCTCTCGATTCGAAGCTTTGAGTCATAAAAAAAAGTATGTAAAAGGAGCTTTTAAAATTCATTTGAAGTTTATTTTTGTCTTTTAAGGGGATAGCATGAAAATGGATCTTAAAAATTACATACATATGTAATATCACGCCTTTTTCCCATAGGGTAGGTAGGGACCAAAGAACGCCGCTTACAAACTTCCCTTTCCTTTTTGTTTTTCTATGTATGTTATTTGCAAACACAATTTTGGTGTGGATTACAGATTAGATTCGAGACGTAGATAAAGTGAGTTTTAAATAAATAAATCACACGCAAATTAGTATTTAATGCAGTAATAAAGTCAATAAAAACACATTTACAACATATAAAGTGACACATTTTTCAAAAATAGTAGTAAATTTCTTCAAAATGGTAGTATTAAGTTGTCACCGACATACAGTTACAATACCAGTCGTGTTGTTCCACTCATTCGATATGTTCATTAGTTATTAGAATTTATGCTCCAATTAGTAGCTGCTACTGATTTCGTTGATTTTTTTTATTGCCGTTTATTTTGGGTTTCTGCATTTCGTTTTTATTTAATTAAAATATACATTTGGTTGTTTTCTTTTCATATTTTTGCGGAATTCGTTTCGTCAGACGCTGTTACAGCGGCACTCTATGATAAAATATAGTTTGGTTGGTCTATTAATTTAGTAGTTTGTTAGCAAAATTAGGCATTTCGAAATCAACGTTGGTGTCCAAATAGGTATGGAAAACTTTAAGTACTAACTGCGTAGACACATTAAAGTAGAATTACAAGCATCTTTGTAATTTTTTACAAAACAGTACTAACCTGTTCCTGAATTACAAACAAAATAACTGTAGCTGTTTGTAACCAAAACCATTAAGCACATATTTAGTTTCAGGAATTTTGAAAGTATACAACTATTTCTTTTCAGTATTAAAAATCAGCATATTATATTATAGCAACTTGTGTGATGAATAATTTATTTTGTAAAATGATTGACTGAAAATATTTTTTTCTATACATTAACAATCAAGCTTATAAGCAGATCGTTAGGCATAAAATTACCAACTAAATAAGAAAATCACTATTCGAAACATTAAGAAAGCTTAAGGCGTTAACTTCAAAGCCGTAAATATAGCACAAACAAGACAATTACTCTATTAGCTCTGAACGTTTGTCTCAATATAGATGTCAGTCAATATTTGAGCCCCATCTCGCGAACGGCTCGCTCTCAACCGATGGCTTGGACCGTTGGGGGCGATGATCCGGACAAGTCAATAGATATTTAGCACCACGGTAAATTGTGACGGTCTACTTACAAGAAATTGCGTGTGAAATTGCTTAAAGAAGGAAGCTAGACAGATAAGTGTACAGATATTGCACTATGTACCGCTTTTTATTATAATTATAGATACTCAGAATTATAGCACATACGTTAAGAATGGGTAATGGTAAATAAGCACCAAGTTGTACATAGCTCAATGTAGTCGCTACAACATTATTTAATTCGCAATTGCAGAATATATTTTTTAAATAATTTTGGAAGGGAAGGGGGAGCTCGGGACGAGGCCTTTCCTCAGCAGAGGGACACTTAAACAGGCTAGGAAAAAAATACAAAAGGAATAGAAACTATACCTATTTATAGCACATTGTGCACCTGTTCCTCAATCATGCACGTCCTAAATTGACAAGCAAAAACTTAACCGCAATATCTAATCGAAATTCCGATTGGGAATCGATAAAAAATCCGGGCGTCATTCGATTCTCGATTATGACCGGTGGCGCCAAAACCGCTAGCTTTTATTTTTTTATTTTTGTTTTTAATTTATTGGGTCAATGTACGGGTGCAATATATTGTACGGACATTTTATTTTGGTGACGAGGAACCATGTTGTGGAATAAATTCTTACGAGTATTGCCTCTCATTTATATTATTTGTTAGGTCGTTCACTGTAGGCCTGATGATGCTGTGCGAACGAGATTAAAACGATTTAGATAAATTCCCGGAATAGATTGAAATGCTTTCGTTGTTTTGAATGAAATTGCAGTACTATAGTCGAGAATCGGTAGATCACAGAAAGATTGTACAGTTGTAGTAATCGTTCAGTGGTCTCTTATGAAAGTGATGTAATATTTATTCATGTTGTTGCATGTGCACAGTGCACACGCACTACAATTATCAATTAACATAAAACTGATAAAAACTATATCACAAATTATCATATTTGTTTCTCAAGGTAACCAGTTTCCCGTATTTGATGTTTTCTATGTACTTAATTATCGTTATTTAATCTTTTTTATCTTTTGCGGTACATGGCAAGTTTTCCACGGGAATTATGCGAATACGTATCTCAGACTTTTTTTCTTGACGATTCGGCGCAGGTTACGTTGATTGTAGTGGCAGTGGTTGTAAACTGAAATTTTGTTTTTTTAACGTAATTAGTAATTTAATAATTAGGTAACTGAATATATCAACAATTTTTTAACCTGGCCTAAAAGTTTCATCTCAAATGTATTTTTTTTCCTAAATAATATTAATTTGTAATTATAACAGACTGGAAAATTCTATTAGGCACTAATTTAACTGGAAGCCAACTACTCTATTGTTAAAGGAACACGTATTTAAACCTTCAGAAAGTATTCCTCAATACAAATTGAATGCAGAGAAGCCTTAACTTACCATATTAATATCTGCAATTTGACAACGTGTCAAGTTTCATTCACCCTTAGCCTTTTGTGAGGGCAATGACCTTCATGTGCCGTGTTTGGGATGCCTAGGCAAAATATTTAATGATTTTTAAAGATACTACCTGCTCTCGGACCTAGATAGAAATGTAGGCTTAGCGTTCGGTATTAGTTTTTAAAAGAAGGTCTATCACAATTGCCACGTCGATCTATTTGTTTTAAACGTAAAATATTTTAAATATTGGCATGATAATAACTTATGTAATAACTTAAGCCAGAAGGTCCTTTAAGTAGAGACTAAATAGATTAATCGACTTGGTATTACATAGATCTCACCTGGGGTTTTTACAGGATGTTTTGACGGCATCTATATATCTGTCGCAAACTTATCGCGTCACATATTTAGATTATTGAAAACTTCAGAATTAAAAAAAAAGTTTGGTTATTATAATTTTTTGTGGAACCCTTCTTCTGTCTTACGAGCATATCAATTCTAATTTGCAATCTGACGCTTTGCTAGAAGAACTGAACAAAATAGTCAATACTCATAACTGCACTTCAGTTATTTAGTTATTTGGAGTGTATATGTTACTGTAAAAGCCCGAACTGTGGTAAATCCTAAGATTTTCCGGTAAAACCTAAGATTTACCAACTCTCAATGGTAAAAGTCCGAACAAGCCAGAGTTTAAAAACTATGTTACGATATA
Source organism: Anticarsia gemmatalis (assembly GCF_050436995.1). NCBI lineage: Eukaryota > Metazoa > Arthropoda > Insecta > Lepidoptera > Erebidae > Anticarsia > Anticarsia gemmatalis. The sequence goes on along the minus strand of NC_134748.1, from coordinate 386,309 downwards.
TAAAAAAAACCCGCTTCATAACTATGTTTATAACTATTTCGCGGTATAATTATATACTGTGACATAGTTATAAAGAAGGAGTTTTGGGCAAAGCGACATGGGTAGGTTAGGTTAGAAGTGGTAATTTTTTTTTAACCACCCAGAAGGAGGAGCCCCGCGAAGCGGGGCTCCGGCGACATCTCGATATCATCAAGTGAATATAGGTAAAAGTTCGAAATAAAAGAATTGTTCGGACTTTTACCAATTCGAGTTGGTAAATCTTAGGTTATACCGGAAAATCTTAGGATTTACCACCGTTCGGGCTTTTACAGTAACATATATAATGTACATATTATGTGTAGTTGTTATTGGTGTTATGTAGTAGTAAGAGGTGTCAGTAACTGTGGACGCATGTTTTTACTTTCGCGTCCGGTGTCGGGTGCCGTCTGCGCGCGCGCATACGTGACGTAACCTTAGGACACATGCATATTGTGTGCATTTTCTTACTATTTGGGTTTTATGAAAATGTTCAAGTGGTCACAGAAAGTCCGCAGGTTTTCCTACTAGACTTTAACTTATGAGAAAATGTGTAAAATGACGTTATTTAGCTTGAGATCTTAACTTTTACTTTTGTGCATCTACATCTGATTCAATCTCAAATACAATTCAAAATCAAAATATAATTTATTTCATAAATTTCATTTGAAATCGACTTGTTTTTTTTACAATAATTTAAACCAAACAAGCATCTTATGAATGATAAATCTACATTTAGCTTTTTTCACCCACGTTTACAGTCAAGAGTTGTTCAAACCCCTTCCCATTCAAATCAAAACATTTATTGATTACTAAGTTCCAAGCGCTTAGATTAAAAAAACTGGGCTATTTTCATAATGTGATGTGTATCCAGCCTTAGTATCGTCAAGTGATTGATGAGTAGCCATTTTGTCGTTAGCTCTGTTATAACTACTTGTAACGTTGGTCGAGAACATTTGTTGATTTATTGAAAACATTAAATTACATCAGTCAGACAGTCACAATGATCACACTTTGGACATGTTACATCATTTGTAAGATGATTGTCTACACGACTGTTTTGGACATTTACTTAGATGTTAGTTTAACTTCAACTTTATATACAAGTAAAATATAAATTATTTGCCTGTCTTTAAGTAGATATCGAAAAGGCTTAGAAACTATAGTTAAAGCAGATTAGTAATAAAAAAGTCCAGTGCCTTGATTCTCTACAGCCGGTACTGAAAAGTATCGAGAGTTTGACATTTAAAATGTAGCGCAAAAATAGTTCCCTCGCTAGAGGCGCTGATCAAATTTTCATAAAAAAATTTGATAGCTAGCCGGTTGCCGATAGTTGATAGCAGTAGAGAATTACGCTACTGAAATCAATTTTGTGAAAATCTAAACTGGCTATAGAACAATTAAAGTCTTATAAAAATTTATTAAGAAACAGACATATACGAAAAATTTAAAAGTAAATATAAGTATACCGTTATCTCTCAGTAAGTCTACATGGCTAGCCTTCAGTGACAGGTGACAAGCAAGTACACTTAAAGCCTCGAACCTGTGTCAACACGGGACTGAGCTAAATTGGTGCCGTACATCTGTGCAAATCTCGCCTCGACCTTACAATGCTAATCAGTGCTACAGATATAAACTAATGACTTTCATATAAGGTTTCGCTGTGGGTGTGAGAGACGTTCTGTTGAATTTATTTCAGTTTGACTTGCGAATTCTGCCCATTACGTCTACCTTCGGACCTAACTGTCAATGCCTTAACAGAAACTGTAATTTGGGATTATTGACTTTAGTGAATAAGTGAACTACTTATTTAACAACTTAGCTATATGAAATAATGCTAAGAGCATATAAATAGCAGTAACCATTCAAATAGGATATTCCATTTCAAATACCGATACCTTGGATGCAATACTGTTTGAATAAAAACAATATCCTCACAATTGATCTCATAACTAAAAATAAATAATCCATGGTTCAATGAATACGTAGCCGTGTCCGGCTGGTGACTGTTCCGTGTCACCACTCACCAGTCAACCACGAGAGAGATGTATCGTGGGAGCTCTGGGAGAGTTCCCAGGGGACGTCTTCACACGTCGCGCGACACCGCGCCGTCCCGCGTCCGACGCGCCCGACTGCTATTATCCTATTGACGGAGATTGGTAATAGCGGTCGTCCACCCGAGCCTGGTTAGGGCTTGAACTCATGGCCAGGCAGATTTTTATCTTTGAAACATATTATAGATTTTCTTGGTTACGTAGAGAGGTAGACGACAATGCACGCAAATTTTGTTATACCCATTACAGCGTGCCAAATACGTCATTGCATATCATACATTGTCACGTTTCTATGATACTTTTGGAAAACGTAGTGCTTTGTAATAGCCCAAGTATTATTTATTAGCTTTAAGAGATAGCCATTTCACCTTACAAACTTATCAAAAGTATTTACACTTGAAGCTAGAATGTTTTAGTTTTGAACTGTGATGACTGACTTAGATAAAGGAACGGTCTAAAGGCTAGTGCCTAAATTTAAAGGGCGCTGTGATCGATTTAAAGTTCCAAATAGTTTAACAAGGTCATGGTTTTTTTACGAGTAAGTAAGTAATTTACTTTAAAATGTGGGCCAATTAATGGTCTACCCCTATAACATTGAACCTAAATTATCGATAATGGTGTACTTGTTTCAAAATAACAGTAGGTAACTGTAATATAAAATACACAGAACTGACACCAATAAATCATATAGAGTGATAAAAAGTACATAAAATGTAGAGACAAAGGTATTGTTATGATTCATAGGGACTGCCACTCGGTGATGACGTCAATACATTAATACAGGAGCGATTCCTAGTTATATCATATGTACAAGTTAAATGACGTCTGTTATGAATGAAAGGAACTACATTTTAAGACGATGACTGTACTAAAAATCTATACATTTTAGTAGCAGGTATATCTCTTAAGTTCTTAATGAAAAAGTGCCTTGTGTCCCAAATCGTGATGATCTACATAAATCCACCATCTTTTTGTGGAACCAAATTCAATGAAATCAAGCATAGATATAGTTAAAGAAAGAAATTGTGCCATAAGTTATTTTTTTTTGTTCTAATTAATTTAATCAACCCTACAAGCTGAAATTGGGGAGGAAGGTATGTTCTATAGACAATAACCGACCATCAAACAAGAACTAAAAATATCTAATACTCTGCCTAAAAATTGTAGTGGGATATCTTAGATTACATTACGGACATTCAGGAGAAGACCTTACAATAACGCCTAGTTGTCCTACAAGCTGACCTCTACATGACATAGAAAAATATCCTAACAGTTCCATCAGGTCATTGACCTCTACAGCTAGTAGGTGACACAGTTCCCATACACATTAGTTCTCATTTGTCGCAGTGGACAAGAGTGACAGTGATCAGGACGGTGGGCGGCGGGCGGCGACGGGCGGCGGAGATAAGTGCGTGTCTGTCTTTATTTGTTCAAGTGAGGGGGTCGCGTGATTGATTGAGTGTTCGGATTAAAATAAGTGTTCATGTTAACGTTTTTATTGCTTCGATCATATTCGAGCAGATTTTCTGATGGAGTGGTAGGCATCTCACTACGGCGCCCCGGCAGTTGCCATTGGAATGATTGATATCTCTCTCTCTCTCTGTTCCATGCTATGGCTCCCATATGGTAGTGGGAGCAGCCTTCCTTATGTTTCTCCTTCACTTTGTTCTAGCCTGGATTAAGATCGGCTCCTATTCAGGTCCTGTCAGGTCCAGGCTCCAAGTTTTAGTCTTCGGAATTCGGATAGTTTCATTAAATTCTGTAAATGTACTACTGAAAAATCTTTGGCAGATTAAGCAGGAAAATTCGATTCTAGGATTACGTAATTTTTACTCGAATGCCCTAATCTCGGAAGAGCAGTTATTAATAATCTTGCTAAAGTTTTCTTGGAATGTTTATAGGAAAATTACGACGCAATTTTCATTATATACCACAAAATGGAAGCTAGGACAAGGAAAAAGGAATAACGCCTTGGTAAATAACATCTGGCGTCGGTAAACACAAATAAATAATGTGATAATTTAATACACGAATAGGTCGACGATAGCCATCCATCTTAATAAGGTGCAAAAGGTTGTACCCAAAAACCCTTGGAGGACACCCGCGGGTACTCGGCTGAAAGAAACCCACCTATAAATACATGTTATGTTATAGAAAATTCTCTTTGAATGTTGATTTTTATTTATACATACTTTTTACTCGACAAAATCACGTTTTTCTTGGATCGAATAACATTTTGAAGTGTTAGGCTTGCTACACACATATTCGGTTCGGCAATATTTATTGAACAACAAAACCGACTCGACTCACTTGTTCGGCTTGTGCCGATCGGGTTCATCTACGCATAGACGTTTTTTGCCGCTTGGCCGATTAATGCCGCAACGAATATGTGTGTAGCAAGCCTTACCTATATGTTATACATTATACCTCGTATAAATGATAGAGCTAGAATTTTAGTAGGGTTTAAAGGTCGGGTTGAACAGAACAATTTATATTCGAGAATAGAAAATTAAGTGGGTTTTATTCAACACTATGTATGTTAGTTCTAACATACCTCACTGTGAGTGTGTTCATAAGTTATTCTTTAAATTAAGTTATTTTAACTTACTACGGTCTAATATGCGAATTTATTTATGTTTTGTTAACAAACGGTATGTACCGTTGTTCTAAAAATAAGCTTTTGATAAAATCACTTTCAAGCGCAATTTTCGCTATTTTACAAAACCTTTTTCTATGCTAACACTTACTAATTCCGATATCATCATCATCATCTCAGCCGGGAATCGTCCACTGCTGGACAAAGGCCTCCCCCATCGAGCGCCAATAGGACCGGTCCTGGGCCAATTAATTAATTCCGATATATTTTTGATAAAATATTAACTAGTACTCCATACGCTTTGTTTGACGACATCAACAATATAGGAAGATATGAGTATTCAATTGAAACGTTCACATTTTAAAAATAATTTGAAATTTTTCATCGCCTTGTCTATAACAAATAATAATCAATAAAACGTCTATTTATTCGTGAAATTTACATGAGAATCTGTTAATAGATTTCAAGTTTATCGCGAACAGACAGACGCGGCGATGTGATTTTGTATTATATTATGTAGTGATGAAACCAATAAGTTTCTTTTTCCACACAACATAGCGTGCAAAGGTTCTGTGCGATCTAGGGGATGTGATTGCGCAGGCCGGGTCGTTGACCCTGCGCGCGCGCATCAAGCGCTCGCGATTTGCGATGCGCATGCGCCGAACAAGCACTGTTTAGCGATCGACGAACGATTGATTGCCAATAATACTAGTTAGATATTATATACATATTTATTTGAGTTATTTATGTGTGTAGGAATTGGATAATTATGTAATTGTTTTTCACTTTATTTGATTGGTAGAGCCAATGTTGGTTGAATCCAAATGCACAAGTTAATAAGCCGATATTTAATTGTCCGAGTAATAAATGGAATGGAATTTCATATTTAATGCTTTAATTAGACGTTAAATAACGTATATGCAATCCAGTTTTTTGTTTTATCCTTAGTCTCAATTAATAGTCATTTGCTTAAGAAAATTTTCCGAAAGCTTACTAATTTTCCTCTTGTCTAGATAATTTCTTGAAGAAGTCTACCTTTTTTATTGTTTATTCTATGACTAATAAGTTTGTTTTTTTATTGTTTTAGATCGCGAGGCGACATGGCGTCGCCACGACACACGCTGTTGTTGTTGTTGGCCATCAACTCCGTCGCGTTCAGCCGAGCAGGTAAGACCCTACGTTAATGACTTTATTTTGAACATTATTATACGATAATATACCATAATTGGTCATTAACTGGCAAAATTGGTGTTAAATAAACATAAACGTGTTTTAGTTTGTAAACAAATAACACATATTTGTATTTGTCCGTTTTATATGACAGTAATGTTAGCACATTTTCCCAAGCAGGTATATTTTAAGACTGGTAACAAGATTTAATAGATTTCAGTTTAAAATACCTTGGTAAAATTTACTTTTAGCCTAAAATGTGTGCATACAAGGACTAGGACTAGAATCGTGGTTATTTCATCAACGAAGTCGCTATAATTTATGATGATTTCCAATAATAAATATAACTATATTTAAATAAAACTTTCCATTACTGAGTAACTGACTGACAGACAACGCGCAGCTAAAACTACTGAACGCAAGAAGCTGAAATTAGACATGTATGTTCTACGGAGAGTGGAGGAAAGCACTAAGAGAGAATTTATGAAAATTTCACGCAAAGGGGGTGCAATTCCACGCGGTCAATGCCGCGGGCTAAAAACTAGTCTAGGTATAAAACGTGACTATAGCTAATATTTTATTATCTGTGGTGAGACTAAGTAGATAACCACGTGATGTGTTTACAAAAAACAAATAGTACCACTTCTGATTTATTGTTATGACACCAATTACAATAAAAGCAATATAGGAAACGTAAAAACTTGATTGTATAGATTGTAACTTGCTGCTTCGTGTTCGCGCTCACACAATAGATGTCCGACCACAAACACATAATATAATACTGACTATACACTATCAAACACAACCTATACAAGCTAATATTGCTAAGAATTAAAATAATAATACTTGCTAGAATCCCAAATCGACTAATGTACTTCACGTACCAAGTGTGTGTGAAAACTGAGCAACCAATTTAGATGAACTTTTGCTGAAGGATATCTTACACCCGGGAGAAGAGTTATGTAGCGGGTAGAAGTTTGTGTTATATGCTACGTTTTATCTGAAGGTTTTATATGAATCGTTTTATATGAATTATCTGAAGGTTTATTCACATTCATATGCTAAGATACCTATATATTTAATTAGTGATTCGATATAAACACTATTATTCAACAATGTTCAAGTATCGCTGCCTAGTAATAGGATATGTAGCTATCAGTTTATTTGGAAAATGTGAATATTCCGCGGCTACTAGCACTGATTGTAAAAGCTGATGTCAAAATATCTGCCATATTTCGACGGCACATATTAAGATGTTTTCCTCCTCCGTGATTTGAATGATAAATTATAATTTAGGATGAAAACGTCCGCGTTATATGAATACATGCGGAATTCATTGTGAATGATGAACGCTGGCCGCTACGATAGGTGGGCGGTGAATGCTGTGTCCAATCTGTTGTCCAACCTGTTACTAATGCTGCTTGTTCTTCTATACATTATATACGAGTCCTTGAATAATATGTGATACGCGTGTATATGTACTATTTTTATTTTTACTCACAAATTATTTTACTTAATAATAATAGGATTGCCGATATTTTGTCTCAGTGGCCAGCTACATTAAAATTGGCCAACTGTACCGGAATTTGTTTATAGTGACCAAAACATAGCCACGTTCTCTTTTGCATCACTCTCACAGCCCGTTAGAACAAGTGCTTTAAAACTGAACTGAAAAAAAAGACCTTAGCTAATTTAGGTACAAAACCGGCAGGTTCATGATCTCACCATAATATAATAATGTATCTTAGTCATGTTTAGTTAAAAAAAGTAGAACTTAACATTATATTCTTTGAACTTTGCCCTTTATCGCGTCACTACGGTTTTTACAATTAATTCTCAAAATGTTACTGACTGAATTTTGTTCATGTTCATCAATCATTGAAGATCTCGTCATCCATGTTGTCATTAACTATTTAAATTAGGATGAAATAATACTTATACAGTATACTTTTATGTCATTTATTAAATTCGTGTTGTATGTGTTCATTTTTACTCTCCTCTCAGTGATAAGATTGAAATAAACTATGATCATGCAAAACTGATCGCATGTTAACCACAATAAGTCGTTGGAAAATACATTAAGATGCAAATGTTAAGCAATAAAATCAAATATGATTATTAACAATAATAAATTACTACAAATATTATTCGTTGCTTCATTGTATACGCGACAGTTGATCATGTGTCGCTGATTAGACTATCAGACTATTCAGTATTTTTCAGAATTTTATAAAGTTTTTAGTACATTTTGCTACAAATCGTTATAATTTTTTTAATTTCGTATTTGCCCTAGACACTAATGTAACGCAAGAAGTCGTCTGGGCTATTAAGGCATTTGACATAAATCTTCGTACCTAATACATTGTGGCCTGTCTATGCTTTGGAAAACTGGCAAAGTTGCCGAAAAGGCAAATTGTTGTAATGTACACTTTGATTACAATAGAGTTACGTATTTAGTTGGTATCTGCAGATTTAATTTTCTAATCATCAAAACATTCAACTCACCCAGGTGCTCTATAAAAAAAATGTTAGGCATCAAATTCAATATACTGTCGCTCCGTGAACAAATTTTTCGAGTCGGTTAAAAAGAAATACGTAATTATAACAAACTCATTAAAAGTTCGTGTGTAAATAATAGGCGCGACAAATGGTAGAGATGTTCTCTATATCCTGATCAGTGTAACGTGAGAACCGCGTGACGTCATAGCCTTCAGATTGAGTGTGACTCACCTGTGCTAATAAAAACAGTACGACACACACGCACACTGTTTGTATATTAACACAAATAGTGCTATGAATTTTTGGTGTTGTTCAATCACTGCCTTTTAGAATTTTGCTTTCGAGCTTGCAATGACAGATTTGCAATTTTCCAACAGTATTTTCCGTGTAGAAAAGCTTTTAAAAGACATATTGATAAATAAAGTCATTAAATTAATACTAAAGACGAAAATTTTAAGTTTAGTAGGGTAGTAATCATATTATAGTGTGTTAATTCCGACATCAACTTCCATCGACATAACAGCCAGGGTGTTATAGTTCTTCTATGTATATTTGATATCTAATAAAGTTTATATGAACCATAGGATTTGACACCAAGAAAGAAAATACGCAAAGGTCTGCAACCTTTCATCAAATATACATTTGCCATATCATTTTTTTATAGCGAGTTAGAGTTACGACAAAATCATACAACAGGACTTTGGTGTTTTATCTTTCTATATCCATCTTTAATACTCTTGTTGAAACTTTTTGGAAATGACTTTATTAAACAGTTCATGATCGGAAATTCTATAAGCCTTTCAATGAAAAATTCTTTCTTTTAAATTAATAAGTGAGGGTTCATTCAAGCTTTAGTTTGTCAGCCTCACATAATAATATACTCAAGGAACTATCTCCTACAATAATAAGTCCAAATCCAGTAAGGCATGCTACACACACCACATTAAGAGTATGATAGCGATCGATAACGAGTGTGGTATTTCCCGGCGACGTCCGAGAAAGTGCAGCCGGCTTTATTTTCCTGTCGCCGTACACTTGTAAATTAGGAGTTTTACTACTTAACACGTTGCGAGTACTGGCTGAAATCATTGACCGACAGATTACACTTGTTTATTACGATATTAACATCGAGAAGCTCGCAAAGATATTGAAAAAATAACATTATTATGGCTCTGCAAAAATTTAAGGCTTGGTTTCTGGTTTTTATATGAAGCTAATATTTTCTGAAAATAGATCAAAAAATCTTTGAATTTCAAACCAATTTCGGAATTCACATGATGGAAATATAGAGTTGCAAAGCCAATCCTGTTCGACCCGGAAATCAAACTTAGAACCTTAATATCACCTTCTCTAATAAATTTTTCAAAAAAAAATTACTAGTCTCTTAAAAACATAAACATCAGTATAGGAAGACGCAACTAGCTCTTCTCAATTTGTACATTTTCTGTGATGATAATACCTACATGTTATTGGCCACGTCTGCTCTAGTTAGCCAGGGTAGGGGGTGAGAGGAGGGCGAGGGGGTGGCATCTTCTGAGGAATAGCAATCGAGTACGTGACGACAATGTGGAGTGCGAACAAGATAGGACACTGTTATAACGCCTGATATTGCCTTAAGGTAACGTTTATTTGACCTGCTTGTTAAAGAAGAATAACATTAGGTTCTAAGGGTGTATATTTCGTGACGTGAGGCTTAGTTAACAACAGCCGATCGATCTCTGAGTTTAATGTAGGCTTGCCGAGGTTCATCTGTGGATTGGTAGTATGCTGGTGTCGGTTTTAAGCCTCACCGGATGTAGCTGGATACCAGTATATAACATAGAGAGACTTCCTATCGGACCTCCACAACCCAGATACCTGGGTTATAACACGATACCCTTCGGTAAGACTGGTTGTCAGAGTTTCAAGCTTCTGACTACTGTTAATGACGTTCAAAATTCTTTGAAAATGTGAGCCTTCCGAAACATGGAGGAACTCGCTTTGTATAAGATGGTCACCCATCCACAAAACAAACCTCGGCAAGCGTACCTTAACCTTAGAGATCGATTCGCGCGGCTGTCGTTAACTAAACCACGAGCTTCTCCCACATGTCATCATCATTCACGATTATTATAATACCTAATATGACTACCTACCAAAAATACAAATTATTAATAGTCTCACAAAGAAACAACGTATAACCCCGATGATTCATTGCAAAACCATGCACAAACATAACCGTATAAAATATTTGTATGCTAATTATACAAAAAACGAGTTAAAATATTGCGCCTAATGAATGTACAGTAATTAAATTAAATCAGGACGGCCAATTAACACATATTTGACATTCCTGGCGATGTTTGACGAGTTATGCATTATATTAGACGTTCATATACACTAACTGAAGGTATTTTTTGTGTCTACATATTTTATTGTATTTAAGATATGAGATTTAATTTGATAATTGTATGGTAAATTATTTATTATATGGTAATAAGTGTTATTTATTAGTACCTTACTTATTTATAAATGTATGGTATTAATATCATACATAGATTATAAAATTAATGATCTCAACGTACTTTCAATAATCCACTTCAATCGATTCAAAGCTTGTGCAAGTGTAGATCAGAAGGCACTAACTAGGTTCGATTCTCGGCTTAAGCAAAATTATTGGCGATGTGCAAAATCTAGTTAATTTTCTAGACCATAAATCAAAATCCCTGGTCATCGCTTGAACAACTTATTATACGTCTACGTTTAAGGAATTATCAACCGCTCACCCATCTCTATCCTAACCGCATCTCAGATTACTTAACTCTCTAAGTCAAACTAATCAATGAATCACTCCAACAATCTGCTATTCTTAAACATATATAAATATAGACATATGTATGTAAGATCTGTCGATAAGACATTCCGAGAGATAGCGAGATGTGCACGGTCATTACAGCCTCCGGCCGCCTGCGCGTAAGTAGCGCCCTACTGTGGGAAAATAACGATATAATCACCATTGTCTCATTAATGATAATTATTGTATTTTTATCTCGTTTTACGATACTGTGCTGGTTGATTTATCGTGTATATTAAATGTAAGTCGATAATCGGTATTTGCGATTTCGATTGTAATAAAATCGATTAGTTAAAATACTTAATGCATTTGGTGTAGGCTTTAGAATACTGAGTTAACGCGTTGATTTGGTCTTAAATAAGAGCAGAGATTTTAACGCAAATGATAGATGAGGACAAACTTTAGTCGTAGGTATAAAGTTTTTGAAGGTTATGAAATCTGACTACACTAGGCTCTTGTTTATAGATGCTAAGGAAAAGTGACGGGAAATTCAAAAGAGATGTTTTAAGAGCAGCATACGGAAGAAGCTCCATAAAATTGTCTCATATATTGACCTTGCTAGTTAAATAAGCCCTGTCAGCTAGTCAGTAGCCTCTCTTTTAACGGAACAGGTCTAGCCAAATCTTAAATTCAGAAATTAAAGATGACACCATGAGATAATGCGATGGGAACTAATAAAGTGGCAGTGTGTTACGTCCGCGCGTCCGCTGAGTCACGCGTGGAATGCCGTCTGTCCGGCCGAGGCGCCCCGCACTCCGCGCACCCCCCTCCCGTGCCCCTCTCATGCCCCCCGCGCCCCGCGCCACGGTCTAGCCATGGGAATTGCATAGCACACATAGCTCGCCTAGTATGTGGGACATGGGATGGACTGATGAATTGATGAACTGATGTATATCAATCCACGTAATATTGATGGTAATGCAATTGGTGAGACCGTTTGCAAAGTTTGATCTAACTGTAGTTATGGTTTAAGTTTACTTACACTTACCCCCGGTTTCTGAGGTACATTTAACGGTAATTTATCTATTCAATTGCGTCAAAACTCGTCCAAAAAAGACGCTATTGAATAGATAAACTACCGCTAAATGTATTCAGAAACCGGGGGCTAGTCGAATCCAAGTGATTAGTTAGTAGTAGGATGCCAGTGTCTCGTCAATATGGATCGGATAGTCGTTGGACGGTTTTGACCTTAAAGAGATAAACGATAAGAAACAGCTGGCAGGATATTATTTTGAGGGCACGATCTTCCCTTGTTTTACTACTGTCTTGGTGTTCACTGTTCATGACAGTCGGAGTCGAGAGCGTACTCTGTTTAAGCACCGTTCATTACTAAAATGGTCACCCATCTAATTCTTGTCATCTGTAACGATGCTTTACTTGAGCTATTGTGTGAATTGCTTTATATCCATTGTGGTGTAGGAGTCTGTTTAGTTATTCTAATTCTCATATTAAAGTTTAAATGTTTGTCTTACAAAATGTGAGCTTTCAGTGTTAAATGTATCATGAAACAATGAGTTAAGTTAGTTTGATCCTAAATAAATAGTGAAAGCAATATTAAATACAAAAGGCGGTGTTGGCTTTATATTGTTTCATTATTTTCATGTTAATATGATTTAAATTAAATTAAACAGTCTAGATTTAGCCGACTGGTTTACTAAATTTCGTACAGAGGCAATCGAGTGATTTGTTTGTAGTTTCTGAAGAGATTGCTTTTAACATGACATAATATAAATATTTGCTTGTATAAATGACGTAAGTCCCTAACCCGCACTGAGCCAGCATGATGGACTGAAGGCCTAGCCCGTTCCTCGTTAGGGAGGAGACCTGTCCATCAGTGGGACAGCCGTGGGTTAAAATAATATGGTCAGCTTCTGTTTCGTCTGGTCTTTTTCTATGCTATTCAAGTTTTTCAATATTTTGGTATTGTAGGCTAGGTACTATGATAGAAGAATAGACTCATTTCAAGCTTTACATTTCAGCTTGTTCTTTATACGTCATGTATCATGTATGTAGTAATCTTGAGTATCTGTTATTACCTTATACGCTATACATCTGCTGTAAAAAGTGTATCTAAAAACACAAACACCGACAGTATAAAATATTAATTAGTTGTGAACAAAAGGTTCGCGAGCCAGTTGTTATCAATACCTGAATAATACTAAATATGAATGACCCCCGCTCTCGCGCAACAATCAGTAAGGTGAATGCATTTGCATTGCATTCGCAAGTTTTGTTCAATTTATTGGTTGTGATAATGAGGTAACGTACTGATTTTTGAACCTGATCAATAGGCTGAAACAAATACGATGTATGAATAACATATTGTGTACTTTTGCTTTATCCTGGGCCCACAAACTTCACCATGTCATTGGGTTTGGTTTTCTGTTTTTGCACCTCTAGAGGTAAAGAGAGAAACACAAGAACAAATAGACTGAGTTAGATGAATATTTGGTTATGATAATGTGTACTCACCTTAACACTTGTTTTTATTAGTTAAAGAGCTCATAGAAATAGTAAAAGCTTTTTCTTCTTGGTATCAAACAAGACGATTTGTATAAATAGAGCTGTTTACCGTAGCTGTCTTTGTGTCCGTCGATTGATTGCTAGTGTTGATATAAGGAACATGTATTTCTTTTTGTTTTTCGAGTTTCTCATTGGTGATGTGTTGTTTAGCAAACATTCGTTTTGTTACTGTTTTAGTCGTTGTTTAGTTGTCTAAATAAGTGATAGTGTATTTTCTCAGTATTCGTAATCGCGAATTTCCAGTATAACTATTCTTTTGTGAATAAGGTATCCTGAGGTCTATCCGTCTTCCTATTGTATCTTGTTAAATTGTAGTACTAAGTTTCTACACTACTTTACTTAACTGTCAACAATTTACTTTGTCATAATGTATGAATATGTGGGTTACCAATAACTTATTTATTTGTCTTACTTACATAATTATTGCCAAAAACTACCACCATAATAAAATACTATTAAGTTTATTCTCTATCCCTATTATCTACATTTTAGATTCACCTACAAATTCTCTACATCTTCTATCACCTTTCGTCCGGCTCTCAAAGACGTTGCCTAATGGCGAATACGTGTTCGTTCGTATCGAATGTGCCGCTGAGTCGAGCCTTTCAGAAGCAGCTTGTAGCTTGTAGAACAAATTGTGCACTACGGACTGTGCTTGAGAGCTGTAGAGCTTTAGGATTTGAATGTAGAGTATCGAGTGTGAATGTAGAGAAATATTATGTTTATGTATGGGTTAATTTGATTAATATTTTATCAGCTGTCTTTTTATTAATACCACAGAAGGGCTATTGTGTATCTAAGTTGACAACTATTTACAATCTGCTGTGTTGTACATTGTTTTCTCTCTTAGATTATTGCGATTAACACGTTACGTTAAAGCAGCAATGTATTGAATAGTGACCACCTATTTGACGTACACTAGTTGTCAACTGAGATACGTTAATACGGATACAGGTCACTACACAGGTACTAACATACACTATACAGGTAATAACCGCAGAATTTCCGGTGTTAATCTAAAATTTTTATGAGAAAAGTCTGATTTTAAAAATAGTGAAATGTAGTCGTAAGCTTATTTGTTGCAATATTTCGTGTCTGATAAAAGTGGAGACAAGGGCGTGTGCCGTATCGATCGTCCGTGACACGCCGTATCTAGTCCCTAGCGACACCGCCGATACCGCGACACTACCGAATAACCCACAATACATTGAAGCTTTACTACCAAAGTCAAGGATGTACTCAAGGTCGATGCAGCAATGGTTGTTAAAAAATTCAGCCGGCGTAATACTGCATTGTTTCTTGATAACTTCCGCAGTAAGGAAATGAATGCAGCAACGGAGTAGGAATCGATTTATTAGTAAACAACAAATGCAGTTTGATATCATAACGTTGAACCTTTCGCGTTGTTTGTATAACTTATAATAGGACACGGGATGTACGGTGATACTTTGTTTACTGATTGTTTTGCTATTTTACACTGTATACTTCCTAATTATTGATCAGTAGATTAAATGATAACATACATTTATATAACAGCACGTTTGTTATTATCAAAGGTGAAATCAGAGGTGTATGAAATATTTCTCCGCTTCGCAATTTATTTTGTTCACACCGGACACTTCAACAAAATTCGGTCAGCAATTAAATAAATTCAACACATAAAGAAACGTCCAACAATTATTCGTCAGGAAATCGGAATCGTGACTTTTAATCGCACGCAGCGTTAAAATAAACAGGTTGATACTCTGCAACATTTATCACACTACCAAAAACAAACAATTATTAATAAGTTTCATTAAATCAGTCAATACTGCTGAATCTTTCAATACATCAAGAATGACATAGCCACACATCATTATACATCGTCTATATGTATCGTCTATAGGCTATACGTCGTCCCGTCAGTACTCTGTGTGATGTGTTCAGTGTAACAATGACAGCGGTCGCTTGCATGACTCATTGTTTTCATTCCCATTGCTATTGCCAATCTTACTGAATTGTATATGTAGTGCAATCAGTTAGGATACCTGTGTTATAGTCTAAAGAGGTGCTTAGTAACATAGCTCAGTTGTGGTTATGTGACATTTAAACTCACACCATCACTCACTCTACATCAGTAGCTCGATTCTTTACTACTATCGACTATAGACAACTGGCTAGCTATCGAGAAGTTTTGACGGCTCAGAAATTATCTGAAGTTTTTTTTATTGTAAGAGAGACAGAGTTGTTCTGTTATCACAAACTGTGGGATATAATACACTTGATTCGTATTCATTCTATTTGAAAACCCGAGTTACGGAGAAAGAAAATAAATTTGCGAAAAATTACCATAAATCTTTTTTGGAAGATTGACAAAGACGTAGGAAATATAAATAAAAACTCATTAATTTTTCTGAGGATTTCTCTTCCAAATTGTATGAATATAGGATATCGGTAGGGTGGGCCTTAATGAAGGGAAAAGAGGAAAACTCGTACATTTTTAATAAACTTCGCAAAAGAAAAGGGGTAACGCATTTCAATTAATTTTGTTTGGTTATTTCCATGGTGTTTTATTAAGGAGTCGAATTTAATATTGCAGCCAGCTTTTATTGAATTAACCGTGATGCACCCCCCACAAAAGTATTAATTTATTTATTTAACATCATTAAGCATCTACCATCCAAAATGGTTTTCTTAAGATATTACATAGAACTAATATTATAGTACGTTTATTTGCGATCTTAAACTGAGTTTTCTGTACAGCACAATCTACGATTCGCAATCAGGCAATGAGTTCAACACGCGAAGTACTTATTGATTATGTCAGTAAGCCTATTTAATGTCTATTAGCCAATTTTAAGTCGCTTATTTTGTTTACCGAGTAAATTCTAATTAATAAAAAAGCTTAAAAGGGATAAAGGAAACTGGTATGTTTATCATCATCTAACTCAATAATTGTTACGAATATCCTCGACCACCCGCAATTGCCTTTCCACGAAGGCAAAGTAAAACAAAAATCAAATCCTGAAAAGTTCTGGGAAATTTTAACTTTACCGCAAAACACCCTTTGAGCGTATTAGCAGGCAATTTAAAACAAACCGCCCGTGAGCCAAAAATATGTGTTCCAAAATGAGCGTGCTCGTCAGGGGACTGACGGTATATAGTTAATTTGAAGGTGGATGTGAGTCGCGGCACAATTACCTGGGATTTCATCGGCAAGCGGGGCCAGGAGACCACTCATATACTTTGTAATTACACGCTAGAGGTGACAGCGTTATGAATCATCTTTTTTTCAGGGTTCGTGCTTAACATTTGAAAAGGAAATTTTAATGGAGGCTCTGATTTATTCCGTCCGTTTTTATGTAAAATATAAACAAGTTTAATACATGTAAGTTTTCAAAACTTAATTTACTATCTTGGATTACATTACCAAGTCCAGGTTTATTTTTTCTCTTTTTAATTGTCTGTAAGTAAATAAAACAGACAGACGTTACTACATAATAATAAAATTGAGTATTGTGTAAACATACACGCATACATTCTAAATGAAACTTGTCAAGAGCAGTTCAAAATCAGTTGATTGTGAACTCGGGGCGGGCGGCGGCGGGCGGCGGCGTAGCAATGAACAAACACGTAAACTTTGTTAGGCAGAGGACTGGGTCGTGATGTGACTGCTGATGCCAGACACTCATCGAAGTACTACATTGTATCATAGTATAGTTGCGTGACGATACATAAAACAAATGTATAGGTACTATTTAATTATCTATAAAATATAAAAGGGCTAAGTTTATGGTGTTCAACTTAATGTCGAAGTTGATGGAGCATCTTGAAAGCCTTTGACTTGGCTTAACAACTGTTAAAGGCCTGGTGAATTATATTCGGAAATCTTCAATACAATGAAAACAAAACGCATTATGTAAAAACTAGAGATAACTTAGAAAATTAAAAAACGTACGCTGAAAGAAAACTCTCACCTTACTTTGGTTAAGTACCATAACTTATCTAACAAGCACAAAAAGAATATCTCAAAAACCTCGCAAAGCAAAACATAGTAAAAAAACCACGCAAAGAGACTTCATAATACAACTCTACCAACAAAATAGAGCCACAACATAATTACTACACAATATTTATTCTCTAACGTGTAATAAGACGCTCATCCGCACGAATGTTCATTAGCCGACTCTACATCTCTACATAGAGTCTATAACGTCGGTAGAGCCGCGTGTAGACGGCTTTAATTAAAACATATTCCGGTAGCCGACAGCTCGCCCACTTCCCCTCGGCTCTACATGCTCTACACGCTCTACACACGGCTTCTTTGTCGTACAACTCTATTACCCTTTGGGTCCGTCTCTATTTGTCGCTCTATGATACTTGGAGCGTGGTTAGTTAGTTTTTAATGAGAGAAGCGGAGGTAGAGTGACCGTTCGGTTTATTTTGAGTTATGTAACAAATATAACAGTAGTTTGTTTATTTTGTTATAGACTAGATTAGAAGAGCTTTGTACAATATAGAGAAAATTAAATACTTTTTCTGTTTTTCATGTAAAAAACTTACTTTAGTGTTGATTGCTATATATGTATTCAATAACTTATCAACGTTTGCTGTTCAGATTTAGATACCTTTCAAAGGATACATAGGCTAAACTTAAACACTAAAAATATTTTTTGAAAAACTGCATCATTATAGCTTTATATTTCCTGTCGAGGCTTTTAACTAGTACTATAGCACTTCTAAATATTAATATATCGAAAGCTAATAAGCAACCTTTCCCAATACACTCTATATTTCATAATACAAGTAAAATCCATCAATACCGGCTGATATTGACAGTCGCGTTGAGGAAAATCTCGTTTAATCAGACACGAGAAGTAGAGCGTATTACGAATCACTTGGTACGGCTCTCCTTTATCAATGGAAGCCAATAAGGAAATATATTACAGCTCTTGTATTGTATCGAGAGATATTGAATACGTATTAGGTCTATATACAGAGAAAGATAAATACATGGAAATAAGCCTTGCTCGACGGTTTAGGTAGAGACTCATTTAGTATGTACGGGTAGCAAATATTGCTGAATGTAGAGTCAAATGTATTTTGGGTTATGAGTTTCATGTATCTGCTCCTATGAAGGGTGGATGAACTTCAAAGGTTAGTTTTTGAATACTACATAGCTTTAACAGTTGTGAAAATGTATCTGATGTTTCATAGACGAGTACGGAAAAAGTATATTATAAAAATGTAAACCGTTAACGCTGTGACTGTCTATATTATTGGCTCTATCATATCCTAATGGTATTTTTATTATCAATTGATCTACAAAACTCCCCCAAACAACAAATGATCTAGCTCTACATTGAACTCTACCTAACGACATCTAATACACGCATCCTCCCGATAACCGAGTTGATTAGCTCTACGAACTGTGTCACGGTGCGAGGTTAATACCCGTTTGGTGAAACGGGCCAGTTCCTCATCACCCGCCCTACATAGAGTTCAGCCGCCCGCCCTTCAAGCGGCCGAGGTCACGCGACCACTGACTCTACGTACTCTACATGCTCTACCGCTAATGGGTACAGCCTTCCGTTAGGTCGATGTGCAGTTAACCTTTGAATTAAGGTAACTACTTTAGGGTTAGTTAAGTAAACACTAATCAACTCTACCAGAGGTTAAGACTCTATTAAATAAATAATTAAGTTGTTATTGGTTTATTGGAAGTATCTAGTTTAATAAAGGTGACACGTTTAACAATGTCAATTATTTACGACTAGGTATTTATACTAACAATGCAAAATTAATTGGTGTTTTCATATTTAAATGTGATATAAGATCAAAAACTTGGACGTCTTTAACAATTCTTCATAATTTATGTAACATATAAATGATTTAGATCTTCCTATGTAATGAGAGACAAACCCTTGGCTGTAAATCAGACATGTTGAATAAATAAATCTTGGCTACAATTGAAAATATTTCAATAAAATTTGACAAAAAATTATACCATTACTGATGTCAGATAAAATCATAATAAGTTGTCTTTTAAAAAATGCAGTCGCAATATAATATTTACATAATTATGAATCACAGTATATGTTAAGCGTGTTCTACATAATGCGCTCGTAAATTATATGAATGGTAATCGATTGGATGCTCCGATCAATATAACAACGCATTATGCTCGTTATTTGTTATTTATTGCGTACACTCATTGTTTCATACCACTTTGTTAATCTGACACACTTGCTACTTCCTATAATAACTTAACGACAAGAGTTTAAAAATAAATAGTTAAGCTATTACTGGCCATCTACTGGGACATGGTCTCCTCCCTGGATGAGGGAGGGGTTAGTCTTACTTCAGTCTGTCTTCATCACGGTAGCCTAATACTTGCATCCCTTCGAAAAATCTAATACATGCAGCATTTCGTTAAACATAGTTTCCTTGCATTTGTAAAACTTGTAAATAATAACTAAGAAAGAAACTCATATCTTCGAAAAATTATGTATCGATTACCGATTACTAAGAATATTTCTTTTTGTGCCTTGCAAAGGATCTACTAAATGCAATTCATAAACATTTGTTTAGCAAAAATTTGTATATCTTCATTATATAAGTTCCGTTTTAAGATTTTTTGGTATTTTGACACGGGAGTAAACAGAGACTACGAATAACACTTCCGTTTTATTGCTTGATCAAAATAAGTCTTGTTTTTAAAAAAGAACCAAATAAAATGACAACAGTTTACGACATTATTTTTGTTAAAATTCAGGTCATAAAAACACCTGCATATATTGAAACAAGAAACAAACAAACATAAAATATATCATGTTTACATAGTTAACACACGTTGTAAGTTTGACACTCAATATTGGCATAGTTTTACGTACAACTTTACGTACACATACTATACATATACATATAGCAACTTGTAAAAAACATCACATATTTATACATATTGTCTGCCTCGTTGTTTATCACACGATTTTTATGAATTGGCATTTGCCATTTTTAACTCAGTAATTTTTTCGAAAAAATTGGTATTTTTATAAATTGTGGAAGTGAAATCCTATTACTACTATTGCTTCATCGTCTTTTATACAGTCACACTGGCTGGTAAACTATAACTCCATATCACAAAACAGTTGTTTGGTACTCAAAAAAATTTGGTAGATTGAAATCATCCCTTAACCGGTTAAGCACCTTTTAATTTTAGTTGAAAGTTGTGATGTCTAGCAGTGGATTTATTTAACTCTTTCCTGACTTGTGAGGTACAAATATTGCACACAGTGACCTTATTCACTTCAGTTTTATTGAGCTGATTGCATACAGAATCTAACGACCGTGCAATATGACGATCTTGAACCGATGTCGAAGCCGCTGTATACTTCGATGTTTTAATAACTACTAGACACTTATGTTGAGTGTGGTTTACATTGTAGAGCCACAGAAAATCAGTAAGTTAATCAATATAATGTACAATTTCATTCAGGTGAACATGTTTTTTATCAGCACAAGTAGTAATTAATCATTACACATTTAATTGAGTATATTTTCTAATCCTATTTAAGATCTTTTGATATACTTTTGAAACGGCTCATTTGTTACTCAAATGGGAAAACTATAGAACCCTTTTTACTCAGAAATCAAACTCAGGATTTATCTGACACCTATGTTTTCGTCTATCCAGCTAGACTATCGTCGTGTTAAGGTTACAAGAAGCAAAATACTATAAAATCCAATATAATTTTCTGTAGACCTCGCAAAATTAATGCTATCAGCATCATAAACACACAATCGTGTATTGAAACGTTCTCTATAATTCAGAGAGAGATTACAGATACATGGGCAATAATTACCATCACTAATCACTCTATTGTCACAGAGTACACAATTAAGCTCTAATACTCCCAGTTAGGCAATTACACAGAGTAAATAATTAACAGTTGAACATGGTAAAGCAATACACACTCAATTGAGCGAATATGTAGTGCGATGTGTTTGTAAACTTGCGCAGCTTCAGGATTACATATTAGTTACATAGGTTTTTCTTATTAGAAACGTGGTTAGTGGACTTGGCAGGGAGCTATTACCTGTGGATGCATGGTCGTGAGTTTGACTCCCATAAGCAAACAATATTTGCGTATCATACAAAGGCAGAGTTGCCCTGCTGATTAAAATCAAGAGAGGATACATCAGATAGAATATATAACAGCATAATTTAAAAGACTGCATCCACCAGCAATAGTTAGTAATAGTTTTATGAGCTTAGCTACTAATAGAGCAGTTTTCATACCGGGAAAATTAATCGACGTGTACAATTCACTTTTGCGAGCTAATAAATCGAAATTCATACAATTCTTTACAATTACATAATTTATGATCAATAATTATACAATAAATAATCTGTATGACGTATTCATTGTGCGATATTCATACAAATCGTTATAATTGTCTTATTATGTGTAACTAATTAACAATAAATATTAGTTCGGGCGTCATAATCGAGTTAATTGCTGTGACGTCACAATAGTTCGACGTAGAACATGCGTATGCGCGTCATGTAGGCGTTAGTATAAGAATACCTAGTTTTAGTTAGTTACTGAAGTTTTATTTGTTGGACAGCGTGAAGGATTGCAATAACTGTCACCTTGATATTGATAAATGCACCGCATTACTAGGTTTGATTTCCGGTTAAGACAATTTTGTAATGTGTTTTTGCAAGCTGCTGATTCATAAAATAATTCTGAGGTCGGATTTTTATAATCAGTAGTAGTAAGTAGTAATAGTAGCAATAAGCATCTGCAGTAGACGATAAATCATTATTTACCTCATCCACGAGTTGAATAAGGGAAATACTAATACTAAAATAAGAAGGTAGGAGAGTCCGAAGTCATTCGGATCATTAAGGCGGTTCAGCTTCTACCAAAAAGTTCAGAGACACTAATTCAAAATTGAACAAATCAATTTAATGTTGCAACAAATTATAAGATTTAGGATACAAAATGGCGCCTAGAAAGTGTAGTTATTACGTGTCGGTGATATAATAGTGATAAATAACTAAATGAAAGGTGGACGATTGGTTTTGAAACGTCGCGGTACAATTAGGACGGTAACTGGGCGTTTCATGCACGTTTGTATAGACCACTGAAAATATTGAAAGGAATTTATATTTTAGCAACAATATTGTAAAGTAAATTGCCGTGTAATGTGGGACTTGACGCATTTTTGATTGAATATGTTGCTTTCTACGTGCTAACGAACCCTCAAAATCAATCCGCTTAGTAAAATCTTATTTTCAGACAAGACTCTTTCTCCTGTAAGGTCTCTTTTAATGCAACATGCATTTTTTATGCACATTTAATAATCCAAGTTTTACTGACTTCCATGATTGTATAACAAAAGGTTCCAATATCTGATCAATATTCCTAAAATAAAATATTCATTTCAACATCAAAACGTTACAAAATGTCCCCCAAAAAATGGCAAGTGCAGTTGAAGTGCTGTTCGCTATTTAACAACTCGTGAACTTAGTCCCGGGCCTCTCATCTCGAGAGTAGTCGAGAGTCTCTCGTGAACGAGCTGCTAACGTCAAATCAATGCGACTAATTACCCTGAGGGTAGTTTTGTTTTTCGCGACAGCCGGGAGCCGAGACCCCTCGGCATAAAGCAGACTATTCATGTTACGCCAATCGGAAACGCGTGGAATCGTGACTGTCTCGACGGAACTGTCTGCGACTGTTGATCACGATGTTTCCCGGATCTGACAGGCTTTATGCTTGTGCTTTTCGTCGCGAAATTTTATTTATTATTAGGATCGTACAAAGAAGTTATGTCTGTAATATTATACTGAAAACATATTTGCTAAAATGTAAATTTGTGGACACAGCCTACCTCATTAGAATAACAGGTGGTATGTTATAATAAACCGTGAATCTTAACAGCTATTTATAGTAGGTTTAAGATCGCAATATCTTTGGCAATTCTAAGTGCTTAGCGCATCATACGCACGTGAGGAATATGATAATGCACTTGTTTCATAAAGTCTATTGCGAGTTGCAACGTTGCAACGCTCGTCGATTGTGCTTACTTAGTAATTTTACGGCAGTTTCATGCAATATCAGATATTGCTGGCTGGCAATAAGTATCTGTGTAAAGCAAATAGAATAAATAAGGTCATCCGATTTGTTCATCACAACAATATTTATGAACAAAACGTCTTTTCGTCATCAGAAAATACGTGCAGATTTTGTGAAATGGGTAATTCCCCTATTTCTTACTTGGTTTGAAAATAATGAAATAGTAATTTAATCAACAGTGATCATTAATGAAAAAAGTAATGATGTCCTATAATAAATTAGTCTAATAATGTATGACTAAATTAAGAGTAAGGAATTAATTGAAAGGAAATGTTCTAAATGCAGAAGATTATTGTCCAGGTGAGAAGATGCGTTATTCAGCTACAAAACAAAGCTTAATTCACGAAATGCACTACCGTAACTTCGAAAACCTTTACAACGCTACCAACAATGTTGGGAACATGGGCTACCAACAATGTTACCAACAATGTTGGGAACATTGTTGGTAGCCCATCTAAATCCTATTACAGTCGCAACGACATTTATCCGCACAACTGTACAGTACTGCGACAGTTGGCAAGCACTCGACAACGCTTTCAGTCGCGGCGTGTATGGCCAGCTTTAAGTGCCGCCTCCATTACCCGCGCCCTTTGATTTACGTTCCGAATCGCGATGAATGCCGCGCTTACACTTTTTATGTCGTTCTTTCTTGCTCTTAAGAGGTTTTATGCATTAGACCATGTGTGCTACAAAAATTACGATCATTATTTTGTTATAGAGTAAACAATCTCGTTAAAACGTGAAAAATCTATTCACGCTATAAATTCAAATGCTCCACGCGATGAGCAATGATGTTTTAACATTCTTCTGAAAATTTGTGCTATTCTCTTTTTTTTATCCTGTTGGATCAAATTATAACCAACAGCTAAAATATTGAAAACCATACTTAAATTATATTATTTATCATTACGGCAACTCAAATTCATATAATTCTTGTTTTACAAAATTGTTAAGGGTAAACAAAGTTACCCCGCACGAAATGGAGAATACAATAAGTTAATAACGGGAAGAAAGTCCGTATCCGTAACAAGCAAACGCTCTAAATGCTCCAATGTGTACTGGGCTTAAGGCACCTTTCGTTTGAATAAAGGAAATGACAGAAAGGTTTGCTCAGAGATTTTGACGTGACGTGAATGGGAGCCAAAAACTCCGCATTACCGGGATTACGCCGCGCTTCTGTACCAAGCTTTATCTTCTTTGTATTTATTTCAATGATCAAGTAATATTGGTTCATTGTGCCAATTTACCATTTGATGAATTGGTTTTTGCTTCCAACGTTTGTGTAATTCTATAGGAATACTGCCTACTAGCAAAATGTATTTTAAAATAAGCTGTACGCTATTTACTCTACATATTAAATATTTTATACTCATAGCATATAAGAAGGTATTATTGGCCCTATCTGTAATACACCTTCTCTAAAGATAACAGCGAAACTGACTATAACGGATCAAAGAAAGAGAGCCTACAAACATTTCGCTATCATCTTACAATGCTCAGAATCAATAAATGAACTTGGCCAACTCGGTATTATATTTCTAATTCATTTGTCTTGGGATTACGAAATTGATGCAAATTAACGACGACCTGCGCCGTCTCAATCATTGGCAATTCAAGAATTTGTTCCGAAGAGAGATAAAATCTAGGACTTTTCTTCCACTGATGATTTCATTTATATCGAGAACCGAAACTAAAGTATATTTTCTTTAAATATTATTTTTACCAAAAAGAAAATAGTAAAGTATGACTTCTTCTTAATATTTTTATTGAAACACGAAACGATTTTTATATTAAACGCACACGTGCCAAGAGTGTACAGAGCCAGAAAATTGCATTTCAAGAAATTGTTAACGAATACGTGTGGGGCATTGAAAACGAATTCTCTTTATATCTAGCTAACGTTAAACAATAACTTAGAAAGAATTGTTCCGTTCTTAGATTCAATTTGTACCAGTAATTTGGCCAACCATCGAGATTATTTCAAAGTCAGTCAGTTGCGGCGGCCGACTACCAGTCAAATAGCTACTTTATGAAATGTCAAAAACACATTTTACCATAGAAATACGACATAGTGACGCCACAGTGTCTTATGTCAAACAAATGCCTAATAAAATGTTACGAAAAATATTACACAGCGTGAGCATTTTGGATGAACCATTTAAGAGTAGGAGTTTAATAATTTTTTGATAACTCAGTTAACTACCAAGTTGCATCTTTGAATTGGTTTATCTGATCGTTCTAATTCTTCTGTCTGTTTGTTCCAGGTCCTCTGGGCCCACTACCGAACGTGACCAGCGTGGATCTCGGCTTAAAAGAAGGTAAGATTATAAAGAATATTTTTTTAAGAGATCGTGATGCTATTAATGGGAATCATAAGTCTTTTGTGGGTTTATTGAGGTCAGTTGCGACGTGACGAGAAGGTGGTTTTGACACCATTGAACTATATTTTTTTGATAGTAAGTAGTTTGTGCAAATTTATTTTTACTAAGGTGCAATGTTCAGGAGCTTCATGAGCTTCTACAACATGCAGGGCATGCAATGAGCAGTTATGTTGGCTTGCGTTGAACTTTAGCACATTTATTTGAGTGGTGGACTTGTTCTAGAAAAATGTCTTACAGAGTGAAATCATTTCCGGGAGATGAACGTTTCCTCGTATTTTTATTAAATTAAACATGGAATAAAGTAGCAATGTATTTAAGTGTATTTATATAAAAAAACTGTTTCCTAAGAAAAGCGCTTAGTTGTTATTACCCTTATTAACATACAAATCGTAACGTTTCAGGAAGCTGTGCGCTAGGTGACGTGGTGTACATGCCGGGCGACGAGTTCCCGGGTTCAACGCCGTGCGAGCGCTGCACGTGCACGGCCGGCGACGTGCAGTGCGCGCGGCAGGAGTGCGAGCCGCGGCCCGGCTGCAAGGCGCTGCACCGACCTGACCAGTGCTGCCCGACTTACCAGTGCGGTTAGTATAACGACAATGCATTAAAACTTCTACGGTAAAAAGAGGGGATTCTACAGGTCTTTAGCATTTGAATTAACTAGATCCAGCTTAAGCAATCCGTTCTACCTGTGTTCCTGTGTGATTATCTTTGTTGATGGCCAGCTCTCACTTCATGAACATTTAAGTGATGGAAGGTGAGGCTGTTGTAGATTGCTACTGTAGCCAAAAAATATCATAGTATTTATCGTATGTCATCTAATATTCAGATCGTAAACATTTTGATGAATTTCATGAATGTGTTGAAAAAAATACACAGACGTGGAAAGCTATGGGAGCGACCTTTGTCCAGCAATAGGCTTGAACTTGTACACAGAAGTGGAAAGCTATGAGAGTATGCCCAGCAGTAGAACGACGTAGTCTGGTAATAATTTAAGCCTTACAAATGTTTCACATTCTTAACATGAAGTTTAACAATATTCCAGAATGCGAGCAAGAAGGTCGTGTGTACGGTAACGGCGAGAAGCTGGTGGACCCCGCGGACCCGTGCCGCGTGTGCTACTGCCAGGGCGGCGAGGTGGTGTGCCGCCGTATTGCGTGCTTCGTGCGGGATGACTGCACGCCGCGCCTCGTGCCCGGGCGCTGCTGCCCCGAGTATGATAACTGTCCATTGAGAGGTGTGTATTGTTGACTCTATTTGTTGTATTAACAAATGATTCAAGAGTTGTTATTGAATTTGAGATACATAAAGTATGCTTCTCTGAAGGTTCAGTAGAACTGCTAGAGGATAATTTGAGTATTTGAGTATTGTTTAGACTTCAATATAGAGCCAAAGCAAATCAATTATTTATATTCCGAACCATTTTTTCTTGAAAATTATGCGTTATTATATTTTTCTTGTATTAACTTAGCCTATAATATTTTCAGGCGTGACCAGTCTGCCAGGAGTAACACCGATTCCCAACGGTTCACTGCTTGAGAAAATTGAAACTCCTTCAGCTCCAATCAAAGAAAACATCAAACCCGAAATCACCATCAAGGAAATAACTCCTGTCTCTGAGATCCCCGTCATCACTGAGGTTAAAATAAAGGAGATCCTTCCGTCGCCCAGCATCGAAGTAGCCGAATATTCGTCTTCCAAGTCTCCACTGATCCCAAGAGAAGCCACTTCTGAGAAGAACGTCAAGGAATCTGACTCTAAAACTGAGTCACCTTCCGTCGTTGAAGTACACCTCTCGTCACCGGTCGCGTCACCAGAGTCCACACAATTCACTGACTCAGAGAACAAGGATGTAGACTCACCACCCTCTAAAATTAGCTTCTCCACGCAGGATTCTAGTTCTATATATCCTTCGAACATCCCGATCGTAGCAACCATGGGAGTTTCTCCTATAACAGCCGAACCATTCCCAATGGCTACCACAAAAGCGCCAATAATTGAAGAAGAAGATACGTTCGATCATAACCCGGCCTTCCCTCCGCTGCCCGATGACTTCGCGGTTCTGAGGAACCAT
Source organism: Anticarsia gemmatalis (assembly GCF_050436995.1). NCBI lineage: Eukaryota > Metazoa > Arthropoda > Insecta > Lepidoptera > Erebidae > Anticarsia > Anticarsia gemmatalis. Next base: position 358,046 of record NC_134748.1, on the reverse strand, counting down.
GATGACGAGCTGGTACCAGAGCCAGTGGTTGACAATGAACACGTACCGAGCCATGATATTGTAGCTAGTGCGTTGCCTTCTACTGAAGCCGAGGTTAAAGAACCTGAGCCACTGACAACATCTACGACTAAAGACCTTCCCGACACGACGACTACAACCACAACTACCACGACACAAGCGCCTACCACCACACAAGAGATAACAACTCCACAGCCAGCAATTAGCACACAAGATCCTTTCAAAGAAAGTCCGATGGTAAATCTAAGGTCGGCAATACCGACAGAATTGTTAAATACAGCGTCTTTGGTGCCGGAAGAAGTTAACGCCAGTTTAGATGAGACAAGTAGTACGTCCCCTGATGATACTACACTCGGAGCCGTCACTACGACTGAAGCACCTAAGAAAGTGGAAGAAATTGTTACTGAAAACGTTGAAACTACAACAGAACTTAAAACTACTACTCCTGAAATTAAAACGTCTTCCGAAGAAATTAAAGTATCTTCAGACGAAATCAAAACAGCAACAGACGAACCTACAGTAGTTTCAGAAGAAGCAAAAACGTCCTCTGCGTCTAGCGAAAGTGCTACACAGACGCCCGAACCAGAAAGTACCACTGTCAAGGCAGAAATCGAGGCAGAAATGACGACAAAACAACCAGAACAGACGACGAGTGAGATTGCAAAGTCAAACGTAGCCACCGAGGTTACATCGCAGACTGAGTTGAGTTCCCTCCCCGTTGAGACTAGTGATCAAAACCCTCCTGAAGTATCTGAACAGACAACTAGTGATAAAGCAAGTCCATCTACTATTGATCCTCTCACCACCAGCTCTAGAATACCGTCGAGCAGTTCTGAAGTTATAACCGTATCCAGGGCGGCTTCTAATGAAAACATCGGTTTCGAGAATGTTGAGACAACGGAATTTATACTAACATCGTTCGGTTCCTCGGAAACAGCTACTGATGCCGTTGAACTGATTAAAATATCTGCTGATCCGCAAAAGAGTGCTGCTATTATTGATCCTAATGGAGGCAATAAGAATAACAATGCGCTGACAGATCTTATTAAGCTGATAAGCGACGTGGCGTCTATGGGCGACCACACCGACGAGCCAGATTCTTCTGCACAGCAGACTACTACAGTTACCAGCATTTCGGACTCTGAGGAACTGATTCCAGTCAACGCAGGCTACAAGAGTAAGAACAAAAACTTCAACCAGAACTCTATAACTGAAATACCTCTTAAGAGCAAAATTTCCAGCTCTGTGACTAAGCAAAAGGTTGTTGAAATTGAGGACGACGAGTCTGAAGGCGTAACCGACTCACCGCCGCCTTACGACAAGGTAGAGCCGACCACGCGCCGACCGATAATTGACAACGTGTCCGACGACGTTAATATCTCCGACAATAAGACCGCTAAGAAGGACATCGAGATCATCACCCAGTCGTATGTGCCGACGATCAACAGGCGGCCGACCAAAGTTATCATGAAGAAGAACAACGAGAAGCCAGCCTCTAACGAGTCAACTGTAGGATCCGCGTCAGTCGAGACTTCGACAGATAGCAGCGTGTCTAACGAGAGCCCTATCCCGACTAGCGCCGAGAGCAGTGCGTCGGCTGAGACGAGCCCGGCCGTCGAGTCCAGTGGCCAGCTCGAGACGAACGCTCCGAGCGCCGAGGTGGAGCCCAGCGCAGAGATAGACACGAGCGCGACGACCGCGCGGTCAGACGCGGAGCAGTGAGTCGTCGCCCGCGCTCAGCGCCACGTCGTCGATGGAACCTCAGCTAATCAGCATTTTATAGAGTAAGTTTCGTTCTTGAAACTGTAAGTTAACGTAGAGACTATTAGGTATATAGGCATATGCGACCCTTTCGGAATCGATCATATTCCTCGTCAATTGACCGCCCGGGGCGGGCGTTCCGCTCCTGGCTATTTATATTTCGTAACGTAAGTAGACGGCCGGGACCGCCGGCCGAATTTATGTGTATTAGCTGGACAAATTATTTATAATACATTAGCGGTAGGAGCGAGCCGTCAGGCCGCGTTGTGTCAAATCGCGAGGCGCGCCGGGGCTCCTCGCGTTAGCGGATAAGTTATTTATTTGTTTAGTGAGAGATCGTGAGTAGAGTGATCGATAAGTAAGCAACCAAGCTAGTCAACATGTGACAGTGCCGGCGCACGCCGCACCTCGACGCCACGTTGCCATTACTGCTAGCTGTATTTAACGAGGACATGACTTCCGCAGACATTACCTGACAACAAACATAAACACACACAAACACAATACATACACATTCCGCATAGACTTAGTTCCTCGTCGAGTGAGAACATATTGTCACTAGCGCCATCTATATCATATTATATACAATTTGGTACAAAACGAATTTGATATTTAGTATATTGCCAACCTTATGAAAAGTTTAGAACTAGACGAATAGTAAATGTGAACGCACATACATTTAATTTATTGCACTTTAGTGGCGGTGTATAGCGGAGTGAGGGGATGATGTACGGATGTAGGGGATGTAGAGGGAGGCTCAAGCGTAGGGTTAACATTAATTTATTGTCAGTGTGTTTTATGTCGTGTTAGTTTCGCTAAGTTCGTTCGTTTGTATTGTCTGCTACGGTCGGTTCATTAGTTGTCTCCTGTAAGTGCCGCCGCACACGGGCCACTGCGCGGAGCGGTGCACAGTGGTCCGTGTGCGGCGGCATCAAGTGCGGCTTCTTGCTCCGGAAGACTGTCACTTTTCCCGGGCAATAAGCGCACATGCTCACTGTATTATTTAATTATTATTAATAATTAATTAATTATTGTTTTTTTTACAAATAAAAGAAACCTAGACTGATGATTTGTTTTATTTTCTTTGTATCCTACATACTAGCAAAACACATCATATAGGTATTATAATGACTATAATTACAAGTTTAACCAAGTTGGTAACGAAGTACTTGATTTTATTCATATTTTGCTCAACCTACAAAAATGTCTCGAAACAGTAAAATTTCTACCAACATAGCATTTTTTTTAATCACACCAAACTACATGTTTACCTTTACACACGGTCATATGTTGTATATTTTAATCGAGTGACAGTAATATTGGTTGTCAAAATTAAAAATAGTTCTTTGAAAGTACGCTAGAGGCGCTGCTGAACTCCTCATATAAAATGTCTTAATTGCTGGCACATTGTAGATAGAGAATAGCCTGTTACGTCAATTTATATAATAAGCAATTACTCGGTCTATTGACCATTAAAGAATTCTTCAAATGCAATCTAGTATTGTTCAAACACCAGTCAGTTATGTTGTCTGTGCGTCATCTAAGTCTATATGATAATATTGAACGAAGCAAAGTGTTTGATGAGACAACCGTCATGTTTGCTTCTCAATACAAATATACACAGGGCGAATCATTATTTCATAGGTACAGTTAATGTGTTTTATCTTCACTCGTGCTTCTAATACCTACATAAAACGTGAATCTGAATAGGTAAGTAGTATGTAATTTTGAGACTGACTTGCTTTTTTTTATTAGTTATTTAGAAAAGTGACATCGACAGTTTCGCACCTACCAATGTTCAAAATATCAAGGGGTTAGTTTTCGCATATGACTTTTTATTCACATGTAAATGTATAGCGGTGCTGTCTGCCGTCTGGCAAGATTTTTGATTGATTACGCAAAATAAGTTTGTAAAGAACGTAGCAAGTAGCGTTCTAAAGATTCGCCTATTTTATTGGGGAAAAAAGCGTGATTTTATGTATTTTAATATCAATTCATAAAGAATCCAACTCTATACCATTGTTTTACACGGCCTGTTATATTCTGTAAGTGTTAATATACTTAATTATACCGGCTTCATAGACCTTTAAAAATGACAAATTAAGTAGCATTCAAAAGTATAGTAGGCTGATCTTTGAACAGACACTTATATAAAGTACACATTACACGTATGACAGTGTAAAGGCTCTTGATAGGCTCAGTGGTGGTGAAGTGGGTCGGGTGCGCTCCCAACAAGGCTTCGACCTTCGGCGTGAGGCAACGCGCCATACACAGCACGAGACAGGTGCAACGCACTCACTGTGCGAACCAGTTGATGATTTACATTATGTGGACTGTTTAATGTATGATTGATGATTGAACAAGGAGAGTATAGTATAGTCATATAAATAAGTATAAATTTGAGTTGTATATGCTGAATACGTATAACGCATTCACTCATTTTAGTAAACTTATGATATGTTTCTTGCACGTTTTTATTGTCAAATCTCACTCAGATGAAGGAGTACCAGTGCATGGAAAGCGATCGAAAGTGTTTGTGCAGTAGATAAAATGGTTGCTATTACGATTTTATGGCGCTAAAGTAAGTGTTGTTCACAACTGGTTGGGGAAAAATATAAATGCCAGAAAGAAAGACTACGACGATAGACAATTACAATGTACAACTTGGATCCACGATTTTTGAAGCAAGCCTCAAAAAACGGCTTTCAGGATAACCAGCTCACCTAGCTAGATACTAAATCATTTATTTAATCAGTGCCTATTCTTTATTAATCTATATGTTAATACTCATATTATTATAGTAAGCAGAACGATGCAGCAAATAAGATGGAAGATAGAGAATAATAACATTACGGAGCTGATACAGGATTCTTTTATCCTACAAAATACGCGGGATCGGGGTTTAAACAAGAAAAATGTGATTTCATAAATAAAGTCAACGCATATGAAGAGTATGGTAGTCTCCAGGAAAACAGTTAATTCCCGTATAAATAATAATATGCATGTTTCTAAAACATCGTCATTTTCTAAGGTTTTATTGCACTGTACATACTTAGTTGTAATATTAATAGGCAATGTTTGCAGATGCGCAGTATGTTTGTTTTATGCAACGTGTTGCTAAATTCATAATGATTATGGTATTGGCATTGAGGACGGTTGCGAGACAGTTTTCAATGCCAACTGTTTGAGCTACTGTCTATTTTATTACTTGAATGATGTTTGCTTTAGGAATCTCTTCAAAGTTATGATTCTGGTTGTTGGGCTTCTTCTTTATGAGAAATACCGGCTAAGTACATGCCTAAAGACATCCCGCGATCTTCTTAAGATTGTTTTTATTTGACTTCAAATAGTTTATAGTTTTCTGTAATTATTGGCGGTGGTGACAGATTGTAGACAAATAGGTGGTCATAAATCATGACAAGTTATTTAACAAAGTAGCACGTACTATGGAAATTATCAACGTAAATAGTCTTACATTTTGAGCGTTTTTTTATAAATATAAATTAGTAGTACATTTATTATACAGAAAACTTTTAAAAAAATTACTCACCTTTGGCAATCATCTTCATCAGGAACTTGACCTGAGCAACGTTGCTTCACTCTCACCTGCGCGGCGCCTCTCTAATATTAAAATAAAGCGTAATTACATACAATGGATGACAGCCAGTCATACAACTCATAAATCATCAACAACTTGGTCAGAGAGTATTCACTGCGTTCAGCGTATGAAGTAACACAATGTGTTCCCAAATAACAATAAATGCATCTTCTTCGTGTTTACTTAGTACTTAAGATATGAGCGGAGGCGATTTTATATACAACAAGCCGCTACTATAGCTTGTTTTCTTTAGCACATGGCTTGGCTAGAGGTAATATAAATAGGGCAATAGTCATGTGACAAATACAAACATAACATTGTTGGTTATTCGAAAGAAAATATTTTAATCCATACCAAGTAATAAAATAATGTAATTAGTATCTGACTCTGTACAAACATTTATTTATATGTATCATTCCATCATGACCACAAATGATTACTTACGCATATGCGGAAACAACATCGGCAACGTCGCAAGGCTCGCGACACTGACACTTCACGCAGCGTATGTATTAACTACCTAGGTCTCAATTCTCTACACTCGATACTAACGTCACTCTACAGAATACTATAAACATTGCTATCGAGCTACTCGATAGAAAACGACAAAAACCCGCCAGGGAATCGCGAACTTTCAAATATCGTCAATTTAACATTTAACATAAATCGGAAAAGAAAAAAAAAGATTCGTTCTGAAAATTTGTTCTCTGAATTCAATTTAATTAGTAATAATTGTGTATAAACTAATTTAAAAAATATATATTTTACAGTGGATAAAAGATAAACATTGAAGGAAATGTTCTCATAAATCATTAGTAAAGTTTACGTTAAACCGTATTAGGATTAATTAGGAATAATAAAAATGCGTCCATAATATTTAAATACTTATCATAATTTAATGTTGTTCAACGAAACATTAAACTCAAAAAAAGAATCAGCGTCTATTTCTTTTGCATTCGTTGAAGCAGGCAAAGGAAATGATACTCATACAGCCTTTAAATAAATTATTGTATTGTTTGGTAGATGATGGCGCCATTGAAGAACATAGTTCTTGCAAAAATACGCTAGGGGCGCTGATCATATTTTCGAACACAGTTTCGGTATCGCTGTCTCTTATGTGTTAGAGCACGCGTGACGTATGTATTTGTTGGAAGAGGGCACGGTTACTCAATGCGCGTGCGCAGCGTTGCGCAGCCGACCTCTGCCCTGACCCGCGCTCGCCTCGCTGCGAACTAACTCACACTCGAGATACTGCGCGCTCTGAACTTACTAAACACTCTAATGGCTCTTGTAAAAGTTACTATAATGAAAATATAATATGTGTCTTTCGCTCTTCAAAGTTCTTATTCTTCTTTAAAGAACAATATAAATCCTCATATAATTATGTAGTATTCCGGACTTTGGTAACGTGCCAGTTATATGGCAATAGCAATAGACTCGCCCCCTATTACATGGGACTGACATAGTTAATAACAAAACGCGGGCGTATTTCATACTTCTCGGCTTTAAGTGTATAAAATTTGTGATATTTTGTAGGCTCGTTTGTATCTGAAGTGAGAAATTCAGTGCGTTTAAAATTTAAGAACGAGTCTACCGACTTACCGTTTTTGAGAAGATGAAACTTATTCTGTTATTAAGGAATATTCTTTATTCGAATATTGTGTGTATTAACATAGATAGAACTAGTTAAAATTATAGATAATGTAAATAAAATCAATAGAAATGAAAGCTAATATAGAAAGTCTTATTTTGTACAAAAAATATTCAATGTTCTAATATTATATTTTGGCACATGCAACATTTAATATACTTAAACAAAATATAAAATCTATGCTAATTTACACATTTAATATATTTTAATAATTTAAACAAAAATCATGTGACATTTTAAAACATAATATTTTAAGTGTAACTTGTTTGTTCTAGTAACCTTCTAAAATTTTGATTATTTAAAATAGGCATACAGCTCTAAATAAAACTTATAATAATTTCGTAATCGGCGGTCCTGTTTGACAAGACGTATGGATGTGAATGAAGCAAGGGAAGTTTGTAAGGGTCGTACCAAGTGGCGTTCTTTGGTCTCTGCCTACCTCCATGGGAAAAAGGCGTGATATTAGCTATGTATGTATAATAGTTTCGAAAAAAAGCTTAAATATATGTGAGTCTTTTGTTCAAAATCTCGTAATTCTTAGAATCCAAAGTAATTATAGATGAACAAACAGTATTAAATTATGAGTGTAACGTGCGATTGCTCCACGGCGCGGAAACTGTGAGATGTACACAAGTTATTCACTGCTGTATTACATTATTATTGCAATATTATACGGTCAACATCAAAACACAATGTAGACATTAACAAAATGAAAACTCCTATTCCTCGTAGCAGAGTCGTAAGGTCGTAAGGATGAAAATGATAGCTGAGGCAAGAGGCCTAATATATACATATCATATTTTTTGGCAATGAAAATCTATAATTCGACTCTTCAGAATCTCTGCATCTGGCATATGTAGTATCATTGCTGAAAATAAGCCACCATTTATTTCATGAGAGGACAATCAGCTGAACGGCAACTTTGACCCACCGCCTACGTCAAATTATACAATACACCAGTTTTAGTTTCAGAGTTCTCTTGTTGACTGTACGCTAAGTGCAAATGTCACACCTAGTTGCATTAGTTGCAGTAATTGCGACACGATGGGTTGCAAATTGAAGGCACTGCTCCATCTTCACACATTAGGCGCTAAACAGGCCGCTGAAATACATATTGTTGTTGTGTATTATGCACATAGATGTTTATAAGACGATCTTGTTATTTCTAATAACAACCAATCGACTTTGATATGAAGTTTGAGTTGCAATGCAAAAAGCTCATGTCTTAGTAGAAAAGAGTGAAAATGATGGTGATATGATGACGTTGTTGCAATCGCCCTCGTAAAGACCTGATATGTATGATGTGACAAGCGATTAAGGGTTTTAAAACCTTTAATAAAAGTGTTCAAGACCTACACATAAGTAGCTTTTCCGAGGGTGCGGGAGTATGTTATCTTGTTTAAACGTAGGTAAAAAGATTATTTGTCGAAAATACACCTAATACTTACTTTTTGCCGATCTTAATAAGTAAGACTATATTCAAATAATTGCTTTTTTATGTATATATTTATGTTCATTGGTTATTCCGCCACTTGTGGACGGTTTTTTTATGATGTTGTTGTTGAAAGATAGATTAACTACAGCAAAATTACTTAATCCATTGTTTGTTCGGTGACCGGAGAACGCAATACGTGCTTGCATTATCGCTGTATGTGGTAATGTCTCAATTGTAACCAAATGTTGTTTAATTGCACATTGTATAATATTTACATTATTATGCTAATGTTATGATTTAATGCGAAACTATGCATGGCACAGTAAAGCTACATTGCTAACCTTCTGCATTTGCACCATTGCTACCTTTGCTTTCTTTACTTCTTTCTTTAAGAAAAATATAATTATACTAACAATAATAGGTTTAAAAAATCATTTGTTTGTCCGTCTTCCACAAAAAACGGCTGAACGTATCTACAATTTTTATTGGGTAGATAGATTACACCCAGGAAAAGACGTAGTCTACTCTCTCTTCGCAAGTGCAGTTCAAGGTAAAATTAAGTTTGGAGTAAAAATAAACTGTTCTACATGAATTTTCACTTGCAATCTTCATGCTATAAATCTAGATAAGGATTAATCAGTGAATTAAATACGTACAGTATGTAGTATATAAACATTATTAACGAGCCTACCTTTCACATTTCGACGTTGAAGTAAGAGGCGTAACTAAGTGGTGTCGTATTACCCTGATACTTAAGTGATTACACACGTATCTGATAACTGCTCTGTAAAATATGGAGACAATTACACATTTTACAATGTAACTGAGTACCGCGGAGGTCTACAGAGGGAATTACGAATGTAATTGCAATTGCAGCTGTTATATTCAATTGCCCAGTGGGATAATAATACTGAATTGCCCTTTTTGGACCTGTCATTATTTTTATACAGTGATTGATGACAAAATAACATATTATATTGTCAAAATTTAATGATTTTGGTTAAAGAAAATACTGTATATGTAAGGTTTGCTTGTGAAAATGTACATATATTACAGAAAATAAGTTGGTTCATTTTTTTGTCTGAAACTGGTTTAGTTATTTCAGACTGGATGTTATATTTTAATAAGTATTGTTACTACTATACAAGATTCTTAGATAAAAAAACAACAGCATGATTATCGATAGGACATAGATATAGACAAGTAATTTTGTATTATAAATAATTACGTAAATAGGTGCTCGTGAGCAAAGTCACGGCGAACCACTGTGTTTGTTGAATTATAAGCAGAAAGTAAGTTGCAAAGACTAAGCCCAGATCGGACAATGATCTTTTTTTCTGCAATTTGACGTGATTAAACGAGTGTCAATTTATTTAAACACTGTCGATAAATAAAACCTAAGTAGTGTTATAGGTCTCGGATGACTTGAGTCCACCGACTACAGATTGCTAGTAATCGATTTCTCTATTCGGTTAGTTACACTGAGTTTTCCTCTCTATGCTTGTATAAAACGTTTAACACAACAGCGTTTTTCTATATTAACTACTATCTTTTAACGACAACCGGCTAGCTACAGAAAAAAATGAATGAAAATCTGGACAGCGCCTCTAGCAGGCGTAGTAGAAACTATTTTTGCAGTACATTTTAAATGTCAAACTTTTGGTACACATTAGCTCCGACTGTAAAAATGGCGCTTCAGATATTACCTAATGTATTTGAAACTAAAGAGCCAACTGTGAGCTTTTGCACTTTATATAATGAGCAAAAAGTGATCGATTAAATATTTTGGAATATCGAATGATCACAATAATCGATTCAGCCTGAGATATTCTGGTCGAATGTTCTAGGCTTACGTAACAAGTGTTAATATCAAGTAAGGCCGGTATTTTAATGTTTACTAGAGATCCTTTTATTTCTATAAATATTTCATGAGTTATGCTAGATCTTAGCTCATTAAAAAGTTAAGCAGGATGCGAAATATTTGTGATCACGAATAGACACAAAATCTAGTTTTGTTCGAGTTATGGTTTCCTGTTTCGAATTATTTTGTTTGGTCCGAAATATATAAAATATAATCCGTATTTTATAAAAGCGAAAGTAAGGATTTGTTTTTGACTCTTATACTTACAAAACGTGTGAATCGATCAAGATATTTAAGAATTACATGACTGTTCTCTGTCCTCGGTGAAAATGCTTTATGCACCGTATGCCAATTGTCGTGAGTCGGACTGCCAGCGGACGAGCCGGACCTGCGATGAGGCTCAACTATTTTTAATTAGGCAACTCTAAACGTGGTTTTGGTCGCCACAGCGCTATCATTGCGTCGGGAGGTCGTGGGTTCGATTCGATTTCGGGTCTGTTTATACTATGTGACCGTTGTTTCTGTGTTTGTAAACGTCCTCGCGACACGAGAGCAATTCGTAGTACGGGGCCTTTTAAAAGAAAAAAAATAGGCATTCTTGATTTGTAAATGGGAACGAAGACGACGAGGGTTTCGTGAAGGGGTCGCAGTCCACTTGATATACTTAATATATATGTTAGTTTGTAAGGTATATATCTATGAGCCATTGTAGCTTGAAAATAAAATGATTTATTATTTATTATTATTATGTGAGTCTTTACCACATCTCGGGACTATGGAGTCCCGGATTTTTGGAAGGCGTGCGTGGGGCCGAAGCCAACACGTAGAGGCCCTTTTCGACTGCTTTAATATTTCAAAAATGTATGTTATTATTATTATTAAACTCCATCGTAAAACTCAAAGGGCACTTTGCATTAACGCATTGTTGCAAAACCTAGCGAGAGTGTTTCAAAGCGAGGCGATTGTTGGTGCGAACATAATTAAGTGCAGTTCCGCCAGTGTGCCTTAAATTATGCGCGAGTTGCTTTGTTACCGCAACGTTGCGGGGACACTTCCTCGTAGGACTGGTGAAATGAAACTCTGGCCATACATATGTATGTCTATACTATTACTAGTTGAAGTATAGAACTATGTGACAAAGGCAAAAGAAAATTGGGAGACTGTGGGTCTCTAAAAACATATAAACCATGATATGAATCTTCCTTATCTCAACAAACAGTTACTTAATTTATGAAACTTTCGTGTTGCATGTTTACAATCTGTTATTACCGAAATAAACGACAATTTCCTTTTTACCTTTTATTTGACTTGACGTTTTGGCACACGAGTTCACAGACTGATTCTGAATGATGTTTGCACATTTTTTGGCATAATATGCAAAAGATAATTGCTTGTTGATACATATGTAACAAACATAATTACATACTTAATTATTATTCAATTCAAAAGCATTTAATTGTTATTCAATCATAATTTGTATTCAAATCCGGGTCGTTGATATATTAAAGGATACCATATTCGTTTTATAACCTCTGTGTTCTCATTACATACATATTATATTGGTTGTGTAAAATTAACCCCTACCAGAGAGATATCCTTTACAAGACATCATAATCAAACTTCATATTTCCTCAAAGAAAATCTTAAATAACTACTTTTCTCATTCACGTACCTATGCAACACTATTTTTAGTCATGAACACTAAATACCATTTGCACTAAAGAATTTCTAAACAGACTTGCAATTCCCTTCTACTATAAACTCGGCAAGCTATCAAAAATTGTTGAATGAAGATCTGATCAGCGTATTTAACAGGTTTCTCAATAATCGTTAGTACCCACTGTAAAGGTTTTGGCACATTTACATGACGTTAAAGAGCATACAAAAAATCTGCATTTGGATTAACTTCACTTGAAATCATGATTGTACCACATTTATCATCAAAATATAGTGTTTCCCTTCCGCTACAAGCAAGGCAGATCAGAGAGCGCAGTATCGAGTAGCCACGTGATATAACAGCCACCCGATAGCTTCCTGGCGCGGGACCTGGTCGACCAGCTGCCGACCGCTAAGGGCTAACACACGTAACACGTATTAACATAGACTGTGATTTAACAACTATAATATATTCTGGAGGTATATATAATATGTGTAGTATCGTGTTTTGGTTATATTTTGATACTAACAAGAGCATAGCAAGTTGCGCTCACCAGTCGGTAAACGAACTGAGAATTAAGCAACTCTTGGCGCGGTCATTCCATAGATGGGTGACCGCATTTGAACTACGCATTTCCGTGCTTCAAAGGGCACGTAAAAAGTCGATCAGGGTTGTTGTCTATTAAGATAAGAGTCGTCAAGCCATGTCTAAGGCATTTCGGGCGGCTTAATCAACTTTGACACTAGGTTGATCACTAACCATATATGATAAAATATACTGCAAAGTGCTTCAAACTGATACTGCACCTGGCTCTATTATGGCTTTTGAATCCAATGGTGAAATCTTTTCTAGTTCGAAGAGAAGAAAGGTTTGTATGTCTGTAGATGGAATGTGCATTGAAACATTGACCTTCCATAAAGCTGCTATATTTATGCGCTTAAAGTGTCATGTGTGTGGTATGGCAGTTGCGCATTCATATTGTAACGACAGTCGGTTTGTTTGTTTCACAGTTTGTTGCGCTTTCACGGCTACACGGATCTGCAATTCTGCATACTATGTGTACCTATACAGTTTTGTGCCCTATAGCTTAGATATTGACAATATATGGAAACAGAAGATTTTTCCAAAGAAAAGTTACTTACAGAGTTTTTTGGCTCATAAAATAACATATCTATGTTGTGCTATCCGTACACTAGCAAAAGCCATTTCCTTGAAAACTGGACATCCGTGGGAACGGACACACGCTATCCATATCCCACTCGAAAACGCTTTTATTCGCAGTGATAGTTTATAACATAATCGTTGATTGCGCAACACATATCAATATTAATGGTCACAATTAAATGGAATAAAAGTGATCCGTCTCAAACGTTTTGTTATGTAAATAACAGCTTTCTATATACCAAGATTTAATTGAGATATTTATTTATAAGAGCAGTTCTTCTTTATGGTAGTGTAATAATAAAAAGTCCGTTATAGGCCATATAATTGCCTTATTCAATATTTTGTTACTTAACACTACCTTCAGCACGCGACTTAGCTCGCATAAAAAGTTTTCCCAGTATTAAAATGTCTAGGTTTGTTTACCAATTTTCATCAGAATCTGTTCAGTAGTTTTGACGTGATTGAGTTACAAACATCTTTCGAAACTTTCGCATTTACAATATTGGTAAGATGACAAATAAAATAAAGTATTTATTGTAAGTTGTCATGATATTCGTGACATAATGGACGCGCTCCCACGCAGGTGGATATGATATGAATCCAGGGCACCTCTTACTTTATGCAATTGTTCAAAAATGTCTCAGTGATGAAGGAAAGTTTTTCTAATGCCTTATAAATATCTAAATAATATTAAAAAGTGACTGGTGCGTAGGATACCGTCTGATGGAACATTGTTTTAGAATTTTTACTAAACATTAATATCATAAGTATAATCGACTGGTTTATGAAAGAAAATTCTACCTTCCAAGCCAATAATTCTCTTCTCAAATTCATCCAAAAAACTCCAGAAACGATGGTGATCAGACGATCGCAATAATGCTCATAAAACGATCACCCATCATTTGACAGCTCTCACCGAAGGAGAACCTCGTCTATAATTTACTAATTAGCCTACCATACCAAGTCATAGAGGCTAGTATATTTAAATAATAATTAATAATAAAACACACATTGATTGATAAGCCTTCACATAAGCTTTCTACATGGGACAGTAACGAGTGAAGTGATCGGAATAGATTCTGTTCCGGATGTAACAGTGACTCCGACTTTTTGTGCCGCCCGCTTAAGTCCGAATGTTGGGCTTTAATCCTATAAGAGTTTGGGCTGCTAAAACAGCGTAGTATTACGCGGTAGCGATTCGTAATTAACTTCTAATCTAAAAGCAGTTAGCGCTTTTTTGAAATGGAATCTGCTCTTCTTAGTTTAAAAAATGTTTTCTTATTCTACTTAGTTTTAATATCGTTCATTAGATTCTATTACAGAAGCGTAACGATTGTATCGAGTTAGAAAGCACGCTTTAAGACCGTCAAAATACTTACATACATTACAACATACTTATGGACAAATAAATTTGATTTGATTTTGTGAACAGATTTCCTCATACCTATGTGGTGCGACGTAATATATATTTGTTGGTATTGATAGAGGTCATTAGGGCAACTTAAAAGCTTTGACATTAGCATTTACTATACAATAGAAGCTTTCTAAAGCTACTTTGTAAACTTTATATTCAAAAGCTTTCTAAAAAATCACGTAGGTTAGATTTTTAAATATTAGATGTCTCACAAGTATCAAGACGGTATTCCTGCATTTCGAGGTTGCCATTGGAGTTGCAACATATATTTGACAAGGCCTATGTATCTTTGAATAACGACACATTGATTGAATTGCTTTCTCGTTGAGAGCGAAAGGTTGCTAACAAATGATAATCAAACGGATGAGCAGGCGTCGTGGCCGCGCGGTACATCGTCACATCGTCAGGACAGTTGCGCTACTCCTCGCGGTGAAAGTGCGCGCGCGGGGAGGGGGCGGCTATATCAGCGCGTGGAGTGCGCGCGCGCTACACTCCGCTCCTGTCAGGTGAGATATGGCCACAACTAGCCCTCGAGTGATGTGATCTGTGCCAGTGTAGTGTGCAACAATTACAGCCTTTCGCGGCTGATACGCATCTGCGTTTATGTAATAGGAAGTGCTTCTAGAACTATCGATTTATGTTGTGATTCTATTTGTTTAACTGTGGATTAAGCTCTAAGCTCGAGGGGTTTGTTGGTAGCGCCAACTTTTGTATTCTAAATAAACCTTTGTATACTCACCTCTGTCATCTTAAAGTAGCAAATAATCAAATAAGTGCAAACGTTAATTTTGTGCAGTAATTTTCGTAGCTTAATACAAAGTCTGATACGTTGCATGCTACATCTATAACTGACTATCTAGCAACACTATCTCGTTGCCAGTAATAAAAACACACCAATTTTTTTGAAAATCTGCTTTAAAACTAATCTGTGGTTATAACAATATTATTTTTTCTCCAGTTCGTTACGTGTGGTAAACCCATCCTCATCACAATGAAGTCCGTGGTGCTGTGCGCTCTGGTGCTGGTGGCGTGCGCGATGGCCGCGCCGCAGCGGGAGGGCGCCGCCTACACGCGCGAGGCCATCAAGCAGGCGCAGAACACACACCTCATCCCCAAGGACGCTGAGATCCAGAAGGTAAGAGAAGAATTACTTGTGGAATGTCAGGTCGCAAGAAAATGGACGTATCTTTTGCTTCGAAAAAGGAATGAGTGTTAGGTTTTTCAATTGTCAAGATAGGAGTTTAGTGATAGTTATAGAAGAAATTTTTTAACTTCTATTAGATTAGGTTTAATGCCGGAATTTACGTCGGGACGCAAGAAAATGGATGCTTTTTTGGTCCGAGAGAGCAATTGTTGTTAAGTTTTTGAATTGTCAAGATAGGAGTTTAGTGATAGCTATAGCTTGAAGCAAAATTTAAGCTTCTATTAGATTAGGTTGGACGCCGGGATTTCCAAATGGAATAGTAATATAAACAGTATAGAAAGGAACTTTAAATTATGATTAAACTTTGACAACACGTATATTGCTATTGTTAGAGGTAGATATTTTTCCCAGAAAAAAAATTATCTTACTCTAAAAATAGTGATGCATATTTTAAATATAAGCTATTAGATTTTAGAATATTTAGATCCGGAAAATTGTTTGCTTGATAAGATCACCTTAAGGAAATTTGCTTTGATTTTATAGATCACAGATATTACTGAAGGATGACTTGATTACCTTGAAATTATATTTATGTGTTTAATCATTATTCATGTTAATTAGATATTTGCAATTTTTAATAGCCTCTTGAACTTTGAAATACAATATTTAAAACATTATTCACGGACGTGATACTGGATATTGTCATACATTAATATTTAAATATTGCACTTAAATACATTTAGATATTCGATATTAATTCAAGTTTTATAACATATGCCTAGATTTAGAAATGTTAAGCTTATTCATAATAATTTAAATAACGACCGTGATTTACTTGGCGCCTCTTATTATAAAAACAAAAGGCTCCATTTTCTAATGCAAATATCAAATAAATTATTGACTGTTTTGACAAACAATGCTTTTAGTATTTGACCCAAAAGTTATAACATTCCTTTTATTTTATTTTTTTATACAGCGGTTAAGTAATATTGATTACTTTGATAAAAAGTAAAACTGCTTAAAAATGCTTTTATTATTTGACCCAACATTTAATAATTTACTTTTATTTTTCTAATTAGTTAATACTGAAAGTGAGCCAACATTCTTATCACACGCAACGTACACAACAAATGTATTTGACAATAGTATTTTTCTCACATTAAGTAAATGTAGTTCACGCATCCGTAACCTTAAGTTTTACTTATTATACTTAAGTTTAAGTAGCAGGTTTGTGATGTTAAGCACTTGGTTCGAGCAAAAACGTATTATTTAGGCAGTATTGTGGATAAGCAATGTCATACTCAGAAATCTAACTGTATGGCTAGTTGTTACATACCTAATTATATTGAATGTTTATAGGTTCAGTTAAGTAGCTAAACAATGCTTAAAGCATAAAACTTATGATTAAGAAGTTACGAGTTCGAATTCTCTAACGATGTGAACTATCTCATAGCACTCGTTTTTAATCTACCCTATGTGTAGGGTATAAGGGTTTCTGGTATAATTCACATATAAATAACTTAGATAGAAATATTATTATTAAAGGCTCCAGAATCTATCTAAAATAACACGAATTCTATGCAGTTAACTAGATAGCACCCAGAAGGCTTCAATTTCTTCAACAACTTTGACACCAAGGCTGACCTGTAACAAAAGATAGTACTTGTGTTGATTGTGACGCTGGTCACGGCGGCGCATGCGCATGCGCTAAGCGTCTCATTATTACATTACGTTCACACAGCGTTATCTAACTTCCTCGCTCGCTATCTATCGGTCATCGCTGTGACCTTTCAAATAGAAATCTTGTTTTTTATGCTCCAGTTTTCGTTCTAGAATTATTATTAGAAATGATCATGCTTCCTGGAATATAAATCTGTCTGATTTCTATATGTTAAGCTGTTACTGCCCAACAGCTACGTATCTCATTAATAGCAGGTGGTGACTGAATAGGATTTGAAGGGTCAAATTAACTATAGGATCACAAAAACAATAAAAAAACAGTAATAAAAAAAAACAATAACTATAATAAATTATTTCATGTCTAACATCGATAACTACACCTCTCTTTTAGAATAATGTGAAATATTCAATTTTATAATACGTCTTTCTTCCTCCAGGTGCAAGAAGGTATTGAGCTGGCGGCGTACGAGTCGATCCCCGTGAACCAGAGGATCAACCTGTACGAGATCCTCGGCGACCAGGTGCCTTCCGAGGTCATCAACAACCTGCAGGGCCAGATCGACCAGATCGGCCACCAGTAAACCTAATTATTGTTAAGAACTGTGTTTTGAAAGGAACGCAGTAGCGGTTGCACAGTTATCAAACACGTGACAAGCTTCCTTCGTGGCCAAAATAGACTAAATAATAATTAAATTTTTAATCTAGTGTGTTAAACTGCTGATCAAAAGACGTTAGGTTCCATTTCCGGATCTAAGCGTCATTGAAATGTGGTTGTAACGTTCTGTCTGTTCCTGGATATAAATAATATTGGCCAAATTATCATCGATTGATGGTAGACAATGCGCTCGGTCGGCGGCTGGCAAGCCGAGGCTCTGTCGCCACATGTGAGAGGAGGTTGCGTACGCGTACCCTTGGCTGTTGCAACCGCCACTGCCTGTGAAGACACCGTCGAGTTATACTTAATTTATTGGTGACGCAAGAACGGGACAGTGAGCGTGATATTGTGCAACATCACACTTTTATACGTTTGTACATAAATAATGTTAAAAAAATAAATTGGTAAGATGTCCAAAAGCTGGTTTTGTTTTACGTAACCTGTAGGGACGAGCACGCCGATCTGATCTGTAATAGTGTTACATAAGGGGGAAGATGCTGTGATAGCTGTTATCTCGATGATGTAACGATCATACGCTGAATATGCATAGACCATCGTCTAGGTGAGAATTGTGGCCGCTCGTGTTCAAACATGTTGAAGATATAAATATATGTAAATACATCGAGCAACTTGTGTGTTCTGCTAATCCGTAGAAGCAATAGACAGGTCAATGTATTCATGTCGTTAAGTTAATAGTGATTAACAAGAGATTTACATTTGAATGGCAACTGATATGCATTAAGTTTCCCGCTAAGGATTTTTAAGAAGTATGCATTAGTGATTCTATTCCAATACGGAAGATTTACATAAATAGAATTTTATGTTGAATTAATGTATAGATTTAAAAATCTTATTTTTAAATGTTGAATATATTAGAAACAACATTTGAGTCCTAGGCATATTATTATTTTAGATCCGCATTTCGATCCAAGTTGAGACATTAATATTTCGTCTGAATATTAATATAAATTAAATAAAATAATTAACTCATTTAAGTCGCCAAACAATATTAGATTGTCAAAGTTTTGAGTGCGTGCGAAATTCTAGGATGTACAAAAAAATATTGGTTGAAAACTCTGAGTCCACATATTATCCATTAGATTTAAGTTGTTACTGTGTGTTGAAATGATTGAACTTTATATTGCGGAACCTTTACTTTGCCAATCACTTATGGTAAGAGGTCCATTCAATTTAGTTCTCACATTTATCTAAAAATATGAGCCCGGAACTAAATATTTACTTCACAAGATCCATAATTCATAAGTAAACTGTTGCTAAGTACTGAGGTACTTACTAAGTAGTAAGTATTTGAACATACGTTGCTATGTTGATAATTTCCAAAAGAGATTGGTCCAGACGAACTGTATATAAGATTGTGTAAACTAACTTAAAAAAATCTATTATATCAAGACTTACGATGATATTCTTATTAGTAAGAAGGGTTTAATCGATTTTTTTCAACTTTACTAAAAGATCAAAAATAGCAGTATAGACACTTTAATCACAATAAATAGTTGGGTGGAAAAAGTAAATAAATATTTATTAAAATGAGAATTTCAACAGATATAAGGCAGTTGCATATGTTGAGTGTTAACTAGTTAGTAAATATGTACAAAGTAAGTAATAACAGTGGTGTAAAGAAGTGGAGCGCGGCGAGTAATGATCACCGAATTATGGTCACGGTCAGTACGAACGACGACGCGACGACTGTGTTATGCTAAATAACTTGAGTGAATGCGTAATATGAGACAACACCTACTGTAGGTACTTACTTAATAGGCTTGTATGTTTTTATTCGAAGACTTTCTTATTGATCAGCAACTACATTGCGGTAAAGACCTTAGAGATTAGGTTTAGGCCGTTTAGTTGTCTTAGGTCCAGTGTAGAAAATTTTGTACCATCGCAGTCAAGTTACTAGGTTCGATCGCCAACTGGAATATTGCTTGTAGGTTTGTGAGGAGTTTTACCAACCAATTTTAAAATAAGTGTTTTTTATTTATCAAAAGCAGTTTGAGTTTTTTTGTATGAAAATGAATGTTTATGTTAAAAACTTTCTATGTGACCTAATGTGACGTATTATGATTCTTACTTTCTAATGTTTGAAACTGAAATCCTAACGATATCTCAAATTGACACTATTAGAATAAATAAATATAAGAAGCATATAAACCGAGCTTTCTTATTTTTTATTATAACAGTATGTTCCAAAATACGGGAGTATTCAGGAATTAAATACTAGAAACTAGCCGCATCTTACTTGCATACATATAACTGATGGTGTGAAATGATTAAGATCTTCAAGACTTGCTGTAAAACCTACCAAGTCGTGATGCTGTCTGGTAGCATGAGATGATACCTAATACGTTGGAACATCACTCCATATTTAGTAACTGGAACATTACTACTATTACTGGCTCGCATCAGCCGGTTAGTGAGGCAATTCATTTAGTTATACCGCGGCTTTAGACATTAACACAATATAAGATCTTTACAGATGTCTCTCATGATGAAATTAGATGAATTAAAAGTTATTTCTATAGTCGATGGTTCTCTGAAAAATAAATATTCCAGGATTCCTCTAGGAATAAGTAAAAATCTATACTAATATTATAAAGCTGAAGAGTTTGTTTGTTTGATTGTTTGTTTGTTTGTTTGTTTGAACGCGCTAATCTCAGAAAGTACTGGTCCGATTTGAAAAATTATTTCAGTGTTAGATAGCCCATTTATCGAGGAAGGCTATAGGCTATATATCATCACGCTACGACCAATAGGAGCAGAGTACCAGTGAAAAATGTTACAAAAACGGGGAAAATTATGATTCCCTTATGTGACGCAAGCGAAGTTGCGCGGGTCAGCTAGTAATAAATAAGAATATTAGAGATTCCTTGTAATCTTTATTCTTTGGTGTCTGAGTTAATAGAGTGAAAAATAAAATTAAAAGAGGAAGGGAAAGTAACTGACATTGGATCTAGAACCTCCAATAAATACCAATTTACACACATTGAATCACAAATGTAACTACCTATATTGAATTGATTGCAAACGATTGCAAAATTATTGCTTTGCTTGTTCGAGAACCATAAAACAAGTGCCAAAAGATTACGCGATCGTATCAAACCTTGCATTTAAAGGTACTCAATCGGAGCAGCCTTAAGTTGATATTAAGGAATTGTTGTTGTTAAAGACAAAAGTTGACTGAATTAAAAATTACCGTCTTCTGTATAGCTATTAAGTAGATTTTAATTCATTCAAATACGCATTGAAGTTACCCGAATTTCCATTTAATTTCCAAGTTTTGTCTGAGACCATTTTCAAAACAAGAAAATAACACCAAAACAGAAAAGTATACAATCTTTTTACTACATAGCTGTCACCAATCGTATCAAACAATTAAATGTTTACGACTATCAACCTAGAATAATTGTCTATTATACATTAAACATGCAACGCGAGAGTTTAAAAGTTAGAATAATTGAGTCTAGTCTAGACATAAACCAGACAGACATCTCCTAGCTATGTACTATGATGCAACTATAAAGTATTGCAGTTTAAACCATAATATAATATAATATGAAGTCACTTTCAGTTCCGGGAAAGGTTACGTGTGTTAATGTCTGAAGGCGCTTCGCTATAAATTATACATCCATTCTAACTAGTTACTATAGTCCCACAGCTTAGTAAACAGCCTTTAAATGCACTGTTTGTCTAGTTATTTCTACTAATATTAAAAAGGCGTTAAATTTGGGAGTTATGTTTGTTACTCATTCGCTTAAATACTTTGGGATGGATTTTAATGAAATTTGGTAAGCTGGTAGCTTAAATAACTATCCACGCGGACAAAGTCGCTGGCCGAATCTAGTATTTAATAATTCTGTGTATTTCGAAAATAAGAGTAGTTGTATTAAACAGGCCACTGTCAGCTAGATAAGTCTGTGGGTGAACGATGTTTAAAATTATAAATTTTGTAAATATTCTTTAGCAGCGAGCCAAAGTGTCAAAGGCCTTTTGATTGGCAATTTTAACACTAGGTTGACCACTAACCATACGACAAACGACAACAACATCAGCGAGCCTCGTATATAAGGCTCTGTAGAAAGTCATCGGATTATAGAATCTACTTGAGATGCTCAATTACTGTTTCCTACTTTATTAACTTACTGTTTCTGCTAATAGTAATACACTGATTGTGTAGAGATATTGATGCGTGTGATAATGAAACATAGTGTAGTTTCCTATTCGGTCAAGAATATTATAGGGATAATTCTTTGCTAACTACTTCGTTATAGAGATAGTTTATATGTTCTAGAGTAATTCCTATCAAAGTTAACTTAACCAATATTAAAACAGCTTACAGGCAGCTTGTTATCTAAGTAGTTTATGTCTCTAGATGGCGGTGGCTTCCTGCATACGACCTCATTCCGACCAAAGAGTCTTTATACTCTTTTCATATTCCGACATATATATAATACTATATTACTATTATATATCACTAAATAAGTTTCACGTCGTTTTATAAGTCACATTAAGCACTTTATTTTGTTATATGATACTAAATCTAGCTAAAGTATTAATAAAAGTGTACAAACTCAACGTAATGAGTTACGAAATAGTACCAGTTTTCAATCGTTAATTAATGACTATAAATGTACCATTTTAACGTTTTATGAACAGAAAAACAAGGGTTCAACGACCTCATTTGTGACTCCCATCAAACCAGAATGACAAGTGACCATTAATGAGACGACTGTCTAAAGGGAGAGTCACATTAGGGCATTTTCTTGTTTTAAAAAGTCAGTACTGTCACACTTTTTAATGTAACGTTTTAGAAATTATACGAAGGAGTCTGCCTTAAGGAAAATGTTCGGCATATATACATAATTATATGCAACACAGCTACTTACCCACATATTTATTGTTATCCACAAAATAGAGTGTCTCCAAGTTTGTTGACAGACCATCAACGATTAAATGTTGGCAAGACAGATGTGATTTGCTTTAATTTCCTTAACAACACCTCAAGGTTTTGTTACAGATAAATACTCTAATGAGTATTCACCTTTACAATATTTGTAGAAGCTAGTCAAGCTAGATTACTTAAGTGTTTTGGAGAAAATACATAATAATATATTATATCACATTTTATATAGAGGGGACCTTACAAAGATATGGTTTCCGTTGACTTATAAATATAATTACTAATAACAACACTCTGAGATAATGAAAACTTGCAATGGTAAACCATGTGATCTTTCTATAACATATATACATCTTCGTATATCTTTGAACTACCCTCATTCTTCACAAGAAACGTCTTAGTATCTGTATAGTCAACAGTGGTATGCAATGTTGTCTGTAAATAATCAGAAGTTACACGCTATTCTACAATTCTGTTCGCTCAATTTGTAAACAACTTGTGGTATAATTAAATTATTGTGTTACATCAATTACATCACACGTTGTACATCGCAACACATACATACATACGTACATACGTACATATATTATTAATGTTACGTAACCATTCGTTTTGGTGTTTGCGCAAAATCTAATCTTTGCATATCTCAGATGAACGAGATGAATTTTGTTTTTTTTTGTGTTACCAGAACATAATGAATCTTTGTGGTCGGGTTTTCGTAATGTGTATTCTAATTTAACCATAACTTTTGCTAGTTAACTATTCGTGTTTCTTGGTACCCTGTATTATAACGTTTATAATTGAAGTAATTTTCTAAATTTTAGAAAGGTTAGGGTAAAATGTCCTAAGAACAACCTACCCTGATGAGCTTCGAAATTCATTCTTAAGTATATTTTCAGTATTTTTATTAATTAAATAGTTTGCGGTCACCCTGTAGAAGAAGCTATTTATTTAAAGTAAGAAAATGATTATGTAAGTACAAGCAATAAAAAAAATAGAGTGTAATGTTAATGTATTCAGGAATTAAACTTCTCTCGTAGTTATTACTTGGTGCCTTAACACAGTAGCTCTTCAATCAGATGAAGACCTCCACGGGGTGTTGTCACAACCTCACAGGTCGTGAGTTTATGACATAACGAGGGAGCTAGTTCCGGACGATCTAGATGAAGATAAAACAAACTAGAACCGCAATTATATTGCTTCCTTGTCGTTACGTAACAAAGAGAGGGAGACGACACGAATCAACATTGAAATGACAGCTTACTGACATGATCTTTATCTTTTTTTGTAGAAAATGTAGAGAGCACCGGAATACTTCGACCGATCGGAGTCAGTTCCTGTCATTTCAATTAGTGATACAAAAGTATTAGCTTGTCTAATATAAGCAAAGGGAGATGTGATTATGGAAAGGACGTGCTAGGTTTGGGCGAGAGGAATTGTTTCTGTGCTTCGTCATCTCTACATAATAAATGCCCTGTGTGCATCATGCTTATTCTCGCCTAACATCCCTTATTTCTACGTTTTTGCTAAAAATTGAAAATTATCCTGTAATAGTATTAGTGCTATCAGGTAGTATAATACTCCGGTCAATTTAGACATTTGACCCACGACAAATTCAGGGGAAGCTGAAAATTCTTAAAATTGTTTAAATTATAATTATAAACATTGTCTTAAAAGTCCCAACCGATCCCATGTAAGGAAAAAATTTTAGCGGGGTAATAAGGTCCAAAAAATGAGTTTTTCGCGATTTTCTTGAAAACGGTAAGTTTTATCGCAAAATTACCCCAGACATAATTTGTAGATCAGGGAATTTCCTATAAAAAAGGTATCAATATTTTTTTCCCTAAAAGCCACCGCTTCTGAGATATAACGATGCAAAACCTCTGGAAAAGGATTATGTATTGAGAACCATTCCAAAAGTTTTCGTAAGTCTTTAACATCTTTTTTTACTCGTGAATCACTTGCATCAACATGCTGCTCGGTCGTATCCATCCTAACATTAGCCAGATCTTCTAATTTTTCACAAACTGTATTCATTGCATGCATACTATAAACCCATTTACTTATGACACTCTGTTTTGTGCTTCTTTCTCGAGCAATACCTCCATCTGTCTTCATAGCTTTCATCATAGACTGCTCAATTACCATGTCCGTTGAAGTGCCACAGCTTAATTTGTCTGAACGTCTCACAGTGAAGAATCCTTCTGAAAATTTTTTATAGACTTCAGGATCTATGAAATTCTCTAATTGTAGCATATCCTGCAAGTATAGGTGTGCAGACTTAGCATACGGAAAATGTCCAGACGCGTGAAAGTAAGGAAGCATTTCTTTGACGCAGTTTAAATGAGCTTTCCAATCCCCCATACGTTCAGCTCTTAAAAACTCTTTAAGAATTGAAACCATATAAAAATATTGAATCCAAAGTTTCGCTGTTGGTCCTCGTTCCTCATAATCCTTAAGTTTTTGATTCAGTTTATTAAGTAAAGCTCCAGATATTTCATCATTTTCAATATCATTGTATGAAAAAATTTTATCTACTATATTTTCGATATTAATTATTAAATCAGCATCCATGATGTCATCGATTTCAACTTCTTTTAATATTATAATTGCTAAAGCAAGTTGAAGTAGTGTATGAGTGTATTATGACGCTCGCAATTTTTTGCATCGTTATATCTCAGAAGCGGTGGCTTTTAGGGAAAAAAATATTGATACCTTTTTTATAGGAAATTCCCTGATCTACAAATTATGTCTGGGGTAATTTTGCGATAAAACTTACCGTTTTCAAGAAAATCGCGAAAAACTCATTTTTTGGACCTTATTACCCCGCTAAAATTTTTTCCTTACATGGGATCGGTTGGGACTTTTAAGACAATGTTTATAATTATAATTTAAACAATTTTAAGAATTTTCAGCTTCCCCTGAATTTGTCGTGGGTTTACTGATTTTTTGGTCTAATTTGACCGGACTATAAGTACTAGTATACGTTATGTGGAACGAAAATAATACATTTTCGGGAAATAATTCAAGCAAATGGCTTAGATTTCTTGAGCACATTTTTTTTAAAGTTAATGTAGTCATCAAAGTCCCGAGTCATGGTTGTAATGTTAGTATTACGCGATATCATTGCGCCACTGCCCCAGAGGCGTCAGTTGAATAGTAATAGTCACGGCAGGAGAAAGTATTGTTTTGAAGACGCGCCTGATAAATGATAAACGACTGTTATGTCAGTGTGAGAAAACAGTTTAGCATTTTAGTTCTAAAAATAGCGATCTTGAAATAGCGTAAGTTTAGTCACAGTCACAGATAAATTGTAATTCTTTGATCATACATACAACTACAGATCATAGGTGTAGATTAATTTCTCGGGCTGCCAAAGTCAGTGTGAGTTCCGATACAAGCTTGTTTTTCTTCTCGTCTATGTTTGTGTGCTGACACCCTTAATTTTTCGTCTTATACGTGTCAGTTTGATTAAACTATCTGATATTTTGATAAAACTATCAGATAGTTTAATCTAGCTGAAATTTTTTTATCATATTTAGAAGTCTTAGGTAGGTAAAAATAAAAATTCACCACAATTTTTGCCTGTCTTGCCTATTTTAATCGATGGATAAATTTCCTAGTGCTATCATTGGGAGAAAGAGTTCTTTGATCCTCAAAACAGGTGTTAAGTAAAAGAACCTTGACATGAGACGTGACCCTAAGTGCCCTTTAAGGAAGCACGATGATGTCACTGAGGTCAATGATCTCTGTTATATCACATGTTCGTTTGTTAATTAACTGATAGCTATCTTGACATACCACTTTATATAAAAATATTTACTAAATGTAAGGATATTGACTGTTTTGAAGGTCGATATTAACTACACCTGATTTGGCACATCTGTAGGATAAAAGGGTATGTTACAATTATTATAGCTATACTCCTTCTACTCTGAATTTACTTTTACAGACAACTAGCTGACCCACGCAACTTCGTCTGCGTCACATAAGAGAGAATGGGTCATAATTTTTCCCGATTTTGTAACATTTTTTTCTGTACTCTGCTCCTATTGACCTTGGCGTGATGACATGTATACCCTCCTCAATAAATAGGCTGATTAACAGTAAAATATTTTTTCAACCCGAACCAGTAATTCCTGAGATTAGCGCGTTCAAACAAACAAACTCTAGAATTTTATAATATTAAGTATAGATAACAAAAACAACACAAGACCCAGACCTGAAACATTTTTTTTATTGGACAAATATTTGTTCCTAGTGATCGAGTGATAATCGAACCTACGACTGATGTACTACTGGTATGGTACTATAAATGCAACGTCTACTGTATGCCTCTGATTATATTTATTTTTGTGCCTCACTCATTGCAAAATCCTTAACTCGAATAAGAAAAAAAGTACCTTCCCGAAAGTGAGGTGAAGTCTTTTAGAGACGGCAACTAAAAAATAATTGCTAATCAGTTCCTCGGTACATTCGATTGCAGTCAGGCTATTGATGATGTCAGCTTAGTACATTAGTGATAATTAAGCTTGTCTTTGAATTAATCCGATTACTTTGAGAGACACTTAGAATTACATTATCGACTGTCGTCAAGACGGCCAACGTAACATCACACAGATTACACCTTCAACATTCCAATACCTTGAAGGATAGTACATATATGCTATGTTAAACCAAGTTAAAGGCTTAGAAATCGCTTGAATATCGTACACTATGAAGTAGATCTCTAATCAATTTATCCACAGGAAGAGAAAGATAGATGTTTATCAGTAGTTAGTTATGAAAATTCATGACTTGGCAGAACATGTGAAAGTGACTACTTATCGATGTATCATGTTTATAAAAAATGTGGCTCCGAGCCAAAACTCACACTTTCCATGCATGATGAGCATTTTAAAACCTCGATTTTTATTCAGTATGTCAATGTTTCTTGTAACTAAAGTTAAGCTGTTTATTCTTCTGTGCACTGAATTCATATTGCAAATCATAGTGTACTACTAGCGCCATCTATGTATAACATAGTGTAACAACATTTAACTTATTAAGTAAGAAATTAAAATTGAAATATTATATTTGCAGCTAAACATAAGAATGTATCAATTTATCGTTTTGATCAATAAAACTGACTATAACATAAATTCAGCAATTTAAGTTCTGTTGTTGCTAGTTAGTCATTGTAACGCCATCTATGATATACTTAGAAAATTAAAACATTTAGGTACACCAAGTTTAAGTTAGAGTGTTGTGCTCAAGTTGCTTATAACTTAAGAGAGATGGCGCTCAAAGAGAAAAAACCTTATTAATTAATTCTAGTTATGTTAAAAGCTTCAAAGCTAGGATTTTAGCTTTTTTCTCTTTAGTATTTCAACTCACTAAACCAGGGCCAAACATTAAAAAATGGGTACCTATCGATCGATTAACATAAAATCCTTAAAATTGCTTCTTTACAAAGAGCTACTACGGCTACTGTAACTGTTTAGTCCAATGCAAAACATATACTCAATGACGTGTTAAAACCATGGCAAAACTCCCAGACAGTGGGTAGGAAAATCAAGCACTCTCTCTCTCTCTCTCCCATATGGTGGTGGGGTCAGCCTTCCGTAAACTCTCCTTCCACTTCGCCCTCTCATTGATGTCGTCTTCCTATACCTTTGCCGCAACACGTCCAAGTGGTCTTGGGTCTTCCTCTTGGTCTTTTTCCGGGGACGGACAACTCCAGGAAAATCATGGACTATCGGACCGTTTAAAAACATAAATCCTATTATGTTTGTCACTCTTTCAAGCAAATACTACAGAACCGATTACAATGAAATTTGATATGTAGGTAGCTGAAGACCCAGAATAACACATAGGCTACTTTTTATCCCGGAGTTCACAAAAGATTTACACGGGAAGGGTTTCCATGTGGACAAAGTCGCGGGCGGTCTCTAGTTGTCAAGGTAATACAAACTAGACTTAAGGTATTTGTTCCACCACTTCCACCCTATAATTCTAAGCCTTCACCACTGAGGTGTACAGCGTTGTGGGTGGTACATAAACGGTACGCGTGATCTAATTAGCGCGTTAATTGTACCGCCGCGGCATGTCACTATGTGTGACACTCGACGCGATCCGTTACATTAAAGCGCATTAACGCGCATTAACCAACATTAACGAGCATGACGCGCATGACCCGCATGACGCGCATGACGCACATGACGCACATGATCCTGTCATTACGGCGAAACTAACCTCGTGAACATAACTGTGTAAGCTTTGTTTGTTTAGTGCCATTTAGTGGCTAGTGTGGGTTGATCCTTCTAAGGTATACAATATGATGTGAGCTAGATTAAATATAGTATAAGGCTATTTAGAAGTACATTGACTTTACTAAGATCGAAGTATTTTTTCCTTAGCCTGTTTGTGTACCACACTTGAGATGCTGTTGAGCAAAGGGCTGTAAATGAAATTATTGAAGGTATAGAATTGAGTCTAGATGTAATTTGTTATATTGTATTTTCGTAGATGAACCCCGAATAAACCAAAAAGTGGTAAATTTAAAGTCAGTTTCAGTAATATTACATAAATCTCCGGGCTGATGTGTACAAGCCGCGAGATTTTATAATCAGTTTCAGTAGTATAAGTTACGGAATTTTTCTACAATATTTCGTACGTCATCGTCGCTCGTGGATAAAAGAACATTTGCAAATAACTATCATAATAATAGGCGGTAATCTTTTCATGTTACACTGAAACGACGAAACGACATTCAAACAGCATTGCAAAAGTGTACAAAAACCAATGAATACTTTCCCACAAATAGGCTTTAACGCGTCACGAATAACTCGAACTCTTCTTGAAATCATGTTGAAAGTCACGCGACACTTAATTTAATAGGTACTAAGTATACGATTACAGTGCCACTGCTGGCTGTTGGCTGTTTTATCGCACTTTTTGTACGTTTAGTAGTTCTTAATAGGTGGTTAGAATGTAACAAACGCCGCCGCAAGTAACGGTGTGCCGCCGCCCTGCACCGCCGTGTGTGTCACCACCTTAACTAATGGCCTATTAATTAAGATAAAAAATGTATGCTTTTTAATTGTTCCCATTTGACGCAGTGGGTGTGAGGATGACGGGGATGCTTGTGCTGATCCGGTACACTTGCACACACTTGTTATTCACTGGACTTAGAAACGTTATATTGACTAAACATTGTTTTAGGAGACTTAGCGGCGACAGCTAAAATACGAAGACGCTTCGATTAAAATTCAGGAGCAATGTGACCATAAAACGCTTAACGATGGTCACAAACAGACAACTGGCGCAAATTCGTTGCCTAAAGTGCTAATCATTCATCATTAATTACATTATTTGCTAAATATTGCCGCGGGGTCTAATCAGCGGTCCGGATACAGTTGGCTTCGATTGCGGCTTCTGAAACAATACACTTAATTTTAGCTCGTTATGTAAAACAATATAGAGTATGTCTAATAGTTAGTAGTAAAAGCACCTTGTTCCTACCATTTTACGCAAATTTTATTATTTCTGAATAATTACGGCCAACATCTTTGACTGTACTTCAAACAATTCTGTTCGCGCGTATTCGAAACCTCAGTTGAATTAACACAGCCGTCATTAACGGCTATAAAACTAAGACTTTTTGTTTCCTTCCCCACATAGAGATGCTCATATCAAGGCACTCATCTTTAGACAGGTCGCGCTAAATCTTACGTACTGTAGCACGATTCTTTACAGTCAGTACTGTCGAGTATCGAGAGATTGACATTTAATAAAAAAATATACTGCCAAAATCAACTGCGCTGATCAGGTTTTCATACAAAATTTCACGATGACAAGCCGATTATCGGTAGTCGGTACTATAGAGAATCAAAAAGGAGATAAAGTTTGACGTTCGTAATTACTGAAAATTAGTTCCTTCAACATCCACTTGGGGCGTTGATCAGGTTTTCATACAATATATGCATATCGTTAGCTAGCCAGTCGATAGGGTTAAACCACCACCATACTTCTCAATATTTCGGAAATGCAATTGATTTTAAGTATACTTTTAATCTACTTAGCAACATAATATAAATAGTTATAATAAGGTTGAGTAATGACGGCCCGCATGTGTTTGTACAGTACATAGACAATGACATGTTTATGTTATCTACTACTTTCACACTAGTTACACTAGTTACCTACATGAAGCCTACATACTTCCTATTACTAATTGCCGCCTATTTACTGTAAAATATACTGTATAATATATTTCTATATGCAGTTGAATAGTATCAGTTCTTTAAATCTTGAGAAAATGGCACGGCTTTGTTGTAAGGATTGAATTTACAGACTGACTTAATCACTAGGAAAATTGTGATTCACCGCGTCAGTCTGTCTGTTTCGTGATATACTGAAAATCGTCTGAACGGATTTCCATAAACTGCTCCAATTTTTGGACTGGCCGTAAGTTTTTGGCTAGTTCTTCTCATAAGGCTCTACCTACCTATAAGATTCAGTAATTGTAACGACTATCATAAGTTCAATATTTCACCGAAATGAATAAATCATTTGATTTAGATTTTTTAAAATCAAATATTAATAATAACTGAAAACTGCATACTGTCTAGTGTGTGTACATATTTGCTCCTTAAGTAGTAGTAGTAAAGAAATAAAATCATCAGAGTTTTTATTCATGGACTCTTCCAACAACGATAGGTTAGAACTTACAGAGTAAAGGCAAATTATCAACTTCTCTAACTTATTGTAACTTATGAGGAAAAATAATATACAACAACTACAGATGTAAACTCTACATCACGTCATATTCTTCAGCTTATCAAGTCATAACATTCAAAGCGCTCATAGCCAGTTGCGCTCACCGGTCGGTAAACGATCTGTGAGTTAAGCAACCATTGGCGCGGTCATTCTATAGATGGGTGACCGTATAGTGGTATTTGAACTGAGCGTCTCCGTGCCTCGGAGGGCACGTAAAAAATCGGTCCCGGTTGTTCTCAATTAAGATAACAGTCGTTAAGCCATGTCAAAGGCATCTCGGGCGGCTTGAACGACTTTGACACTAGGTTGACCACTAACCATACGATAGATAAAAACCATTAAAACTGCACGTTTGGCGCAGTGGTTTAAGCGGTCACCTCGCCGCAACAACCGTAGCGCCGCGTGTGGTGGGTTCGAATCCCACCCGGGACAAATCTTTGTGTGATGAGCACGAGTATTTGTTCTGAGCCTGGATGTCAATTTATCTATATAAGTATGTATTTAGAAGTATATAAGTATGTTTATCAGTTATTTGGTTACCATAGTACAAGCTCTGCTTAGTTTGGAATCAAATGACCGTGTGTGAGTTAACAAAAAAAAAAAAAAAAAAAAAAAAAAAAAAAAAAAAAAAAAAAAAGATAGATAGAATCAAAGTAAAGTCTGATTTGAGTCGTGTTGTCGGCTGATCGCTGTCGGTGTCTATAGACGCTATATCGGCGACCGGCTATAGCCCAGAGCGCCTCAAGTTGCCTGGGAGCGCGGCGTTTTTGTGCAGCGCCGGCCGGCCCTCCTGGAAATGAGCTAATTACCGACACATACTTAATTATACTCATCGTGCCGCTCACACTATCACCGTGAGTGAGGACTTGAGCATATTTAGTGCTTTAAAACATTGTTATCTTTTTTTTATTGGTGCAGTGGTTTAAGTCGAACAATTATTTGTGCGATCCACAAATAATTCTAACGGCTCTGTGTCCGCTGTTTGTATGTTTGTAAACGTCGCCGCGACAAAAAAAAATTTGTGTAAGTTGCGTACTGATAAGCCCTATCAGTCGGCTAGATTTTCAGTAAAAGCATGGTTCGTGTTCTTTTCCTTAAAGAATCCGTCGTAATCAGTTGGTCCACGTGGCTCTACTTGCGTTTTTTCATTTCATGGGTTTTTGGAAAAAGTAACCTAAAGATGTTCTTAACTAGCTTTGAAACATATTTCATCAAAAATTCGTTGAGCGGTTTAGACGTAAGTGTAGCAGACAGACATATCGACAGACTGACGCTTTTATAATAGTTAATCTGTATTTGTATTGAGGTTACAGAAAACTTAAACAGTTCATTAGCTATTGTGATTTTAGCGAAGGTGGACTTGCCATTAATTTAGTTTTAAACGCTTTCTAAATAATGAGTAATGTGGTCGATGTGGTGTAATGACTGAAAGTGGCCAGTGACACATCAAGTGCTACTTAAGACTACTGAGTCATGAGTGTGGAGGCGGATCTTTGGACAATATACCGCCGTAGGGATACCTTAGTGTGCTAAAATCTAAACTAATATTATAAAACTGAAGAGTTTGTTTGTTTGTTTGAACGCGCTAATCTCAGGCACGAATTAAAAAACTCTTTTACTTTTGGATAACCTAATTCCTCAGGAAGGCTATAAGCTATATAATATCACGCTACGACTAACAGGAGCAGAGTACCAGTAAAAAATGTTACAAAAACGGGTAAAAATATGACCCGTTCTCTTTTATGTGACGCAAGCAAAGTTGCGCGAGTCAGCTAGTGTCATATAAGAGAAAGATATTGTATTATTACCTTGTGTACAGGTATCAGAAGGATAAAGAGAAAAAAATACTATAATGATGACGGTTAAACATTTTCCTTTAACTATTCTAAGAAATGTGTGAGTTTGAAAAAAAATAGAATTGACCTTAGGAAATTAAAATTAGTTCAACCTTTCATTAATGTGCTGATAAACAAGCAAAATCTGCAAGCAATTGTTAGTATTAGCTAATAACGGTGATTTTAACAGAAAATTAGAAAGTACTCCATCATTAAATGATTCAGTAGTTTTATGTAAACTTGAACTCACGTTGCGTGTTCTTAAATAAAGTACTGTCTCTATTCCAATTATGCTTGTTGTTATGATTGATGTGAAATATATTACAGGTAGACAAGATAACATTAAAAAAGTAGATTATTCTGGCAAGCGAGTCCTTATTTCCAGTTGTCTTTACAAGTTGAGAAACACTATTGAAAGACTTTGTGTCACTCAGTACAAATTTACATAATCCGAAAGAAGTTCGGAATTGATGCAGACCTGACTTAAAAAATCGATGTGAAATTCAGTTCTTATCTATCTAAATCCCAGTAAAATATATGGCGATGTTTGTAGTTTACGTACGTACACCGCAGAATTTCAATGTAAGTCGGCAACATACCGAAGTGTAGCAAAAAGCCGGAAAAGTACCGAGACTCGTCTGCCAGGCAACAACAGGAGCAGTCAGCGGCCAGGTACCGACTACTGGTGGCTACTGGCGGCTACAAGCGGCTACAGGCGGCTACAAGCGGCTACAGGCGGCTACTTCTCGCCGAAGTACTGGGTCGTTGACTCCTTCAGTCTATCCACTTGACAGACTGCGTGTCGGCTTTCTTCTTTCGAAAGACTCCGGGTTTTTTTCACACCAAATTTGTCGAAACGATTTTTTTCATCACGTCTCATGATCATTGATTGTGTATCAACAATGTAATATTTCTATTAGTTTTTATCTTATATTATATGTATATGTACCATCCTGTGATTAGTCTCAATTACTTCGGTTTAGAGCGAAGCTCGTAGTAGGAGCTTTAAGTAGTAGAACAGGTTTAAGAGGAACCCTACAACCTATTTTTAAAAGATAGAACAAATGTTTAGGCACTCAGTAACCGTAAATAATATGTCCCGATTTTAAGGCAAAATCATCTCGGGTTTTCACGTTTCTTGTTCTAGTTGGCAGATTGTAGAGAACGCAACAGTATTCATATATCATAATCAAACAGTGGATGATGTTAATAGCCGCTTTATTTGTATATTTGGACTTTGGACCTTACACTCCATAAAATCGGGCAATGACGTTTAAGTCCAAAGCTTAGTGGCGTTGACTGTACATAAAATATAAAAAAAATCCATTAATTAGATCGGTATAGTTTCTAAGAGAGAAAATGAGCGGCTCTGATTGACGAGGCGATTAACAATCCGATCCGCGATATCCTCTAAGTGCCACACTTGCCACTTGCCACCGCCAGCCGGATAATGGCAATCACTGATCAATCATAGACCACCCACTTAGCACACATCATTTACAGATCTTCAGCTGTCTATATAGACTTTTAAACTACACTGTAGTTTAAAGGTTTATGTACATCTTTAACTGATTGTGACAATAGAGGCGTATGATAATAATGTTTTTGACGTATCAGTGAACTGACAAAGATTGCATAGCCGCAGGTGAAGGCATGAATTACACCCACGTTTATTATTGACAAAGTTCATTAGTGCTATTCTGTGCTATATGTATACTGGGCATGTAACCTAATTCTGAGCTAGTATTGAGAAATATTCAAATATGAACTATAAAAGACCAATTTCACTTTGCCACAACCGGGAATCGAATCCGACTTTATCTTCTGAACATAAGGATGTTCAGAAGATAAAGTGTAAACTAATTCAAAGGAAAATCAAGGTAAAATAACATAAAGCTGTGTCTCCTTTGTCACAAGATGCGCTCGAGGGCATCTTTCTTTTTGCAGTCTCCACACATGATGATCCCGTTGAGACGTTGCAGTCGTCGATTCTGGAAATCCCAAGACTCAAAAATGTCTGACAGGAAAGTTAGACGTTATATTTGTGATTTTACACAGTTTACGACTGCTATGTCAATACGAGACCACTTACGAAGGCTACTATGAGACTATGTTTGTGAAATGTTTTTGAAGAAAACTCTCACAAAGCCCCTGACGGCGGGCGGCGATTTGGTCGCACCATAGAGTTAAGTTGCTAACGACATATCGTTTTATACTGAAAGTAAGCTCGTGAGTAGATCTATGTATTTCTACCAAAATAATAATATGATGTGCCTACTTTAATGTAGACACTAAACTGTGTCCCAACAAAAAGTGTTTATATACTAAAGCCAAATGAATTGTACGCAACAAAAAGGACATCCAATTATTTTAAGCCAACCTCATTTTCTGAATAATACCTACCTAAGTTTCTTGATAGAACTTTTTAAGTTACATAAATGAAAATGGTCGAAAATCACAAAAATGTACATGTAATACCCTAACAGAAATACAGAAGTACCAAATGTAGAAATTTCAAATGATAGTAATGCGATAGGTGTGTAAATAATCTTTGCTTGATAGAAAACCCTCAAGAAATCTATCCAATCCTGCGTCACTAATGTGCGGACATCAGAAAACTTTCAACCAACAATTTCATTTTGATGTGATTTTCCAAGTAGTCAATTAAAAGCTTCTCTAGGGCTTCATAATACGAGCTTAATCCAGGCAATTATTGGGCATGGTGTCGGTCGTGAGCGGCGCGGCCGTGGTCGGTGGTTCAGTGTAGTGTCGCGCGCCGCCGTGACCGCTCGCATCATGGCCGCCGCGCTCCTCGCGCTCGCCGCGCTGCTCGGCTGCGTGTGCGCAGGTCGCCATGCAAATCCCCGGTCGACGACCCCAGTGATATATGCGAAGGATAAAACGCCCAGTTTTTGATTTTATTGCCTTTTTCATCTCACCTTTTTGAAATTTTTACTTTCTTTCGTGTGGTTCGTGGTCAATTTAGTGTTAAAGTTATTTCAGATGTCAAAATTTGGTCTGATTGTTGCATTAATTTGCAGAAACCAGGATTTAAATCATTATTATGTATATTATTTTAGTCATTTAACCGTCTAGTACTAGTCGAATCTATTCAAGCCTTCGATCTGATTTAACTACTGCCTTTGTCATGTCGAATGACAATGTAAAATGCCTTAATAAGGCACACAAACTTTCAGCCTAAGTACGATTAAGAAGCTACCCACTTGAACTGTGACAGTGACAAAGTTTACGAGTCCATAAATTTTCTAGTAATCCACGGGTTTTTTTTTGAGTTGGGTATAATTTTTCTCGATAATATTCAAGTTACTGTCATCATACTTTTGCCATTTTAAATTTATCGGTTACTCTTCCTTGTGCTCCTGGTTGAGTTGTGTTTTGTTTGGAGATCAGTATATTCGTCTAAACGTATGTATGAAAAATATTTATTTCATTTACTTTTCAATGGAACAGGTAAAGATTTTGAAGTCGCATTCAAACTGGTTTGTGTTATTTACATATTTGTATGGTGTGATGTCACATCATTTATTTTGAATTTTTAGTACAAGTCAACTGTCTATTTCATGCAACACGGTTCCTGTTTTCTTAAACAATCACAATAATTGTTTAATAGACCCAATTTATATGCAGATACTTATGGACATGGACACGAACTTCACTTTGTAAAGTGATCCACTCAAAGCAAAATTTAAAACTACAAAAAGAAACCGTACTCATATTTATTTTTTATATTTGAACAGTTAGATCGATTTAATTAAAGTTGTATATAGATTTATGAGAGAAAAAACCACAATGCACCTTAATTGGTTAGTATCATGTCTCGTTAAAGAGCAACTTCAACGGTTCATACAAAAGAGTTCAACGCGCGTTTGAGAGTTTGTTTTGAACTTTACCACGATCGTTAAGTTTTTAAGACTTAGCAAAAAGTAATGTACTGTAATATAATATTTTAGTATTATTATTGTCTTGTTAATAATCTGAAAATATAATAGAAAAAAAGCAGTAACTGTCTAATTTAGCAGATCATTTCAGTATTTCTTAAAACGTCGCGACCTCCAATCTTTCGTTGTTATTAAAATTCCTAAATTATTTTATTAGCTAACCACTTAACAAGCAATTTAAGTAATAACATTATTGCATGTTTTGTTAGTTATTTCAAACTAGACAATTATTGGCAACATGCAGTTATTGACGCAAGAGCAATTATTACATTTTTAACTAATATTTTTGGAATGTAGAGTCGCATGAAACACAAAATTGAAATAATTTATGCATCTTTTCTGTGTCACTATCAAAAATGTACATTGTAGTACATACACTGAAGAATGAGAACACTCACATATCACATAAAAATATGACGGGATTAGAATATATTATTGTTAATACCAAAATAAGTAGGTTATACAGGTAATTATGGTAATAGAATAGTTTCAAATTCTTTCAACGTTCGGTTTTTGACATATATTGCGAGCACATTTTTGTGGATTACAAATCGTTATGCGTATGCACATAGATGTCTCACTGCTGATACGAGCTATAATTACAAACATACACAAAATCACGGCTTTTTCCCATATGGGTAGGGAGAGACCCAAAGATGAGACAATATGAAAAGATGTTGACATAAATGAGGCAAGGTTTTTTAAGTATCATACCACGTTTTGATTATAAACATATACTAGCGGACCCGACAGACGTTGTCCTGTCTACACGTCTAAATCATCTAAACCATTCTCAGATCCCCTTAATCGGTCCAGTCGTTTAAGAGAAGTTCAGTGACATACACTCTTACAGAAGAATTATATATATAAAGATATATTATGCATTTATTTATTTATTTTTTATCATAAGGTGGTGGTCGGTGCACCTCGTGTTGTTATTTATGTATTAGTATGTCAATAGAGCGGCCTCAATGTGCTCAGGACTCTACATTAACATAATAATGAGACAATAGAGACGACTCTACATCTCGCCTACACCTGACTTTCATTTGTCAACTCTAACACTGCAAACTGATTTTTTAAACGTTTGTTTTATATTTCTAATCGAGAAATAAAATTAGGTGTTTTCAATAGTGCTTATGTAAAATGTTTAGGTAATATCGCGAACTAAAATGTATATTTAGAGATTTTAGACTAATGACTGAGCACCACAGCAAAGGTTATTCTTGCACTATGTTTGCTAAAGTACAGTTTGTTGTATTTTCCTTATTTATATAGAGCTAGCTTTGCCGAGGATTGGCATTATTCCTAAGTAAGTCCGCCCAATGAGTACACAAAGAGACTCAACACCGCTAGTCATATGCAATCTTTTGTTGTTATTTATTTATTTATTTATTTTCACTGCGCCAAACTTGCAAGTTTGGCGCAGTGGTTAAAGTGATCACCTTGCCACAATAACCATAGCGCCGCGTGTGGCGGGTTCGAATCCCACCCGGGACAAATATTTATGTAATGAGCACGAGTATTTGTTCTGAGCCTGGATGTTAATTTATCTATATAAGTATGTATTTAGAAGTATATAATTATGTTTGTCAGTTGTCTGGTTATCATAGTACAAGCACTGCTTAGTTTGCAATCAGACGACCGTGTGCCGTTGACCAAAAATATGTATGTTTTATTTATAAATAGACGTGATTTTGAATGCTTATCATAGAAAAAATAATATATTACCGAAACAAATACTTATTAGACAATGAGAAACATACTTTTAAAATGGCTAAATATTGTACACTGACAGACCGATGTTTCATCAATAGTTTGGTGGAATCTCACGCCGCCATTCATAAATTACGAGTTTGGGAGTTCACTACCGTAATCTATGCAAATGTGAGGGTCCGCTATATCAACACCAACGCACTACGCACTTCGTTCATTCAATAATAGTCTTTATTGTAAGGGAGTAAAGTTGATGGCATATGTGTAGGTTAGGTTGTCGATACATGTGACACATGATCTAGTCAAAAGTAAGCCTTATTTTAAAGTAGTAAGGGGGCAGAATGTTTGAAGATGATTTGGTTGATTGGTTGTGTGCAGTCACGAGCATAGCTGGAGGTTTTCAATTCTGACTTTGCAATACTTGTATGCTTTACTCTAACTCTAATCTAAGTTCAGCCAAATAGTCACTGCCTTTTAGTCAACCCCTAATCTGCTAATAAAAATTGCCTGCTTAAAGCCTTATAAATACCTCCTTCGTAGAGGCTAAACGATTTATATCCTTCATACATGCATCATTTGATACTTAATGCAACATGAAATCATATTACCTCAACATGTTCGTATCACTGGTGCAGTATCGCGATTCTGTACAGTCGGTATAGTACCGACTTTACAGTAAGTCCTGAGAATTTGTCGTTCAAAATGTACTTGAAAAAAATTACTCCTTTGACACCCGCTAGAGATGCTTATCAGATTTTCCTAAAAAAATCGATAGCTAGCTGGTTGTTGATAGTCAATAGTAGTAGAGAATCCCAGTACTGTATGCTGCTTAAAGCGACTGGTATTTTTATTTCCATAAATGTAAGGAATATCTTGAAATATAACAAATGTCCAC
This sequence comes from Anticarsia gemmatalis, assembly GCF_050436995.1. Classification (NCBI taxonomy): domain Eukaryota; kingdom Metazoa; phylum Arthropoda; class Insecta; order Lepidoptera; family Erebidae; genus Anticarsia; species Anticarsia gemmatalis. Next base: position 317,928 of record NC_134748.1, on the reverse strand, counting down.
ATGTTACTGCTCGTGAGTGTGGTGGTCAATGAATGAGCGTCCACACAAAGGCAGTTTGTGTGCAGTGTAACCGGAATACGTGATGGGTGGCGAGTGTAGCGACTGTAGCCAGTGGCGATCGCAACTGCACGGTGCCGTTTATTTCACCAATGACTCTTACTACTAGATACTGGTTAAGGCTTTGAGTCTGTTATTCAGGACTGTAAGGATCAAATGACCGTGTTATACGTCGTGTATTTTATTTGTTTGACACTTATTACACGTTATATTGTTGGTTTAAGCTGTCTCCGACTTTGACTGATAAGCACGTACATAAGACGATTGTTTTAGTTGATAGACCAAACTAAGTTATTTTTATTTAAGAATAGTTCCTCAAATCACAATAAAAAGAACCTCCAACATCCACAATGACGCAACAATGTCGAAAAGCTTTTATTAATATGCTCGCTCTAAATCAAAAGCGGCCTCGTCCTATCTCCAAATCTTTGATTTATACAAAGTGTAGTACTGAACTTCATACAAAAACCCAAATCACGATTAATTTCTCAACGCATATCGAAACCAAAAATGTATAATCTTGTTATATTATCTTGATACTTGAACTTGTTCGCGGTTCAACAATAATATCACGTTGTTTGATCAAGAATGTAAAGCGTTACTTAACGGTACTCTCTATGGCTCTATGGATATTTGATTTTTAATATTGTGAGGGAAAACCCAAAGACTTTGAGTGTTTGCTATCTAGACACTATAAAAATATACTTAAGTCCAATTCTAAAAATAATGAATTTGATGTACACCCACGCGTTGTGTATACAATAACTAGCGTTACAGTAAAGAAGTAAGACAAATGACAGCTAGTAACGAGGTCCTGGATTTGGTTCTCCGGATAGGAATGTTTTATCACTAGTTTCAAGAATTGCTACTGAACTTTTCAAACTGAAAGATTCGGGTTGTTTATACATACCTATATTACAAACATCACGACTTCTTTCCATACGTGCAGACAAAGACCAGAGACCACCACTTAGTAAGAGTCTAAAACCTTTCCTTGGTCTGCTTATAATGCACTAAAAATAAAGGTCAACAAGTTATGTCTGTTAAATTATAAGTATTCAAATTTAAAACGTACGGTTACTAAATAAGTTATGTTTAACAAAAATTAAATGTAATAAATGATCAATGAGTACATAACGAGTGTACAAAAGCTCGCGATGGTACAGTTAGCGGTTGTCGGCAAGCGACTGTGGGTGCGTAGATACAGATCTGTGAGACAATGGTCAGACGACTCAACTGCCCACTACGTAGGGCTGACACAGAAATAAAATGTATCACAAATGTGTCTTTCTGGTTTTTCTCAAAATATTTGGGAATTAACGTTTAGAATATTTTCTTCTATGTTTTATTCTTTTCTATTTTTAAATATTATTTTCCTCCAAAAGCAATTAATAAAAAATCATTTCAGAAAGCTGATTAGGGAATTCATACTATGCTTTACGGTATTTTAGCGTTATTGTACCTAAATGATATTAAACATATTTTCATGTAAAAAAACTGTCTTGATATCAAATATAATTAAACGTCTAGTTATCCAATTGACGGTTAAATTTCATTGATTCATAGCACATACATGATCTGTCTCGTATATTCGCTACAAAAACCATAGTCTGACCTTCGCATATCCCGTGTAATTGATGTATCGACTAAGTTCAAACCGGTTGTCGATTCCCGGGAGTCTGCGGTACTCTCCGAGGAACGTACCGACTGTTCGCGCTAAAACATTACCTGTCCATCGTTCAGCGAGGCTGTTATATATTTATCTTTTCTGGACATGTTTAACCTCAAAAAATACGTATTTTTTTTAGTAAAAGTCTTTTTGTGACTTTTCCTTGTTACAATGAACAGTCACAAAAAGACTTTTGACGGTGATGGACTCATACATTTCTATTGTTTTGGAAGGAAACTTGGGTCCAGCTCACGACTGGTGCTCATGATAACTTGCATATGACAAGTTGAAGCTTCAGACAGGAAGGAAAACTTTAGATTGAAGGAAGGGAGGCCTCTACTCTAAAGTGGGAATGACAGGATGGGCTGATAATATTAAATAAGACTAGGTTTCATCACTCTCAGTGTCTAGTACAAAAGCTTAACTATGTCAAAGTTTATAGTCTTTTTCAGTAGTAGCAACCCTGTCAAGTTCCCGTGCAAGTCCACGGAGCGGAAACTCCGTCTGGTTCCCATCAGGCCGCCATGGGAACCATTGTGTCGATACAGTTACCATCATATACGCTTATGATATGACGCGCAAATTAACGGACTTATTATTATTTATTGTATTCATTATATTATTATAACGTTCGGTTGTCTAGCTTGATCGTGAGGTATGTACTAAGTGATACGACTGTAACTGGTGTCCTTACACATGGAGCGGCTGTTATGTATAGATTATTCAATTGATATGCAATAAGTGCATGAAAAAAGCTATAAAAGAACTATTAGTAAAGTTTTAACTTTACAATAGTGATCAGTAGGAGACGTTTCAATTATATGACTGAAGTTTAGCCATCAAACACCATCATCAAAAAAATCAAATGTAAACCACAGTATGTATACTAAATACTAAAAACCGCAAAAAAGAACATGCCTTTATAATGCATTTCACGATTGCAAACATTTGGCCAGGAATTAATTTAAAGATCTCGTACTTGAAATTTCATAAAAGATCACGAACGCTCGTCAAGCTTATTTTCAGCTTTAATTAATTATTTTACTGCTTATGTATATAACTTTTTAGGATAAAAAATAAAGTGCAACACGAGTAGTTTTTTTTGTGTTCAAAACGTGAGTGAACATGAAACCAACAGCGTATGAAATGATCTCAACATATTCATTACACGAAAAAGAGATCTTAAGTAGTTCCGACTTTTCATTGTTCTGTTTTGCTCTAATAATTGTAATTACTAAAGAAAATGACACTTTTACTTTGATACTGAAAGCATGTATGACAAAATGTGAATGGAGCAAAATGAGTTTGTAGAGATCGTAGCAAATGCTATTCTTAAGGCTCTGCCAACGCCGATGATGAACAGTTTTATGTATGTGGTTAGTTACAATCACTCAATATATGAAGCTCACACATTTAAATCGTATCCTCATCGTATGGATACGTTGCCGACTCCTGACACCGGGAAGTCACCAAATTCTGTAGGACGTCTACAGGCTACAAAACATGGTTAGTGTATTCAGAGGTGGTGAGAGTTGCCCTATCAAATTTACTATGATAACCTTCTAACAAAACAAAAGCTTTTGCGACTGTACCGCCCCTGTTACCAACTTAAGTAGTCGTTGCAAACCTTTAGTTAATCTGTGAAAGTATTCCAAAAATTTTAATACTATAATGATGGGAAAAATTTCGCCAAAATGAGTTGTGACAGGTTTTTGAAGGCATGTCATGTTAATTCACGGTCGCCAGTCACTCACACGGTCTAGTTTGGAAGAAACCTCCATTGTACTTATATGACTAACATTCTCTAAATGTTGATTCTCATGATGGATAGCGAGTACATGCTACTTCTTAACTGTAGTTAGTTATTAACAACCAAATGTAATTGGACTACAAAATGTTTAATTAGCAGTTTTCACGTGTACAATGTAGTGCCTGATTCACATTGTTTGGCTGACACTACTCTTACTATGATCTACATTCATGTTTTGATTTATTCTCGTTCACAAAATTACTCATCATGAATAAGTTACCTACTCGATTCGGTCTTAATAGTCGAATTCATAAATACCCAAGGAGGAGTTTCCTTTGAGAATCTTCACTGGGAGATATAATCGCAAGGCGATTAAACCTCTTAAAGAATAAAATAAATAAGTAGTTTCAACCACTCTATCTACTCTTCAGAAAAAAGGGGGCTTAGAGTCTTCTAAGCCATGTAATGACGGTGTAAACTTTTTACGTTGCTGACGTTTATCAGTGCAGTGTGTGACCGCAAGCGCACTGGACCATATGAAGTGACACCACACTCACCCGGCCATTGTTCTCGCCACAAAGTCACGGCGACGCGCTTACAACTTCGCTTCAGAACTAACGACCACACACCGTGAAATATACAGCACTTAATGTTCTACAATCATAATTACTGCTAGTACTTTCATTAAATTAAACCGAACACATCGCGGTACGAAAAAAAAACGAATCTTTACTAATATTATAAAATTGTAGAGTTTGTTTGTTTGAACGCTCTAATCTCAGGAATTGTGGGTGCGATTTGAAAAAATAGTTTACTGTTGGATAGCCTATTTATTAAGGAAGGCTATAGGCTATATAAGATCACGCTAAGACCTATAGGAGCGGAGCATTAGTAAAAAATCATTCAAAAACGGAGAAAATTATGACCTATCCTCTTTTTTGTGACGCAAGCGAAGCAGCGCGAGTCAGCTAGTTTGCGATAAGATCGATTTAAAAAACTTATCTCGTAAATAAATCCCATTGAGCCAGATACATAAAATATAAAACAAAAAATGAACAGGTTTTCGCCAGGTGCATGCAGAGTGCTTAATCTTCGTGAGGGTCCGAGACTCCGAGCGATGAGTCACGGTGGACCTCTGTCAAATTATACAGAACAGACCGGCTGAGAGTGAACCGACCTCTTTGCAAATTGCACACAAATTGCCAAGAGACTTCGTGTTACCGGGAGACGTTGAAAAGAACAGTTGAGATTTGAAAATAAATGTTAAATTATGTAACAAATGTATGAACGATTTCGAAGAATATTTTTGCAAGAGAAGAATTATGAACTTTGATATAACACTAATTACGCGAATAAATCGTTTTTGGTAGAGCGAATAAATAGAATCTAAGGTGATCTAATTAGATTGGACTAGTATGTAGTAGGGAACAATTTCCGCAACGTGTATTACTCTAAGCAAAAAAAAGCTCCAATCTTATTCAAACAGTGTATATACTTTACAAACATACAAAACACCCAAATCCAATGAGACGTCTGTGAATGAATATAAAAATAGATCTTTCGACTTTTTTACTTATTAAACCAGTTTGTTCGAAGTGCTTCAATCGGCCGTTACAGCAGTTACGGAGATGAACTGTTCATAAAACGTTTGTTGATCTAACCGCACTCGTTCAATTTCGTACATTTGAAACTGTGCAAATAACGAGCGTCTATAGTCCAACCACTTAGTAGAGAGCAGTATAATATGCAAGGTTTGCGGCTGGCGGAGGTGTATAAAATGCAGAATCATTCATTTATCAATTTCGAACATCAGTGACCTGTAGTTCGATTCTCTATCATTATCGACTACCGACAACCGGCTAGCTATCGGAAATTTTGTATGAAAACCTGATCAGCACCTGTAGCAGACGTCATAGAAACTATGTATTTATATATTTTGGGAGTACATTTTAAATATCAAACTTTCGATACTCGATATTTCCGACTATAGAGGATTGGGCAACTCACAATGGCCAGTTTCAATTAGCAACTTTATTTAGGAAATACATAGATTTTTTATTATAATCAAGACATAATAATATGGTACATGCCATGGCTCTCTACAAAGTTGTCGTACTATATTACTTTTTTTTTTGTTGATGTCTAGTTTCTCACAGGTGTTCGGATACTACCAATTAATTCATAAACGTTTATGTTCGCTGGAAGTTGATTTTGAACTTTTTATACCTACTTATATGCAAATGTTTTCATTCAAAAGTGGCTCCGTATTAATTCTGGACCGTTTAAGATTATTATTCTTCCAAAAATTGAGTATTTAACAGTTATTTTTGGCAACAAACGACAAAATAACGATAGATAACTTTAGGATTCTTGGATGTCAACGACCTTAAATTATTATTAATGTAAACTTGTGATTAATATGAATTATTAATAAAGTATAATATACATACATACATGATTTCACGCCTGTAAACCCCGATGGTTCAGGCAGAAGTGTACGAAATCCGTCCGCGTTTCGTCATTTACAATGTTAGTGCCATGTAGTAAAGTAAGTAGTATAACTATTTAATTACTTACTATAATCGTATACGCACATTGAGAATAATCTAATATCTATACTAATATTATAAAGCTGAAGAGTTTGTTTGTTTGTTTGCTTGAACGCGCTAACCTCAGGAACTACTGGTCCGATTTGAAAAAATCTTTCAGTGTTAGATAGCCCATTTATTGAGGAAGGTTATAGGCTATATATCATCACGCTACGACCAATAGGAGCAGAGTACCAGTAAAAAATGTTACAGAAACGGTGAAAAATTTGACCCATTCTCTCTTATGTGACGCAAGCGAAGTTGCGCGGATCAGCTAGTAAAATATATTTGAAATCTATTCTACAATCTAATTGGCTACACCTACAAGTCAGTGAGCACTTAATATCATAATAATCCGCACATCTATTATACGATATTTCATACTCGGTTTACTGCTAGTGTCCAGGTGGGCTAGTAACGACTACGTTTATTGGTACCAGGGCTGCGCTAAGGGGATGCGTGAAGCGAATTATGTAACCTAATTAAGTTGTAGACAATTGCTAAAATAGCGCCTAGATTCTGTTAATATTTATTTTATTTTATTTTTAAGAAAGCTTACAGACTAATTACAAATTTATATAATCCAATAAATCTTTATGTTGCTAATAATAATACACCCTTCCTCATCTCCGGCTTGCCTTAGTTGGCTGGTCGGAGTGAAATCTGACGAGGAAGCGGTCCCCCGCCTCTGGCTTGCCTTCATTGGCCGTCCAGAGTGGAGTCGCGAGAGCAGAGCTCCCACTCTGTTCGGAGGACGGATGCTGAGCGTAAGATGGCTAGTGGGCCAGTGATGCCGGACCCTCAGGGAGCAAGTGATCTGAGTTTAACGTCCAGCGAGGCCTCTCCGTCCTTCAGCCGCTCACGTCCCTGTTGCCCCCTTGTTGCATTTTAAGCGACTAGTTTAGGGGGCCCAGTTTGTGAGTTGGCAAGTCTCCGCCTGCCATTCTTACGTGTTTTTAACATTGTTATCGGCAGGTGCCATAGTCCCCATAGATCCCAATTACCCATGTCCATTAGCACCCCACCCCAATAGCCCAAGTAGTTTTTCCCATTAGTTTTGCCATAGTTCCACACAGTCCGGTGATTGTCCTTGGGTGCATTTTATAGTGTGAACAGGGATAATCACCGGATTGTGACACCATACATAATTGAAAGATTAAAGCCTAAAAGGGCCTCTACGTGTTGGCTTCGGCCCCACGCACGCCTTCCAAATGTCCGGGACTCTGTAGTCCCGAGATATAAAAGAGACGTACATAATATTAATAATAATATTGAGCATAATCATTACTCATTATCGATGTAGTTCACCACGGACGATTTGAACTGACCGCATTACGAACTGCCTCTGTGGCGCGGCCGGTAGTGTATGCTGCCGCTCAAGAGGTCTCGGGTTTGAATCCTGGCCAAAAAGTATTTTTTGTGATTTCTGTTAACAGTTTCTGAGAGATTGCCCGGAGTTAGGAAGTTGTGGAGGTCCACCGATACTTCACCATTTAACCTTCTTTACTGAATATAACGCACATCCCTATTATAACTAGCCTACGCTGAAATATCCACTATCCACTAAGCTTACAGCTAGTTATCTGAACCTATCGTAAAACCATCCTGTTTTCTATGCCCGCGTGGGTGGCTCATTCAAGTCGCAGTTCCGATTCACGCAGACCTCCTCGCGTCGCTGTGTTCCTGGTCACTGATCATAATAGCACTGGTTTTACTTCATATCGCCACATGTTATTGCTGTTTGCATTAAGGTTCAATGCCTTCGCAGCAGGTGGTGAGTGAATCTTCAGGTTTGTTTGTTCATTGGGAAACTTGACTTTAAAATATGGGACTAAGGTAACTTTTAATACGGTGAAGTTAATATGACAATTATTTAAGCTCGATTGCGTCATAGTAGCGTTTCTAAAGTTTGTATTTGTTAGTAATAATTACTATTTATTGCCTGTCAAGAGCAGTGTTATCTCGATTGTTTGAAGTCTACATGAGAGCAGGATAAACGTACCTAATCTTATAAAAAAAACTAATCAACAATGAATTACATCAAATTACAGTTAGTAAGAAACCCAATCTCGATAATCCCGCCTGAGTCTCACAAACATGACATAAAACTGCAAGTGAAGCCTCTAAATTACAATTCAGATGTTGTGTGCGATAAGTCGCGGCTATTGGTTCAAATGGCATAATACTCCGGTCCACGCCGCACCGCGCCGACCGACCGCCGACTGGTCTGGCTTTTTATGGACCCCGCGCAACGTCTCGCAGATAGGGTTGCCAGGTGGCCGGGATTTCCGGGATTGTCCCGACATTTTCGTGCTGTCCTGTCTCTAGTAATTTTACTTTGCCGTCCCGGAATGAAAAAATGCTACTTTTTTACGATATTTTTTGTTGGTTTTTATCACTCCTACTTACTGCAGTCTAGGAGCGGAGACCAATACTCTGAATCTGTTCGTGGCCTCAGAAATGTCCAGGAAATGATCAGCCTGGATCTGGCAACCCTACTCCCAGAACAGACTTAAAGATGCGAGTTACATGCGAATACGCAGACACACACACCCACACTCAAACTAGCACACATAGGACTTGTTAGTATTAAGTCATTCTTCTATGACACACTGACAGCATCTAATTTGCTTCTTTCAGATAGTACGGAATCGGAATCGATATTAATTTATTAGTAAAAACATTGAACTTAATACATATTTTATAATCGGACCTATACGATTATATATGACACATCACCATAATAAGTGAAGAATGTCTCTATGGCGCGGACTGCTGACAGCGAGGTCCCTTGTTCGATTCCCGACTCGGAAAAATGCCCTATATATGGCCAAACGCTCGCCCTTTATTACATGGGACTAACATAGTTAATTGCGAAACGTGCGCGTATTTCTCACAACTTTGCCTACTCCTTCAAATATAACAGATATGATGATATGTCGGTATAATAAGTGAAGTTGTACATAACAATATGACTAAGAAAAACTATAATTTTGTACATAACTTCTTCCTTTCTATTTACAACAATATACAGGAAGTATTACAAACATGAGTCACGACAGCCGACAGCAGACGATAGTTATCTCTCAACATCGGTAGCTTATATCTGATGTCCATATCTAACTATAGTTCGTACTGTCTGTACCACGTGTCGAAGCCAGTTAGCGTTGATGTATGAGACGAGTCGCTGAACAAGTTTCATGTATCGGTCACCACGCAAGTGGATTTACGAGTTGCGCTTCGAACCGGGTTACCATTGTGACGTTTTGGGTTAGCTATGGTAGCTTATCTATAGCTTTGTCACCTTTAAATAAAAGAAATTTGGTCAGTTGTTTACATACTTACATTTAACGTCGCTTCATTTAGCAGACAGGTGAATAGGTGTTTAAATATGTAACTGATTTACTTTAACATTTTGAAACTTGTCCTCCAAGTTGTATGGGATTAATTAATGTTTAAGAAATGTGATAAAAATAAATATAGATAAACGCGGTTTTAAGGATTAAGTACGAATGATAGTGCAATATACTAGGCACGTTTGATTCAACTATACCAAACCACAAAAAGTATTTTGCTGCTTCGAATATTTTAACAAGAGCAACTTATAAAGCTAATATCGATAGGATATCATTGGATTCCGGCGATGGATAGTTTGACTCATCGGCTAGCAATGTTTGTACCTGAGATCCCTAGAAATTTAAAAATGATATTCTCTGAATTGATTTGGAATATGAAGTTGACCTGTTTATCGTTAGTTAGAATCTGGTATTTATCAATTTAACAATCATCAAATTACTCTGTCTCGAGGGCAAAGATAACTTTAAAACTACATTGACTTCCTACCACTTCACTAAACGCTAAATAAAACTTTTTTTATTTCTTAAATGAATTCGAAACGGTGTGAGATTGTTACAAAGTTTCTCGGAAACTGAATTTTGATAGGGGTTTATCAGGCAATTATCAAAACGATCGAAAACTGAGGCAGTTTAATGTTCGCTAATAACTGGTGTTGTCGACATGGTGTCAAATAATACTGGTTTTATTTTATAAGAAATTACAGTGACTCACCATGTATGTTTACTTTACAGATCATTTTGATGGAGCTGGCCAGATAGCCAGGATTGACAGAGCTTTTGGTAAGAAAACAAAGTCTTCTAACATTAGAAAAAATAATTCACTGGCATTAAAAGAGCCTCCCGGGCGAGTGATTAGTCCGATATTGTGCAATTTTGCAATACAATGCCTTATTTTATCTAAATATGATAACTCAAAGGTAACCGAGTGACTGACATAGTGATCTATCATATACCATTATATTAACGAACAGCAAAAACCACTGGACGGATTGGGCTGAAATTTGGCATGCAGGTAGATTTTATGTTCTAAATTTTGTGACTTCGGACATAAAATCCCAGCCGAAGTCGCGGGCAAAAGCTAGTAAAGAAATAATTTTATAACGTTTTCCAGAACCTTCGAGCCTCACGTCCAGATGTTTCTACGAGGGTCGCTGGCACGCGAGCGGCGCCACGGTGACGACCCGCGAGACGTGCCTGCGCTGCGTGTGCGCCCGGAGCGCGCTGTCCTGCCGCCGCCGGGCGTGCGCGCCCCTGCCTGATCCGCCGCCTAAACGATGCTATGTGCGACACCGGAGAGGAGCTTGCTGTCCTGAGTTACATTGTCCAGGTAAAAAGTTCCATCTTTTATGTCTTTTTACAGTGTGAGCTGGATTGATTGAACAAATCGCTATTGCATACAAAAAAAAGGATTTAGCGCTGCTGCAAGCAACGTATCCTAGCTGGTGGGAAAGGGTTGACTTCAAGATTGTTTCACTTGTTACTTTTAAACTTAGTTTTTTTTTCTTTTTCCAGATGGCATCATGAATATGGAGCACGAAGCTGCTGCTCGCTTTGACGACTACTCAGAAGTAGCCACACCTGCTTCGTCCACTCAAGGTACAATACTCTCCACCCTTTATTATTCTTTGAAGTTAATTTAAAGCTACTAAAAACCAATACAATTCCATCTTCTTTGGGTGTTTTAGACAATCTTATTACTATATACACATCGAACATGTTCGAAAGAAGTTCCTCTTTGATCCCCATGTTAAGTTCTAGTTCGATGGTCTCAGCTACAATATTCCCCATATATATTTGCAATCAAATGCGTATCATAATGCTACGGCTGATTATAAATTATTACTTGAGTGTTTCCAGCTTGTGTGGAGGGAGGGACGGTGTACGCGGCGGGGTCGGCCATGTCCTCCAACGTGGCGTGCGAGCAGTGCTTCTGTCTGAAGGGCGCGAGGAGATGCGTGAGGCCCACCTGCTTGCCTCCCCCTCCTCACTGCGTGCCGAGACCCACTCCAGGTGCCTGCTGCCCGCAGAGATACTACTGTGATCATGACGCGCCACCGGCTGAAGAACATCCATTTGGTAAGTCAGTCAATTAACTTCCCGTCTTTAGATTTGAGACTCAAACTGTAGACTATAACTACGAAAATTTGTACGAACTACTTCATGGAATTCGAAAATTGACCTAAATAGCAAAAGATTGGAGCATATTCATGTTTTTTAATTGACTTTTCCAGATTGTGAGGTGGACGGCAGGCGTGTACAAGAAGGAGATCGTGTAATGTCTGGCACGAACTGCACAGCTTGTTTCTGCCTGAAGGGGGCTGTGCGGTGTCAAGCCCTGGCCTGTGCTCCACCGCTGCATGGCTGTGAGCCCATCATGAGGCCTGGAGACTGCTGTGCTCATCAGTACAAGTGTGAACATGACTCGCATAGAGGTGAACTTCTTCTATTATGGGGATCCTGTAAATTAAGTCATAGAAGATAAATGTAAATAGTAGAATAGCGAGATCATAATAGATTTTCTTATAAGCTAGGAAATAAATTATTAGTGTTCAACTTTTTGTTAAGAATGTGGGCTCCGATGCATGAAACGTATAACGTCAAATTCATATCATATTATTATTTTCAGGGAACATGTACCACCAACAACCAATACAATACAACGCTCTATTATTAAAAAGGAACGACGACAGAGCTTTACATGCACAGAAACACACCAAAGTAACCGAAAGCACCACCAAGAGAATACTCAGTGGCATCTTCACAGCAAAACACACTCCAAGTCAGAACGACTTGGTCACCACTACGAAAGTCAAGCGAAAGGCCAATGACCTCCCACCCAGTACAAGTGACAGCCCACATAACGACACTGCAATTACTAATGGAACAACTACACAGAAAGCTGTAACTGCAGCAAAATTAATAGCGCAGACTACTGAAGAAGTGATGGAGAAGACCACAGAACAGCCTGAAGGAACTGTAAAAATAGTTATTAATGGGACTATTAATTGTACTGCAGAACTATCATCCACTTCGTTACCTCTGAGTCTTACTCATAATGACACGGAAAAGATTCTAATGGAAGCCCTTCCTAGAGTTCCAATAGTGAATGGTATAGAAGCTCAAACGTATTCACCAAATGACATCATCACTGACAGATCGGTAAACGGAGATTTCGATGAAAATGATACATTTACAATCAATGTAACAAGTTCTTTGAACGCTAATACTAATTCCACGTCTAGGCCCATGTTAGCTACGGTATCTAAGATAGCAATTTCTGACTTGGCTGATACATTGAACTCTTCAAAGAAAACTAAAGGAGATTATGATTATGATTACACTGAACCTACTTTGCCACCATCATTGCCGAATTTAAAGTAAGTTAGCTTCCAATAAAATTAAATATTTTCGATTAAGAAGTAAGTGTAAACTATGAAGAACTTGAAATATTTAACTTTTCACAAATGTTTAACTGCTGGGTTAACTTGAGAGATAGATATGTTCTAGAGACCGCTAATCTTAAGTTTTATTCCCTCACTTATAATATTTTTTTCTATTACAGAATCATCCCCTTCGTAGCAGCAGACGCAGTGGTAGACGATGAACCACCAAAAGAGACCCTCACATACCCCATGTTAGAACGCGAAGACAAGTTCCCAGTCTACTACCCAGCAGACACCAAAGAAACATCTTTCACCAGACGAGAAGACACGTACCATCCGACGCAGTACCCCGTGTTCATTTCTGAGAAGGAACCGGCTTACACCCATGATGTAGACCTGACCAGTAACAGATATCCTGTGCAGAATGACCTGGTCCATGAGTACACGGTGTCCACGTCTCTTGGAAGTCATCTCAATGAAGCGAAGGCTGTGACCAAAGCACCTGTCGCAAGCTCTACATTTGAGTTGGAGACTCCAGCTGTTAATTTGTTTTCACCGCCTGTTGAGACTGAAGGTAACAAACAAATTATGTTGCTTTTATAAGACACAAATTTTACCAATTGATATATATGACTCTGTCATAGCATTAACTGTACCTAATTTTAATATCACACTACACGAAATGGGACGAATACTCGGTTTATTCAAAAGGCCTCTTGTCTACAAAAGTATTCTTAATTTCCAGGAGGCTTCATACCGAAAGGCCCCGGAATCATTGACGAGTACTACGCAGTATATCCCAGCACACCATCAGGGCCGGCAGTACCTCATCTCACTACGTCTATGCAACTGGACATTAGCAAAGGTATGTAAAAAACCCTGATTGTTTTATCCATTTCAAACGTCTTCGCTAAAGTGAAAGCCGATTTACAATATCAAATCAACGATATTTGATAGCTTTCAAAATTTAAAAAAAGTAATCTTTAAACACTACAAAAACAAAACGAGCAATTATACCCCATACTGCATCTGTCTGTATATACTGTATCTAAACTCGAGTTGTAACATTTTCCAGGTGAATGTACAACAGAGCAAGGTCACCGCATCCCTGAAGGTGATAGTCTGACGATAGACTGCAGTGAGTGTCTCTGTACGTGGGGACGCCTGAGCTGTGCTCCCACTCTGTGCCGAGCTCCACCTGGGTGTGAGTTCAAGACGCCTACTGCTGACTCTATCGACCAGTGCTGTGGGGACATCGTTTGTAAGACAGGTAAAATCTGACGACGATATTGTTTTGTAGAACCACTCATTTTCGTTATTCAATTAAGCCTGTTTATTAGATTTGTTTGAAATGTTGTGCAGTAATATTGTATTCTTACAAATTTTCAGAAAACAAAACAACATCGACTACCGCTGCACCGACAACGGAAAGACCAAAAATCAACGTCATTGATGAAAAAATACCGATCAAGAATAATACAGCTAGCGTTAATCTTCAATCTGAAACAAACAAGACATCCTTGAAACCATCATCTACTATTAAACCACCGGTTGTGGAAATCCATACTAACTTCAAGCCAATTGAAAAAGTAAACGAAAACACATCGGCAAGAAATGTTACTATCAACACGACAAAGACACCAAAAACAAATAATGAAACAAAACCAAGCACAACTACTCTAGCTCCTACTACAAGTACTAAACCTATCACAAAACCTACAATTCCTCCTCCTGAGCCAGACATCAAAGAGGTCAACGACACTTCATCAGAATACGAAGACGAAGATGAAGACGAAGGCTTCTCAAGTTTCGGCAGCGTCCTTAAATACCTATTAAGTGACAGCTATGATTCCACCACGGCAGCTCCGGTCAAAAAGCCCGCACCTACGAAACCTCCAGTACCTATTACTACTACTAGGAGCCCACCTTCCACCGTGAACCCATTCATACCACTACCAGCTTTACCATACATCCCACCAAAGATATCACCAGCCACTGTCAATAGGATAGACCATTTGGTCCTCGGAGAAGCCACAGCTATCAAAAGGACTACTCCTAAACCAATCACGAATAAGACCACGAGAAGACCAGTTGAAAGAACTACAGAAAGACCAGAAGTAGATACGGCATTAACGTCAGCGCCGAGGCCTCCAAACCTTGGGATACCAGGACCTGGTCTGCCTGTTGGAGCTGGGTTGTTAAAGCTGGCTGGTTGTAATATCTATGGGAGGATGTACAGGGTGGGCAGGATCATCGCGGAGCTGTCCACGCCGTGTCAGGAGTGCTGGTGTACGGAGCTAGGGGTGCAGTGCAAGCCGCTTGGATGTTGAGAGATATGCATTTATTGTACAGCTGTGTGATTGTGTGGTTGATTTTTAAAGAGAATATACGCTCACTACTGGACACGTAAAAATGGGACCGTGACATAGGATAATATTTAAATTTTACTTAAAAAAAATGTTGCATGTGACATCAAAGGACGAAATTGAGACTTACATTAATATGTACAAATACATCATTGAATAAAATTGGGTCAACAGGAATATATTCAAATTTCGATAGATGGCGTTAGTAGTCACATTATTACGTTGTTCGCAACTAGGTAGGTACTCGATTTGATGATTTAATTTGTATTTTTATTTGTAGGAAATGTATCAACATTTCCTACAAATAAAAATACATATATAAAATAAATATAAAATGAATTATATATTTAATTATATTATTAACTAAGGTCAATTTCCTATTAGTAACAACAAAAATGAATATAGCTATTTACACTTTTAGGACAAATGTACTTAAATTAAATGGGACCGTCACAACAAAATGAAAAGTGTCCTGTAGTGACTGTTTATATTCTCCAGAGAGCTTTAGTTAAAATATTTATTTATACAAAACGGCCGGCATTGATCTCATACGACATAGACAAACTACCTTATCACAAAACTTGGCTTAATTTATAAACCCGGGATTACATGACAATTAAACGCCATTAAACTAAGGTTTATAAAAAAGCCAGGTTATGTAATAAGGAGTGACCTACCATAGACTCGGGTTATAACGACTCGCAACAAGCGGGTCGTGGACACAGACTTATAGTGCATTCACTTTATACCTAACACGTATGTACTAGCCTCAAAGTATGTAAAATTACTCTAGATTTATAATATAGTTAATTAATAATATTTAGTATTATTTTGGTAAATAAATCTTTATAAATAAATATAATAACTGGATTTTTACTTTAAGAATATTTATTGCCAAAGTCAAGTCAAAGTTAAATATGTTTTATTTCATAAACTTCTTACGAATGTTTGTTGTTGCTGAACCGTTTTTGATTAAATGCGTATTATATTAGGACAAAATAAAACATCAAAGTATGTGTACTTGAAAATTTTAATATAGATCACAATAATCACAAGAAGCGATATTATAAGACACTGGACGTGAAAGCCTAGCCGATACCTACATACTACTGTTTCAGTTACTTACTTATTACATATAGCGGTCGAATCCTGTAGGTTTGCTGACCATAAGGTTCCAGACTCAATTCATATCGTTACGTGTTCAAATCTGACCTGAATGTGGGACTAAATATAGTCCCACGCAACTATCCAATGCCATGCTATTTCCTTTACTCGTTAGCTGGCTATTGCGGACATAACTATAAAATGTATTAAAAAATACTCCACTCTGTTCCTGGAGTACGTTGAGACAACTAAATTTTGTAATTTTACACGAAGAATGTTTATTACGACGGTAATACGATAGTAATAAATCAGAGTGTGCAGAAGCGCTACTTAACTTCTATGGAAAAGCCGAGAGACTTAGGTACCTCTCATAAAGTTTCAAATCTCATTACGCTGTGAAAAGTAATTCTGAAACCGAGTTTTAGTGCTCAATCCAGTAACTGAACCCAGAACCTTGTAATCAACATTCATTACTGTTTAGTCTGTTAGAAGAACCACATTTTAATAATGCACTTTAGAGATTTTTATTCCTAGCTATATTTTTCAATTCCTGAACAGATTCATAGTATTAATTTCTAACTAGAATGATATGTTAAATGTATGGCACATTAGCAGGTACCAACGTTACATTACTTATGCTACTATTATTAGTGAGATCAGTTTAAAATAATTCATCAAAATCGGTAAGCACCAATTACAAAGTCTATTTACATCAGCATCATCTTAAACCAAACTTTAGTGACCGGTTTCAATAACTTATTCTTTGTAGGGGATAGGACAACCACAAACCGATAATAGTTCATCTAATGTAACTTGGTGATTTTTTTTAAGGAAGTAAATATTCGTAATAAGGTAATAAACAAAAAAACAAAAGCACATAAAATTTAAGTCATGTATTATATAACTTGAGTCAGTTTCGACTAGAATACAATAATCTCTTTGGTTGCATACGAAAAGTGCTGATCTTCCATCTCCTTCCATCTTTCACTAGTCTCTCGATGGGGAAAAGAGATAGCGCTAAACGTACAGTGACTTACAAAAGGCGTAACTCCGAGCTCACTATCGTCTTATACGACCTTTTGAATATTTACAGTATTTTCTAGCGTGTACTAAGAATTACAATATTACGGTATAGTAAACTTTTATAAGTCTTTTCATATTATTTGGTACAAGTTATAAAATCTTTTGTACATTTTACAATTCACGAAACTTGCCAAAATTTGTAAGACTGTTGCCTTAAAGAACTCTTTAGAAGAAAACGTGAGCTGTAAAATTTACAAAAGAAGTATCAGTACATAAGATTCAATTAGGGTTCAAAATGTACGTAAAAGTGTGTACCCTACAGTATATCGTGATAATAGTCAAAGCTTATCTCTAGTGAACAAACCAGTTGTATCACAGTAGCACTTTATAATTCACTTATAAATAAATAAGCACTTGTTCCACCGCCGAGATAGGCTTGCTACACACGTATGTGGTTCGACAAAATTATACTAACAACAAAACCGATTCGACTCACTTGTTCGGCTCGTGCCGATCGGGTTCATCTACACATATTTGATTTTGCCGCCCGGCTAGGCCGATTAATGCCGAACCAAATATATGTGTAGCAAGCCTAACCGAACAGGCCGTTCGCAATAAGTACAAAGCTTAAAATATCACTAGCCGATATAAACGTTTTGATGCAAAACAACTGAAAGATTTCATAGAAATCAACAACATAACCACTCCGCCCTTTAGAACTAGACGTAGAAGCCGTTAAAGAAATAAACCGAAGGGCAACTTAGAATGAAAATTTGTACAGTGGGCGGAGTGTTTTTTTAGAACCTTAAATATAATTTAGTCTTAACTCCAAACATACAACTCTTAAACCTATTTCGTGAACATTCATCGTTATCACCTACATTCCTACAGTCCCCGTACTAAACGCACAGAGGTGTAAATGCCATCAAAAGCTATTCAAACAGCGGACGGATGATTTGCACTTTTCAAGGCGCAAAGATGGCTTGTAGGATCATGACGTATTAAACAGCTGAGTCAAAATCTTGACCGTAGACTCGTCGCAAAGCACCAAGGATTTACGCTTTCATATCAGTACCTCCACTACATAGTTTGTAAGGCAGTACTATGAAATATCTTGGTGACAGCTCCATCCAGGATCTGATGGCTCTTCAGTCTCATATCAGACTAGATGTCAATCCTCGCAGAGGAAGAAGTAAAGAAAAAGGCAGGAAGATGTCTTGATCCATTCGTGTAGTGGCAGTCATTCAAGTCTGGTCGATGTGCACGTACATCAGCTCGTGGTCTTCGTCTACTCCCATGTATTTGACGTAGTACACTGTCTCGAGGATAATGCCTGCGAACAGCAGCAGCGCTGATATCACACGGCACGCTATCACGTAAGGCTTTTTACTGTTTTCACCTGTAGACAAAAGAAAAATTATGTTAATTATTTGTTAAACTATTTGTCCCTAAGTTTTAATAAATTCTTTATCTAAGCAGTTATAAAATGAGAGAGATTGGAAATTCCATGATTTTAATATAATTAACGTGATTATTTAGCCTCGTATTTTCACAAATACTGAATTTAGGGGAAAAGCCATCAATTAAGTGTACCTATACGTGCGTCATGAAACGACCAAACCCACAAAGTCGTCACACGAATTAGTAGGTATAGTTAGCGAGAGTTGAAATTCCCGCAACAGTTTCCTCTTTGGAGACAAAATTGAAACATTTGAAAGAAATGAAACGGTTATTACCAGTGAAAACTAAGAAAGCGAGCGGTATTCCGACTGCGGCACCGAGTATGTGCGCGCCCCACGCCACGTACTCGTAGGAGCCGTGCGCCTGCGCCGCCGCGTGTCCGCCCGCCGGCGGGGAGGCCTGCATCAGCGCCCAGCACATCTCCGACGTGCCCAACACCACCACGCTCAGGGGACGGAACCACCATAGCGGAATGTGACCGAATCTATAACAATAAAATTTTGTTAGTTATATGCGTCGAGGAAAATCATCTTAAATGATTGTAGACGTAAATAATATTCTATAGAAAATTAGGCAATAATGTGTTGTATTGAGAATCCGTAAGCTATGTAATAGTAGGTGTTTATTTAATTTATCTTGATAATTGAAAATATGCTCGACCCACGAATCAAACCTTGAACCCGTGGAACATAAAGATAACTGTAATCGTGATGTTAGAACAAAAATATTGATTTTAAGAATTACTTTATGTAAATGTTATATAACGTACCGTAGGCAGACATTCGCTATATGCGCAGTGAGTAGCGCGTACACGGCGGCGGAGGCGCCTACGACGCGAACGTTGGGCTGTAGCACCCCCGCGCCGAGCGCGCCGGCCGCTACGCCACCACACCACACTCCTATCACTCGCAGTGAACCCTGCTCGCGTTCCAGTGGCCAGCCAACCTGGTGAACAAGAAAATAACCATTTTAGAACATTGACTTGACAGGAATCTTTTTTAGAGTATAAGGCACCAAATACAAGATTTTTTTTTTGTCAACCATATTCATTCAATAAGATTGCGATTAAACCCTTCTTTTAAGCAGAAAATAGTAGTAGAAGACCACATAACATTTTAAGTTGGTGAAAAGTTGGGGTTGCCAGGTATAGAGTAAAATACTTACAGCTAATGCTACGAGGGCGTTGAGAGCGAGATGCGTAGCGTTGGCGTGCACCAGTCCGTAGGTGAACAGTCTCCAGGGTTCCCGCCACCATGCGCCCGGAGACCACTCCAGAGCTGTGCGCACGTTGTGTGAGCCCAGGGTGTGGATACATACCTGAGAAGAGAAAATAATTGTAAGAACATTGATTGATAAGTCTTGTTGGTTTTCGGTCATAATAAGGAACGATTACAATGGAATCCTGCAATACACTTCAATTTATTTTTGGTAACAAGTTATCAATCATGCTGGGGTTTCAAAACTGTTTCGCATCCTTTTGCAATTATAGGTTTAGACTGCTACTATTCCTACCATTTTTAAAACTTTTGAACAATCGAATAACATAAAGTCTAAATGTCATAAAGTATATTTTATTTGTTTAGTCATAATTATCACTGATACTTACTATTACTATAATCACAGAAACTATGAAGTAAGGTGGTTTCAATAAGTTCACTAGTTTGTCTTTCCTCTTCTCGAACTTGCTCTTGAGCTTGTTCTTCTGAGTCACTTGAGGGCACTTGGTGTATTTGCCCGGTGGGTGGACTCCCAGCGTCAGGCCTGCTTGGAGGCGGGACTTGTGCTTGCTGGGAATGGGCCCACTGGGCAGCAGTCTTCTGTTCTCTCCAGGGCTGTTCGTTTCACCAGGTCTTTCCTCCTCGTTCTCCGTCCACGCAGTCGCTGGTCGCGGACTATCCGGCAGTATCCTCCTGCCATGATGCTCTCCCTCCACGTTCAGTCTCTCAGTCTCACAGGCTTCTGCGTCTGGAGCCATGGTGACTAGCAGTCGTCTTTTATTCCGACATATTCAGTCGCACGTTCTGCCTCTTCCCTGTATGGATCAAATGTAATCGATTACTCCTGTGCTCGCGAATTTATATGTAATATGTATGAGGAAAAACGGTTATGTTTAACTAATTAGGGATTCCGCGACAAAAGGAAATAAATTAATTAATAAAATAAATGCAGCTTTAAGATCTGTTTCACACGGGGACTTCTTTGTCTGTACTAATTCTTATTTTACAAATAAGCACATTTTTATGAGAGTGGCGTGTGGAGTTGTTTTGACATGAAAGCGTGTGTGTTAGCTTATGAGTCGAACGTTATGAAGTCTAGTATGAAATTACAGTAAGTTGTCGTCGAAGTCACGCAGGCGTACAAAACGCATATAAAGCTCAGCCAGTGTGTAACTGCTTTATTAGAATCAGTCAGTCAGTCTTTATGAATATTATATTAATTGGTTTGCAATTTTTAGCCTTTAGCAGTGATTGTTATATAACCAAGGTATTGTGTATTGTTGTATGTATTTATTCAAATGTTCCAATATGAACGTGTTTAATTAATCTTATTAAAATACTATAAAGCTTGTAGATTGCAGTAATTAAGTCGTGACCTACTCTCATCATATTTATTAAAGAATATATCTTTTTATCCGATTCTTTAAACACTTGAATAAAATCTTCGTATGAGAAATAGACTTTGAAAAAACAAAAATACTCTTATTAATATGTGACAATTATGTTTGGCGAAATTAACTACAGAATTTGCGAAAACGTAGATTTCATATACCTACAAAGGATATAAAACCCTGCAACCCTCAGCCGTTAAACCCAATAAAACCCAGTCCCAGCAGACTTACTACGAAATTACCACAAAGTGAATCACCGAGCATAAAATCGATGCAAAGTGATATAATTTCAGGATATGATTCCAAGTGTTAAAGGGAATACCCCGCACGAGATAAATGTAAATAAACGACAATTACATGCTCATCATTTTCCTGAAGCGATGATATTATTTAATAATAAACAGACATGATTTTTATTTCGATAGTTATTATAATTGCAGCGGTAAATACTATGACCACTATTAATGTGAGCACACACCGGCGCGGTGTATTTGTAGCCCGACAACGAGTAGCCCTTGATGAGTAAGTAAGGAATTACCTGTATGTTCAAGGTTTATTACAGAGGGAAACTGTAAAACATTGGGTATTTCTAGCATTTCAGTAGACAAAGATATAACCCTGGTGGAAACTCTGAAGCCAAGATAACTGACAGCGGTTAACGTGGTCGCCACGCCACTAGCACCACTAGAAGGGTTCGATTCCCACACGGAACAAATATTTGTGTGATCCACAAGTTGTTGTTTCGTGTGTCTTTGTGTCCGTTGTTTGTATGTTTGTGTCCCCGCGACACATAAAAAAACTGTTCCTTATTATACGGTCGCGCCGTTTTACCATGAAAATGTCGCCGACAGATTTTTCCGAATGCTAAGAGTAAAACAAATGCATGTACTGCTAGTAAATAAGGTACCTACAGTACATGTGAGGTATGTGCATGTATATGTAATTATGCCTTTATGTAATGTGCTACGCCGCACGCGCTGCGCATATAAGCTGGTATCCATCACGTTTGTTTATTGTTATGTTAACATTACATAAATGTTTATCATAATTGCTGTATTGTTGTCATCGGCAGACTGTTGTAATTGCGGTCAGGATTAACCCTTTGATTTAGTCGTAGTAAGAGGCTCGGCCAGCGCCGGGTATTGTAAACAAACAACAAATACATTATGCAACGAATAATGGTCACTTATGACTAATTTCTGCAGTTCAGTTATAGTAATATAATTATGAGGGCAAGTATTAAGTCGGTCCCGGTCGTAATCTATTAAGGAATCAGTCGAGCCACATCAAAGGCCTTCGTGCGGCTGAAACAACTTTGACAATAGGATACGACCAACTATACGATAAGAAAAGAAAACGTCCTGTAGAGCCTTACGCGCAAGTAACTATTAGTTACCTGCACTATACAGCTAAACTACCTACTCAACTACCTCTGAAATTTCAATGTGGCACAGAACTGACACTATTAGCTATACGTGCTTCATCGCAAAATAGCTCTAGTATTAGATCAGTAAACCTAGAAGTGCGTTTAGTTACCGAAAGTGGAGACCAACAACCACAGCAACAAGTGCCATTCCAAGCTCTTCGTACAACATAGACAGATACAAATTATACTTACAACACACCTTTACATCCTTATAATTAAACGAGAAGAACCTCATGACGTCAATATCATCATTATATTTATCTATACAATTGAACCACAAAACTGAAATGACACTCGCGAACATTTGACGTAATGACATACAGACTGTTATCGCCACGCGGAAACAACGACGCATCACACACTTGACCCGAAAAGGATTTACGCACGAGAACGGGAAACCATAGAATTAATACGAAAATTACAAATGAACAATATTTATTGTGTTTGATAAAGTTCCGAGAATTTGTTTTGATTTGTGGTAATTGTTTTGAACGGTTTTTTTGCAAGTATTTGTTATTGTTGGTGATAGTAGTGGGTAGGTACCTACTATTATAAAGTAGAGGTAATCATTATAAAAAATAGCAATTATTATAAAGGTCCCAAACCCGCACTAGGCTAGCATAGTGGACTCAAGGCCTAACCCCTCTCATAATACGGATGGAGACCCTTGTCCAGCAGCAGGACTTTCATGGGATAAGTTTCATCTTTTATTTTATATTACATACATAAGCCTCTCGAGTGCTACCTTTAGGTTTAAGGTTAATGTGTCATAAACAAAAGTAATCTACTGAGAAACCTGTTTTAATCTAACTAAGAAATGACTTCTTTATGAAGCTAAATGTTTAAATAAATATAAAGTAGGTAAATGTTTACAATGCAAGCTTCCCTCTATATTGTGTGGCAACAGGTCGCGACTGTGACCGTCCTTGTTCAGCGCCCTTATGCGTTGACCGCGATTTACACCGAGGGTCACTGCACGATAACTTGCACTCATACCTAATAACATTATCATTACAGCATACATACCGCTCATATAAAAAAACTTATTTTAAAGATCATATTGAGACTACAACCCCTATAAAAATCAACACAAATATTTCTTCTTTAAAACAGTTATCAGAGGGACAACTTCTATCGACTATCGATATCGATAATCAGACTAGTTATCAGGTAATTTAGTGTGAAAATCTCGATACGCGATAGTACTGGCTGTAGAATCAGGCCACGGAATATTAGGTACACTTTCAACTTTACCCAGCCAGATCTAGGTTAGCTCAATGTTATACACGATAAGCCTATTTATCATTTAGCAGGCCATTTCCGTAAAATAATAAACCCAATTTTAGTAGATAGAACCCAGTCGCTCGTCCATAATGAGCAGTAAAAGCTTTATAAAACAAAAGACCTGTAGTACTATTGTTATCTATTATCTCTTGATAGTCAAAGCTTTATCGCCACACAATGCCTTGTTCGTAGAAGGAATCACTCTCATATCTCTTTTTGCCTTTGTTGACCTCAAAGCTACAGGTATTGTTTGATAGGAATTATTCCTAGTAGTTAATTCATCCTTAGTAAGTGAGTTTTGCAGAAGTTTAACAATCGTGACAGCAAAGCCTGCCTTCACATTTTTGTAGAATGTAATGCAGTACCTACGTAGTACCTACTTAAATTCGAAGAATATAAATAATCCGTGTGTTAACCCTTTCTTATCACGTCTACGTCTACGTACTGTTCTTTAAAGTATAATAAATATGCAATGAGGAAACTTGATCTGTAAGGTAAGTGTTTTCCAAAAGTAAAGAAAAGTAGAGTCAGCCCAGGACCACCTCGGTGTAATTCGATCGAAACGTTGAATATTCAAACGCTCTTAAGTTAGTATTATGAAGTTATAAAATCATGAAGAAAATATGTTGTGTTTACACTCTCAAAAGTGAAACCGGCACGAGCTTTATAAAGTAATCAATTAATAGCAAGCCCTATTGTTATGAGTATCGTGTCTAGACTACAAATATTGGCACACATTAATTTAGGTGTCCCACAATGTATTAAGCATGTAATAGCCCAACTAACGGGACTATTCGCAGGTGCAAAACTATCCAGTTTGGCACTGTATAGCATAATAATTAGCTCCCAAAATAGACTTGCGAATTACATTCATGTACACCGAAATAGACAAAACACAATGCATTTTTATAACTCTCTACTTCACATTGACAAATAGTTTTTATGACAAACGGTTTATGCATTCTATAATGTTAGTTCTTGAACAAAGAATTGAAGCTCGGCAAGCATTTGTCTTTTTTTATCTTTTGGTTTCCTGAATGAATAGTAAGTTTCTTCAATAAATTGTTAAAAATAGTATGAATGGGGATGTTGTGTACCCGATTGTGTAGGTTACTTTAAAGAAAGTGTTCTTTTAGTTCTTTCTTTTAAGGAAGATTTTGTTGCGAGAAATATAAGGCTTTCTTGAAAAAGGTTTTTGTAATTTTTCTTCATTTAATATTTTTTCATAACCAAACGCTATAAATACTTGTATGTGCGAAAAATTACTGTACAAATAAATATACCTACATTTTAAGGAAACAATCTGTAATATTGTTTTCATTGTTTAGGTAATAAATTACAAGACCTATTAACAAAACTTTATCGAGGATTTTCCTAAAGAAAAGTATACGGCTTGATATAAAATTCCGACCTTTAGATTGGGAGTAGGGTCAAACATACTACTATTCATATAATATATGTATGTATGAAAGTCACTCAGTAATAATTTCCCCATACAAATATCGTCACGTGCCACCACCCGGCTGCCACAGGAAGTATTTAACTAAACGATTGTCTGGAAACATACACACAGTATGCATAACACAGGTTCAAAGCCTTGTCGATACCTATCTGTTATCTATTAGATCTGATAACAGCGTGCCAAGTTATTGTAGCACATGTTAGTAGTGACGTCGGAGCTTAGTGATGGCATTGAGAGATCTTCCTTGGTGTTATGATAGCCTGGTACATCTGATCGATTTTGTTTGTAGATTGTAAGGTGTGGTTAATATGGTTCGCGATCGTGAAGATTATTTTCCAAGGATAATAAAATTGTATTGCTATAAATACTAATTTTATCTTTCATCAGTGGAGAATAGAACTAGGCTTGCATGTTCGCATGACAGGCGTTCGGTTCCCGAGTTAAGCAACGTCATTGAATGATAGTTTTGTGTAAAGATTAAAGAAGACAATTTACCCCCTGTTTCTGAGGCACGTGAAGCGGTGGTTTATCTATTCAATAGCGTTTAAGCTCATATAAACATAACACTTTGAATAGATAAATTACTGCTAAATTTGCCCCAAAAACCGGGGAAAATTCTCTTCTCTCTCTTGTTAACCACGCTAGAGAGATTAAGTTTTGTTAGTATTTGAAATAATTGTAAATACATTATTAATTACAAGCGTACTTTTATGGTATCTTCAATATTCATATAATATCATGACCATTTCAGGTACTATATTGATTGACAGTTGTCCCTGTATTTGGTAGAACGCGAACATATAATACAACAACAACAACAATATTTATGGAATACATGGCTCACTTGTCTGTCTGTCTGTCATTGCTGATTAACTGATAGACAGCCCTGTATAGATCCCAAGGTCTGTACATATACGAAAACTAAACTTCTGTAAATTAAGATAATTTTAACCGACTTCAAAAAAGGAGGAGGTTCTCAATTTAACTGTGTTTTTTTTTTTCAGTGGTAGACTGTAGTGTAACGTAGTGCTTTGCAATTAAGCATGTATTTCATATTTATAAGTTATCGCGTGGCAATTTTACAGATGATTATCATTGTTTGTAATTAAACGAAAGCAAGATAACACGAAGTTATTCGGTTCATGAAAATTCAAGGTACTTTTGTGCCGGAAATTAGCCTTTAAAAAGGTTCTAGATTATATATTTTTCAGTAACTGGGTAACTGTAAATGATGTGCTTTTATTTTCTTTTGCTATCACCTAAAGAATAGTCAAAAATATCAAGTAATATTATGATTTTCGAGTGAACAACTCACCAGTACGATACACGTGTTATATTCACAACAAACAGCTGATCGTAAATCGTCACAAACACAACGCTTATCACTCCACGAGTCCGCTACACACTCCACTGAGCACTGATAAAAATATATTCAATATTAAAATACAACAGACGTTTTGACCGAACAAGTTGACGGTCAAAAGCTGAATGCTAATCTATCAGCCACCTGCTCTCGCGCAGAAGTCCCGAAACACGCACACTAGCGTCTTGTGTTCGTACACAGTGCGTGTGTGTGTGTGTTGATAAACTGCGATGCACTGAGAGACTGTTTAAATTTGGTTCGTCTGCTTTGTGTTCAAGCTGTCTTGTACATAACTCTGGTTTAAGGTCACGCTTTTAATGCAGGCTGGAGCAGGTATCGTGTAATATCGTGTACTGAAAGCTTTATTATTTTTATGAAATATCTGTTTACACCTGTAAATATCTGTGTACACCTCCCACGCCAGTGGTCGCAGGTTCGAACCCGAGGCAACACACCAATGACTTTTCGAAGTTATGTGTGTATTAGAAATAATTATCACATGCTCCAACGGTGAAGGAAAACATCGTGAGGAAACCTTGCATGCCTAAAAATTTGTTTAAAACATTTATTGAGGGCATGCAAAGTCCCCAACCCGCACTTGGCCAGCGTGGTGGACTCAAAGCCTAACCCCTTCCTCATTACGGGAGGAGACCCTTGCCCAGCAGTGGGACATTAATGGGTTAAATTTATTTATATTTATTATCTGTTTATGTTGTTAAGTGTTGAGTATTTCTTTCCTCATTGATTTTGAGTTTAAAATGTAGGTCATGTTCCGGTTTTTACGTTTAAGGCATTATGAAACATATTTCCTTAAAATGTAGGCATTTAAATGTTTTGAAGGAGACCCTTGCCCTGCAGTGGGACAGTAATGGGTTCAAGAAAAATGTTTTAGAGAATCGGCCACTGTAACACTTCACTTTATACTTAGAGTAATGAAATAAAACACACTGACATCACACAACTTTAGCGAAGTTTTATTAAAGATGGACACCCATATTTATACAATTAATTATATTCACCCTCTGTCCTTCAAACTGTCAACAGATAATAATCTAACAGGTGATAGATGATAGTGGTGATTAAGAGGGTATCAGTATCAACAAATATCTTGGCAACTTATTGTACGAGTATTAAAATACCTATTCGTTTTCACTCTGGCTTGCGGAAGTTTCCTGGCAT
Organism: Anticarsia gemmatalis; assembly: GCF_050436995.1. NCBI lineage: Eukaryota > Metazoa > Arthropoda > Insecta > Lepidoptera > Erebidae > Anticarsia > Anticarsia gemmatalis. The sequence goes on along the minus strand of NC_134748.1, from coordinate 289,849 downwards.
TCGTTCGAGTCGAATAGATCAAATGCCGATCTCAACGCAGTTAGAAATACTTGCCCGCAGTGTCGCACTCTTATTTATATCTATTCTTGTAACTTAGAAAGAAAGGAAAAGAAGATGAAGAGTGACATACTAATTTATCCTACTAGTATTATAAATGCGAAAGTTTGTGAGTATGGATGTATGTATGTATCTATGTAGATAAGTTTGTTACTCTGTTACGAAAAAACTACAGGGCGGGTTTTGATGAAATTAGGTTGGGTAACTGGATTTATAACCTGGATTACTACGTAGAATATTTATTTGGTCGGGAAATCTTTTCAAGCTGACTAAGTCTGGGGAGAAGCTAGTGAAGCTAGCAGCAGAAGCAATTATTGCAAGTAGGGAAGCTCTAATTTAATTATTTCCCTTTCAATAGAGAATTTGACGTTACCTTTCGAGTGGATATAATTAAAATGCAATGTACGAGTAGGTGCTATTAACAAAAGTGAGTTATATATCGCCCAGCAGGTGAAGCCTTTAATAGTTTATTTATTTTATCATTTGACCTCAGCTGCAAATCACTTGGAAAATCCGAGTAATTAACTTTATGATAACAGAGACCGCTAGCCCGTTTAAATAATATAATACATATTATTATAATATTATATAGAAACCCTACATAACAATATATAATGTATTATTATTTCCTTATCAACTATCCTTCGTGTATAAATACTATACAACCCGAGTGGTACCGCCGCACTCGTATACAGTTATCTTGTAGTATTCTATTTATAGGATATACCACAAAACTATATTAAAACTAATGTTTATTTTAGTTATATGGCATTTATTATGACAATCCTTTCAGGCAGGACAGCCTTGAAGACCTGTACAGATATAAGCGTTATTTCCGGACACGGAAACCGCATAGTTATACGTATTCCAGAAGTTCACACCAAAGCAGCTAATCAATGTCGCTTTACTAGGCGGTACCACGTTCTGATCAGTTTCGCTCTTGTCATGAAAAAGTCTTGAGACGTTGGAGCACTCTATCTTGATGGACTTAATCTCAGTATACAACTATACTATCTAGCTATCGTGCTTAAACGTAATAGAATGGAAACAAAGTATTCGGCTTTATCGTCATCGACTAATAGTCATGATTTCTACAGTGACCTATTGCAAAAATGGACTAGGTGTATTTCGGTTAATATGAAACGCGAAAGTCCTGGTGCTGCTACATTATCAGACCTATTGCAAAAGTAGGCTGTATTTTTACTTAACGAAAAAGCCTAAACGCCTAAGTACTGTGATGGTGGTACATATTGAAACTTTATCAGACGGTTCTCCCACGTCGCGTAGGAGCTGCCTGAGCCCGCATACGGACAGGTGCGCGTGCGCATCTACCGGATTAAAAAAAAACAATGACATCCAACATCTGCTCTCGCGATCCCTGAGTGAGATTACCGTGAGAAATGTGCACGTCGCTGAATATTTTTGCACAAAAATTAAATAACAAGTCAATTTAAAGAGTGGTTTATAGTGAACATACGCTACGATTATCAGCTAAGATAATAAAATGCCAAATCATTTAAAGGTCAGGGACAATAGAATTCATAGTAAATACATACATTGATAGAATATTCAAAACAATTATATATCAATCGTGTTAAAGAAATTATTGTTGAGTTTTTAAATGATTTTCCTTTTTTTTGACACACAACTAATATGAAACAATCAGTCCTTCAAGAATTTATTACTGAACACTCACAAAAAAAATCTAACATGGTCAACTTAATGCCATTTGCCGGACTTAATTAATCCTTTATGTCATTCAAATCTTAATCTTGTTAAGAAAAATTCGCTATAGAGGCAATTGCACTGCACTGTCCGCCCACAGCACTGCACCGCTGTGTCAATGACCGGCGAGGTAAATAACCACTGACAGATATTTGAGTTGAACGCATCTCTACATACAAGGACACATAAATAATCTTTGCTCGGTTATTTACTTGAGACTGAAATTGGTCCACTGACATACAAGTAACAGCCGCTATATACAGTGGCTCCGTTTAAATTCCTATCTACTTGGTAGTGGCGGGACCCACAAGTATGACGTGTCCTAGAAATTATTTAAAGAATACTGTTAGAAGAAGAATAGACGAACGGAAGGAGCAATGTTCCAAGCACTTTACCATCACAGCTATAGTAGACCAAAGAGTAAATATATATAAAAAATAAACCTCACCTGAACTATTCTCTCTGCATTATATTTTTTTTTTATAATACAGCTTTCTTTTAACCACTAAGATCACCAGTATAACACTTTTATATCACTGTCTCCTATTCACGAACAATATTGCTTACTTAACTTGATAACTGTTCGACAATCACTTGCTAATTGCTATTATATAATTCAAAACACAGTACTTTATCGTCTATACCGACGAAGAATTGACAACTGTCTCGACTAGCAGTAAAAGTCATACGGCTCTGGAAAACTTACAGAATTAATTGATTTTAAATTAAACATCAGTATAAAAAAGCGTGTATTCTAAACACAGAACCGAACACAATATGCACATGGTATTACCGTAAACATTAGAAAATTCCTATTACTCGTGTTGTTTACAAGTGCAAGTATGAGTGTGTCCATGAACTGAATCATGCACTCGTCACTCGTCACTGGTATTTTATATCGTGAGTAGAAATTGTCCTGACTCATAGACAGTCCTCAGACATTCAGTCACCGCATACACACAGCACTGTTACGTATGCATCTACGTAATTGTGGTCTGTTTTGTACCTATTCCGCTTACTCTCCCTATGTAAACAAACAATAAATACAAAGGTTTTTAAACTTGTGAATCACATACAACTCAGTTCTATATGAGAATCTAGATTTCTTGAAGGCATGCAACTAAGTTCCCCACCCGCACTTGGTTAGCGTTGTGGACCCAAGGCCTTACCCTTACCTCATTCGGAAGGAAACCCTTGCCCAGCACTAGGACAGTTACGAGGTAAAAAAATTGCATTACATATTTAAAGGTTCTAATCAAATTCTATGAGTTCTGTATATCAATACCTCAGAAAGTTGATTAGGTTTTCCTGTTACAAAATCGATAACAGCCGACGTCAAGAGCTCGATAATGTGGTCAATTTGAGGATAACAGTCGAATAAACAATTCAATAAAAATAATGATATCTTTAAAACTGACCTCGAAATGGTCGCACACTCCCACACAATGCGACTGGGAAGTACAGGCAGTTTGTTGTATGAGGATTCATTTCAAACTACATATTTCGCGAGTACATATATAGACAGCGAGACATAATATTGGCGGTACGGTATTCCCGTACAACAAAACTAGTTAAGTGGTTAAATTGACTATTTGATAGAGTTCTTAGCTTCTGTTCGCGGCTTCATCAGCTTGTACAGATGTGTCGGGGTAATAGTATTCTACATGTTCTTTTTTTTAACCCGCTATTGTCTCCCTGCTGGATAAAGGGTCTCTTCCCGATCGAGGGAGGGTAGGCCTTCAATCCACCACGCTGGCCGAGTATGGGTTGGGGACGTTGCATGCCTACATGTATTCAAACAGATTTTAGGCATGAAAGATTTCGTTCTATATTATTATGTATCAAATATCTACAAAATCCACTTATTCTTTTCGACAACAAAGAGTGTAACACAATAACGTACATCCTCACGACACATTTATAATATTCTAGGTAAATAGATTTTAATAGTTAAATTGGCCAATACTGGGAACTCCGCCGTTGGATCAGGTGCAGGAAAACTAACCAGGAACTACTTGGTACTTCACATGAATCATTTAAGATATCTAAAGCTTTACGAGTAGAAGAAAACTGAATACATACAAACTCCACGCTTAAAAAACAACGTTACATTGCAAGTTGCAATTATGCTGATAAAGTTATCACAATGAAAAGTATTTTCTTAATGTAAAGAAAATAAAAGCAGGTAAATCTGACATTTGGTTAAAGTTTTATCTAGAAAGAGATAAATAGAAACTAAGACACAAAAATAATATCGGTGATGTCTTGCAGAATGGACAGGTGCATTTTACTCGTAACCAGCGGTCCTGTATGTCAAGATGTATGGACGGCAGTAAAGCAAAGAAAGTTTGTTAGGATCGTATCAAGTGGCGATCTTTGCCTAACCCTATCATGGGAAAAAGGCGTGATTTTATGTATGTATCTATGTAAATTTATTTTTTAGTTTATTGAGGTAACGCAGAAGTCCCCAACCCGCACTTCGCCAGCGTGGTAGACTCAAGGTCTCCCTCGTTTGGGAGGAGACCCTTGCCCTGCAGTGTGACATTACTGAGTAAAAACAAATGTACTTAAAATATTTAGGTAAAATATTTGAATATTTAGTTACTAGTGACACTGGGTTAAACCCAAACTTATCAACTTTGCTTTATTATTTAGGTCACGAACACAATACCTATAGGTATCAATTAATATAAATATGTGCCACAATAGCAACAATCGTCTCATATTGTTTATTTATCCCTCATTTATTTTGTATATTGTTATTGTCATGTTTACACAACATATATTAACATTATTATATATTATTGTTATGCAACAGTAAATAGAAACTATTATTCGCAGTTACTATATGGACATTATGTACTTATCCTTACCCTATATAATTATATTTACAACTATGTATGTATTATATAATAGGTTGCACATATAATAATACGTAATATGTGCATTAGATCTGACCCCTAAACCTGTAATCCATGACTGAATAATAAATTAAAAGCAAAACAATAAATAAATAGCTTCAGCCAGCGATTTTGTCTGACTTGAAATATTTCTCGAAATTAAAAAGTATACACTATACATGTTATAAATAAAGTACTAATACGCCATCATAATGAATTGCCATCAAATACTTTGGCAAGAAAGAATAAGAAACATTTATCCTTTCAAACCTACTTCCACATTTATAATCTTCTTAAGGTTAAGCCAGTTTAACTGAAATTATATTATATCGACGGTCCCTATTGTTTTATAAGATCATTCTACGCCTTAAAAATATGGTTTTATTATATTCAAGATAAGAAAGAATCTTTGTCAAAAGTGAATGAGGGTCCGTGACTAATGAAGTCTTGCCTACCTGAGCCCTTTGGGTGTTTGAAACAAAACAGCCTTATGGTGCAGTCACAATATTGGTGTTAATCCATTAAATTTTGTTTACGGTGACGGCAGGTGGCCGACACACCTGGACCAGTGATATGTGGTGTTTGTCCATGTGTATGTTTATCTGAATTCGTAGACATAACCAAAAACTGGTTATAGTGACTGTGAAAATCATGAGCCTTACATTTGTAATGTTAATTGCATAATTGACTTAAATGAAACTACTCTGATTGAAATATTGTATCGAAAAAAAAGTTTTTATATGAATTTGGACACTGCAATTTGAAGTCTAATTGAAAACTACAAACAATGCGAGTTGGTAATACTCAAATTTGTTTAAATTTTCCGTTTAGTTTACCAAATACGGATAACCTTAAATATTAGGTCGGGGAAAAAATCTTTTCGCATTATAACTTTAACATTGAACTTAATAATGCAAAAAGACTTTTTCCCTGACCTAATATTACAAAATGGGATTAACCAGTGTATAACGTCCTAGTTCGTATACGTCGTTCGGAGTGGTGGCGACTTATTTCTATTTCCAGTACCAATATAAGTACCTATTATTATCTTAGTTGAGCCTTTTTGGCCATGAAATAACTATACCTAGAACAACCGGCTAGCTAATCTAGCTATAGACAAGGTTTTTTTAAACCCTGATCAGCGCCCCTAGCAGGTGCCGTAGGAACTAATTTTTAAGTATGCCATTTTAAATGTCAAACTCTCGATACTTGGCAGTACCGACTGCGGAACTACAGGAAATTGTGCTACTACTAGAGTCAAAATTGCCCCAGTCTCTACTACCCTAGACTCGTCCACAATTGCAATAAAACACTAGACACGTAAGCGCACTTAGCCTACGTGACTGCGTGACATATATCACAATGAAACATTAACATTTGCTAATTAACGTGTACTACATAATATCCAGGTTATCACGCTCGCTACAACACCCTACCTAATGTAAGTAATGCATCAGAATTAACACAATGACTTTACTGACGCATATACTATTACCACTCGGTACCTAACGGGAGCGTACTACCTAATTTTATAAACGGTGTAGTACTTATTTATTGCATGCCTTAACCTTATAACCGGGATTTCGACCGTATCCAATTAATATTAAAATGCTGTCTAGAAACTACTTTTTGTGCTCTACATAATATCACTTTAGAACATTTATTGGTATTCACGGTCCTTCAGCCGCTTTCTAAGTTGTCTTTTAATGAAAGCAATACAACTTAATACTTAGTCCAAAGTGATGAATCTGCACAGCCTTTCCATCGACCTATTTTATTTCTTAGTTTAAATTATCTATTCGCTTACATAATCCCAGCGACTTGACAGTATAAAACACGAAATAATATCCAAAATACTTTTTGAGCCTTGCCAAGAATAAATAAATAAATAAATTTTGAAACTTATAAAACCACCTAGCAACTTTATATAGTATCTATCTTACGTTCAATGCTAATTCCACTAAATGTACCTACTATTGTTTGAAACTAGTTCAGAGGTATTTCCGGGAAGTACCTGAGATAACTCTCAGCTATAATTGTAACATAATTCTTGTAGAACATTTAAATTAAACAAATTGTTCGCAGTATTACGTTATCCAGGAGGAAAACGGTTTATGGGAATCCACACAAAGGCCCCATGTATCTATGGTTATTTTGGTCTTAGAGCAATTAGCATGAGGCAAAATGTTAAGGGAACTTACATAAGTACAGAACGAAGCAGCTTTGACATGATTGAGTAACAAAAATCCATATTTGCATAAGAAGAAGGTGCAAAGATGTTCCTTCGTTATAAATGTTCCTTTGTGTAACGCCACCTGTACCTCGATTCTCTACCACTATCAACTACCAACAACCGGCTAGCTATCGAAATTTTGACATTTAGAATGTACTGCCAAAATGTTTCCTACGACACCCGCAAGAGGCGCTGATCAGATTTTCATACAAAATTTTTCGATGACAGTTCGGTTGTCGGTAGTCGATAGTAGTAGAGAATCGAGGCACTGAATCATCTACAAAGATGGACACAGGCCAATGATGATGATGCATTAAAGTAGTCAGCATAGTCTATATTAATACCTAGTCAGTAATTTCTTAAAATTGAAAAAACTGTCCAATTTCGCTACATTCGTATCACATCACACATCACCTTTTGAATATTTTAGACATATAAAATTAATAAAAATTCGACATCCTTTAACTATGCATGACGTAGTGCTGAAATTAAAAAAAATGTTCTGGAGTAAACTCTTCAATACAGTTAATAGGTATTAAAACAACATTTACTTGTTACAGTTAACAGGTTTTGCCATAGAAATGTAAACAATAAGGATATTTTGACACATTTTGTATTATTATTAACCTAATAAACAAAATACAATGGATGATCAAGTTTATGACGCAAATAAGTACGTACCTACAATGGCTACAATAAACATTTAGATTCTACATTACAAACCAACCGTAATATGGAAGAACCTAGGTCTTTATAGATGTTTATGATTGCTTATTTCTATCATAATTCATAATTCAGGTGTTTAAATAATGGGCGCACTTTTTAAATGTGCTATGTATAGTCTGAAATCATAGAGCTGTATGATACTGTAGGAAACTGCGTGCTTACAAGTTCATAAAAACAGTTCTTTAATTTAGACAAAGTCCTCAACCCATATTTGGCCAACGTCAGCGTGGTAGGCTCGAGGCCAAAAGAACCTTACACTAAATATGTGCCTTTGCCCAGCTGTAGGACTGTAACAGATAACTTTTTTATAACATAGATCTATTATAAACCATACTACGTACTACGATTGTAAATAGCTATTGTGTTGTAAGGGACACCAATGGAAAGCTCACCTTCTTTGATGATTAAAAATGGTTAAAGGGAAAACACAAACTAGGCAAAAAGATCCTCAACAGTTACCAAATGAAGCCAGACTTCCTTATAATAAAGTTTAAACGAAATAAAAAATCAATTGCATTATTTAATATTGTAATATATCCTGTCCTATATTCTCCGCTCGCTATTGAACTAGCAGTTAATTAAACAAAGCATACCTAGCATTTAGATAAAGTTATTAATTCTATAAATAATGTGATGGGGAAAACCTGTAATATGCAATTTACTCGTTAACTCAAGGTGCAGTGATTTACACTTGGATGTATTTATGTAAATAGGAACCAGCCAAAATTTGACTGAAATTGAGTCAAGCACAATATGTTCTATAGAGCGCTCTAGTTATACATTCTATTTTCCCAAGAAAACGGTTTCTTTTCATTAATCGATAAGCTCCGATACATATCTCTCACTTGCGGATTTCATCCCATTTTCGCCCAAGCCTCGTTTTCCTGAAACTACCCTGTATATGTTGGTTCCTTTTTGCATAACTATGTCCACTTATCACAATAATGAAGCAAGGTAATAAGTCTCTGTTGTACAGGAAGCTTCTCTTATCGCGACGTTTTAACCTGTGGTCAGATTGTGACCACAGTAATTCATTAGCGCTGATATAACGTTTTGTTAATTGATATTATCAAATTGTCCTCGTGTCTCTAGGCCGTATTGATACAGTAATCGTATGACTGGCCTTATATTGCGCTGTTTCGGGTTCATTTCCATGGTGTGAACTTTTGTGAACTTACCGTCTGGCATTCATTATTTATTAATAGGTACTTAGCAAATAACTATTAAGTATTATTTTAATATATATTTTATTAGTTCATTCCGACCAATTTTTTTTTTACAATGAGCTTTCTACTTTGGAGGTTAAAGTCCTTATTTTTATCCATGACTAAACCCACTACTAGGCAAGTGTCTACTCCCGAACGAAAGAGGGGTTAGGCCTTGAGGCTTCACCACTCTGACCAAGTGCAAGCTTTGTATGCCCTTAAGAAATGAGTTAGAGAACTTTTATGCATATTAGGTATCATCACAAAAAAAAACACGGCGTATTTCCTCCACTAAACTGAATTGATCATTATTTCTAATATGCACATGACTTCGATACTTCATTGGTATGTTATATCATGAGTTCGTACGTGGGGATACCCTTCAATAGAAAAGTAATCAAATGTAGCCTGACTGTGCTGAAATGGGCACTTTGCGTTGCAAGAGATCCATTACGCATATTAAAGGGCACCACGGTTTTGTAACAATTTGCCATCCTTACAGAACCGTTTAAAGACCTTATTTTCAACCAATAATACCAACGTATTTCTTCGCAGTTAAAGCTAGTGATAAAAATTTAGTATTCCTTATTATAAGCTCTCTTCAGCTAATAATCTGTTATACCAACATTTTATCATATTAGTATAGACATCGGCTTTTGTTTTAAAACAACGATTTACGCTAATACTGCGACTTTTATATAATGTAAGTAAAAAATCCTAATACAATAAATTAAAATAAATAACAATTTAGTATATAAATAAAACCATGATTCAATAGTACAGGAAATTGGTAGGAAACAACACGTGTCGTTTAAATTATGTATAATATTTATTTATATAGAGTTTATAAATAGATCGGAAATGAAGTAAAGTGTTCTCTACTCCTATTATATGCATGTAACTAAGTAACTAGTATTAATTATAGCTAAACAATTTCCTTCAGGCGTGGTACCTATCTCGAAGCTCATTGGTTCAGACACGGTGGTCATATACCATCTACTTTACTGCCCAGTAGGTAAACTGGTCACAAACTTAGCAATTTACTGAACACAAGAAAATGGGTGAAGATAAATTGCTCCTGTATCAAAAAAAGTATCAAATAAAAAAGCCAAATTGATGATCTTGTGTATAATGAAAAATGATGTTTAAAAAGAATACGTAATATTCTTTTCATCTCTTCAAGGCTATGTAGAAAAGTCAATTGTCAATTCTAATTGTTTAATAACTTATATAATGACCTATGTTATCAACTTTGAGTTTTAGGTATTTACATAGGTAAATACATTCGCTCGTTTTGGACCTAGATATAATTATAGTTTTATCAAAATCAGTAAAACATGCAGTCCTACTACAAATGTATCTATCTATAGCAAAAGATAGTTATCTTAATTAATTCAATATCGTTTATTAATTAATAAAAAACAATGATGATAAAATAAACTGCAATAAAATACAACATTATTCAAGTTTCCTGGTAATTAATACTGTGTTATTGAACTTTTTGTTGCGAACTGATTCTAGGTCAATTATATACCTAACAACGCAGGATTGTAGCGCGATTCTCTACCACTGTCGACTATCGTTTTGCAGTAAGTACATACACGTACATTCAAAATTGCAAACTCGATTTTTGATAGTACTGACGGTAAATAATCGCGCTACAGTACAATAGTAATCTCTTTTGTTTTCTTTTTTTAATTTACATTTGGTATATATTAGATAATATAATTTAGTTTTAATATATTTGTAACTTGTAAATATTGTTGTCTTAATTATACAGTAGACGATCGAGTGTTTGAAATGTACTACAAAAATAGTTTCCACGACACCAGCTAGAGGCGCTGATCCGATTTTCACAAAAAAATTCTAGATAGCCAGCCGGCCGTCCATATTCGATAGTTGTAAAAATCTCGATACAGAAATGTAAATGGTAGAACCAGTGGTGTGAAAATGCACGTACTACTATAATCTGAATGACATAAACATGAGCAGGCGACATGCGTACACGCACTGTGCCTGTTATGATAGCAGTATTATGTCTGCGATTACAGAATGTTGTGCTCGTTTAATCTGCTACAGATTAGTATTATAGTACAGTGAGAATATATAAGCGTTTTATTATTTAGGCTTGTTTGATAAAAACTGTACACTGTTCTGTTCAGTGTACATTCCATATTGTGAAAATCATCTCATCGAGTTTTTTATATAATAACTGTCCCTATTTTTTTTTAATAAACAATTTGACTACTTTATGCATTCAGGGATGTTATAACACGATACTCCTCGGTAAAATTGGTTGTCAGACTTTCAAGCTTCTGGGCTACTGGTAACAGCCAGGACCCAAAATTTACAAAGGAACTCGAAATGTATAATATGGTGCACAGTACAACCTCGGCATGCGTAGCTTAACCTCAGAGATCGATTATCGCGTCAGTGTTACTAAGCCGTATAACTACTACATGAGAGAAGAGTTACTACTAGAACGAAATTGGCAAAGTATTGAATATAAATCTGGCATAATAAGGAAGCCACAAATACATATTTTATATCTAAACGTAATCGTTGAAAGATACACACATCAATGGTTACGTAGATGTAATAAAGATAAAAAGTTTGAAGGAGCAAGGTCGTAGAATAACTGGCAAATAACTCGCACTGGCGGCTTCCATCACCACTTCACATGATTTACATACGTACGGCTACGATTTATAGATAGCCGAATTCCTACCATCGTTGAGAAGATTTTTTTAGTTTTATAGCTACAGGTTCTTGAAAACTAGAATTTGTAGATATTTTTAGAAATTAATCAGGTTATCTTGTGTTAGTAATTTGTTTAATGTAGTCTTAGATACACAATTGTGTAGACCAATAATATTGGAGCATGTACAGTACGTTTTAAGATTCCAAATAAAGTTTTGTTGCAAAGTAAAGAAATAAATGAGTCGAAAAATCCTTAGCCATATCGTCACTGTATTGGCATTTCGCTAATTCATAAATATTATCATAATTCATAGGTAATATAATTCGTCGGTAAAGGTGTATGAAAAACATACACGTGTCGCCATTAATAATGCTAACTCTATGTAATAGCGGGCGAGCCTGTTGCTATATATCCGGGCACACCATTGACAATTATCTAATACTAGCTGACCCGCGCAACTTCGCTTGCATCACACACATAAGAGAATGGGTCAAATTTTCCCCCGTTTTTGTTACATTTTTTACTGCTACTCTGATCCTATTGGTCGTAGTGTGATGATATATAGCCTATAGCCTTCCTCGATAAGTGGGCTATCTAACACCGAAAGAATTTTTCAAATCGGATCAGTAGTTCTTGAGATAAGCGCGTCCAAACAAACAAACTCTTCAGCTTTATAATATTAGTATAGATTAATTAGCAAAAGACACATTTTGTCGAACCTAGGAATTGAACCCGGGTCCTGGTCAGCAGTCGAATACGCAGCCGACCGACCCAAAGAGGCAGTCAAACACATAAAATATAATGACGCATTTATAGCTTCTATCAATAAATAGATTTCAGTAGTCGTCATATTTCACTGATAGATTACATTCTAATCGACTCGCATCGTTTGATCGATGTAGTTCGTTCAAATGGACTGGTAAACACACGGACTGAAATGTTTATTAGTTTTATGTTCATAAGTATGGCCGCCATGTGTTCTCGTTTAAATTTATTACAAGACCTTGCTCTTGTGGTGCTCAAAAATATTGACCGTACGATAGGCAAATAGGTGATCATTATTTATTGTAAAAAATCTTATTTCATGAGATATCCTTATGAAAAATTATTTATTTATTAAATCTAAATTGTGTTGGGGTTATATGTGAGAAAGCTAACACTTCACGAAACAATTTTAAGTTCGTTTTTCATGCATGATTACTAATGTTCACAAACTTCTAGTTATTGCGACTGCGACTTCGTACGCGTTACTATTATATACTTATAGCTTAATATTGGTATCGTTTACGTTCCCGTGGGATTAGGAAACAAACCACCCTTTGTCCTATCCCGGATCTCAGAATATCTTTGTAAAAAAAAATATCAAAATTAGGTTTAAGTGGGAAAACGTAGCAGACAGAGTTACTTTTAAACTTATAATATTTAGTATGACGCAGACACAAGCCAGACCAAAATACAATTAATCTTAAGTGCAGTTATGTATTGTGATGAACAAAACAAGGACAAAACTAATTACAATACAAAGTTGCTGCACTAATAAAGTCAATTGCATTTAACTGCAAGATTGCAACTAATCAAAACAAGGGGTCGATGACCTCCCGTCACAAACAATTACTTTAGTAAACTTGTATGAATAATAAGAGCACGTGTTTTGACACTTAATAAACTACTATCTTCTGCCCGCGACGCCGTCTGCGTGAAAAAAAATCTCTGGGAAAAAAGGGTCCTATGTGTTAATCCAGGTTATAAACTATCTGTGTACCTTTAATACAAATGTTAGGTTATCCCCCTTGGTTCGGGTCTATCCCACTAGTCCCGTTGAGTTGTCCCGTGACGGATAGACCCGTTGGTTCTGAACCTTCTAGCTACTATCCATATCCGTTATATAAACGAATCTTCTTCCAAACCCATAATAAAACATTCGATTGTTTAGAAAGTGTAGGCAGACTAGAGGTGTATGAAATTCTACGTATAGTCATACGCAGTCCTGAGCTTACTTCACATATTATGACTGACGCACTGATTTATCAACGCACAGCCCAAACTACAAGACGAAGCGGGCAGAAATGTGGCATGCAGGTAGATGTCATTGTTATGACGTAAGCATCCGCTAAGAACGGATTTTGATGAATTAACTACCCCCAAGGGGATAAAATAGGATACTTATGTAAGTTTCTATGATATTCTGTTCTCAGTCACAAACCACGCGTACGAAGTCGCGGGCAAGAGCTAGTTTATTAAAAATACAGTAAGAATTTTGTGTAAGAAGGGAACTAAATGTACAATAGTCATTAACCATTTACGATAAGAGAGGAAACTCTGCTTTGTTTGTGTTAATCTTGATAAACTTAGTTTGTTAATTCATTACCATAACATTGCGCCTGTTTTCCTGGAAGTACTAGGCAGGATTTTCCTTGAACTGATAAGTAGAGGTCGGGAAGAACATGGGTTCATGACACCTTCGCGTATGGTGGAGTCTCAATTGTAACCTTAACTTTAACTGAGTCTATTTAAAAAGTTTTTAAAGGAGTGATTCCAGAATTGTGTAATGACAATCAACAAATATTTTTTTATGTTAGTTCCATAGACTGACATTCAGACTCTTCTTGACAACTCAAGATTGATTACAATTATATCTGGCAAGTAATAAAAGACGTGTTACGATATTAAACTATAATTTACAATAACCTATTTGATATAATAATTGCTAAACTAACTAACACAACACTTATTTGTCCTATAACTATGAGGTACTAATACAACCAATATCAGCAAAACTTCTGCTGCAATGTTTTCTTTTTTATCTCCTTGACGCACAGTGAAGATAGTTTAAAAAATATTTTGCACACAATTTATTTTATTTGCCAGAAGTTGAGCAATTAATCAAGCACTACACTAGGAAATTCCATTATCCTCAGACCTCTCGCTCACACATCAATATACCGGGAAGTGGGAGCAGGACAACCCATTCACAATCTACCTATAGCATTGTATTCATTAGATACAGTTTTGCCACCTCAGTCCCCCGCACGCGGCCGCGCCTATGAAGTACACGAGCACTCCCGACACCAGCACCATGACGATGTACCACTTCATATTCTGCCACCAGTACTTGCGCTGCAGGTGTGTCGCACTTCGCTTGAAGCTGTTCGAAGTGGTCGCCAGCCCGTCCGTCCTCTCCAACAACGTCTCCAGCCGCTCTCCTCTCAACGCTAGATTGTCCACGTTCCGCGACATGATGGTCTTTATCGCATTCAAATCAGCTCTGATGGCCGGTATACTGACTTTATCGTTGTACCGTTTCATCTCTTTTTCCAGAACTCGTGCAAAATCTCCGTCGCTGGAGTGCATCTTTGCCGCGTATGGCAGTGCTGCAGGTGGCGTGTCGCCGAACTCCACGTAGAACTTCCGATGTATCTCCGTCAAGAAGGGAAAAGCGGAATGGTTTTTGTCTGTGATACAGAAGTATACCAGGCCATTCTCCACGATGTAGTGGAAGTGGAAGTTCCCGCAGGACATCGTGCCCTTACCGTCAGTGCGCGGGACCTTCGTCAGGACCTCCCTCATCACCTCGGTGAAGTTCCCCTCGCAGGTGGCACTCTGCGCTAACACTTGAGCTCCCCTCGTCACAGCACTGAATAGTATAGGCATTTTGCAAACTTTATGCGGCACTAGTTTTATTCCACAATATCAATATAACATTATTTAAAGGATTACTAACACGGACACGTCAGTTAACATAAGCTGTACACGTACAATAGTTATTGTAAACCGGGAAAATCGTAGCCGAGCTGTTTGTTAAATTATGTCATGTATTGTAGCGATAACTTGGAATCGCTTTAATGTACTCATTATTTTATATCGAATTGATATAATTATCCAGAATGCGTACAAAAACAAATCAGTAGCCAACTTTGATTCTAAAAGGACTAAAATGATTTACCTTACATCATCAGTTATGCTTTTGAGATGTTATCAATATCGCGATCTTGTAAAAAAATCAGTGTGTACCACAAGCACTTAAATACTGTCTTAAAAGCTTAAATTAAAAATATACATAATATACATGACTTGTTACTACGTAAGGTTAGGAAGTGTAAAGTAAAATCAATTATAAGTCACGCAATAAAACTACATCCAATGTAGTTGTCGAATCTAATTAATTCAACGAATAACGTGATATTTAGGAAACACGTTTGGTTATCAAATTAGTTCAATCACATAATAAACTGGTCGAATGTGAGCTCGTCGTCCTAAATGGACATATTAATTACAATTTTACGAGGCGGGGTGTAAAGTTCCCCGCGACGCGTAGGGCTGTACAATGTACAATGTTCATTGTGTATAACCGCCGCGCTTCTTATGAACTGCTATTATTGCTATGTAAACTGTGCAGGGATGTGATGTTTCTTCTTGCTTTTATATAACTGGGTCGTTGTTCTATTACCAGTAATTCTTTTATTCTTATGATGGCTTAGGTATGATATTAAATAATGTGTTGTCTTGGGTATATGTATCTCAAACCGAAACAATGAAACGTCCTAGTTGTAATGAACTCGGTGTCTTTCACCACGGAAGAGGAGCTATCTTTTATATCCTATGATAAAACCACCGCCAATGTTGATTGGTCGATAGTGTCCAACTGCTGATCGGGTTCGGTACCCGGGTCGGAAAAACACTATGAGTATTTTCTTCTTTATATTAGAAGAAGCCTTTTTTATTTATATAAAAATTGCAAAAGTAGTACTCACAGTTTGTTAACGTGCCCAGTACATGGCAACAGGTTCGTAGTTTTTACCTGGGGCTTACTTTGCTAATAGCAAAACGGGGATGTTTTTCACGTGATATATCATGCGTATGATAAAACCAGACCACACCCAGCAATAATGAGTTCACAAACAATTGATCAAATAAGCGACTTGTCCAACAATATCAAAAGGTATTGAGACAGTGTAAGTGTCGACCCTGCTGTAGTGAGGGGCGAGTTATTGACCCCCGCGTGCGTCACCCGCTCGCCGCCCAAACACACAAGTGCGATTGCTTTGCGCTACTTATACCGCACGGTGGCTTATTGCAGGATAAGTCTCTACTCTCCTTAAGAGGGAGATCAAACACACCGTATTTTGTTACTAATAAAAATCATTACAGCGGCAGCGGTAGGAGAAGTAGGAATAATGATGATTTTTCTATCAAACAAAAGGTTCTATTTAGAAAACAGTTTAAATTGTTTAGCAGAATTCTGCAGAAACGATATAGAGTAGGTATATACTTAACTAATGACGTTTTTTGATCTTCGTAAGTTACCTAAATGATGCGACATATGTAGGTATAGGACCCTAATAACATGGTTATACAAAAAAAAAGTTAAGTAAATTCTATTATGGGAGAATATTTTGTAAATGAACGGACCTTTCACTAAGTTGGTTTCACTGTGGGATAATTGACAAGGTGAGCCTGAGGCACTCAAGTGCACTTAATATGTCTACACGAATGATACCTCAAGGGATTCACTTTGTTTGCTTACTTGCATGTTTTATTCCTTGTGGGTCTACAAGGATATAAGCAGATGGGTAGCATCCCTTTATTTACATAACAAGTATAAGACTAACTCTTTAGCCATTCAACCAAGATGAAGAAGATAAGTGTAAAAAATATTTCAACCATTCCAATTCTATTATCAGCCTGTGACCACGACCAGCGTAACTCGGTCGAAACGTCGAGTAACAAATTAGGTATCGTAAGCATTTAAATACTAATCACACATACTTCAGAAGAATTCTGTTAGCAAGTCGCAAAAGTTTTCCTACATTATTTGTCCATTCAATTACGTAGTGCATGGTCACCCTCATCATAATCTATAAGGGGCAATATGGTCCAATTACCTGGGTGACTTGAGGGCGCGTCGCAACACGTGGCTCTTTGTCTTCACTAGGTCATACAACAAACACGCACAATATCGCTCTCATTCAAACAGAACGACACGCTAAACAAGGCGCTTAATCTTAGGTCATTGCACGATGACCTGAGCTCTATCGAAATTTATACTTCTAATGTCAATAACACTAGTTTGATTCTCTACTACTAACGACTACCGACAACCGGCTTGTCATCGAGAAATTTTGTACGACATTCTGATCAGCGCCTCTGACGTACGTCGTAGGAACTATTTTGAAAATACATTCTTAATGTCAAACTTTCGATACTCGACAGTACCGACTGTACAGAATCCCGTTACAGTAGTAGGTATCTGAATAATTCAGAGTTACCTATATTTAACTTGGTTTTCCCGAAGCTATAAGCTTCAAAGTGTTTTATAATGTTCTATAATTAAGGGTATATACCTTTAATTCCTTTATCGTGATTCATATGCACCTATTACTGGACCTACTAGCATTTTTGTTTCTTACAGGCAACGCTCTGGTTTGGAAATGATTTTGATGAATCGTGGTATAATAGTACCAAAGTTAAGTTACAGCCGCTTAGGCTTGTATAAGGATGGGGCTACATTTCTATCTGAATGTTATAAAACAGATTATAGAATAATTAATCTATACTGTTTAGCAAATAACAAATAATTAGGAACGTATTATCACATGAGATAAAATTAATCAATAATTATTCGTTTCGTAGGTATAATCGGTTTCTCCTCTCCTGCCATTAATTTTGACACGAAAATAACGTTAATTACTATTTAATAGTCTAGAAACTAGTTTCAAAAACATGTATGATAGGATATTTATTAAGTTTTATTTTTTAATCCACGGTTGGTGGATTTAGAAATCCCCAAGACACAAATAGGCATTTTTTAACATAATAAAAATGCTATGTTTAAATTTCTAAGCTTATAATTATTAATTAATTTATTAAAGACTTAATGTATAGATGTAAATGAGGCCAGGGAATTTCACAAGAATGGGTAGAAGTCTAAATATTTTTCTATGTATGCATTTAATTATTCATTTTAAAATACTAATTTTATTTCATATTCATTACACCCAAAACAAAAGTGTAGGTAACTTTACTTATCTTCCTATATTCGTGCATATGAAACAAGTTGCTCTCGACGAAATGTGAATTATATCCGCTGACCCACTTTCAATAGGAAAACTACGACGATACAATGGACTATTGCAATATTAACACAGTAATATAACTAATTTACTTTACCTATATGTGTGCCCGATCACGTACACCCTTCAATTGTGGCTTGACAAGTCTGCAGCACTGCTTAGATAATAGTTTGCAAAATCCTGCCTTCGGTGTATCACGTATATCAGTTGACAACTACTGTACGTCAAATTGGTGGTCACTATTCAGTACATTGCTGCTTTGGCGTAACGTGTTAATCACTATAATCTGAGAAAGAAAGCAATGTACAGCATAATGATTTTCAAATAGTTGTTAACTGAAATACGTGATAGCTCTCCAAGATCATGATCTTTTCTCTCTTTCTCCTGGGTGTAAGAAAGAATGAAAGATTTTTCTTGTGATTATAAGTTGACAAAGTTCAGCTGTATTTGTTTACATTTAGATTGTCTCACAAAATCACAATGAACACTGAAATCTACACTCTTTACATCAGTAATCTATATTTTAGTTTTTGCCGATTAGTAATTAGCACTCTATATTAAAAAAAACGATCACTTCCATTATTTAGCAAACTTTCAACAGCTTTTTAACACTCAAATCTGCACTTTATTTTTTTTAATCAAAGGCTATCACTGAAAATATACTGTAAATGTTTCACTTATTTCAAGCACTGTAAAGTAATCACTACTCTTCACATTAATCCACATGTGGTAGGTATAATGATGTTATTGTGTAGTGATAAGACGCGGTACGTCTTGCGCGACTGATAACGAACAGCTGTGTGACGCCTACACTCCGCTATCGATGTGATTATATACCGCCATCAGACTAAACAGTATTGTGCTGTTCCTAATATGTTAGTATTTTTTTACGTATTCTTTAGTACTTAATTGGGTTTTCACTATGATAAGTATGTATCCTATAGATGAGATGTTCATGTTCTTTGGTCTCTGCTTACCCTAATGGGATAGGGGCGTGATAGTGTGTATGTTTGTACGGATTATTAAATACTTAATTATTTTTTCTATTCAAAATAATATTTTTATTAATTACTTTATCAGTGAATGTATAATAGAATACGGGAATTAACGCGAACACGCATTTAACCATAAAATGCCTAACGTTTCGGCGCAGGTTGCACTCACCTCGCCGTGGTCGCAGGCTGACTTTATCATTTGTTTAACGCTTTGTAAACAAAATGACTGTTTAATTAACGCTAACCGATTTCTTAATTGGAGTTCGCGTATTAATTGTTAATCAATTTAAACAAATCTTTTATGTTTAAATATTTATGTTAGAGCTATATCCTTTTTCAATTTCATTTTTGTTAACCGGTTCTGTCCATTGCCTGGCAAAAGTCTCCCCCAAATTCCACCACCAGTCTATATTCTCTGCTATTTCCGGCCACCCTCATGTTATTCAGTGTTATTTCTATTATGAAATAATTATCATTCAGCACAAATTGACCACCCAATATCAACACTAAATAAATGAAAATATTGTGTACCATTGTAATGACGTAAAAATATATATTAATTAATATTTGTTTACGTCTAATGATCTGGTAGGGTGAGGTTATTGACAGCTGTTACACGTTACAACTTTATCGTTAAGGGGCGGACGAGGGGTTAACGTCTTTTCTATATAACTGTACTGTAACTGTACTATTTTCCTTGAAGCGTTAGCCGGCGAGAAATTGAAGAAGAATTATACTTATAAATATCGGAAGGTGAAGACAGAGGTGTAACACAATCACGTTTCGCCAAATAGCCATTTGCCTGACACGTTACTAAACTCCGGGCTACAATTGAGAAAGATCCTGAATTAAATTACAAAAGACCTAGTACTTTGCCCTGGGAATCGAAGCCGGGACTTAATGTTAACAGTCGGATGCACTACCAACTGCACCACACAGGTATTCATTAAAATAAATTATGAGCAATAGCAATTAAACAAAAAGTTGACCTCATTAACAATCTCAATCCTCAACCTCTCTCTATGAATTCTGTTCCTCGGTCGATAACATCAAAAAAACTCTTATGATTTGCGTTTGTAATTATAAACCACAATAGTAAGTCTTTATTGGGTTTGACAGATTAAAACTACCCACCTATGTTTATTTAATAGATAGATTTCTGCCCCCGACTTCGTTGACAAATGAATGAAATTAGGGTAGGATGACATAACAAAGTTCCATTTTCAAAATATGACAGTTGAAAATATACCGTGCAGTCGCTAGCATAAAGCGTTACCTTAGCATCTTTAATTAAATAAATTATTGTGTAAGTGTCTTAGATAGTAAATATTTGTTCTCAAACTTAAAAAAACAATGTACAAGATAAAACAACCGTGTTTACATATATTCGCGAGACTCAGGGTGGTCAATATTTCCGGCTCGTATGCCTAGAGCCTAGTGTGAGAGGTTATCGTCCCTGATAGCGCAGATATGGACCAGAGTGTACTGCGTAACCCACAGACTTACAATCTGATGAACTTGACCCCAAGTGAACGTTATGTGCTAATAACGAACCCTCTTTGTGATGTAATTAGTGATTGTGAGGCTGTTTGAAAGATCCCGGCGCCATTAATGTGTTCGAAGATTTGGGTAAGTCGATTTATAGATAATTTTAACTTAACTATGTGCTTCAATAGTTCATTTAAATTTTGTCCGTTTATTATAAGAAATTATTCGAAATATTCTCACCGGGGTGCAGCTACACTAACTATTTTCAACAGTCAGCATATGACCGTCGATGCAATTCAATCGAAATATCGGGTAAACAAATAAGGTATCGCAATTTATTTTTTCAATTGCTTTAAAACCCGTTGCTTTACAATATTATAGAAATTAGACTGTGTTCGAATAAGGTTGGAAGACTATTTTACGGGAATACGCTAACACAAGAAAGGCGATATAACTTAGTGTTTGGATGATGTATTATGACTAATCGCAATATATGTTGAAATAAATGTCCTTGTGTAAGGTAGGCGCTCCCTTTGAGGCCCTTTGTTATCGCCTTTACAACACTGTATTAATAGACAAATAGGAAGGAAAACGCGTCCCTCCGACCACAGGAGTAGCACTCATGTGGTGTGTAATACCCGCGACCGCAACTGTCCCGCTACCTCACACCGCTCACACATAGTAACCTGCAATTATCTCTATTTAAATATTAATCGTATTAATTAGTTAGCCGTTGCTATAGCGCCCTGTGAGAACTTATAGCCCTTTGTTTTAAAAAGCAACTATGAAAGAGTGTTTCTATGAGGCACGGGATAATGCAAGCGAGAAACTTCAAAACACTTGTATTGTGTAGAACTAGGATTGAGCTGATGATATCCACCAGTCATAACGAGAAGTGGTAGCCTTAACAGTCATTGTAATACAATTAGCTGGTTGCAATGAAGCTGGTTGCTGTAGCTGAATATCATCCAGGAGGACACTATTATTCATTATCATCCAACGACTCAGTTGAGAAGCTTGTAGTTACATAATATGTAATATTTGTGGCTGGCGAAGGTATATAACATTTACTACTTAGGACAACAGTGACCCGCAGGCTTATGCAGCTGACGGTGGCCAGTTAGAGACCGATAATACATTTTGAAAATAAACAAAATTATCAGTTACGTATAATACCTACAAATAAATCGTACATACCAAGGCTCTACTAAATTTACAGACTACATACACGTGCCTGGCTGTATTTCAGGATATTGAATAATATTATATTACCCTTTCTAAATATGTAACGTCTGTTTAAAGCATCCAAGGTTTGATATTTGCGCGTGATTCCTATGTACTCATAATGTCGTATGTAGTACCTACTTATCTAATTATATTACTGTACTTCACCTACTCCCGGATTTTGAGGTACATTTAACGGTAGTTTATCTATTCAATAGCGCTTTTTAAATGAGTTTAAACGCTATTGAATAGATGAACTACCGCTAAATGTACTCAGAGTCCGGGCACTAGTGATACACTTTCAATAGTATATGAAATAATTGACCCGTTACGCCATTGTCCAGAATAATATTACAGCATTAAATACATAATTATTATAATCAATTTCTAAATATATTCACATACCTAACTATTTAGTTATTGTTTACTTTCACCACACGTTGAACAATACATAAATGGTCAATTTCACCGCCACTGGGTACATATCTAATATATAAAATTCTCGCGTCACAGTTTTCGTTGCCATACTCCTCCGAATCGTTTTGACCGATTCTCATGAAATTTGGTGAGCATATTGAGTAGGTCTGAGAATCGGCCAACATTTATTTTTGATACCCCCTAAGTGACACTTTTTGTTTTTTTTTTTATTTATATGTCAAAACAACGTTTGCCGGTTCAGCTAGTTATATGATATGTTAAGTGATTAACTTAACGTAGGATGATTATTGCACCGATAGATTCACTTGCCCCAACCAATGTGAAGAGGTTTTCTAGTGAAAGATGATTGCCAGATTATTAAGCAAAGTTTAGCATAGTATACAGGAAAAAAATTGAGAATGATGACAAGATTCTTTTTATAAATTTAACTTATAAGTCCAAACCGATATTTCTATACTAACATTACCAAGTTAAAGTACGAAACATTTTTGCAGCTAGGTAGCTGCAAAAACGTAGAGGTTTATTAGGATAAGGATAACATGATTTACTTCAGCCTTTTTCTGGGATAAATCTCTGTCCCTCTGAGGGGAGAGAGGCTGTATGACAAATGATCCCGTCATACGTCACTCTCACAAGAAAACAACAGCAGAGTGCACTCTTAGGGGAGTAGGCAGAGGACGTGGCTCCTTGGATCGATGGACGATGAAACACATTCAGAATTATTCATGAGTAACATACGTAAACTTGTCACTCGTAGAAATAACTACAACGTACACATTTTTGACTCCAAATCTAATATATAAATTTCTCGCGTCACAGTCTTCGTTGTCATACTCCTCCGAAACGGCTTGACCGATTCTCATGAAACTTTGTGAGCATATTGAGTATGTCTGAGAATCGGCCAACATCTATTTTTCATACCCCTAAGTAACACTTTTTTTTATTTATATGGCAAAACAACGTTTGCAGGGTCAGCTAGTAGTTTATACTTTTGTAAATATATACGGTTACGAATTCCAGTTAACTCTATTGCTACTATAAATACTTTCGAAATTTATTCCGGTGTTGTTTGAACTTAATATCCCTATAACTAATTGTCGTCGCGGGAATCCCATTCTGAAATTACATAATTTACCGACCAATGCGACAGGTGTTCGAAGTAAAACTATAAATAGGATTGAAATAAAATGACTTATGCCCGGTTTAAGCTTTAATAGCATTTAAGCTCATAGAAACATAACAGTTTTAATAGATGGGGTTAAAAACATGGTAACAGGGTAGAAACATGGTAACAGGGTTAAAGATTTTAATACAGTTGTATGAATTTCAAGTTTCAGTTCACCGTCATGTTAATCCTTCAGTAGTAAGTAGTCAATAGTACAATGTAGGGCGCGGTACATTGGCACCGAGTTGAACAAACAACTGTCGTGTACACTTATTTGGGTCAACACACTAAAATATTAGAGTTATGTGAGTGCTTCACGTCGGGAATAAAATAAGCAAGCCCGTTGTAACGTTGCACTTACAAAACCAATCAATTGAGGAATCTTTACCAGTTCTTGATAGTCATTTTCGTATGTGAGACTCCGTCTACAAGTAAAATTTGTAGCTTGTTTCGAAAAGTAACTTAAGCATACATACTTCTATGACAAGTACTCGAAGGTTTACTGATAGCACAATTTCGCACTGTTAGCCCATATTATCAAATACCCTTACAGTGTAGTGATTATTTCTTAATGCATGTTGACACCGTATATTCTCCAAATTCTATAATAAATAGAGGGGTTTGTTTTAAACACTCGCTGTTTAATTAACTTAATAAACATTCTACAGGTCTAATCGAGTGTGACTCCTACACGTTAAATATTTGAGCGCTATTTATTGTCGCGGAAGAGCTGTTGCGTGTTACATTGTAGTTAAGCACTAGTCTCTGTTTTAAAACCTAATTTATATTTATAGAGGCCGTTAATAATGTGGGTGTGTTGTAAAAGTTATGTTGATGTCACATCACATGCTTATAACGTGGCAATCACGACTTTATATTGTGATTTTGTTACAAATACATTCTTATAAGTTACTAGCGAACCGGCCCTACTTTGTCCGGGTATAGTACAATTTTATCTTGTTGATTCCATTTCCGTGGGAAATTGGAATCAACGATAATGTATGGTCCCATACAAACATTGTCCCGACAGTTAAAAAATATTTAAAAAATAAATTTTCATTACTTTAGTTTTTCCAAACTTTTCCTGTAAATTCATTATGGTGATTCATTTTATTTATATAGATAGATTTACCGCATCTTTTCTCGCCACTGCGCCCGCGTTAATTTATGTTTTTATTATGTCGCACCAAAAGTAAGTCAATGTTCATTTAATATTCTTGATTTTTCACAATACATTTAGTAATTTCATGTGAAAACGGCCTGTGATTACTAATAAAGATAGGCATAATTAGTTGATTCGCGTGTCGACACTGGGCAAGTCTACCGTGATGCCGTCATGCCGTGCCTCGTGGCATGCCGTCGATGGCATAGCGACAGCTCGCCGGCAGACAGTTCGCACACCATCACACCATCAGCCGTGTGGGTACGGTCAGCAACAAACACTTATTAAAATCTTTTAGCTCCGTACTTTTGAGCTTTACGAGAATTTCCATAGGGTGAACGATTATAGGATAGTATACGATTCTAGAATAAAAATTATTTTACTACATGGAACAACCATTTATGAAAACTTTGACTATAAAATGTCTAAGTTTTATGCTTGTAACTCAGTACGCGATGATATTTTGTTCGATATTGCGCGTAATATACACATAATGTAAGTTATAGTTTCGAGCTTGTACTATGTCTATAGTAAGTGAAATAAGTTTTGTTGTCGACGGTACATAGTATTTGCGTGAGTGATATGGGGTGGAGTACGAGCAGAGTAGTTTTATTAAAGCTTTTAAGTGATCATAAAAGGGTTGATGCCTTTTATATAACGTGGGCTGGGTTTGATTTGTGTCTCTATCGGAATTTTTCGTTGAGTAATTACCAACGTGATTTATATATTTACCCTCTTATTCATAAAAATATATATATATGTAGTTATGAAAGGCTTATAATGAGTTTTGTTTCTTTAACTCCTTAGCGAAATGAAAAAGAGAAATCATATTATAGTAGTTTTTAAACTAAAAAAGGATTGTAGTGTGTTTATAAATAAGAGGGTTAGTTCGTAAATGCGTTACAAGTTATAAGGAATACCTACTCGTTTTAAAATAAACTCAGAAGAAACCAAACCTACCATAACTAATCCATACAATAAGTTACATAACACACTAGAATAGTAACCAAACTAGATAAAAGTTCTGAAGCTCAGCATAAAGACATTTTCATTTCCTTATTTGTTCTACAAAAGAACCCCAACAGTGTCGTTACTGCACTTTAAATAACCTCAAAAGCAGTAAAAACGGATACATTTACATACCATTGTAGCAGACGACGGGAGAATCCCACAGGCGGCGACAACATCACACTAAATATACACATATAACATCACTCGCGAATGATTGCCGGCCGAGGCCATTGTCCCGTGCACGGCGCCCCCTGCCGCCTTATCACTTGCACTAACCACTATCACCAAACACTTGGTGTTGTCACTTGAGCAGCTCGTTATCGATAACGAATGGTGTAAAACAATTGTTTACAAATACAGGGCGGGCGGGCGCGCTGGGCGGGCGGCGCGCACCGAGTGAGGTCAACGGCCGGGATGTTGCCGCGCGTTGCCATGCCAACCGCTCGGCTAGAAAGAGTAGGCTATGCTACAGATGAGATTTTTAAAAGTGGTAGTTTTTCAACACCTTACGCACTTTTATTTTTAACAATATTTGAAAATTCTGTTGCAGTAATATGATTAGGTAGTAGGTTCGTGAATAAGTAGTACCTAGTCATCAAGTACTTTAGCACAATAAGTCTGCTCTATAAATCATGGTTCACTCTTAAAATTATAAACAATACATTTTCTTGTATTATGGATTTTGATAAATTGCAAGGATACAGAGACTAGTTATGAAACATTTCGTTGATGATACAGTCGGTCTCATGCAGGTGTGCGTAACATGGGCAAGTGTATTGCCTTAACCGAGCACGCAATATGGTAATACAAGCTAATTAGAGATAAGATAGGAAATGAATGAAAAACAGCCCTAATTGCATAAATAATTAACAATGTGACCATTGCAGCTGTTCATTTTTAATCAATAGAACTGACGGATTCTCTATTCTATTTGGACACAGACTAGACAGTTTTGAATAAGCATGCCTTATATTCTTGTACCATAGTTCGACCGACACTTCATAACGGATTGTATTGTGATAGGAAACAAACGAAAGTTCAAAGGTTTTTTTGTCTTCGTTGGTTAAAGTAAGGCTTCAGGTACCATTGTCAAACATACAAATACTATCAGTACACAAATGATCATCCCGAATGTTTCCAAGTGTAGGCAGAATAGCAGTTGAGTTCTTGCCCGTGTGCCGCGTACCGTAAGGTGTGTGTAAATAAGTAAATACTGCAGTCGGTCAAGGCTGAGCGGCGCGTCTCGTGGAGTCTCATCCCTCGTTACTTACTTATTTACTTTGTTTGTCTTTGTGTACTGGGGTTTCTGAGGCTACTTAAACTCATATTAGGTATTATGTTTGTTATTAATGATTACGTTAATTGTGTACGTACTCCTCTATAGGTACCTACTCCTGAAGGTGTAGTTAGACGAGATTCATTAGGGTGCTATTTTTTTAGCCTTTTTGTCATAATAATGGTATTTTTTTGCAGGTTTCTTCTTTTAATAATTATATGTACCTACCTATTTAAAACAGGACAGGTCAGCTTTGCGACTAAAGGATGGTATTAAATAACTTCCTCTATAGGTACCTACTCCTGAAGGTGTAGTTAGACGAGATTCATTAGGGTGCTATTTTTTTAGCCTTTTTGTCATAATAATGGTATTTTTTTGCAGGTTTCTTCTTTTAATAATTATATGTACCTACCTATTTAAAACAGGACAGGTCAGCTTTGCGACTAAAGGATGGTATTAAATAACTTATCCGATAGATAAATTGACAATAAAAAATGTACATAGCACAATGTTAAATCTGTCATTGCTCCACTGGATATTCAGAAGTAGTGAACCGGCCATAATATGTATTTCAAACTTAGAAAAACTAGAAAACTGGTAGACGTATAGGTATGTGTGCTAGCCAGAAAAAACCTTTTTTAACTTCCACTGCTATCAATAAAAATTCGTTCAAAACCTACTACTAGTGCCATCTACCCTTCACCTGGCCAAAATATAATTATTCGAGCATGGCAGTAACCTAAAGTCCAAGTGACATCTAGTGTTAATTTGTATAACTATTTTAAATAGTGGAGAACTAACTAGTTATATATTTGAAACAATAGATGTCGCTAATATCTTAAACATCATAACGCCATCTATTGAATACTATTATAATAACAATTTTGCATTAGTACTGCTACTCGATATTAGATGTCGCTACTAATAAATTAGTATAGTTGACTAGAATTAGATTTATTTGCTTTTACTATTGAATAATAGATGGCACTGAACGTCTGTCCACTGCTTGTATTATATTTTTTCGATCTATTTCATTAAAACATCTAATTAAACTTTAGTAATAAAAACAGATCGAACAGACGTTTCAATGGTTATTTCAGAGTTTTTGGCGGATTTCACAAAACATGACAATTTAGTTGCCGGCACCAGCTAGTTCCATAAACTAAATAGTGGCTGCAGTAATGTAACGACTACCGTTGTATTAACATAGTATCACTATCTCTTTTTGTTTATAAAGTCCCAGATTCGGTTTTCGTCATAGGCAAAGTACCTATTATATTTATTTTAGTACGAAATGTCTGATTAACACGCAGAGTATGATCGCACGAATTTATTTACCTAAAATAATAATATGGTTGATTTTTCAGTAAGTATTTTTTATATAAAACCCTTTTGATTTTTAGAAAGACACACTGTTTTTCAGTTTTATACAGTATTGTTTTAATTCACGTAACGTTCTTGAAATAAAGACAAAAGCCGTGATTTTTTTTTACGGTGTTATCTTAGATAAGTATAAAAAATGATAGCTTTCAGCTTGTACTTTTTCAAAGTCATTATATTATACATGTATATCACCTTTGCTGTCTTCTCATTTAAGGACACCGGGACTATGGCGTTACGCTCATGTTACGCCTTAGTTCGTATAAAACTAAATTAACATCATTAATCATCGTAGAGTTGAATTTTTCCAAAAAGAAAACCTATTATATAAATTCCAATTAGTTGAAACTGAACACAAATTGGCTCGTGAATTAAACAATAACATTTATTGGGGCATATTAATTGAATCGTCCGAAAACGGTTGCGTCGTTACCTTCGAAATCAATCGGTATTGTTAGATAAGTGAGACCTTCTATACACTTCTACACTGTTGATTGATTGTTCGATAACAACTACATTTGGTGTGGGAACTAGTTACAGGGGCTTTGTGTAACACGGCTCATGAAGAGCATAGGAAAATTACCTTAAAATATGTCCAGTAAAGAAAATAATTACGAGGAAACGTAAGGCCGTACCGATTTACAAGTCTTCTTAGTAGTCTGAAACACGAAATCATTTAGTCTCAGTTGTTTGTTATCATACTTATAAGTGACAGCAGTCATCTTCATAAACCCAATTCGAAGGCCTTCTTGTGGTTCAAACGCAGTAGGTTGATTTCTAACCACAAGGAAGAGCCTCTGAATGCTAATTATAAGACGCAGGACTCACAGGAAGTGACGTAATATACGAGAACTACGCATTGGCCAGGTGTTGTGTTATGTTAATAAATTTACGTATTTGATAGCTCTTTATGAGCTGTGAGTGTGTACATGACACAAGAGAAGTCTGGTACAATAACAAGCAATCAGGCGAGAGCCCAAGTTTATTGTTTAACACGATTAAGAGGCCATTACGTTATTAGTACGCATTCCTTCACTTGATTAATTAATGTCGAACTTTGATCGTTGTGATTAATCATACTAATGTCCATTGTTATATGATTATGATTAATTGTTTATAATACTGAGTCGAGTCGGCTTCTTTAGGCGATAAACAATTAGTTATATTAGTAAGCCTTGACATGTAAACTTTCGCATTGCATGAATAATATAAGTGCGACTAAGAATAGATCACGATCATGCTAAGTTTATTTATATTACCTAGTAAAACATTCTACGACATACCTACCTAGTAATTATTCCAAAAGCACTGGTTCCTTTTTATAAAGTTGAATATAATTTAATGTACAGAAACATTATTTCCTCAAATCTTAAGTAATAATATTATATCCATTCAAATACTAGTTTAGGTTTAGGGTTTATTATAATATGTGAACGTGTGAAGTTTGTAAATATGCACATGTTTGTGTGAAAATAAACTACCATAGACACAATATTTTGGGGGAAATAATATAATAAACTCCTACCCCAAACTCATTCTGTTCTAATAAATTTAGCGAAATTCCCAGTTCAGTGGGTCATACAAATATTTGCGTCGCGCAGGAATCTAAGCCACGACCATTAGCATAGGAGGCATTCCTTCGACTACACCCACCGCACTACGAGTACACACAGCTATTGACACCGACACCGGCGCGTAATTATATGCACCTAAATACCTCAGAGTATTTACATAATGGCGCCAGGCGATGAATGCGCAACATTACATTCAGTTACTTAGAATGTTATATTGTTATAAGACTTACCCCCAGTTTCTGAGTTACATTTAGCGGTAGTTTATCTATACTCATAAAAAAAACGCTATTGAATAGATAAACTACCCCTAAATGTACTCAGAAACCGGCGGTTAGACCTTTTTTTTTAACTTTTTACTCTGTCTGTCAACTGTCTCCTCCGAACCAAGGGAGGGAGTAGACATTGTTAGCCTGTACTGTCCCACTGCAGGGCAAAGGCCTCCCCCATTTTTTTCCAAACCTCCCTATCTCCTGTTATGCGCATCCAATTAATATGAAAGGCATCTAGATCGTCACGCCAGCGCTTCTAGGGTCTGCCCCGACGGCGACGTCCCTCTGTAAGAATATTAGCTTAAACATTTTCGTTAACAAAATCATTCATTTATATAACTAACTGAAAGGACAAAAGATGAAAAAAGCCAAAGTCATTTATCACAGTGCTCTGTATGTTTGTAAGGCCCCCGCGGTGCAAGAGTTGTTCCTAGTCAAATAAATGTCATTGAAACTCGTAGTATTAAGTTAGTCATTAATTTGTATTACAGCATCTTCCCACGTCCACTTCGTCCAGTGTTCTGAAACCACCAATCAAAGTCACCTTGTACGGTCATCGCGTCACCATTACCTACAGGCCGACAGACAATGTAGATAATTAGTACATAGCATTACCTCAGTCCGAGGCACACCATCAAGTTTAATGTCTCTTAGCTCACCGGACAATCGGACAATCACAGCTGTAACTACCCAACGCGTTAGTTTGTTTACAACTTTAGTTGTACACAAATAACTAAGCTCTACTATAACTTTTAAACTCTCGCGTTGCATGTTTAATGTATTATAGAATACGGAAATTAACGCGAACACGGTGTACATTTTTTAAAAACAAGCTTGTTTGTTTTCTGATAAACAGATGTAGTTTGAAATGTGACCAAATTAGTTACTACTAGGTAAGTAATATTACCAATGAGCAAAACTCCATGGCACTTAGCTTCGCACGGTCGTTATGTCAGGAAAATATCGTACCAACAAACAATCCAACAAAAAATTTAGTCCGAGTTAGTCCAATAGTCAGAATTTTAACAGTCCCGTTGTTATCAATCAGAACAATAAATTTAATTAATTATGTTGATCAATAGTAGTTTGAATCAAGTCCCCATGCCTGCGCCGCACACCCGCGGACCCTCGCGTACCCTCCGGCAAATCTAATTGAAAACTAAGTGAGTGCTCTAAGCGACTGCCTCTGACACTCGGCTGACATTTAGCTGCAGGCGGAGCTGCAGGCCATGACGAGTGTCTAAGTAATTGCGTTCATTGTACGACACAAGTGCCGGGAGAAAGTACTGTCAACAAATATTTGCACAATCATGATTAGCAAAAAGGTCTGGCTTAAACAACGGAAAAGTGCTCAAAATCAGACTCTCCAGGCCGTAGAAATATACTGATTAGTATTAGCTGCACGAGAATCAGATCTATCACGTTCCTACCTACTTATTTAATCACTAAAAGTTATCAACAGATTTTGATTTTTAATTTTACTTTCAAGTAATCTAGGGAAGGTCGCTTCGGTCGTTTACTCGGAACATCAAAAAATATCTGACAAGAATTCTCAGATACAACAAGTCTATGG
This sequence comes from Anticarsia gemmatalis, assembly GCF_050436995.1. Taxonomy (NCBI): domain Eukaryota; kingdom Metazoa; phylum Arthropoda; class Insecta; order Lepidoptera; family Erebidae; genus Anticarsia; species Anticarsia gemmatalis. The sequence continues at coordinate 257,677 of NC_134748.1, read as the reverse complement.
GTGTACCCGCACCTACTCGTTTAGAAGTCAGTTAGTCGGTTGACTGCGCCATCGCGGCATCGCGCCATGGGCACTCAGAGTACTGTATGTAAATAGAGAACATGAGAGTTAATATGTGTGGGGAGGGCAGCGAGGGCAGCGAGGGCAGCGCGCGGCAGCTGTGGCGCCCGCGGCGACACGTACCTATTTGTTTGCCAATCCTTTATTCTTCTTTGCCAATCCCAAACCAATTTTTCCTCCCAAATGTATGTAAATATTATACTGTGAACTTTCCGTTTGAGCCTTTATTTACCAACATACTAGTTTGTACACGCGATTCTCTTTGTACAGTATTTATTAGCCGGGGGTTACACACTGCGTTCCACGAGAAATTTCCTCAAAACAAATATGGCATTCAATCATCTGCATCATATATTATTTGGTGTGTGGAAGGTACAGGCACCTCTACCCTAATAAAATAAAAATAAACGAAAAAACCTGCTAAAACAATATTTCCCCACAAGGAATTGTGATATTATTAAAAATCATAATCATTGTTGATCTCTGTTTAATTTAATTTACATTGTATTAAGTATCTATTTATATCTCTGACACAAATAACTTTAATCAACTTTTTTTATATTTTAATCAACGCTGAAATTTCTTCATTTCAATTTGGTTTTAATTTTCTCTAAATTTTACTTGAAGATATCCTTATCGTTCTTTTTCAGTTCTTTTATATTTTCCGTATATTGCGGCTTGTCGGAATCAATCTACAATATTGGCATGAAGTGTGTTGTGGTTGTGGTCGTGTTGGCACAATACGGTACAATGGTGGCGGTGGTCACGGTTCGATTCCCGCGCACAATGGTCGCGCGGGTCGCGCCCACGTTATTGCTTCCTCCGGCAGCGGCTTGAGAACTGAGCCACTGGGTAATTAGGACTCGCTTCACTTTTATTTCATGTGTTTGTGTGTTTGTTTGAATGGCTAAGCTTTAACACTGTTTTGTAACTAACGAGGCGTGTAGCGCAATTCTCTACAGTCGGTATAGTCGAGTATCGAGAAGTTGACATTTAAAATGTACTGCCAAAATAGTTCTTACGGAGCCCGATAGAGGCGCTTAACAGATTTTCGTGTAAAATTTCTCGATAGCTCGTCGGTAGTCGGTAGTCGATTGCAGTAGATAATCGGGCTACTGATCATATTGCAATACTTCATGTAAATAGTTATGTATAATTGTGTTAAACTATAAGTAGTAACGGTATTATCTCCGCATTAGACGTATTAACAAACAAACACAAGCCGAAGTGCTCGGCGCTCTCATCAATGATGGCCGCCAACTAATTGAAACACATTGAAGTGCGGTGTTTCTGCGAATTCACAGAATTCAGTGAATTCTATGAGTTAGATAGTTAGATGTAGACGGTAGTTAATGGCGCTAACTGGGCTCAAGGCCGGCGGCGGTACATCAGTGACGTGACTTATGTGGGAACCAGGCATTTGATGGTTGCTGTAACATATCAATGTTGCTCGGATGATCTTTTTGTTACATCATTGATGTAAACGTTTGGTTAGTACTCTTGATATCACTAGCAGTCAGTTAAGATACATACCTATTACTTATTTATCGCGTAGTTAATTTGTAAAAGGGTGACTGATTCTTTGTTGTGTGGTATAAAATCTAGCACGTAGAATGTTGATGGATGATCACATAGATTTATGACTATTATTACTCTAAAATGTTTGTTAATGAGTAACTGAATCCTTATTGTCGTGTAGTCTAAAACGTAGAGTTTCTACAATGATCATTATTTTATTACCATTATTACTCCATAACATACGAGTACAAATAAAATTCTATTAACATTTAATAGGTTGTTACGAGAATCAGTATATAATCGTGTAATCTGTACTAGTGTTAATTAGAAACAGATTAATAAATAATTTTATTTGATAATCTCGGAGCGTGTTTACAGTAATTATATTTAACGGCACATTGTATTCACATGCTGTGTTATTTACAATCACGCGAACGCGGGATTAGCTCTGATTGAAAAATATATTAATAATTCTGTAGAACGGGTAATACAGCTCTATTGAAATGTTAATAATAAATTTATTATTGTATATATTTGTTCATTATTTCACGGTTGAAATCGTAACTATTTAGAACAGTTAGTGGGAATTATAGAAAGTTCTATGACGTAATTAAATCTACAAGAAATTTGATTCATGTCAGCATTTTCGTACAAAAAATCTCTCTAAGCTTTTTTCAGCGCCCAATCATTACCGGGTCAACGACTTCGGGATGATTTGAATAACTTTAACGTTAGTATGTACTTCAAATCATCCCGATTTAATCAAGGAGTAAATAACATAGCGCGTTGTTTACATGATAACAATAATGTTATGTTTGATCTATAACTAACAAATATTTGTTCTAAGCATAATAATATGAAATCCAATCCAATTCTCTACTAACTTGCTCTAGATTATCTAAAATATACATTTTGTGATAAAGCTTTGGTTTAGCAGAAAGCCGTTTAAGAACGTCAAAAGGAAATGACAATTAATTTCTGGAGGGTTTGAAATAACATAGTCAGCAGCGTTTACCCTTGGTATAAACTTGGACCTCGTCTAAATATTATAAGGGTGAATTCCGATAGATATTGTACCCATCGTATCAGCCTCACTGGTCCTTCTCTTGTAGATTTTCTGGCCGAGGGTAGATTGGCGACTTACCTCTGTTTCTAAGGTACTCAAAAGCTAAACAAACGTAGTAAATGTGTCAGTAGTGGGAGCCGTGCAGCCGCCTCGTAAACATCAGGCTTAATGTCTGTGCGTAAACAGTGGGCACGGGGTGACGCTGGACTCGGACGATGACCTTACACCACCGGTGACGTAGACTGGGTACAGCGGTGGAAATGTACGAGACTGTGATGGAAAATATTGCAACATGTGACGAAAGTGAGTTTGATGGACGAAGCGGTTGCTGTTATATTTATGTGTTATGGGTTAATAGAAACATATTATATCCTATACTAGATGTCGCCCGCGACTACAGCTACCTTCATACCAAATTTCATCGTATTCGGACCAGTAGTATTTGCGTTAAAGAGTAACAAACATCCATACATACATACACACAAACTTTCGCATTTATAATATTAGTAGGATGTTAAGAAACGTATTATAACTTAATAAAATGGTATATTACACTATAATCTTATGACACTTTATGTTAACTTCAGCGCTGTAAATTGTCTAATCGTTAAGACAAGTAATAAAAGCACTCTCATAAATATGGCACTAAATATCAGTAAATGATGTTAGATTATATTATCGCTCGTGGCTTCGTAGGAAAGTCGCCCACTTTCTCGTTGCACCTTCTGAATGATAATAGAAATGGTTGTAATGAACAGGACCAGTGGCCAGCGCCCTGCGGTACTACGATACTGTGATAATGTCGAGTGTGCCTATAAACGGGGAGCTCGTAAACTTACTGAGTGTTTACTGCTGAACACAGAAACACAGTAAACAAACGAAATTATTACCTCTGTACTCTGTTGCGAGTCAAATCACTTTGTTGTTTTACACTCGGACAATCACTGGTACTCCTCAGAAGGTAGACTATTAGTAAGGTAACAAGAACAGTTCATTATGAGTGGTATCCGTTCGGAATAGAAATTCACTGGGTTAATTAACTAATACCAGTGGTATTAGTTTTTTGGTATTAAATAGGAATAGGTCAAATATAAGGTACTACAATATCGAAAGATTGAATATGTTCAGCGAATTTTGGAGCTGACTGTACCTATTCATTGAAATAAATTACAAATAACTCAACAATTTGGGATAAATATTTTCTGTCTAAAAAGTTGCGAGGAATTTCTGAAAGTGAAACTCAATTAAAACTAGGTTGAAGTAATTATTGTAAAACATTATTTCGCTACAACTTTATAGTAATCCTTACATCAATTCACGACCAAATGATGAAATATGGAATCATAACAAATTGCTTTCTATGTCATTAATTAGAGGATATACAAGGTTATAAGGTCTCACTAAAGAGAGTTGAAAGATAAAACAAATTGGCTTTACACCAGTGATCAAAGCTTTGCCGACAATCATTAGTACGGACACTAATAACTACTTACAATAAAGTATATATAACACTAGCTGACCCGCGCAACTTCGCTTGCGTCACATAAGAGAGAATGGGTGAAATTTTTCCCCGTTTTTGTAACATTTTTTACTGGTACTCTGCTCCTATTGGTCGTGGCGTGACGATATATAGTAGGCTATATATCAGCACGCCACGACCAATAGCCTCGCCACGACCTATAGCCTTCCTCGATAAATAGGCTATCTAACACTAACAAATTTTTCAAATCGGATCAATAGTTCCTGAGATAAGCGCGTTCAAACAAACAAAACAACTCTTCAGCTTAATAATATTAAGTATAGATTCTATAAGCAAGAGTATTTATCTCAATAATAACAATGAATATAATAAGTAATGACAGTTAATCTGGCTACCGTATGCACCCACGTGGCGGGTCGCTGTGATTGACAAGCGAAAGTGTTTCAATCACATTCAATGTAAATGCACACTTTCTAATATGGCTGACGATGTGATACGAGCGTTGATAACAATGACGTTTGTATTGTAATCACTCTGTCTTATTAACTGGTGACTACTAACACCCTCGGTTACTGAGGTACATTTAGCGGTAGTTTATCTAATCAATAGCGTCTGTTTTTATATGAGTTTAAACGCTATTGAATAGATAAACTACCGCTAAATGTACTCAGAAACCGGGGGTAAGTATAGTAAAACAGAACTTCTTTCAAACCGAAAGCACGTGGTTCTGATTTCCCGAAGATATAATGTGTATAAGGTGCAGGAAACTATAGATCTTCTAGCCCAGAGCTTTCAAACAGTTCTTGAAATGGCATCGAGTCTGCCAACATTAGTCAGTAATGTTTACAAGTTTCAAACGTACGACATTGAACATAATGTTATTTTAACCACCAATAACTGTGGAACACTAACAGTCAATTTCCAAATATCCTTGAATCGATGAATTTTACAAACTGCTAAATTGATTCGAGATGAAGTTGCATGCGTCATCGGGTAGCAATCTGCGTTCATCTCATGGTAACATATAGCCATGACCTAATACACTCCGTGGTCTGGTTATACGCCGTAATGGCGTTACGTCAGCCGGCGCCGAACCCACTACCGCCGACCGCACTCTTGCACCAGACTACTCAATAAAACGGTACTGAGCATTTTATAGCTCGTTCATTTAAGTACTCGGCGGAAAAAACGAATTTGTTTTCATTAAACTTTGATAGACGAGCAACTATTTGTAGCGTAGTGTTGTTGATAGGTTGCTGTGTATCTGGAGGGAATTGTTGCCATCTTGTATAAGTTTATTTTATTCTTAAAGTTGATATTAAAAGTCTATGTACTACTATGTAGGTATTACATTATACTTTGTTTTTCTCAGTCGTAGAAATATACAATGTTCGGTGTTAAGCTTAAAGCCTGATTGTTGCCATACGCACAAATCATGCTAAGCAACAAAAAGTAGCCGGTGTACTGTCTAATAGCAAGATATGTACATATTAAAATGTAGTGGTTTTGATAGTTGCTGGCGCGGCGATGATCTGAAATGTTTAGTACACGTTAGTATTTAGTACGTGTAGTATGATCGATTAAATGGTTTGTTTTTATGAAAACATAAACTTTTAGCCGGAGGTGTGGTTTTGGAGCTGCTATTTTGAAATTGCGGAAAATAATATTTTACTACACATATGATGGTCATGAGAGATCGGTCACATAGGAATGCTCTATTTAAATAAGGCCAAAATAAAATACCCACGAGCTTCGCTATTGAAAGAATTTCAAGTCCGGGAGTTTTTCTACACCACCATACACCGTACAATACATATGCAAAGCTCTTAAACATTTACATTAAATGAAATCAGAGTAATGTACAATGTGTGTTATCACTGGTAGCAACACATATCAAACACTATCGATCAGGTCGGCTGTTAATTTGCGGCCAGTACAAAGGGTTAACGCTTCATTAAACAGGGTAGTTCTCTCCCTAGTACTCGCAGGGCTCCGACAGATAGGGGCAGCCGCGTGATTTATCATCCCCAACCCTTCCTCCAGCCCCCGACGTGCCGGGAATCATAAGTGTCTGTTCATCATTAATTATATGATTTATTTGACATTACATTTTGTATTAATTTGTGGATCCAATTTGGTTAAGATTAGGTATGAGTAAGATGACTCATCTCTTTGGGGTGACTATCTCAAGAGGGTGACTACGCTCGCTTGTGTTAGGTAAATAGAAAATGTTCTATATTTAGAAGCTTGAGTGAAATTAATTTTCAAAGGAAAAAGTTTGTCTTTCAATTTCGTCAAGAAAAAGTGAGCAAATTTTAAGATATTGATGTTTGTTCTGGCGGAAGGATCGGAAAATCACTGGATTTTTTTCCGCGAAACAGCTAATAATGCAAATATTTCCATTCGAAATTCACAATGCTACGTTTTTTCCGGAAATATGTGAGGAGCGTTGGTTCAAGTTCCGGGAACGTCTCGTCGCAGTATTAATCCTACGAAATTAAACAAATATCATTTTCCGTCTGTTTCGCTAAAGTGACAAGAAAATTGTGTGTCCTCTCAACTTTTGCGCTTGACTTAAGATATAATTAATTGCTACTTCCTTGAAATCGCAGGTTCCTCTGAGAGATGGTTATTATATTCTTGATTGCAGAGAGGCAGCATTTTAACTGGATCTCATATTAAATTTATATATAACTCCTGTTCACGAAAAAGGATGTTACTTAGTAAAATGAAAAGTCAGCGTTAAAAAAAAATCAGTTACTATTGCTATAAATATGGGTAAGGTATATATATAGCAGGGTAAGAGTGCCTTTGGAACGAAGGGTTAGAAATAAATATTAAAAGAAAAATAATTTAATTCGTCTTCAGCCCGTGTTTTATTAAACGTAACTAAACACATTAGATAAAATGTTGGAGAGATATCGGGGCACTTAACAAAAATAGTCATTTGACCTTTAGCTAGGTTCATTTTATTCCGACGCTATTTTAGTTTACCTAATCCTCTGTTGAAAATTTAATCGACGACGCCACATTTAGGCTACGTACCTACGTAGGTACATACTGGGTTTTCCCTCGGCTACGCTGGTGTTAATTTTCTTTACGCGTTGGTCTATGCCCACTTAAATCGGAATAAATAATATCATTGACACTGGTACAACGGTTTATAATTTTAGATTGGCTGCAACTGTTCGTCAGTTAAATATTAACCAACGTTTTGCGTTTCGTCATTATTCATAGATATAACTACATAACAAAACAGTTCAGTGGTTTAAATGCCTCAATTCTAAATTTATGGAGAGCTAAGCAGTATGTTCCGACGCGGATTATTTTCCATCGGTTTGGTGGAATATCCCCAAGATTATAGTAGTAAGCCCTGTTTGCTACATTCATAACACACACAGAAAACTAGTTAGTACATGAAAAGCAAACATATTCACAGTATTGAAGTCTAATTTGACTTTATTATCGTTTCTAGGCATCGATAATTGACCAGAACTTTCCACTGTCTATTTCCACTTGAAGCTTGACCCGGGAATTGAAACCGGGACGGCGCGATCATCAAGCGCGTTGGAGTGTTGGTAGTGATGAAGCGGTAATAGAGATTAAATATAGTCTGTGTTAATTCAGCGTCGGATGAATGTAGCGCCGCCATGTCCGTGCAGTGAGTAATGACTGATATCAATCACTGTTGCTCTAAACACACTGACCGGCACGCTATGCTGCTGTTAGGGGGCTTTTCCAACGGTAAAGCTAGAGAAAAGTTAAATTTTAATCTGTGTAGATCTCCATATCTATCAAAAACTGCCTGAAATAGAAAATTAAGTTAGTGTCATGATGAAGCTTTATTAGCAAGTTTACGTGATTGACGACGGACGCAAAGTTTTGCTTCGAGCTAGTAATATAAGTGAGAAGGTATTATGGCATCGCTGATGTCTTTGAAATTGGCAGAGTAATAAACAAGCACCGATGATTGTTAAAAAAAATAACCCAATAAATTAATGTTCCCCTGCTGTGGCAAGGGTGTCCACCCGGTTAAGGGAGGGGTTAGATGTAAATACGGGGTTTAAATCTTAATGAAAAATATTTGATTCGAACCACTTCCACCAAAGCTGAGATTATTAAAACTTTGCTCCGACAATGTTAATTCTGACTTGACCTCACCTTGTGCCCGCAACGTCGCCGCGGTGTCACTAGCTCAGTGGAAAACTCCCGTTACAGATGATCCCCACATATCTCCGCTAGCTGCCCTCGGGAGCTGTAACCGATGAGCAAGTGAATGAAAGATGGAATATTCCCGGTATTGGTAATCATTTTATATACAACTGTGAATATATTGTTTGTGTGATTAGCTACTTTGGTGTTCCCGTTATTCTTACTCCTACCGGCTTTTCCCAAGTTTCTCGGAACAGTTCGAGGTAATTTCAGATTTCACTTCTCGTTTGTTTGTTGATATATCTGGATTATATTAGTATTCAAATTATATGTATCGGTGAACAGTTGCAACACGTTTGGATTTGTTGAGCTAAAGAACTTTATTCGACGCGAAGTCACGATAAAACAAATGAAACAGGTCTTTCCTTTTAAAAGTGCATCACATGTTGCGTTCTAAAGTGTAAACTGCGACTAATCCTATAATAAGCAATTACTGTGCTAATCACATGAAGCATCCTCATTAAGTGTCACGGATGTGGTATTTAACCCGTTGCCCACGCGTGGCCGTGGGCGTGGAGCTGTGGCGTGGACTAATGCACTAACTGTAACTAAGTTAGTGATAATGGAGAATGTTACTAGGTATGCCAAATCGTTTCAAATTTTGACTCAGTAAAGCCTGTACATGTACATGCAAACTAGTTTTTGTTTTAGTCAAAAATACCAAGTAGTTTTTATTTTACAAGCATTCAAAGTTTCGAAAAATATCGAGTCCCGCTAACAGCGTGACGTCATATTACAACGTGCTGCGCGAGCCGCGTCCCGCTTAATATCAAGTCTCCAGCCCTAGATGTAATAGCTTATGCAGTATTTTGTTGTGTATTTGTCCCCTAATTACATTTATAGTGTAATAATAGTGAATATTATTATTAAGGACCGTGTGAGCTAGACTGAGCGTGGTGTACAATGACGTCACACGCAAATTGACGGTTACAACTTGTTTTACTTATAAATCAGAAACTAATTGACGTATCGAAGTAATTCTTTTACTAGTATTTTTTATTTTTAACAGAGAATATGGAATGCTAATTATCAAAATATGTTAACATTCTCCATTGCCGCTACCGGTGCGCCGCGCTGACCACGCGCCGGTGTCGGCGAGATATCGAAATATCCGTGTAATCTACAGTTAGAGAGTTGCCACACGATGCGTTGTAACGTCATTATCCTATCCGACCCTAACTGTAGCAACGAGCTTAACCGCACTATTTGGAATCTTCCCAATGCCCGGTTACTGAGGCACATTTAGCGGTAGTTTATATCGCACCCCTAGATGAAAACTCCACTAAATCAAAAAAATATTTTTGTCATATCATTTTGTATGGGATGAAACGCAATCGAATAGATAAACTACCTCAGAAACCGGGGGTAAATAATGTTATTTCAGACCTCTAGATTACTGACCACTTGTATAATGGATTCAACCATACAATATCACGCCTCTTTGCCTTCGAAAGGACAGAAGTGTATCACTCTTTGTTCAGCCACCGTTTCCAATCTCACGTAATAAGGTTCAGTTAATTGGCGAACCTTCATCCGGGCCGCTATTAAGATAATTTACTTTACCCGATTTGCACATTTAATGCGGGACTCTCGTGATTAGTCGGGTAATGTAATCTTCGGACCGCGTAAGCAGCTGGCATATAATTGTCTCATGTATAACACTACTGAAGTTAGTAAACTATTTGAGGCGCCCATAGCCAGTTGCGCTCAGCGGTCGGTAAACAATCAATGAGCTAAGCAAACCTTGCCGCGGTCATTCTGTAGATGGGTGACCGCATAGTGGTATTTGAACTGGGCGTCTCCGTGCTCGTAAAAAGTCCCGGTTATTGTCTATTAAGATACCAGTCGTTAAGCCACGTCAAAGGCCTTCGGGCGCGGGCGGCTTGAACAACTTTAATAGTAGGTTGACCACTAATCATACGATAAGAAAAAGAACACTTTTACATGAGTCGTGTTTAAAACGCAGCGTAGTTCGTGATAGTGTGGTGTGGCTCTTGCAAGCAGCAGTTACGAAATGAAATGAGTTAAAACGCCGGTGTGTATGAGGCCAGATATTTGAGCCTCGTCCGGTGGCAACGCTGGTAATTCTCAACTAATTCTCACTCATACAGCTCGCCGTGACACCACGTTCTAATTGACTACACTTTATCTATGCACGTCGCTAGAATTACTAACATTTAAACATACTCATGAATGAGATTGTATTTGCCATTTGGATAGATGATGAATGTCATAATTGCCTGTCTCCGTGGCGCAGTGGTTAAGGTCGCCACGCAGCTACCCTTGCGTCGGGAGGTCGTGGGTTCGATTCCCACACGAAACAATTGTTTGTGCGACCCACAAATAATTGTTTCGGGTCTGGTCGTGCTTTGTGTCCGTTGTTTGTATGTTTTAAAAGTTCCCGCAACACAAGAGCAATTCTTAGTGCGGGAATAGTCTTTTAAAGAAAAAAAAATACAATTTAAATAGGTAAACAATGACTACCTCAAATTCGAACACATAAAGGTTCCTTATAATAAGGATAAAACAAAAATCTTTCGAACAAAGTTAAACGCTGGTAAATTTGTAACAAACGTTAGGTAATTGTGAAGATAATTAGTAAATGGCTCGTGATCGTGATGTCTGTTGTCAAAGTTCTGACGTGCTTCCTTTACTTTACAAGGTTTCATTGTAATTAACTTTTACAACATTTTATTTACGATTTAACTTATATACCTCTGATATTTGTGAAATGTTCTTGTTTTCTCTAACATTTCGGAGTATGTTCTTGTTATCAACAGGGTCTGGCTTTATTCTTTACAGCTAAGATTCTTTTAAAAACTAGTAAAATCGAGTATTTGCTAACAACTAACACAATAATACTATTATTTATTTTAGTATTTTTATGAAAAAAGCAAGTATTAATATTATTGAACTAGTTTATTTAGTCAAGAGCTGTTTTATTTCAACAAATATTTGTGAAAATATTAAATGTTTCGTCTCTAGTCTCTACTGTGTAAAAAAGGTATTTACTAAACAAAGTTTGACTGGAAATATTTAGAATGACTAGCCAATAAATAAAATTCAAATGTTTAAAGCTCTACAACACTATGTTATAAAAATTTAAAATAAAATTACTGGTACTTCTAGGTGATATTTACTAGAACGACAAGACCAGGGCGGCCCCGTGGGGCAATGATTACGTTGGTCGCCACTTACATTGCATCAGGGTCGTGGGTTCGTTTCCCAAAATTCAAATAGAAAATTCAAAGTTCAAGGTCTGGTTGTAATTCTTGCCGTTGTTAGTGGTCCCCATGACACGAGACCAATTCTTAGTGCAGGAGTTGTCTTTCAAATATTTTTGCACAAAACGTTGAAGGTGAATAAATAAATACGAGGTGATTAAGTGAAACTAGTTTAATGATTCCTTAGGTATAAAATTAACCCTTGAACTATGGCTCTCTTGACACTAATAAATAGAACTAAATTAACTAAGAAGCAATTTACTTTAAATATTAAAACAATTTACGTGAAACGGTAAAATCTTTGTTATAATTAATAACCACTAGGCTTATTAATACTATATAAAAAGACTTATATACATATAACTAGATAGTCCAGTCATTATAGTAAGTTCACCTCGGAATTCGAGATACCCAGCTGTAAATCTGTAAATAAGTACTTGTATATTGACATCCTAAAAGTTGTCTCAAAACCTACATATGGTACGGTGTACGCAACTATAAAATTTCAAGGTCAAAGGTAATAAAAACCGGTTTTTTGCGCTTTTTTTGTAAATATCTCATTTCCTATGGAATTTTTGCTATGTGTATTCATTATTAATATTGTACAGTATAAAATTATCTACAAATTTTGTTTGAAAACATTTTTTTTACGGTGAACCGTTTTCGAAATAGAAGGCGGAATAATATTTATAATCATTGATTTATCGATAGTTCATCAACTATATATGGCGCATTTTCAACCGGAGGCACCGGTTGACCTGAAATGGTCCTGTGACCGCGCGCTCTCCGCCCTCTATTTCGAGAACGGTTCACCGTAAAAAAAATGTTTTCAAACAAAATTTGTAGATTATTTTATACTGTACAATATTAATAATGAATACACATAGCAAAAATTCCATAGGAAATGAGATATTTACAAAAAAAGCGAAAAAAAACCGGATTTTGTTACCTTTGACCTTGAAATTTTATAGTTGCGTACACCCTACCATATGTAGGTTTTGAGACAACTTTTAGGATGTCAATATACAAGTAGTTACAGACTTACAGCTAGGTATCTCGAATTCCGAGATTCTTACCTAATTTAAGCTTAATTGACTGGACTAAGACTTATATAGTTAAGTTAAATAGTTCAGTATAGTTTAGTTTAAATTTGTATTTTTTGCCTCAGTCTCAGACATATTTTATAACTAAAAAGCTCTAGACTCCCATTAATTCGCTAACTATAAGTATTAAAAATAGAGATAATATTACGTTTAATAGTGTCTAATACAACCTAAATATTAGAGAACAATGACTTTTTGGAATTATGTGGTTATTAGAAATAATCATCACTTGTTCCAACGGTGACGGAAAACATCGTAATGAAACTTCACATGCCGGAGAGTTCTATATAACCGTACTTGAAGTATGCAAAGTCCTCAACCCGCACTTGGTCAGCGTGGTGGACTCGAAGGCTAAGCCGTCCCTCATTACCCTTGCCCAGCAGTGGGACATTAATGGGTTCAATTCATAATTTAAAATGCAACTTAATATTGTTAACTATCAAGTCAGTTCGGTTTCGGATTTCCCCGAACAGTTTCAATTTAGTTTCATAAATAAAGGTATATACTTAAACGTGGTTTAAATCGAGTATCTCACCTGAAAGCACGCAGCAGACACTATAAATAGTTGGTGGAACATATATTTTAACTCGCCGACGTAAATATTTGGACGTGCCGGCGAATTATAGAAAACTAATATATTCCCCTGTCTTCTACTGTAAACTTGTTGTTAACGTGTTATTTAGTACTCAATACTTAAACTATTTATTGTAATTCTTCTGATTTTAGTACAAAACTTGCATGACTTTGTTTTTCGTTGGATTAGTGGCCAAATTTTAAGCCACTCGAAGAACTTGAACATAACAAACGTAGAGTGCCATCTGAACTTAGAAACTTTAAGCTCAATTATACCTTGTAATCTTGTTCGTAATCACCTATTTATAACTTATCCGGGTTAGAAGCGGCTTAACTCTCACTGTTATCAAACGATTTTTGAATAAACGTCATGCTAGTTATGTGAAATGATAATACCTATGTTGGACATCATTAGATTTTTTCGATTTTAACATCTCCTAGTCATTGAATAAAAAGTGAAACGTGAACCCAAATTACCATGACATTACCATGTACATGTGTCTGTATGTATGTTTGTATGTATGTATGTATGTATGTTTGTATGTATGTATGCGCTCATCACACATGTATGAGAGTCACGGTAATTACGGCTATCAGTCGGCGATAGTGAAAGTCTCATTATATAGTGTTTAGTGATTGTAAAGTACGTGTGAGCACATAATACGTAGTGTCCGCGCTAAATTGGACGGATATCGGTTCTAATTTGTACGGTAATAAGTGTAAGAGAACTTTCCAATTTGTACGTTAAGTATTCCATTTGTGGTAATAACACATCACACCACATAAACCTTCCTATCGAATCACCCTATCTATTAAAAAACATCATAATCAAAAAGCATCAAAATCCGTTGCGCAGTTTTGAAGCTTGAAGCATACATACAGACATAGAGACAGACGCGGGAAGCGACTTCGCTTTATACTTTATACTGATTACGTTTTTGTCTGTAATGATAGCTTAGCCTGCTGTCATATAATCACAAAGGTATGCCACAGGAATAAAAAGTGCATTATATGAGTTTCCCTTTATTTCTGTCCATTACTTTTTACATCGATGTCCGAAATCAATAGCAAAGCAATGAGTAAGCATTGCCTTTTATCAGGTCCATAAAAGCAACATATCGACTGCCAACATAATGCCGGTCCGAACATGTATCGTTGACAGTGAGACAATAAATGGCCACGATCAATGCTTACACGGCCATAAACCAGCCTCTCTCGGTGTTAACGGCACGGAAGAGTTATACGTGTCAATAATCACCGCGCTACATGGACAATACAACTGTTGGAGTACAATCGTTACATTTGCATCACATTCAGATTAATGAATCATTTGGCTGTGTAAAACCCTACTTAATCGCTATTTAAAATTGATGAATAATTTATTTTCGGTATCAATGATGACCATAATCTCAAACACATTAAGCGTTGGTTCAAAAGGATGGTTTCGTGAAAAAAGTATCGTCTATGTCTAATCAGAGTTATCGTATAGGTAGAGGTTAAAACCCACTGACAAAATAATTACTAAAATTCAACAGGAATGTTCATAGAGTATTTGCTACACACTTACTATTTTTTCGTCTAAATACTTGTCTAGTTCTTAAATAATTCGTTTTGTTTATATAACAGAATAGATCTTAAACATCTGTATCCGACATCAGCTACTCTATTTATTCTACTAACACCTGGCTTTTTGCGCACATACAATACATAGAATATACACACACATGGAAGTACTATCGAACCAACTGATTCATGACCCGTTTTGCCGATAATTCGCTTGACACCGTCAAAACAGTAAGAATTTCGTCTCTATCGTCAAAGTTGCACTTAGGACATTTTAAACATGCATACGACTGTGTTATGATGTATCCACGACTACAGACAACTTTGACCTTTGTTATTACAGTGCGTAGATACGTTTTCGATAAATCACTCTTAATTTGAATGTAGAATGTAAATAGTCTAAACTCTTTTCACTACGAAAAAACCTATTTGTGTCAAATATCAAATAGCACGTCATTTAGTAATCTGTGAAACGATTAGGGTAACCATTATAGTCATTGCCCATCATACAGTGATTGCCAATGTTAAGGAATAATACGTTTATTTTAATTTCTAAAGTAACCAGTTCAAATTAATTGCGATATATGTCACTTTTAGAATATTGGTAACATTTTTAATTTATAAAACTCATGTCCGACGTTTGTGCGACAGGTGTGTAGTTCGAAAAAAAAAGTAAAAGTTTGTTGCAATATTTGTTAAGGATAACACATTTGAATTAACAGTATTCGCTAGTATTTCTGGTTTTTAAGTGTTTTATATTGAATTAGTATAAAGTTATTGAAACAAAGGACTGATGTTTTTTGAGAAAGAATATTTAAGTTGCGTTTATAATAGAGTTTATGTCAATGTTTTACTAAATAAAGATACTATTGACCAAAATTGTGTATCAATTCCTTAACCGGGTAATAACTATGCTGGTTACCCCATATTATTTAATTTTTATAGTTACATTATTTCCTATAATGGCTGAATAAACCATGCCCTGAGTGGGTATCGAACCCACTCCTGACGCGTCGCGGTCGTAAAATCAACCCACTACGCCACGGAGCCTGTTGAAAACGGTAGCAAAGCATTATTGTATTGGCGCACAAAGATTTGTCGCAATAATGACAGATAACAAATTCATTACCAAGGAAACGAAGGTTTAAGCCAATTTCGACGTACGCGTATATAGACGCGTTTTAGAAAATGAGCACATGGTGGGTCATGATTCAGTTTGTTCGATAGTACATTGATACCAGTAGGTATTTGTGAGATGTATATACCTAAATACATATTTATGTAGTTGTCCTCGACTTCAGCCGTGACTGATCCAGTAGGATTTATAAAGATCCTTGCCTAGAGAGCCCGCTGTATTTTTTTCAAACTATGATCAAGGATTTACGTTGTGTGTCACTCAACCAATCACGGAACTGTTTAATGTATTGAGTTAGTACAGAAGCGAACTAAAATAAATGTAGTCAACATGTGTGTGTGTGTGAGACAACAGGAAGGGCTTTCATCAGCGCCATTCGACGCGTGCTCGCGCCGCCCGCCGCGCCCGCCGCGCTGGTAAAAACTGCGGATGTCCAACTAGGACGAAATGTATAGCACAGTTATTTTCATATTTAACAAGACTACTGTTAGATGAATGAACACATGTGGACGTGTAGACATGTTGCCATGTACATGTAGTACACGCATCGAACGCCAAATTCTATACATTCTGGACGGTTCAGCATTTGCTCAAATATTACTCTATTTATTTCGTAAGATTAATTGCCCTTCTGAAGTATCTGAACTGTAGATGCACGGCAGCGTTCAACTACAATTCAATACGTGACTTCAGTGATCGATGTACTACGGACGGCTGAGTGCAACAGATTTCCCTACAATGTTGAAACTGATGCCAGCGATAAATCCATTCAATATAGATTCCCTACTTTCAAGTAGTTGCGATCAGTTTAATCGTTATAGCCTCATTTCTCTGATATCTTTATAGGGTAAACACAATATTATGAACGATGTACATCTAGTATCTACAGATAGTTTACTTAGATTGTTCGTTTGAGGGGAATGGGAAAGCTGTTTGAAAGTTAGAAACTATTTTGATCGACCGATCGATTGAAAACTATGAATATTATACGAGATGACAGGTATAGATAGTTACACACATTATGAGATTTTCTCCGAGATCGAATTCGTGCTATGGAAATACGTTGTCGGTATGTAAATGTTTTAGATAGTATGATACATAACGTACGAGTATATATGCAAATGAATATGACGTGTTGCGTATATTTGTATAACTTTTCTAAAAAAGTAAATTGTGATAAAATTAAAGCCTCTGTACTAAACACTCTGTATTTTCCGAATCGATCTCAGAAACTTACATAAAGACAGTTAATTTGATGTTTTGTTGAGAAAATTAAGAAACCTTTAAAATAACAGTGTTTTTCTCAGCTCGTTTGAAATTCAGTAAATTTGTTGTTGAATGTCGGTCAGTGGAGGCTTATCAGTGGCGGCCAACGCACATAACCTACTTACTAAGTAGATGTTTCAGACTTCATAACTACCATTATCTCGTAGTTTAGATTTTATTACGGAACTAATTCGGTTTTGATTACAACATTTTTTCAAGATGTTTATAGGTTCCGACGGTTCTAACTATCCATGATAACTAAAAAAAGGTGCGCGCAGTCACGCAACTGTATAATAATATCAGTGAAATAATATAAAAGTTGTTGAGTCTAAGGCACGCTATTTCGGATCACGTAATATACTAAGTCTACAGAGACATTATAATTGCTTTCAACAAAACTACAGAATGAAAACTGTTTATTCTACAGGCAATTATCATTAAAAAGAGCAGTTAACCCATCGTGTAAAACACAGAACAACCACAACAAACTGGCCACTAAACAAATATACCGCGTGTTTTGAGCCGACACTTTGAAAACATAAAGCGATCTGTATATCAAAGCGGAACGGCAATAAATCAGCGGACACGAGCGGGTCGTCTTCATTAGTTAAACAAATTAACTAGTAATGTGCGCCGGCGCCGCTCCACGCCGTGAAAGAGGTGGCGCTCTCTCGCGGGTAATAAACCTACATAGTGATACTCGTTTGTGTTTTACTACTCATTTGTTAAGCCGTGTCCACGATGTAGGGGAGATGAGTGTCGTGACGTGTGGAAGTGACTTTAGGTAGTCAGTTGGTGCTAAGGTGCTAACTGCATTTTATTCGTTCAAAGATAACTTGTGGTATTAGAGACATTTCCGGTCGCAATTACGTGTATTTTATTTTTGGATCTATATTGGTATTTTTATAACCGGCTGTAGACCTTGTACCGATCAGCGCGTATAATATACGAATTTATATAAGACGTTGCGAACGTTCAAAGAATTTGTGTAATGTAACCGCAGCTTTAGGCGACTCATTTATGATAGTGTTTTTTTTCATCTATTTTTGGCAGCTTGTGGTGAAGTTGCGGTGGGATTTCCTGAAACTTGATTGTTGTATTGTGTGTTTAAGAGCTGTTATAATAACGAGTGTTGTATCATAGCATTACGAAAAAAAGCACTGATTATCTCGTTTCTTTTTTGTAAAGATTTATATAGAACTTTGAGCGTATGATACAAAAATGTTTTTACAGTTGGATTAAATTATCAATTATGGTCAAATTCTGCATGGTTGTCGTGCATTGATAAACTTAAATTGAGTCACATGTCACTGTTATATGTCCAAAATAACTACGTGTTTGTCCAAAGTTACATGCGCAGACAATTAGAGTAAGAATAATTTAATTAATTGAAAGTAATTTGTTTAAATTTATTGTAAGCACACAGAAGTCATTATTCTTGTACCTAGTTGTTTCTTCCGAGAAGCTACTTTGAATCTCCTTGTTATTGTCTCATACCAGCAAACTGCTGCAATTTAATAAATTGAAAATGAAACCACGATCAGAATATTCCTTGAATCAATATAAACAATGAAAATAGCTTAAACAGAGTCAATAAACTGTAGTAACAAATCCGTCCCATATTGAACATACTTACTTAAGATAATTGTGGCACAAATACTTAGCGGAGATGATACACGCTGAAGTATTCGATATATTTAATATAGAGGGCGCTGTCCCCCGAGCCCCCGGAGCCCCGGGGCCCCAAGCTATGAGTGAGTTGCCGATGTGACCGCATAACCGGCGCGCGGCGGGGCCCAGCCTCGATATGGTATGCCGACACAATCGACTCGTACTACTATATTACTAGCACTTGTTTTGTATTACTTATAACTATGTTTATGTATTACTTGCGTAAAGCCAAGTGACGTTTCAGGAATGCTAACTTTTAGTTGAGTTGAGTATTCTTCAGTGGTAGGTTTGTGTTACATCTCTGAATGTACGTTTTAAAGTACTTATCGTAAGCAAATTACTAATTTAGTGACTGTCACATTTAAGTGATCAGCAAAATGATCCAGCAAAATGTGTTTTATAAGTGAGAAGCAGTTGGGAATAAAGACCGAAAATTAAATGCCAATCATCAACTTTCACATGCACAAATGAACTAAAACTTTAAAATAATATTCTGTAAACCACAGTCCCATTCCTCACTTCACCAACTTTTATTTTAGTGTAAAGTGTGGTTAATGTACAACAGTGCTCGAATAAACTTTTTCATTCCAACAAAAATATTTTCAACGGATGTAAGTTTATTAAACAAAAAATTGCGGTTAACATTCTAGAGCTGCATTTTATTGCTGCTCCGGTATTTACTGCGTACACACTACATAGTGCACATGTGTATGTATGTATGTATGTATGTATTTATGTATGTGTGTGTATAGAGGCAGTGGTCAGTCGGAACGAGGTCGCACACAAGGACGCTCATTCACGATTGTGCACTGACCGGTGACTCAACCACGGGGGGTACTATTGGTCTTCGATAAATTAGCGCCTCAAATCTGACAGTATTTTGATGTAAAAGCGAGCAATCAATGATGTAAGGGCATGTATTAAATGTATTGCGCATAAATGAATATTGAACATTATATTATATAATATATTTTGCCTATTACCACCTTATCTCATTACAATCAACTTGTTTCTGCTGAGAAAACGGATAAAAAAATGCTGCTGAAAGATACGCAGTGCAAACAAAAAATCTTAAAGTTAGTTATTTTATAAAGCCACATAAAGTTAAAAATTGCATTCGTGCATATAATTTCGTGATCTGTTGCAACATGACAGTAGTAGACCCCGCAATTTTAGTCGGTTGTAAAAAAGTGAGAGCGTTTGATGGCGGCGGAAGGCACCGCTCACCGGACGTAGTGGCGGCGGCTACAAGGCTCCTCGGCGCTTGCTCACTTAGTGGTTAGCTAGAAAGTTTCCAGCTAATTAGTTGGATGCAGTTGGCTGGTCGAGGCCGCGGCGACAGACAGGACAATGGATTGATGGACGCCTTGATTGATGAGAAAGTGCTTTTATACGATGCAACGTACACCGGATGACGGACGTAGTTACGTCAACTGGAACCAAGTTGCGCAGTGATTGTTTGAAACTTTTCAACAACTTTTACAAACTTTCTTCCGCAATTTCCCTGACGTGTATTAAGGCATATGGCAAATTAAAATAAATCTGTATTATCGTGTAGTCCAGTCCTGGATGGTGGTAATAGTGGTTCAGGTTTGCATGATCACTTGCCACTGTGAGAGAGTAATATGGCTTCTTCACTTGATCTAAAGTGCAAAGTTTATATTGCCATCAATATCCATCTTTTCTCCCTTCCTAGGTCCATAGCCAGTCAAGCTTATAAATAGTCTGTACAGTCGCACGATTCTCTACGATTATCGAGTTTGACGTTTAAAATGTAATGCAAAAATAGTTTCTACGACACCCGATAGAGGCGCTGAAATTTTTCGACAGTTAGCCGGTTGTCGGTAGTAGATAGAGGTAGAGAATCAAGCTACAGGCCATTGTCAAAATACAGCATTCGTTAAGCCACATGAAGAGTACCTACTCATAATAATAATATAGTCGAGTGATATCTGTCTCGTATTAAACCTGAATTGTGTTGATATTTGGTGTTAAGTCAGCGAGAATTTTATGTTTCATTTCGTTGCCGGTCGTATGAGCTGCCACGCGTTTTATGAGCGTGTCCCCAACACTTCCCAACTTTATCTTTTATGAACATCTCAATCTGAAATGTTTATTTTATGGAATATTAGAATCTATTGTGTTTTTTGCAGATAAAATACCGTATCATTCATGTTTGGTACATTACATATAATAATATGATCGGATTTTACAAAGTCAAATATAGCAGAAGCACGGAGCATCCAGACCCAAAATTACTGTATTCTATCATTCTGAATCAGGACAAGTTTAGCAATGATAGCAACACAACAAACACTTATCCAATGCTGTATATTCACTACAAAATATTGATATTCTTTTATTTATTTTAAACATAACCCTTGCATTTCAACAGTCCTCAACTCAAGTGAAAAGTACCGAGTAAGTTTCCACTGGAAGCTTTCCTGCCTTATTATTTCGTTGTTTGTTTATCCAGATATAGCCGGATAGTAAGCATTCAGTGGTATTACACACTTGATTTGATCTCATTAGTGTGTGATATATGGTGTGTATGACGGCCGGGGCGGGCTGCCAACTTCATAAAAGTGTTCATATTGATAGTCGAGGGCTCTGACGTGGCCGGCGCCGCTGCCGTATCTGATCGATTTCAACGTGCGCTGCAGGGACTTGAGCCGGGCTTCCGGCTTCATGCTATGACGTCTCTATAACCAATATTCCATGGTAATCAAATACTCCAAAATATAATACTAATTCGGCTGAAATTCCAATTGTTCTATATTAAACTGTGAGTGCTTCACACTTTATTATTTAATAAATAATTTAGTACAGTCACGTAGCTCTAGGTGCTAGGTTATTTATTACTGATTAATATTTAATAACAGCACAGCGTTGTCCAGTGCACCTGCTATATTTTCACTATGACGAACAGCAGGAGAAATCTATTTGTCTTTAATATTTTTCTAGTGTATTAGATATATCAGTGTAGAGTTAAAGTCCGTACGTTCAGTATTGGTCCATTGCGTGGTGTCCGCATGCGATCGATACAGTCCGAGCTCGTCGCTTCAATACTTTACGAGTGATCGCTCCGCAGTGGGACTAATCCGCACGGCTCCATCCGGATTTCAATGGATTTTCCCCGACGCCGCTGCGCCGTGTGCGACGCACTACACCGGTGGAAATCAATTTACGTGATATCACTTAGCACTGACCGGCAAGGGTTTATCCATGAAATATGATTCTCTATTCGCAATGCCGGTCAAAATACCACCTAAAGTGACTGCGACTAGAAGAATGGCTTTAGCTTGAAATGTAAACTTTATAATGTCATAATAATAAATTCAATACATCTTCTCTTTACGAGTATAATGTAGTGTGTAGTAAAATTGTTCGCCATAATATTACTACGAGCTTTCGACTGCTAACTAAATTATATGATTTACGTTTCCGAGAGCTCAATACAGAGTATTATCGTACGCACGTGTTGTAGATTATCAAATATTATTATCAATGCATTCCGTAGCGGGGCTTAAACCGGGATTACGTCCAAATATTCATGCATTCCTACATCGTAAGCGTTTGCCATAAAACACTGAAGTTTGGCAACAACCCATCTTAGCTAGTATAGTCATAAACTTAGTTATAAAATAACAATTTAAAGCAAAGTATGTTGTAGTTCTGGGAACTCATGAGGTTACTGCACACTACACTGTCGTAGGTATTCCAGTGCAGTTCACGTAAGCTCCCAGCCGGGACAGTTTCCTGTGTAATGCAGAACCAATAAGCCATAGTTCACCGTTTTGGCAGAATCCGTTGCCAAACTCCAAGATCAAAAAACGTTCAGGAATTCATCTTTCATCCACACTTGTAGTCACTTGTGTAACCCTGATTGATCGTTCTTATTTTTGTTTAATTGCAGTATTTATAAATAAACACCACTAATTGTAATGAAACTAGTTTTATTGAAACAATAAATTTTCAATAACATCAATGATGTAACTTGTGGTAATAACAGTTGTTCTTACATAGATATCGATCTGTAGATCAGTGAGGCGCGACTCAATCGATTGATGTACGGGGCGCCATCACCGCGCCTCCACGGCTCCACTACCGGCGGCGCTCGGCGTGTCTCGGCGTCGTTCAGCGTCGTTACACGGCTGGGAGGCCGCTGCGGGCGCTGAACTTGAACTTGCCAGCACGGAGGCAGCGGGTCAAGGTCACGCCGCTACTGATGCGCCGCCAGCGAGCGATGCGTTTGTTACACGCATCTATTATTGTTTGCTTTTGAGCGTGAGCTATTGGTGTTGTGCTTGTGCATGTTACAAATATTGTTATTTTAGTTAGGCTTACTATCTTTCTGAAAGAGTCACAATAATCTTTACCTTTATCGAAAAACTATCATTTATAGACAATTCTGCCATTAACACCGTGCTTGGTTTGGACAATTTCTTATACCTACTGGGTAGTTGGGTATTCTTTGACAACTCGTGCTAAATCTCGACAGAGAGCAACAGACATGTGGCTAATGCATTAAGTACCTAAATACCAGCGCCCTGGGTGGAGTGCAGGGCTATATGGAATTCACCTGCCAGAAGGGATAACTACCATTACCCACAAACCGCCATGTGTGTCCTCACGACCACTTGGCGATGTGCGGCGGGATAAACTGCACTTCAGTATCAAGAATATCCTCAAATATGCTGAGTAATGACAGCTTGCGAAGTAAACACATTCGTAACAAGGCGTGCAGATCAATTGTGTCGATCACAATGCCTGGCCATGGTCGGAGCGGCTCGGCGAGGTGGAGAAGTGGCGAGGTGGCGACCTACCGTAACGTCGGAGACCGGCGGCCGCGGCCCGAGCAGGAAGCGACGCCGCGCCCCACTGCATATCTAGACTAATAACTACTCTACTATTGATACTTAGGGCTGGCTAAAAGAAATATCTGCAGAGACATTCAAACGAGTGAAGCTGCGTGATGCTAATGTATAAAACTGATACTATAAACATACAGGAACCTATTTTTGTAGCGACTCTACTTTTCTCACGTTTAAGATACATATGTCAACAGCACGGAAACTAGTTAGACATTTAGACTTGTCTAATTCTACGATAATTACTTTTCGGCATGTATTATTATACAATTCACATAAAAGCAATTTATTCCTTCAAGAAGTTGTCTCATCCCTGACAGTGTTAGTTAAGACGTGGCCATTAATTGACCGCGTAGATAGCGGGTCGTCTCATCGGCTGTAACCACGGACAACCACAAGCAACCACGGACAACTACACTACACAACCGCAGTGTAGTGTGTATCGATATCACGTTAGATATAAGAGTCGGTGAGAGCAACCTTTGATGTGGTCACGACAACCCACGCGGCTTGTTCCTTAATGTACAAGTTTAATAATAATTGTATTTGCGGCTTGTCTGTACTAATATTAGTTAAGTTTTGTTTGTTTACACTATATTTACGCGTAGGTGTGCTGTTTTAGGATTACAACTACAACATTTGGCTCACACTTATAAGGTGTATCGGCAATTTATAATCTTGTGGTGAAATTCTTCAACACCCATGACTTTTCAGTTAGAATGGCAATCTATTTTGGATTGGTTAAACAGAGTAAGACACCCGTGTTTTAGATTTATTTTGGTAAAAATATTCAATACAAAATCTTTTTTCTATATTCGGTAACACGCTGGATATTTAACGATTATGCTTTTTTAAATCACATTTTTTACTTTACTTAGCTCATTACCATGTTTTTCTGACTAAGCAACTAGGTAGTACCATGTTTAGTGGTCCACTTAATTACAATTAGTTAGATCATATTAATCAAAAAGATTAAAATGACTGTTGATTTAATCTCTATTTGCTCACATGAGCGGACACAGTGGTTACAGGACGGATGTCATAATGCTAAGCCATATCCGTCCCGCCGTGTGTTTATATCCGTCGTTTCATTAACTATTACTCATACCTTCGCTTTTCATTACATTTTGTATTAATTAAAGTACCGTAGTAACCGTATCCACTATGTAAATGAGGTAACTAACCAACTTTATATCTTCCTGAGTTACGAAGTCGATTTGTACTACTTAACCCCCGGTTTCTGAGTATTATGTATTAATAAAATACGAGCATTACGTGTTTGATATATTTATTGACAGAGAATGCCAAATCGTTATATGATTAATATATGGCATCTACCATAGAGTAGAAGGAGTTTAGGTGGAGTTTAGGTTTTATTGACAGAGAATGCCAAATCGTTATATGATTAATATATGGCATCTACCATAGAGTAGAAGGAGTTTAGGTGGAGTTTAGGTTCACCACATTTCTCCCCTCCTAACCTCTTAGCTGTTCTGAATATAAGATGCAGCCAACACCTGGTTGAGGTGTCGGCGCCAGACATCGCCGTTGTCGGTGCGGATCTCGTAATGAAGTCGGCCTAGACGTCTTGTGATAGTACCAAACTGCCAACGGTGCGAAGCACTCGTGTAGTCACGGGCCTGTACACGTTCGCCGACTTCCAACTGTCTGACCTTGATCTCTTGATGTTTTGATGTAGTTTCCTTATGGGTGTTTAGAAACATGCAGTGTAATGCTGTTCGAACTTCTCTTCCAAACATTAACTGATAAGGTGTCTGACCATTCAAGTTTGGTGTCCGTCTGAGGCGAGTTTTTACCATAACAAGTTTCTCTTGAAGATTACCCCTTTCTCCCTCTAAGCTTCGTAAGATTCTCTTGACTGTTTGTACGTATCGTTCAGCTTGTCCATTGGTTGCAGGGTGGTATGGAGCAGAGGTTTTGTGCGAAATCATACAGTCTTTTAGAAATTTTTCGAACTCTCCCGATACGAATTGTCGGCCATTGTCTGAGACAAGGAGTAGAGGTGTTCCATAGGTGCAAAATAGTTCTTTCAATTTTTGGATGCACCAAGAGCTTGTCGTTGATTTAGTAGGTATAATCTCTGTCCATTTCGAAAATGCGTCTACAACTATTAAAAGATAGTATCCGTAAACAGGTCCGGCAAAATCAATATGAAGCCTTTGCCAGGGGCCCTTTGGGTGTTCCCAGTGGTGTAGTGGTGCTTTCTCTGGTTCATTTTGTTGTAATCTACATGTTCTACAGGACTTAACTTTTGTTTCGATATCATTGTCAATTCCTTTCCAGTATACAAAACTGCGGGCCAGTAGCTTCATTTTCACAATGCCCGGGTGACCGAGGTGTAGTTCGTCCAGCACTCGTTCGCGTAATGTTTTTGGGATTAAGACTCGCGTTCCTCTTAGTATACATCCATCTTGTAAAGTAAATTCATTATCATTGTAACCGAGCGTTTTAAGAGATCGGCCAGTTTGTAATGCGAGTACTAATGGTGTATAATCGGAATCAATACTTGTCTCTTTCGCTATGATATTTGGGTTGACATCAATGGTATGTATTTGTTGAAGTTGAAAGCTGTAATTCTGGTCCATTTTGTTTGCCTTTGTGTTTTCTACTGGGAACCTGGATAGGTAATCTGCATTTGAGTTGTTAGGCGAAGTTCTGTATTCAATGTTGTAGTCAAATCCAGATAAGAAATGAGCGTAGTGGAATAATCGCATTGTACTCATTGCTGGTAACGTTTGATGTGGGTGGAAAATTATTGTCAGTGGTTTATGGTCTGTCACTAGGATAAATTTTCTACCGTAACAATAATAAAAGAACTTCTTCAATCCCCAGTATATGGCAGTAGCTTCTTTGTCAATTTGGCTGTACTTCTTCTCGCTATCCGATAGTGTTCTGGAAGCGAATGCTATCGGTCTTTCTGATCCATCTGGGAGTCTATGTGACAGTACTGCTCCGATTCCCAGTGGAGATGCGTCTGTTGCAAGAACCAAGGGCCTCTTGGGATCAAAATGTATAAGTACTCTTTCGCTTAGAATTTCTTTTTTAATGTGTATAAAGCTCTGTTCGCATTCTGTAGACCATCGAAAACTAGATTCTTTCTTGAGTAAGTTGTTCAGTGGATTCGTGATCGATGATAGGTTGGGTATAAATTTGTTGTAAAAATTTGCCATTCCAAGAAATGTCCTCAATTCTGCGGTGTTGACTGGGCGTTCTGTTTTAATTATTGCGTTAATCTTTTCTCTGTTTTTGTGTAGACCTTCTTTGTCGATAGTGTGTCCCAAATAGTCGATGCTTGTTTTGAAAAAGTGGCACTTATTTTTGTTTACTCGTAGGTTACTTTCTTTTAGTTTGTCTAACACGAGCTTAAGTCTCTGTAGTAATTGTTCTTTGTTGATGCCTTGAATGATGATGTCATCAAAGAAACATTTTACACCTTCGAGATCTTGAAGGAGTTTATCCATAAATTTCTGCCAAAGGCTCGGCGCGACCTTAACGCCGAACATTAGGCGGTTCACCTTAAAAGTGCCTCGATGCGTACTTAGTGTTTGTAGCATTGCGCTTTCTTCATCCATTGTCATGTTGAGATATGCCTGGGTGATGTCGAGTGTACAGAATAGTTTACCTCCGTTCATCTCTGCAAATATATCTTCTATCATAGGTATTGGATATTGTTCATCTTGTATGACTTTATTTAGTGTAACTTTATAATCAGCGCACAATCGGATACTCCCATTCGGTTTGACAACTGGTACCACTGGAGTACCCCAATCAGAGTGGTCGACTTTCGTGATGACACCCTGTTTGCATAGTCGCTCGATCTCTTCATCCACTTTGGTTTTTAAAGCGTACGGTATTCTACGTGGTTTGATAAAAATTGGTCTTGTGTTTTCTTGTAGATTTAGGTGTCCTCTGTAATTGGGTATTTCGCCTAAGTCGGATCGAAATACTGATGTCTTGTAAAGTTCCAAAAGCTGGTCTAATTCTAGATTTTCTGATTGCTGTAAAGTTTTTATATCTGCTAAATTTAGAGTTTCGAGTTCTTTCATCCAACTCCGGCCAAAAACGGGGTCAACGTTGTTGTTGATGAGGTATAATTTACCGTGGAATTCTTTTCCTTGGCATCTGCATTGAACGTATGCAACACCTGCAGGTTCGATTACTTCGCCGGTATATGTTTTGAGTTTTATATTAGTTTTAAAGATTCTTTTGCCGATTTTCAATTTTCTGTAGTCTCGTAATGCCATAGAAGTAAGTGTGGCTCCAGTGTCAAATTCCATTTTCATCTTAGCATGTTCAATGTGTACCGTTATCATGTATTTTTCGGATGTTTCACCAGATATAACATTAATATCATTCCATTCATCATCATCGCTTATCGCTGAGTCGTTTAATTGATTTATATCCGGTGTAGTCTTACTGGGCTTCGCATCTGAGCGCCGTTGTAGACACACACTAGCTAAGTGTCCGACCTTCTTGCATTTATAGCATGTTATGTTTATAGCGCTACATTTCTTGGTTTCGTGATTTAAACCACAGCGGAAACATTTCCCTTTTAAATCTCTTGGTGTGATTCCTCTAAAAGGAGATTTTTTTGAATTATTGTAGGAATCAGTGGAAATTTTATTGATATTGTCACTACTTGGTTGTTCATTCGGAAGCATTGATGTATTTTCTGCTTTACTCATTTCAATAGATGTTGCAATCTGTGTCAGGTGTTTAAATGTACATACTGTTCGGTCTTGTAAAATTTTTGTACGTGCGTCGCTATCTTTCAATCCTCTTATGAGTTGAAGAGATAAAAAGCTTTCTGAAATGTTTTTCTGGCAGTGTTGACATTTAAATTCGCAGTTGGTAGTGAGCTTTTTTAAATCTGCGGCGTATTGCGCTACTGTTTCATCCGATTTTTGAGTTCTCGATATAAATTTATGTTGTAGAACCCATTTGCTAGGTTTTGGGTCTAAGTAGTCGTCAAGTG
Source organism: Anticarsia gemmatalis (assembly GCF_050436995.1). Taxonomy (NCBI): domain Eukaryota; kingdom Metazoa; phylum Arthropoda; class Insecta; order Lepidoptera; family Erebidae; genus Anticarsia; species Anticarsia gemmatalis. The sequence continues at coordinate 228,939 of NC_134748.1, read as the reverse complement.
TTTCAGTAATTTCGTTAAATGTCTTATTCAATGGTTCGTCTGGTGCTATTAAATCACATAATTTTTCATGGAGTTCTGGTGATAATGTAGACAGAAGAATATTTGTCTTCATGTGGGGCTCAGTAATTTCATTAAGTCTAAAGTACACTTCCAGACGTTTTTTAAAGTTATTGAACGTTTCTGATTCATGTAAAGGACTAAATTGTATTTTTGGTATAATCTTATGGTATTGGTATATTCTATGTTGGTCTTCCTGTCGCTGACCTTGAATAATGGTTTTTTTTGTTAAAAGTTTTGATACTAAAATAGTGTGAAGTTCTTCGAATTCGTAGCCGTAATTTTGTTCGTGTAAATACGCTGTTTCATCGTTATCATCTATGGTTTTGTTTTCTATCTTCTCTTGTAACTCTCGCAGTGCTGTTATGGTGTCCTTCAAGGCTGCGGAGCGAGCGGTGATGTCCTCGTCAGACATCGTCGCCCTCTGCTCGATGTAGGTATCGAGTCTGGTGAGCATCCCACGTAGGGTGCTCCGTTTTTTACGTAGCTTTTCCATTTAGGTTCAGTTTTTCCTCGTCGCCAATATTATGTATTAATAAAATACGAGCATTACGTGTTTGATATATTTATTGACAGAGAATGCCAAATCGTTATATGATTAATATATGGCATCTACCATAGAGTAGAAGGAGTTTAGGTGGAGTTTAGGTTCACCACACTGAGGTACACTTAGCGGTAGTTTATCTATTCAATAGCGTAACTCATATAAAAAACGCAACGGTAAAGGCAAAGATAGTTGATTTTAACTGCACGTTTGGCGCAGTGGTTATAGTGGTCACCTAGCCGCAATAACCGTAGCGCCACGTGTGTTGGGTTCGAATCCCACCCAGGACATGTCTTTGTGTGATAAGTAGGAGTATTTGTTCTGAGCCTGGTTGTCAATCTATCTATTTAAGTATGTATTTAGGAGTATATAAGTATGTTTATCAGTTATTTGGTTACCATAATACAAGCTCTGCTTAGTTTGGAATCAAACTACCTTATTGTTTTTATGACTCAATACATTAGGTAAAACCTTTTTACACATAGTACTTAAGTGCGTATAAACCGTTAACTGTGCGCTATAAATATGCATGTTCATAAAAAATGTATCAAGTAATTAACTTGGTAGAACCAAAACATGTAATATGTATTAAATAATTGGCAAGTAAAAAGTGAAGCAGTGTAAAGTTGTTGTTTCAGTCCGGAAGTTGTACAAAGTTGCGCAACTTAAGAAGGCAGCTTTGTGTAATTTACACGCCGTACTTGGATAACTCGCCGGAGAATATCTACGTTATTCTAACTTTGTTATTAAGCAATGTGTATCGGTATAGGGAATGAATAATAACTGATTTAGGAGCGGTACTCGCAGAATGTGTTTTCGTTGTAGGTATAATTCGTCCTGGGATCCATTCACAAGCATTATATATTAAGGCCATTAATTTGGATTTTTTTGTTACGTAATTTAATAACACATTGAGTAAATGAGAATCGATTTGTTTTTCTCTTCCATAGTAGGTACACTAATTACGCTTTTATGAAAAGTTTCCTATAATTTACACGCGCTAGTAAAAGTTATGTTATTTTCAAATAGTTCGTAACTTTTAATTATATCAACTATTATCTCTATATTTCACTAGTAATTTGCGTAATATGTTATTATTATAAAGTTATAATGAAAAACAGAATTTCAATTAATTTAACAAGTAGAAAGTTGATAAAACTACGAGGGTTGTTATACGTACATTTTGTACACTTACGGAATATTAAAAGTAATAGTTATGGTAGATAATTGCTTTAAATGTTTTGAGTAAATTTACCCATTATAACTTAGATACTGCGTGCGTAATATACCTACAGGGTTTTATTTTGGATATTTCGAGATTTGTAGTTTTACTTCAAAAAAAGTAACAAAAATACAGCAGGCTTTGTTCGCAAGTGTTATTGTAAAAATGTGTACATCTCTATTAACTCAAACCTTTTCACAGAAAACGTAGGATAATCTTTACTGAAATCTTGGAGTCAAAATAATTCTTCATGTACGTAAAGCACTATTCTAACATCTATCATCTATAATTAGGAAATAACAAAAGCTTTTCAAAGATTTTCTTCTTATACAGAGAGTAACTATGAATCAGTGTACCGTTCTCGCCTAATTGATTCCAAAGTTAATTAATTTCATCAGCAGACTCCAAACACGTATACAAGTAATGTTCGGGGTTCACGTCCTTGGTCGGACACCGCCGGCTGCTGGCCGCCGACTGGCGACTCACGACATTAATAACATTTTTATTTCCACACTTAAAGTGCTACCCTTATTAACTTTGTTCACGGGAATGTCGCCCATATGTTAGTGTTAATAAAGAGTTATTTGTCTTGTAGAGTGTTGTAGAAAGCAGTATTGGATTGAGGCAGTAATCAAGGATCATTAATCGCGTTTAAGGACGCAGGAGTCTGTACGGTCGTTCACTCTTCGTCAATAACTTTTTTTTTATATGGTTGGATGTGAAACAGAGTGTCAAAATTGTCCTAAAAAGTTGATCTAAACGGAAAGATCCAAAACTTTTCAGCGTGGTAACTTTTAAAGTGTTTATTCTTTTTAAATGGTTGCGGATCTCTAACAGTAAATATGAACGACCAGAACTAATCAATTGCCTTACGATCATGTTTGTAATTTCAATATTTGTAGTCATTACATATTACATTATTGCCTGCTTGTTCAATATCGCGATGTAATAGGCCTTCTGTTTCTTCGTGCACTACGATGTGGCTTCATACAGTGTTCAGTGCTTGCGTGGTCTTGTTCAGTGTACATTATGTGCTGGGCCAGATGTGGGAGTTTGGTGCCTTGTCGCCCAATCTTGAAGTAATAGCGCGCTATGAAGGAGACTTTGAACCGTCCGATAAAATAAAAAATATTGATATTACTGTAAGTATTGCTTTGTTAAGTATCTAATGTCCAATATGTCTAAGTGCTTGTAATTTTATATACGTACCAGTATCAAACTACACGAACTCGTGGCTCACTGAAGAGGAAAACATTTTCAGTAACTGACACTCTCACACATCTAAAGTCTTTAAGGTTTTAGGTATTAAACAAAAAAATAAACTTATTTTAGAACGTTACTACTAACAAATATTCTTCTTTTCAATAGTAGCTGCTGCGAAAGAGAACACAGCTCACATGGTTTATAGCAGAATTTGTAGATTTCTTTATATTTCTTCATAATTTGAACAACTTTACTTGTGACATACCAGGTTCCCAACTGCTACGTCCTGCATTACATAGTGGTGGTGGTATACCCCAGCTCGCGCACCACCTCAGCTCCGCTGGTGAAGTTCACGGGCAGCACGCGCACCGTCACCATCGCCTACAAGCCCTGGGAGACCAGCGCCTCCGCCTACGAGCTCATCGCGCAGGGCCTGCCCTTCGAGGGCTGCGTCTAAGAGGGGCCATATTTTGTACGAATAATTTAAGGAGATATTATAGTGTTAAATAAAATTTGATACAATTGCATTATTTTTTAATCCTAGAATCCGAATTTGTGTAACAAAATCGTTCGTTTACAAGTGCGATAATATTTTAGTCGCGCAGTCTTTAGTCACGTCTTAGTTGAAAAATATAAACAGTAATTTTACTGTTATAATCGAATTCCTTCCTAATTCTCGGTAGGATGGTCGCAAAAACAATCTATTTTTAAAGCAAATATTTCAAGGATTTGACAAATTGTTGGAGGCTCGGAGGCAGCTCCGTGTCTTAACGAATTTTACCTAAAGAATGTGTATTAAATTGTAAATAATTGTCAAAGACATGATGTTAACACTTGAATGTCTAGTATTTCTCATAGAACTAAGCGAATGTTCAATGAACTGTAAGATAAACGTCGCTTTGTTCGACATAAACGTTTTATTCCAAAGGTTTTCAATTGAAACCGCTTTGATACCTTCAAGGTTTTGAATGATTCTTTTTATTTAAAAGTTCGCATAATGATATAGTATCGTTTCAGTTGAAACTGGAATAATATCACGATAGTCTTGCAAAGACTGTGCCATTGAAACATATCAATTCTTGGTATTCTCGTTTACTTTTATTTTTTCTCACTATACTTTGACATCTTATTCAATTGTATCAAATAAATACCTGCATTACTTTCGTAAGCTGGTATTATTATTTATTCATGGTATGATTAGTAGCACCACCTAGTGTGAAAGTTGTTCAAGCCGCCCGCGCCCATAGGCCTTTGACACGGCCTAACGACTGTTATCGCAGTACATAACAACCGACTTTTTACGTGCTATCCGAAGCACGGAGACGCTTAGTTTACTAATAATAATACTCTATGCGGTCAGTCATCTATGGAATGACCGCGGAAGATTAGCTTAACATTAAATAATTGTAAGGCCTAATATTAAACCAAATCTCAATTAAAACAAAGTATCGCCAACAACATTGTACCTCAAGTAGCAACACCAGTAGTTATTGCAAAATAATGTTATTAGCACAGTGCAGCGAGCCGCGCCACAAATAACTCAATTTGTTTATGTTATTGACTGTACATTACTGTGTAAGTAGTGTAGTGGCCTGTAGCACTGGTTCAATGTGAATAAATGGCGTGGCTACTTGTTGAGCCCCGCGGTTGCCAGATGTACAGATAGCAGCCCGAACACTGGTCTTACGCAATACCGAGTACTGCACCCTGGCTATAATGGACCCAGCTATTTTGTAAATCAGTTAACTATAACGTTTCAATATTTTTTGATACTTTTATAAAAACTAAAGTAAGTGACTAGAGAGACGTTGGTTGTGTAATTACACACATTTCTTTGATATCGATGTCACGTTAAAATTGGTTATTGACTGGGTTAACGAAAAATCATTTAACTCGTACTCGTAAAAGGTTGATCTAAAATGCTCAAACTATGTAACTTTTTTCGTAAATAATGTTGAAATTAAAATTATTGCAGAATGAAACATTTTATTAGACACTCATTTGATACCAGCGAAAATATGACATAGTGACGTCACAACGTCGTATTTCTATACTAAAGTGTGTTTTTGACATTTTATAAAGACTTGCTGATTTGACTGGTAAGCAAAATCAAAATCAAAATCAAATCATTTATTCATTTAGGTCAAATATTGACACTTATGATAGTCGTTACAATTACTGAATCTACCACTAGCTCGGAAAGGGGGTAGAGCCTTATGAGAAGAGCTAGCGAGAAACTCACGGCCACTCTTTTCAATCGCCAAAAAGTTTTACAATGTGGTTGATACAATAATTGATCATGCGAGGAGCTGCCAACAATCAGCGATATAGACTAAACGTCAATTAAGTTAAATGAACATAGCTAGGTTATTTATTAGTCTCTGATCATACCGTATGTTGGGAGCACCTACTAGCATGTGATAATAAGAATATGGGCAGCAAGTGAGCACACTGGTTGTGAACATTATAAAAGAAAAAAGTGACAGTTTTATGAATAACATCAAATTGTACGTAACATCACCTATTTGCATCATTAATTGCCCATATTTTACAATATTTAGACCTACTGCTACTGAGTTTATACAATTTATAGCAAAGTTCCCTAATTTCAAAGAATCCTAATCAAGCGAGCGACTAATCCCAAGAGCTATTGTCGTTTAGATACTCATCAATTCTGTAATAAGCTTTCCTAACGAGATGTTCCTTAACAGCAACTTTGAATTTTGGCAGGGGTAAATCCATGATGTGCTTTGGAAGCTTGTTGAAGAAACGAATGCCGAGACCTACAAACGAATTGTGCACCTCGTGTAAACGATGATGGGGACCTACTAATTTGTGTCTGTTTCTAGTGTTGTAATTGTGTCTATCGCTATTTGTTGCGAAAGTCCCTAAATTTTGTTTTATATACAACAAGTTTGCAAGCACATACTGTGATGACACCGTCAGTATCCCTATCTGCCCAAAAAGCTCTCTCAAGGAGTCTCGCGCTCCTAAACTATAAATTGCACGGATAGCTCTTTTTTGAAGGACAAAAATAACATCTATATCAGCAGCCTTACCCCACAGTAATATACCGTAAGACATGACGCTGTGAAAATAACTAAAGTAAACCAGTCTTGCCGCATCCACACCAGCAAACTGTCTTACTTTTCTGATTGCGTACGCGGCGGAGCTGAGTCTCCCCGAGAGATGCGCTATTTGAGTGCCCCATTGGAGCTTGCTATCCAGACTGATACCTAAAAAAGTTGCCGAATCTACCAAATCGATAGTTTGCCCATTTACGACTATGTTAGTACCTAAATTCCTCGCGTTGGGCATAGTGAACCTAATGCACTTAGTTTTGTTAGAATTTAATAACAGATTATTACAAGTGAACCAGTTGTGGACCTGTTCAAGAATACTATTGATATCAATAAAACAAGACTTCGAACGATCTACTTTAAAAATGAGTGAAGTGTCATCTGCAAATAATATAATATCACATAAGTCCTGCACCTGAAAGGGGAGATCGTTTATATATACGAGAAAAAGAAACGGACCGAGTATCGAACCCTGAGGCACGCCGAGAGAAACAGCTGAACCTGAAGACCTTACACCATTGATATCTACTCGTTGAATCCTATTACTCAAATATGACGCAAGTAAATCGAGCGCTGTATCCCTAATTCCGTAGTGGTTTAGTTTCCTAAGGAGCGTATTATGTTGGACACAGTCAAATGCTTTGGAGAGATCGCAGAACACCCCAATGGCGTCCTGGGATGTCTCCCAAGCATCATAGATATGCTTGACGAGCGAAATACCTGCATCGATTGTTGACCTACCCTTTGTGAAACCATACTGTTTACCATGAAATAGCTGATTCGAGTTAAAGTGACTTTCGAGCTGCTCTAATATGACCTTTTCGAAGATTTTGCTAACCGCAGGCAAGATGGAAATGGGCCTGAAATTGCTGGGCTCACTCTTAGATCCCTTCTTAAAGAGTGGTACTACTTTACTGTGTTTCATTAAGTCCGGAAACACACCAGCATCTACGCACCTATTAAATATTAAAGCCAAATGGGGGGCTATTTCCAGGATGATACTTTCTACTAATTTAACAGAGATGCCCCAGAGGTCAGGTGTTTTTTTGGAGTTGAGCGACCTAAAAGCCTTAACTACATCATTAGAGTTGATATGTTTGAAGAAAAAAACACTACCACACTCTTCTACACTATTTCGAAGTAAACATTCTGCCTTGGCAGGACAGGAATTCAAGGAGCTAGTTGTAGCTGTGGGAATATCAGCGAAGAAAGTATTGAACGCCTGAGCAACCTCTAAGTTGTTGGTGATAATCGTGTCATTTACTTTCAGTTCAAAATTATTTTCGCGCTGGATAGCACGACCTGTTGAAGCAACTATAATACCCTATTTTAGTAAATATTCCTAGTTGTTTGTCGACAATGTTATTAAGAGCACAATTGTGATCCATCAAATATTAATAATAGAGAGTGTCCTTTCATCAAGCTAATTGAGTGAGCGAACCCTTTCCCTCACTAACCAGATATACTCGCGTTTTGTACTGCTATATAATATTTGTGAAAACATCAAAGAGAAACCTTGGAGCTGAATTATTTGATTATTTCTCATTACGAGTGGTCGTTCAATGTTCAAAGTGAGCGGTGGTTATCTATAGTAATATTATAAAATTGTAGAGTTTGTTTGTTTGAACGAGCTAATCTCAGGAACTACTGGTGCGAATTGAAAAAAATCTTTTACTGTTTGATAGCCTATTTATTGAGGAAGGCTTTAAGCTATATAACATTACGCTACGACGATAAGGAGCGGAGTAGCAACGAAAAACGTAACAAAAACGGGGAAAATGATGACCCATCCTCTCTTATGTGACGCAAGCGAAGTTGCGCGGGTCAGCTAGTAGTATATAAAGTTTGATGATAGTATTCATCGCGGTATATCCATTCGTCTTGTATTTAAATGATACTTAAATGTAATAATCGTTTGGAAATGTGTTTGTTTGTTTCGTTTATATTTTGGGAGGAGGAGATTATATCGTAAATTAAGATCCACGAGAATTATTATCCGTCGGTATAATAATTTAGTCATTTATAATGGTGATCGTTATCTACTATTTTCCACGTTTTTTTATATTAATGGAAAATTGCTCTACTTTTTTTAAACTGCCATAAATTACCAACGTGTTTAAAAATTGTATAGATGCTAAAGTGTTAAAATAAATATTATAATTTTACTAATTTTGATAAATGGTAATGGTGTTAATGTACCACACCAAAACGTTACAAGAAATTACTTTAGACGTCAACGTTTTTTGTAGTAATTTGTAATAATTTAATATTCCCTTGGTTAGTTCCTCAGAGTTTCATAAATACTAAGAGTTATGAATTACAATGTAAGCATTTTATTGCAGTTTGAATATAAATGTTTTATGACATTAGGAAACAAGTGTATGTTACTATTATCAAACAGGAAACTAATTACATTATAACTGCGGATAAACAAAGCTAATATATTAAGGAAACGCCAAACTACTAAAACTAGCATTTATTTATCCTTTGACTATACAGAGTTCTTTCGACTATTACATTAGAACCTTACCCGTAAGAGTAAAATAGCTTTCAATCAGTCAGTGATCCGTAACTGGCCGTTAGAGCAACACTGACTCGGACCTTTAGAAGTGCTTTTGTATGTTAAACAGAGTTGAAATAACCAGCTCTAGTGTTATACAATTTATATGTAAAAAAAGGCACATCAAAGAACGACATCAATAGTTCAGAGACCGAACATTTTCTAGAACTTCGATACTAGGTACATACACCACTTACTCTCTCTCTCTCTTCCTGGCCAATCGCCCCATAAAGTGGTGAGGTCAACCTTCCTTATACTCTTCATCCACTACCCCCAACACATACATCACTAAGATATGAAATAAACAACTTATTAGTATTCAATGCACTTTCGTACCATTTCTCTATTCAATGATACATATTATCATAGTAAATAAACAATAGTGTGTTGACAATTCGCGGCAGGTCGTCGCGTCATTGCGCATGCGCAGTGCACGGCTCATTCCCTCGGGAGTCCGCTCAGCGCGCCGCCTGATTGAACTGCCAACTTTTATGATTCCCATACTAATCGAACAACTATTTATAACTGCTTCCGTGTACAGGTTTGCTTCAACTTTTTATGCAAATTTTGCCTATGGCTTTATTTCAAATACTGAAAGCAATTTTTCATTTAAAAGTTTTCATTGTCTGAAGGGTGAATGTTGGGAAATCTGATCCTATTTATTTTCGTACACAATTTCCTCATATCAGTTCAACTTTTCAGCTGTAAAATCAAGTACGTAGCAGAGTAAAAATAGTCTATCAAATGCTACAACACTGTAATTAAGTGTAGCTAAAGGTACTCGTATGTCTCGTATCGTGGTGTTGATAAGTTAAGAGTTGATTCATAGTGTGAATTGTGTTTAAGTAGTAAGTTTCAGTTTACTTAGGATTGTTCTAAGGTAAGGTCTTGTGAGTGTGTGTACTCTGTGTAAGCAAGAGTATTGTACAATACCTTCAAATGAACAGGTGTTCGTTTGATCACGATTCAATATTAATGAATAAGTCAAGAGTGACACCAACTTTGGCTATGTGCTGACTTGATAGTGCTTAATATGGATTAGTAAACATATGGGCAAAATATATCCATATACCTTTGTCATAATATTAATCATCTAATACGACGCGAATACCTTTTTTGAAACCTAGTATTAAGTTATGGATAAATTATTATCCTACTAATATTGTAAATGCGAAAGTTTGTGAGTGATGATGATGATGATGATGATGTATGGATGTTTGTTACTCTTTCACGCAAGTACTAATGAACCGATTACGATGAAATTTGGTATGTACGTAACTGAAGACCTAGAATAACACGTAAAGAAGTTTTTATTCCGGAGTTCCCGAGGGATTGCAATTTAAACGGGAAGGGTTTCCACGCGGACGAAGTCTCGGGCAGCCTCTAGTAACCTATAAAGTGGACTATAGATTTGAAAGCTATTAAAGATATTACCGCAGTACTCATTTTTCGCAACATTTGAAAGAATGTTGTGAAGCCATTAGCGTACGTCAACATTCCAAGTGCGTAACTAACCATCAATCAGTATCGAGGCGAGCTGATCAATCTTACTTTACTTGTATCCAACAGCGGGATGGAGCATGGATATCAGCACCGTGATAAATGTACTTACTACTACCTACTAAACTTAAACGAACATTTTTCAACCTTATATCAGCATCAACTTTTTATTGTTACCCTATACTGTCCCTTCTGGGCAAAGGCCTCCCCCTTTTTTTCCAGCTTCACCTAACAGTTAACATTTTAAAATAAGGCATTAAGTAATTACTACAAGAAAAAAGCCATAAGAAAATCTTTTAACAAGGAAACACCACAGAATTATAACAACATTTCAACATGATTTATTTCAACACAACAATCTCAAAACACTTACAACTATTCATTCTTTTCCTTATCATCTCCACAATCAGTTCCGAAGTCACCCCAGTAGACCTTGATGACCTTAGCGACCTTGGTAAAGAACCAGTACAGCAGGAAGAGCAGCGCGATGACGTCGACGTGGTACCTCTCCATCATGTTGAGGTGTATGGCGGGGGAGCGCAGGTGCGGGGCTCCTCGCGTCGACATCACCAGCTCAACCCAGTACCTCAGCTCATGAGAAGGTGGCACCAGTTGCTGGTGTAAGATGAATGATGCTTCCTTGGCATTCTTTTGGTATCTGAGGAAGACAATGGTTTATTGATAGAAGCATGTCTTATGGAGTCTTACTGAGGTTGTAAGCCTGAGTTTAGCATATTAAAATTTAAAATAAATTTAACCCATTAATGTCCCACTGCTGGGCAAGGGTGTCCTCCCGTAATGAGGTGACACTTTACTATTAATACCTTATTAAAATACTTTCTTGAAAGCAACAATATAAACTGACTTTTTTTATAAACTTTTTGTACTTCAGTAAAACCGATAAAAGAGAAGACATAGGTAACCACTTTCTTCAGTAAAATTCAAAGTGTTTAAATTAAGTAGCTATTTAAATCTTATTCAATGGTTTAAGAGTTTCAATGGACATTAATTATTACTGAAAATACTGGGACGAAGCTTAAAAACTGAAAAGCTTTTCAGACTTTCAATCACGACATCAATTTTAATAAGCGGCTTTCGTTTTCAAAAAGGTGTTTTATTTTATTTTTTCTTCAAGTTATTTTGGAACATCATCTTTTACCGTGTTTCAGCTATATTATCATTATAAATACGTTTATTATTGTTCAAATATATGACTGTTAATCGCAAGAATAATGTCAGTGATAAATCAGACAAAACAATTAAGCTGTCATCTTTATTTTGTTCGCGATTTGTAATGTGAATAAAGAAAGGTATAAACGACGGAATAAATCAGCTTTATTTATTATTTCTCTCTCTTGCGTTGTTGAGTGTAACTGGCACGTCGCGGTAATGGCTTCCTTAATCCTTTACAGATTGATGAGTGAAAAACGCAATTATACATTCTTTGGATTAGTCACGTTTGTCTACTGCGAAAGAAAATGTATTTATGTTCCTACATAACACGTCAAAAAGAATGTTATACGTACAATTGCCCGACTTGGACATTTTATCCAGGTGATATTTAAACAGGGGTCACATACTCTACCTCTACTCGTGATATATAATGCAGCAACATACTAAACATAGTAGTGTTGACTGTTGGTACATTGAGGTCTTCAGGGAAATAAGCCGACGCGATGACTTACGAAGAGCGTACAAAACATTTCCGAAATACTCTAAAATTGTATTGAACATAACGGAAGTCTATCCCCTGAGAGTATCCGCTATAAGTTTCAACGTAGCACTTAAGCAATATCCTATTTTGAGTTATTATTTCATTACGGTGTTTATTGATCAACTTAATGTCGGAGTAAATTAATTCAGCTGTAAATCTTCAATTCGAATTACACCGACGCATTTTCATTGCTTCACTTGAACCGCACGTAATAACAGACGAAGAGAAATTTCCGCATCATATGTTATTTGACGAGCACATTGCCCAATGCCCATGCTGATTTGCCGTTGTGTTTTTATACGCTTGATTTATTTATTACAACAACGTACAACGGCTTCAGTCAAGGCCTGAAACTTTATAAAAGTTCAAAGTATAATTCACTCACGTGGTGTTCCCGAGAACTTCGTCAACAGCTAGTTGGATCTTGGCAGCTAGTTTGTCAGTGTAGTGCACCTTGAGGCCGCGGCCCCGGGAGACCAGCAGGTCCATGGTGAGCAGCTGGTCGCCGAACACCGGCACGCCTATCAGCGGCACTCCGAAGAACATGGCCTCCGTGTAGGACAGGTAGCCCGCGTGGCTTATCATTAACACCGTCTTTGGATGCTCTGTGAGGAGAAATTAGTTTTGAGGTCGGTTCATAAATCAAAAGGCGTTTCGTTTCCATGGAGATTATTAGAGATTGAATACGGAAAGATATTATCTTTGACCTAATTTTTATTACAAAACAATTTTTCTCTTTTCATTCTATGTATTTTCGTATTATTAAGTATGTTTTTTTACGACAACCTCGTTTCAAACGTGAAATAGGTATTGAGTCCAAAACAAACGACAAGAAAGTATCAAATTACCACACCATATAGGACGACTTCCTTCTCTAAAAAGGACGTAAAATTGTGTAATTAACGAACGTTGTAAAAGTCACAAATCATCATAATATGAATATTTTAACATCGCGTAGACTTCTAAAAAATACAAAAGTTAAACAACAAGTAATTTTAAAATAACGACAGAATACAATAATTTGAACGTCAGAAAACGCGCACAAGGTACTGTAGGGAGTTTAGAACCTTTGACCTCCACTACGCGTGAATACTAATAACAGAGTTCTGTACTGTATCGTAATGAACTAGCCTAACCCGTTATAAAAGTGATATCATCACAGCTACAAGTACACAAGGTCTTCAGGCCACTTACTAAGTATAGCTTTCTGCGGCACGGAGTCCACCACGTGCACATTGGCCGGCACATGGTCGAGGGCTCCCCCATACTTCCACAGCACCACTTGCTCCAACTGACGGAACACCTTGAGCAGCTGGCGCGCCGTCTCCTCCGGCAGTTCCGCGTTGATGGTGGAGCCCAGGTTGACGTAGATCACCCCGGACTTCGCACCATCAAAGATTGTTTGTAGTTCCTGCGTGATCAGTGATCATTTGATTGGTTGTTTAACTCCCAGTTTCTGAGGCACATTTAGCGGTAGTTTATCTTGTCAATAGCGTTTAAATTAGGGGGTAAGTCATGCAATTTGCATTAAGATTAACTTCGTTTTCCTTTTAAATAGAAACAAACTGTTTAGAATGCATTATTTTATCAGTTGCATAATGCTGCATTTCCGAAGGCTCACCACACGCGGCTGAATCAATACCAATATAAAAACGTAAGTATGGCCGCGTATTATTTAATCGTCATGGTTATTGCATAAACACATGGCGTGAGCGAACGGTACCTAATTATAGTATTGTTTGTATTCCTGCCAGTACCAAGAAAATACCAAGTGTATGCATGCTTTTTATTTATTTAGGTGTCACGCGCGACCAGTCAAGGGAAAATCATTTAAATATTAATTAATATTCATATTTCCGTACACGTAACTCTTACGTAAACGAGTACTCGATGAAGCGAGTAACTTTTTAGTAAAAAATTGCTTATAGTTTTTTTCCGAACATATTCAAATTGATCATTGTTTTACATGCATTATTTAAGTCAAGTCATACTTGATGCCATCAAAAACATTCTGTAAAAACCTCAAGTCTCGCCGTAAAAAGTTGTGAGATCTATATAATACCAAGTCGATTAATCTATTTAGTCTCTACTTAAAGGACCTTCTGTCTTAAGTTATTACGTATGTTATTATCATGCCAATTTAAAAAAAAATACCTCTAAAACAAATAGACCGACCTGGCCATCGCATGATTTGATTATTAGTATGTATCACACTACACAGCACGACGAGAAGTTAATGCTCCTGAAATGTTAATGGCGAATTTGTGTTTTCTTGCGATGACCAAGTCGATCTATTTGTTTTGAAGGTATTTTTTTTTTAATTGGCATGATAATAACATACGTAATAACTTAAGACAGAAGGTCCTTTAAGAAGAGACTAAATAGATTAATCGACTTGGTATTATATAGATCTCACAACTTTTTACGGCGAGACTTGAGGTTTTTACAGAATGTTTTTGATGGCATCTCACTTCTTTTTGTAGAGCGAACATAAGTCCAATTTGTATGGAAAGACGTATTTTTTTCATAATTCAACATATTTTCCTATGGGAATGTTTTTCAGTTTCATGGGCTAAACACCCTTACCCACCCTATACCCCCTCCCGTTATGCCTCATAAAGTAGGTACCTATTTACACCTATTTATTTTATTTTCTACAGTAATAATAATTCATTAACTGCAAATGTAACCTTGTAATCTTATACATTTATATGGGATTACAAAGTTATTGTTGCAGTTGGTGTATTTAGAAAACTGGACCGAAATTAGAAAATATTGAATTTTTCCCATGATTAAGACACTAAACCCTATTTGTATTCTAAATTTTAAGCTTCTAAGTCTGCTAGAAGTACCTTAGACTTTTGATGATCGGTGAGTCAGTGAGTCAGTGAGTCAGTGAATCAGTGAGTGACAAAATTCGAAATTTTAACAAGTTGTCATTCTTAAACTACTGGTTCAAATTGACTGAAATTTTAAATATACCGTGTTTATACAATGACTGATTAGTTGCTGAAAATCCAGGCTTCTTGTTTTATCCACAACGAAATTATAGGGTGTCAAAAATAGCCCGAATTGCTTCGAGAAAAGGATGTTACGGCCGTGCCGCTTTTTTTTTGCTCGACTTGCGGGGGCACTTCCGTGCCCCCAGATTTCACATATTAAATTTTTTCAGAATCTTGTAGATCACATAAAGTATCGTCTTCACTATAAATTATATCTGAACACGCTCAGATCTTCGATATACGATGTAGTGATTGCAAATAGACAGATATTTCTACTAAAACTATACTCTAACCTAAAAGTTAAACCCGATACGCTTGGTTTGAACGATAATAACATAATACAAGTTTACGAGAGTTTGTATGAGTTACCATCAAACGTTGGCTTCTATAAGTAAACGGGGTCACGGCACATCACATGCCCACTATTGCCCAGTTATTTGTATTTATTTGTGGTGTATTCCATTCACACTGAGTTATAATAACGTCTGGAAAAACATGTGTAGTAACACTACTCATCTCTGTATATAAATATCTGATAAACTCGGTTACTGTGTACTCAAATTAGAACGAGATTAAATTTACCAGTTTTTCAGTTTTTGACTGAAATAGCAACAAACACTGTCTCTCAGGGGGAAAGATAACATTCACATTGACAATACCGATACCAACTGTTTTCCAAAAACGTATTATACCAACTCAAAATAATTAGCAAATTGTGGCTCCTATAGCCACATTTAGCTAATTTTGCCACCAGCATTCAAAAAATCTAATATATTAATTAGTTCCCGTGACTGCTACCTTAGTAACATAATAGTGTTGTACTCATTGTTAATCGCTCTTTGATCCCCTAAGTTGACAAGCTTTGTCGTAAGTGTGTAATCTAAGTGTAAGGCTTCGTTTTACTCGGCTTGGTGTACAGGGTGTATTGTGTTGTGTGAAGCGTGTAAAGACGGCTTTACTCAATTGATACGTTATTACGTTAATACGTACTCTGATTGTTGAACACCTACAAGTGTACTGAACTATACTAATGTATTGTTATATTGATTTAAACGTTAACTAACTATAATTGTTTTGACATAATATTTATAACATGAGCACATGCTGGCAAAATTTTCGAAATGCCATATGTTACACTAATTTTAAGAAACAAAATATACTTACTAATTGTACGGCTAATAAGTTACTTATTTAAACGATTAAAGCGCGATTTTACCAGCATCACTTGATGAGCCTTCTTCAAACTACATATTAGGTCGGGGGATTAGATCTTTTGTCTACACAAAAAATATCGATATTTGAGTACCTCACGAGCTCACTAAAAGAAACCTAATGAACAGTGTACTCTATTTGTGATTCTTGAAGCCAAAGAGATTTTATTACAAGGTAACATACTATAATGCGAAAAGACTTTTTTCCCCGACCTAAGTTTAAGCAGATTTCAATAGGGAAAGAGCGTAATGACCCTTGTATAGGAAAGACTACTTCTGCAGTAGTATATTGTACCTTAGGCAGCGGTTCAACTCGTCCGATATGATGCACGCCGACGTACTTGGCGCTGGTGGGCAGCGCGAGGTTCTGTCCGAGCGCGGGCTGCGAGTTGATGAGCAGCAAGGAGCCGGAGTAGATCAGGTCCTCGTAGAGAGGGGGAGACGAGCCGCGCCGCTGCAGCGCCAGCTGATACTGCTCGTAGTACAGGGGAGACTCGATGTAGTTTGTCATGTAACTGGAGACAAGATCGTGTTGGTTAAGGACATGAGTGGTTTCTAAAGATAAACAATTTTTTTGATCTATCTATCGTATGGTTAGTGGTCAACGTACTATCATAGCTGTTCAAGTCGCCCGAAACCGTTTGACATGGCTTAACGACTGTTATCTTAATTGACAACAACCGCGACCGATTTTTTACGCGCCCTCCGAAGCACGGAGACGCTCAGTTCAAATACCACTATGCGATCACCCATCTACAGAATGGCCGCGCCAACGGTTGCTTAACCCACAGATCGTTTACCGACCAGTCAGCACAACTGGCTATGAACGTCTCACATTTTAGATTAATTATCCTGTTGAATAAACCAGAACAATACTGTAATTGAATGCCTGTACTATAATTAAAATTACCTCAAGTCTAATTGTTTCAATTGTCAGTCAATAAAGTTTGCATGCAGTAATAAAGTCAGGTTTGTTCTCATTACGTTGTCTGCATGTTTGATGTAGATGTGTGTCGTGTCCCGCCGCGTCCTTATCCACTTGTTGCCAATTACACGCGCGGGTCATCGTACAGTGCGCATGCGCAGCCATACCGACAAAAATCTACTACACATTCCTACGAGATGTATCACTGCTAATGTCTATTTCTATCGGCTAATTCAATATTTTCTAACCGTATACATACGAGAGGCTATATGTTAGTAAGTCTGTTGAACTGGTGGTGAACAGATAAATCGTTCATATAGATTGTTTGGTGATTGATGCTACATAGCATAGATTTCGTGTGACGTTGGTTGTGTTTTGATGAAATATTTAATGTTTGTATATGACGTTCTTTCTCATTTCATTCCATGAGTCACGATCCACCAAAAAGTGATCGTTGTAATTTTAAACATGCTGTATATTTTCTATTTTTTAAAGTATTAGATTGACATTAAGACCCCAACCCGCAATTGGCCAGCGTGATGGTCGCAAGACCTAGCCCCTCCCTCTACGGGAGGAGACCCTTGCCCAGCAGTGGGACATTAATAGGTTACTTTTATTTATTATTTGGTCTATATTAAGTAACAACATAGTGTTTGTTTATATGTACTATTGCCACGCGGTCAAGTAGGTCTGCCTCCAGATCCGGTGCGCTCGCTCGCTGACGCTGGGCACCTGCGAGGAGGCGGCGCTGGCCTGCAGGTCTACCGCGTAGGCGGGGCTCGGCGCCTCGTGCACCAGCTGCAGGCTCTGCCAGCACGCGTCCACTGAACTGTACCACACTAGCGGACAGTCGAACACTGCCGCTAAACTGCGAGAAAATATTTCATTGTTATTATCCCTTCAATGACAAAGTGTTGCTTAAAACATAGTCCCTTATTAACCCCTGGTTTCTTAGTACATTTAGCGGTAGTTTAACTATTCAATAGCCATTTTTTATATGAGTTTAAACGCTATTGAATAGATAAACTTCCGCTAAATGTACCTCAGAAACTGGGGGTAAGTCCTTTATTTGATTTTACTTTTTGAACCATATCTAATAGTATTTTTGTCATGCGTGAGGAGAATAATGAGCTTGCTAAATTAATGTTATGAAAGGCCTATTTGTTTTCTTTGAATGAGTAGGCGCCTATTCAAATAAAAGTTTAGAAATAATCGAAGCTATTGATGGTTGTTTCAAAACTATTTCGTAATCAGATGATTGGCACTTATTTGATCTATAAATAAATACTAATTAAACGCAACAAAGAGCATCGCCTTTGAAAACCATTTGTATGAAGACTGACAGAAAATTACAGCATCTCATTCAATCTTAAAAAGGTGATATTAAAAAATATTCTAGATAATAGGTCTGTAGGAATACTTTCAATCAGTGATTACAATCATTCTGTTCGTAACAAAAACGTTGAGTAAAATGTTTGAAGCAATATCGACAAGCTCTTTGTAATATCTGAATTCATCTGAAGATTGCTGATTGAGGAGGGACAATGAACACAGTGTTCTATAAATGTGCTTTTAGAAAACATTTCAAGTTGCTTAACAATGTTTCATGTTATAAAAATGATTTACGATTGTGACATAGACGGAAATAAATGATACAGACTAATGCAATTCTATTGCATTTGTTATTGAAACATTTTACCGGTGAAATAATTCCCGTATTCATTTATACATTTAACATGCAACACGAGATTAGGTTAATGTTATTGTACGGTATTGGATAGACACGGACACTAAAAAATGGATAAAGTCGAATAATAAATAGTAGTTTAGACCGTCATAATGATGTGCTTGTGAGTTGGTATGTTGTGTTGTTTGTCTGATTTAATGCACCATTACGTGTTTGTTTCCCTCGCGATGAATCACGCTAAGCTTTAACAATTTATCCCGCGATATATCATGCAGGAAGATGTAATGTGATTGTACATGGAATGTTGCCACTTACGTCTTCCATATTCTTTCTAGGAAGCTTCTTTAATTTTCTACTGAGAAAGTCAAATTGTAATGACCCGAATTGAATGATTAGAATCGATTTATGTTTGTTGTGAAGCATGACGTAGAATTTTGATAAAATTATGATGCATAAGATCATGTCTACAGAGTATGCCTTTACCATAGTTTTTGCTTGAAGAACAATGGGAAAGAAATGTATAACTAAACCTTTTTGTTTTAATTACACAAAAAAGTTTACTGAGTTTTGGCGGTATATCAAAACTTTAAACTTTCCCGCTGCATGTTTACTACATAATAGGATTTCTTTCCAGTTTAGTACTATTTTCATACGCAACTACTTATAATTGAGCTAGGGAAAACTTGGTATATTCCCGGTATCCACCCCCTGCTTGTCCACCCCGGGTGGACAGAGACACAAATCTTTTAAAAAGTTCTCGGTGTCCACCCCTGGGGGACAGTGAGAATTAATTTTAAATTATTCCCGCTGGCCACCCCGGGTGGACAAAGACACGAGTTTCATATTACTACTCTCGATGTTCACCGCCGGTGGACAAAGCCACTGCTTAAATAAACATTCTCAATGTCCACGCTTGCTGGAATTGTGTGTAAATAATTATAACAAAATTAATTAAGTAGGTATGTAGTTGATTCAGTGGCTTTGTCCACCGGCGGTGAACATCGAGAGTAGTAATATGAAACTCGTGTCTTTGTCCACCCGGGGTGGCCAGCGGGAATAATTTAAAATTAATTCTCACTGTCCCCCAGGGGTGGACACCGAGAACTTTTTAAAAGATTTGTGTCTCTGTCCACCCGGGGTGGACAAGCAGGGGGTGGACACCGGGAATATACCGAAAACTTCAAGTACTCACGGAGCCAGCAGCGCGCTGTAGAACCACTCGGCCACGACGACGTCGAAGGTGACGAGCTTGTCCCTCATGAGCTGCTGCAGGTCGTCGTGCCGGAGCGCGCGCACCGCGTACTTGGCGCCCGTCGTCAGCTCGTGGTGCGACGGCAACGACCTCTGCAGCAGCTCCGACAGACGGGGCCGCTCACCATCTGCACATAGATTGTTAGAATACGCCCAGTAAAGTATGTGGGCTTAATATACCTACCAATTAACTACCTATATACAAAGGTTCATTCCAATATCTCATAAGGTAGTTTCTTGTGATAATCTGTTTCTGTGTCCCACTGCTGAGGAACGGTCTCTCTCTGGGATCTCCAGTCCCCTATATAGTTTTATTATTGAAATAAAATGGAGTCCATTACCTATCATGAAATCACAGCGACGATTTAAAGGATATCATAAAATGTATACAAATAACAAATATAAATCGTGTCATGTTCTTTATATTAAATGAAAAGCTCCGTAAAATATACAATATTCAGCTTTAATTTAAAAGTGAAAACTGTAAATAAATGTCATAAAAAGGTTAGCAGAACTCTGTATACCATTATTTTCAATAAAGTAATCCGTTTAACAGTTTCGTTTCAGTGCGTTTTTAAAGCGTATTTAAAAATATTATCAATATGTTCCTCGCTACGGATTTATATTAAAGTCAAATTTATTCCATGAGAGTAACAGGCTTCATTACAAATGTATAATAGTTAACATACCCGGGTCATATTGTTCCCCCTTCGGACTCACGTTGATTACTCTCACATTCTCGTTGTTTATTTCAGTGTATGTCGTTACGTATGTCACCTGGAAAATATGGAAAATGCATGACATTACTGTATGTTTGCTGCGTTAATTATCTAAAGGTAATAAACAGTAGTTTAATAGTCAATTGCATTTTGTATACACGTAATTCTTAGTAACACGGTCATGTACTAGGAATACTCTTAAAATTAAATTTTATAAGTCGATTAATTGAAAACTGAAAGGTTTATTCCCATGATTAAAGCCGTAGCAGGATTTTTGCGGCATTATACTTAAATCGCTTTACCAAGAATTAGGATTAAATATTCTCAGGAAAGTAACTCAGCATCTGCATAAACAGTCGCTAAAACAGGGTTAAACCGTGTCCGGATATACCGTGTGAAGTGGGACAATACCCGGATGGGCGGCGACCCTACTCACCCGGGCCTAAAACAACTCAGTACTCGGTGTTTTTCTCTCAGTCCATATATTAAGTCTGTCGAGTAAATCTCCAGAGAATTCCAGCTATTATCTTAGCTCTCTAGTATTAAAAGGTCTTATATATTAAAGGCCTGCTTCAGAGCCGAGGAGGCTTTCATTGAGATTTAGTACGTAACGCTGAAACGTGAAGCTTTGTTTTATTGTGTTGTATTATTTAAACAGAGCCAATGATACGAGTAATTTATTAACTGAATTATTTTTATGAATAAAAACTTTATGTCTTATTATGTCTTGAGGAGCTCGTGGCTTAGTTTACAACAGCCGCACGGATCGATCTTTGAGGTTAAGCTACGCTTGCCGAGGTTGTTCCGTGGATGGGTGACCATCTCATACATATCGAGTTCCTCCGTGTTTCGGAAGGCACGTTAAATTGTGGGTCCCGGCTGTCATTTTCGAAGATCTTTGACAGTCGTTAACAGTAGTCAGAAGCTTGAAAGTCTGACAACCAGTCTTACCGAAGGGTATCGTGTTAATACCTAAGTAACTGGGTTGTGGAGGTCAGATAGGCAGTCGCTCCATGTAAAACACTGTATCCAGCTGCATCCGGTGAGACTGGAAGCCGACTCCAACATAGTTTGAAACAAAGGCTAAGCGAATATAAAAACTTTATGTCTTGAGAAAATAACTTCAAGAACTTCACAAGCATTAGGGCCACATAGTATAATGGAAAGGCAGCAAATACTGAGGTAACTACGGCTGATACAAACAACTCAGTACAAACTCAGCGAGAAGATGACTTACATTATGTCCTCCTTTCAACAAGCTCTTGACGACAGCGTCTCCCAGCGTGGTGTGACTTCTGCCCGGCATCGGGAACACCACCAACACACGACCACACACACACAACTGCACCAGCGCACACAACAACACTACACTCCTGTACAACATTGTACACACACTTTTCTAACACTTAATTCCAAAAGGCCACAAGTGATTTCTTATTCATCGCCAAATATATTAATTTTAATTCATTATTACAATTTACGGTGACATTTTTCTTTTGTGTATCGACTACCCACTTTGTTCTCGTCCACTGCTGCACATTTTGTACGATCAGGCGCTACGCGGTGAGATAACAGCTGTCACTTCAATGTTATCTAATCTGTAAGAATGTGAGTGATTTTCGCTGTTTCAGTTTAACGGCCGTGAAAAAACGGCTACAGTTCTCAATATTTCACTACACTTAATTAGTAATTTAGTCCATAATTATAGTCATTTTAAAACAATTTGCTTCTGACGCACATGACATCAATCAATAAATAAACGTGACGGATGACAGTAATAAGTTTTGTATCATTAAAAAACAATTACAAAGCTTTTATGTAAAGATGTTATTGAGTGAACCTTGTGCAGTTTAGATTTGCGAATGGGCCAAAGTAAAGCAATAAGTAAACATTTCCGAGTGTATAGATAAGTAGTTCATAAAACTATCTAGCCGACCTTGTCATCAGTTCCCAAGCACTGTAGCACTTCGACGATGTTTCGTTATCACTATCTGATAGCTAAGATTGGTTAAGATGACGGATTACCCATGGTCACGGAGCCCATGGCTATAGAGTATACTGAATATCAGTAAATGATAAATGAACTATCTTGTTCAGTGAAACGCGGTTACTTGTTTAGATGTTGCACCAAACACTGATATTACTGAACATCGTAACAACGCCTGACAGTATGCAAATCTTCATAATGCAGTCACTCTTGATTGTCTCGTACACGTATATAGAACAGTTCGCATTCATTTATTCAAAGGCGTTAGTGTATTCAGTCCACATCCCTTTCGGTTGAGAGTCCAATTAGCGTCGGTCGGTGTGCAGTAGTGTGCAGTAGTGAGCAGTATTGTGCAGTAGTGTGCAGCCGAGCGACTGTGAATGAGCTCGCTGTGCTTTTGTGAGCCGTTTGTTTCAATGCTGGCCCCGCGTTGTGTCGCTCGCACCTGTTAGCACGACACGGAACAGAGGTTGCACACAGATTATTGTTATCTTATCCGATATATTTTTGAGGCACGCTGCTTTTCATTTGCAGCTCAATTAAGTTAAATTCTTAATTATATGCAGTTTGAATCATGTAAAGAATCTAACTTTTATTGCGTTCTCCGTTTAGGTCGAATGAGACTAAAGCCTATTACGCTGAACGAGTGTGGGTTGGCCGAAAAATGTAATTATGCAGTCAAATTAAAACACCCACCCTCTAAAAACGCTGACTCAAAATTTTATTGTAACATGCTTCGGCGCGAGAATGTGAAGCAATTATGCACTTCAAAATAACAAAAGCCTGGCCTTTTAGAAAATACTGACCCCAATATAAAAAAAAACGCAGTACGTTTAGTATAATTTCCGTTAGATGATGGATAAGAGTGAAGTAATCAAGTAGTGTATGTTTTTGTGATGCGTCGATCGAGCGCTGAGACAGTGATTAATTGAACATCTTAACGAAATGAACACGGAATGTGATTTAGTTTGGATCATTAATTTTATCCTTATCTGTCATTTAAAGCGAGTAGTTTAATCAACAGTATTTTGTTTCAACCAAAATGCCTAAAATTTTAGTAGCGATTCGATAGCAATTTTTATTAGGAATATTATCTCAGAAATCGGTCTGTAGAAATCAAGTCGTTATACCCTGTTTAAATATCCTACATTATAACTTAGAAAATTAATTTTAACTTTCACACAACAGAGACGAGAAAATTACGAGATAAAATATATACTTACCTATCTGTAAATTTGACGTCCCTCGTTCCCTTCAATATAAGCAGATATTACCTGGCACCTTGAAATAAATTCATAAAGTTGGAACAAGACATTTTCCTCAACAGAACTCATTAACTAATTTTAAGTCTCATTACGTTGCCTTCATAACGGCTGCAATAATTCTCAATCATCATTACTTGGGGAGCCGGTACACCACCACGATGGGTAAGACGGGTAAGACGTGGGTACAAGTGGGTCAAGGTGGGCTCGTGTCACGGCCGCCCGCCGGCTTGGCTCCTGGGACCCACGGATCATCGGATCCGACACTGAATCGAACACAAGCCCTTTCATCAAAGAGTTACCTAACACAAAATATTGTATGAACCAATCAAAACAGCTAATCGTTTAATAAAGTACATGATACAAATTAATTGCTCGTGGGATATAGAATCGATTACGTGGAAACACCCGTGGATGTGTAAAAAAAGTATTTCAAAACGCAGTTAGGTAGGTATAGAGGTATGTATTTAGTTATACGTATCCTTGCCAACTTAATATGCTGTCAGGAAAAGTGCATCTCTCTAGCAAAAGGCATTTTCATCACAGAAACCCGAACTCGTTGTAAATTACACACTATACTCAGTCGGTTACAAACGTGCGAACTACGTCATAATCAAAAGAATCATAGGAATGAGACAATGTGTAAGTGCGAGCGCGAGACTCCGATAAAATGACACGACTTAATTCGCACGTTTGTAATGGCCCGAGTATAAAAACGGCAGAATGATTAGTTTACTAATGCACCACACACGTTGAATGAAAACCTACTTGTACTAATAACATTAAAATCTAGTCATCATTAATGTCAATCATCTTCTCGGCTCGTAAATGCAACATCTATGTGTTATCTTGCTCGGCGTGAAGGAGGGCGCTAATTACTCCTCAATAGAAGGAAAGCAGGTTAATTGCTATGCACAGCTGCCCTACTAATACTAACTATAAGCGAGGTTTACACTGATGCTTATGCGGATTGCAGACCAACAACTAAGCTAGATTTGTGGTAACTTAATTTTTGGTCTGCACCGGCTTTATAATTAGTTCATAGAAATAATATCGTGTTTCAAAATAAATCCGAAATTTTAAGATGAGCATCGCACATTATAAGTTGGTTAACTTTAGGGCTAATATAAAACTTGGAGCAGTCAATGCCTACTTACTGAACGTACTGTTACAATGTGCATAGTATCCTAATAGTGCTTTTTTCCTTTTCTTTATTTTTTTTCTTTACCAAAAGTTGTGTGTTGAAACTAGATTGCAGGTTTATAGGCACAGCCAAAGCTGTTATTTTCTCAGTTCATCACAGTGCAGGACGCAGGTCAGACTTGTATAATAAATAGTAACCAAACATTTAAGTCACAGACAACACGCTCGGCTACAATTGTGCCTATAAAACCAACCTAAGGTCACTATTGTTAAAGTTCAAACCTAACAAAAATTAAAATATTTCACGTCAAGTTGAAAATGTTTCACGATTTAAAGTAATGAGTAGTTGGCGTTGATTAAACTTTTTATACGCCTCATCAAATAAAAAGGTTAACGTTTTTTGTGGTCTTAACGCCGCCGCCACGCGCCGCCCTGAAAAAAGGTTCCAGCTTTACAGAGATAGCTAAATTCTCTAGATTATTATAAGTAAATATTGTTTTTAGATCTTAAATATATTTAGGTAAAGGGGTAAAATTGTTAAAAAGTAAGTATTTTATTAACTGGTTCTATCGTATGATGTCAACAGATCAATATTTCCAAGCCTTAAAAAATCTCCGCTACGTATTATAAACTTTAGCGCAGTGCTTTGTTCTTTATAGCATTTTAATTGAAACACGATGTCGGCCAGTCTCTAACGAATTCATATTAATTTCATTATTTTTCGGACTTTATTAAATATCATGTTTGCTTCGATGCTCGAATATCGTATCTTCATTATATTTAAATAAAAATAATATTGTATGCTCTTAGCTAATAATTATAATTTATTCGTAAAAATGCCATACTCTTAAATTAGCCGTGGACCGTGGTACAGTCAGCACCAGAAGTGTTTCGTCGCATTTACATAAGAATATGTTTCTTTCCTGCATCGCAGTGTCATATCTGGGAAATGATATGTTTGTATCGCAGTAATAATTTGCATAATAAGATGATAGGTACTGAGCTTTTAGGATGTCATTTAACTCTCATGTTATATTCTTTGACCTATTTATCTAAGCTTATGTAGGTCGTATATAGTTATTACTTTGAGACATTTTCCCAAACCGATATAGGAATACAAATACCTACTTGAAGTCTATCTTGATCCTTATAAGTATCTCTTGTACAGTGAAAGAGGACTTAAAAAATCTCAATGTGTTTTTTTTAAAAACAACTCCTGCACTAAGAATTGCTCTTGTGTACTTTTACAAACATATAAACAACGGACACAAAGTACAACCAAACCTGAAACAACTATTTGTGGTTCGCACAAATATTTGTTCCACATGAGACTCGAACCCACGACCTCCCAACACACTCATAGAAACGTGGCGACTCCCTGAACCACTGCGCCATGGAGGCCGTCAAATGTTTCAAAGCTCAATGTGTTGAGAGACTTTTGTTGGTGACCATACATACATACAGCGATATTAAATTCTGTTGTAAATATTTGTGTTTTAAGATGTTAGGGAAAGTTGCAAGTGAAATGTCTAACGCAAACTGATTGAATGTTATTTGTTACACGCAGCCCTCGGGGAAGGACGTGGGGTTCGCTTCCTGGCTCGGACAGCTTGTAAAATGATTGTACAACAAATTGAGGAAGCCCTTACATTATCCATTGTACGTTATTTTCCTCTTAATATATTTTTGAGGAAACTACGCGAGGATACAATAAATAAAAGTCCCTTTATTTTTCCTTTAGAAAATAACTCGTCCAGTAGCTCAATTATCTACTACTATCGACTAACGACAACCGGCTAGCTATCGAAAAATTTTACACGAAAATCGCTTTATTAGAGCTCGCCGATTACAGCCTCTAGCGGGTTCCGTAAGAATTGTTTTGGCAGTACATTTTAAATGTCAAACTTTCGATACTCGACAGTATCGACTGTAGAGAATTGCACTACAGTAGATGAGATTTGGAGCAAGCAAATTATGGATACCGGATTTTTATACCATAAATCTTCTTGTGTTTACAAGGAGATAATGCTCCTCATAGTTACATTGTAATGTTTTGGTGTCACAGTGTCATCATCACGTGTGTGTGTGTGTGTGTGAGAGAGAGGTGAGAGGTCACAGTCGAGAGGGCTCCACGCTCTGACTGTCGCGACACTCGCTGTTCATTCCCGGTTGACGCTCACCTGTCATATTGTGCACTACGCGACATTTACCGTTACGGATGATAATCGAGTTAAGTAGTAATCGAGTAAGTAAGGAAAACTAAAGTAATTAGTATTTCGCTTGTACTATAAGTATGTGTATCACGGCACGACGGCTTCCGTAGCGCACTGATTAAGGTAGTCGCAACGCTCCTACCAGTGCGTCCAGAGGTCGTTGGTTCGATTCCCAAAGGAACAAATATTTGTGCGTTCCATAAATGTTTAAGTTGTTTCGGGTCTGGCTGTAATTTGTGCCCGTTGTTTGTAAAAGACACAAGATAAATTCTTAGTAAAAAAAAAGTTAAATAACAAATAAATTAAGGATCTATTTACCTACATATTATGAATCCGAAAGTGTTGCCTATCGCATCAAATTCCTCTCTGATACTAAAATAAACATTGTCGTTAAATAGAATACATAACCAATTCCTTCCGGAGGGAAAACTTAGAATAATGATACGAAAACACTTGTATGTTTTCATAGTTAAAACAGTTTCCTCTTTGTATTCACAGTCATATAACTAACTCAGATTATATTCTTCCTTACACGTGTTAAATAAAAACAAAGCTAACCTCGATGGCATAGTTTCAAAGTGTTAGTAAGTTATTGTTTAGTTTAGGTTGAAGACAAGTTAGGAAGAGTTGGATCATTCCTTGTAGCAGTTGAGACGGTGAGCTTCCGACTTGTCATATGATACTGTGAAAGTTTCTGATAAGCTACGTTTACACTGAAGCGTATCATCACCGGCAATTTTAAAACCCTCCAGCGTTGTTGAAAGTTGTCTTTAGGTCAATTTCTAAGTAATCTTTCTTTATCTTTACAAAATCTTGTATGGTTTAAGTTAAACAAGGGATTCAAAAAACATTGAACACTGATTGTTTCTAACTACTGTCAACGTTAATAACACCACCACAAAGCGCTTAGAAAGACATGAATCCAACGAACTATCAAGAAGCAGGAACTTTATAAAATTATACTTTCAAGTTTATATTAAATTGTAGTCTGTTTTAAACTTATTGTACACGGCTCTTAAGACAAGTAGCTGTTAAGACTGAAACTCTAGTAGAGCGTCGTCGTTAACTAGTATTTTGTGAAGAAAGTCTGAAATTGCTGCCAACATCACGACACAACAACATCACAATGTTCCTCTAGTTGAGACTATTATGTCTCAGCGTGTAATGGTCCCGACTAGTCAGTACTACGACGGCGCTCCGGGGCCCGTCTCCTACATATTTGATGCTTTATTACTATTCACCTGAATTATAAGGGATAATCTTTGCCCGAGAATACCTGATGTCTAAAAGGATAGCATAATATGTTAGAAGCTATTTTTGTCCTATGGATAAATATTCCACTACATAATATTAACTAGATTTCTAACAACAAACAAGAAAACTCGGCCTCCAGCACTGAAGTTTTCTTTTGAAGTCCAATGATTTAAACACACCTTATAAGTCTAATTCTAATTCAATTATTAAAACTCTAATTATTAAAACGCATTACAATAATACCTGCATCATGTAACTCATAACAGTCGGTGCGATGTCTTATTAACGATCGCCTCGACCTTTGCGCTACAGAAATTATTTGAACAGTTATGTATTGAAGGGTCCCGCGTGGGTTCCACACATCACGCGATCATCCCTCAATCACTCTCGCCGGTGTCATTAGCCACCTTTACAGTTTACACACACACTCTATCGCGCATGAAATGACAATCGCGCGCAAAAGAACGCGCATTTAAAGGGTATGCAAGGGGAAAGGAAAGACCACGCACCGCGCTCGCCGCTCTGCTTTCCCGCGTGCAATCCCGTGCGCTCCTAAGAACGTGCGATAGAGTGTGTGTGTAAAGAGGACCACTGACAGTACGGTGACAGGTGACATTCAGTACTGACCACTGTGACCGCATGAGCAAGGACCCTCGCGTGTCTACTAGGCACTAGTTATTCATGACCACCATGTTGGGCGACACTGTGAATTAAATATAAGCGAGCCACACACCTTTTTGGTTTACGCACTATATTACTAGTGTGTAACTGAAAGATGTGAAGTTAATTTAAGAGACCCTACCTACTTAGGGATGGTACGTATGGTTTTTAAACCCTTTCGAGCAAATACTACAAGATAAATCAAGCTGAAACGGGTCATATCAAAGTTTTGTTTATTAAACATTTATACAGTAGCAGTGATATCTCAGAGTAGATAGGGCTGTTTACTGCCCTTCAGTAGCTAAACTATTGATACGTTTTGATTAAAAGTACGTCTGTTTTCCTTTTATTTTATTCCGAATCTGAATAAACGAAAACAATTTCGATAATCTGCGACGCAGACACGCTCTGTAACTTAACACTTTGTTCTTATTTACCAATTTAACTCAAGAGCTTTCTACATTGTGTTCATAAACAATTAGTTTCCTATCAATTAAGTTCGAATTCGTTTAACGCCTGAAGCGAAGTTATAAGAGACAGCAGGTATTTAGATATTTTGTGTTAAGTAACAAGTTCGTTAGCCTCCGAGATATTTAGCGCTCAAGTTTTGAGGTAATTGCGCCGAAACTAACAAACTATTCCAAGTAACTGTGGAGATTTATTTTGTAATTTGTGGTGGGTAAATAGTGCCCAGTTACTATAAAATAAGGTCATGCCTTTTATTAACTAAGCATTCGTATTTCCTTACTAGTCCTGTAGCGCAATTTTTAACAGTCGGTACTGTCGAGTATCGATAGTTTGACATTTAAAATGCACTGCTGAAATAGTTCTTACGAAGCCCGCTAGTGCCGCTGATCAGATTTTCGTTTTCGATAGTAGTAGAGAATAGAGCTACTGTTCAAGAAGCAAACAGATCTTATTTATTTTGTTTCTACACCAAAAATCTCAACGCCCGAACTATATTCAAAACAAAACCATATCGAAAACTCGATACTCATACATCTTCTACAAACAAGTTTTCTAATACATAAAAGTTGTTCAGTATGCATACGTAAGGAGCCCCTTTACAACTTTCCCTCTGCACTGAACACGACTATATATTCGCCTTAGTTGTCTGTTCCCAACAAATGGGAAAAGTTGTGGTCGTCGATCAAACGGGTCGCGGGGAGAGGGCTGACCACTCGCTCCAGTACACGCGATGCCATGGGATAACACCATGATTTGTGAACAATGGATCAAAAGAGGCAATCAAACAAAAACTTATTTCTGTTCATTGATCAGTGAGCACCTTCATGATATTTTTATTAATATAGGTATTTGATACGTGATTGCTTTGGAGACAATTCTACAAATAAATACATATGGTATTATGCTATCCAACTTGTTAACTTGTAGATGGGCAGTTTAATCGTAGTACATAAAGTATCAGTGCAATTAATTAGTTTATAAAACTTCAGTGGTGTTTAGACTGGGCGCGGGGGCGAGCTGGCAACAGGTGAGCCAATTAATTGTCTGGAGAGAGGAGGAACGAGTTCGACTCTATAAACAACACTAGCTATACAAACAACTAGAGCTTTTCTTAGACGCCTAACTATTGCTAACGACTTCGGCTAAATATCGGAGAAAAGATATACAATTACGTGATAACTGTATCTTTTATGCTGAGTTTGTTTTGCCATTACAACGTAACATGCAAACTAAATAAAAAGTTTTTTAGTTTTCAAAGGTTTGGTTTTGTGCCTTGGTCGTCATTTTCATTCTCTAAATCTACGTACGTAATCCATACTAATATTATAAATGCGAAAATAACTCAGTCTGTCTGTCTGTCTGTCTGTCTGTCTATCTGTCTGTCTGTCTGTCTGTCTGTCTGTCTGTCTGCCTGTCTGTCTGTCTGTCTGTCTGTCTGTCTGCTACTCAATCACGTCTAAACTACTGAACCAATTTGCATGAAATTTGGTATGGAGATATTTTGATACCCGAGAAAGGACATAGGCTACTTTTTACCCCGGGAAAATGACGCATTTCCCGGGAAAATTCAGAAAATTCAACGAAGTCGCGAAAAATCAATGTAATAATGACATTGAAACAACAAAATTTCGTTGCCATGGCAACTGTTTTAATGGCGTATATGCCTTAGCGCGACTTGGTTATACTAAGATATATAAATAATTTTGAGAATATTTTTCGTAAAAAAAGCATATTTTATATCATCACGCTACGACCAATAGGAGCATAGTAGGTAACAGTAAAAAGTGTTACAAAAACATGGAAAATTCTGACCCATTCTCTTTTATGTGACGCAAACGAAGTTGCGCGGGTCAGCTAGTAAGTATATAAAGTAGAGTGTAGTAGAGTGTGTGAGTCAGCACTTCAGTTCGCATACATCCTTGAAGAACTGTCCCAAAATATCAATAGAGCGCATGAAACGGGTTCGATTACCGAGCAAACAATTTGTCACTCACAAATATTTGTTTTGGGTCGTACTTTGTGTCCATGTCTCAATGTTTGTCCATCGCCGCGATACTGAGATTACATAGCGAAATCGTTTTTGTATAAAAAATGAAACGCCCAAGTTACTTTTTTATTTGTTAACTACAGTCTATAGTTTCAGAAGAGAAACATTAGCGATAATAACTTTTAAACTCTCGCGTTGCATGTTTAATGTATCATAGAATATGGGAATTAATGCGAACACGCATTTTACCTTAAAATGCCTAACGTTTCGGGTTGCACTCGCCGTGGTCGCAGACGTGTTCGCGTTAATTCCCGTATTCTATTATACATTAAACATTAGCTATAAGTAGTCAACATTCCTGTCTTCATTTAAAGAGTATATCTTATTTCATTTTCTTAGCATCGTAACGTTCTTCGCAGAGTCCCTAACCCAGATATAGACAGGAGTATGCTCAAACATGACATACATTAAAACTAAATCTAGAACAGTTCCCGCAGTGGAACAAAGTAATATTTATTTAAAACTATTCCTGTTCATATTTACACTTTGTTTGTTCGTTTGACGCAAACATGGATTTATTCGTGAGCTCAGATAATGTGATTTCAGTTCAAAATAGTTACACACATCAAATAACATGAAACGACGAAAATTTAATAAAAACAAACGTGTTCTTGAATATTGCAAGTCACTAGACTGCTGAACAAGTAATTGTAATGCTTGTATTATAATAGGATACAGGAATTTACGCGAACACGCATTTTACCTTAAAATGCCTAACGTTTCGGCGCGGGTTGCACTCGCCGTTGTAATGATTGTGTTTATGTAGTCAATTCAATACAAACAATAAGAATAGGCGATGGAATGTGCCTAGATCCAAGGTATTCTAACTATTCTATTATCTTCTTGTTAGGATCATAATAGTTATCCAACTATGCAGCGTCTTATTCAATTAATCGCTGCTGTCTTACCGGGCCAAGTGCATTGAGCAGTATTTCACCACTCCCAGGGTGCTTTTAATGACAAACATATTATTTTACTCCCCATATTTCTGTATATTATCATACAGGACTTGTATCTTCGAAGAACATCGAAAACGAACGTGTACATTGTATAAGAGTTTATATTTTGAAAAATATCGTAATATTTTCCTTACAAAACATTATTTCACAATTCGTACTTAAAGTTCAAATAACAAGGACTTATGACATAATATTAGTATTTACGAGCTAACATTACTAGTCCCGGTCCATTCACCTTCGGTTAAACAATACTAACTACATAACGACGCACAATGACTAGCCCTCGCCGCGGGGCAGTGTTTAGCAATTTGTTCAGTACGTAGAACGACGCTGCTTGTGCCCTTAGGCAGCTGTCGTAATCATATGGTGTTGTTCTACGTATTGCGAAACGAATGAGGCAAATATACATTTGGCATTAGATTTGCTTCATGTTGCGAGTTGTACGTAATTATTGCAGAATCTTTGCAATCATTTGTTTCTATCACTCTACTCCATTAATGGTTTCGCAGTCACGTTTGTCCAATTTTACTCTTCTCCAGAGATTTTATTATACTGCCCTCACTCATGTGTACCAGCTTGAAGACAAATATATCTAAGATATTTATTAATCCCAACCCCACATATTCCATAGCCTCTTATAATATTTCTTTGAATAAAATAATGATAAAGACAAACTACTCTTGCGATAAAATATAACTATTGTAAAGAGCGAGACAATTGAACGAGAACGAGAACGTTAACGAAGAAGTGAACAAGCATTAACCCCCGGTTTCTGGTTTCTGAGGTACATTTAGCGGTAGTTTATCTATTCAATAGTGGTTAAACTCATATAAAAAAAGGCCATTGAAAAGATAAACTACCGCCAAATTGGTCAGAAACCGGGCATAAGTGATCGTAATGACTCGGCGCTTGGCTGTGCGAGTACGAGTACGAGTAGAAGCAGGCCTGCGCTGGCGATCATCCAACATGCAACAAGTGACATGTCATATCACTTTCTATATTACCTAACATACGTCATACTACAATACTGAGTCATCTTTGTTTATAACGCAAGTAACGGCATTATTTCCAACACTGCTAAATAATGTTTATTCCCTCTGAATTCAAGGATCATTCTAGTAGGCTGGCTAAACTACATATAGACTATGTATTTCACTTTACGTTTACTTTACAATAATAAATAAAGTAGTCCCGTAGAAACTCACCATCATGTATTTAGGCAGGACGATATTGTTCTTAAGAAAACGCGATACAGTTGGTTTCGGTTTATCGTCCTTCAAGCTATGGTGCCTTCCCATGAGTGGAATGTCTTTGACTTTAAGTGTACCTATTTCTACGCTAAATATAGACTGTGGCAATGACGGTGGTCAATATAATGCGGCCCAGTACATCCTGGTTTGAAGCTTGCATACAAAAGTATTACGGTGGTCGTAGCGCCGCGGCCGCCGTCACTCGCCGCCTGCCAACTAGCTGGCGCGCCGCCAGGACCAACAGGTCTTACCGTACTGCTACTAGTACCGGTACGTTCACAAGGCTTATTGAATCGCATTCAACTTGCATCTCATTTGCAAATAATTGAAATGACAGAGATAATAAATACTACTGGAGTTACTGGTATTGTTGATACTACAGCACTGGCAATGTTAGAAATCTTGTACTTTATGTACTTACTTTAGAATTCAGTAAAAGTTCTTCCATACATTAACCGTTATAATATCCATTGCCGGATACAAGTCACTCCTCTGTGAGAAGGGACAAGACTATAATCCGAACAGATTAAAAGACTCTTCACACCTTCAAAGGCTCTTTATAGAGAACACAAATGCGAAATTTTATAAAAAATTCAACTCGTCCTAAAATCAAGTTTTCATTAATTATTTATTTTTATTTGGCTTTACAAAAGCCGCTCATAAACATTTAGTACATAATTGAGTGAAAAGATATGAATTAAGTGTAGGAGAAGCGGAGAGGCAAAAAGGCGGAGAGCTCGCAAGTGTCTTCAAGGCGCTGATATTACGATGTTTTCCTCGTAACCGACACTATTAAGTTGTTGTTGAGAAAACACATAGATATTAAGAGAATAACAACATGTTCTAGTAATATCATAGTGACACAATTTTGAAGACGTGAATGGTTCTTAGAAAAGTTATAAGCTCTTAATTATGCTCACTATTTTGATACAGATGCAACTTTACCTTGCCGTAGAATCGTAGCAGTCAATTGTTATAATCCTAAAGAGCTCTTTTTTTCTTCGAGATCAGTGCTGGCGAAATTAAGCAAAATGAAGAATATAGTGTCTAAACGAGTACTAGTTGCAATTCCTAGTTTTCTTTTCCTTATAAAGTCGCTTGCGGATTGCAGCTATAAAATAGGAAATAATATAAAGCAAAGCCGTGTTCCTCGAGGCCCGCCGAGTTCTATTTACAGCGGCCGCGCGCCGCGAGGACGCACAGACCTCCCGACACTTCTTCCCGGGACCAACTCCCTGAACACCCGCTCACTGCGGGCTAGAGGCCAATATCTATATGATACAAGGAATGATCGGTGCTCGACAAAATGTTCATGACTTGTTGTCTTTTTCAAAGATATAATCAGTAAATGTAGCAATTTCTTGTCTCCTTTACCAGCTTCTACAGAAATGAATGTTGTAATCCGTGTATCTATTTCTTTAGTATAATGCTGTCAATAATAATTATTTGAAGTAAGCATATTCTAACAAAATACATTTGTGCCTGTTCGTTGACTAGCTGGTCTATATAATTTACTACAAGTTATTGCTCTAATCTGGTCTCACCTTAACAGCAGAACACCGCAATATTCATTACACTGAGCGTTGCACCAGCAATGAATTTTGAAGTCACTGTAGTAACAAATAAACTGATACAAAATAAGGTTTAATATCGGCAAGCTTGTTCAATTGTTCATTGTTCAATAATGCTACGGGCTGGAGGCTCCACTCGCCTTCACTCGGCATCGCCCGGCTCCAGTTACAAGCACAAAAACGAAAAGTGTAATTGATTTTGTATGGAGACGGCTCGTTGATGTAATATCATCTGATATTGACATTTTCATTTTCTGCTGTTGATTTGTTTACGAATAATAAGTTGATTTTGTGATGGCAACAGTCTACTGCGGGTAGTCGGAGGCGTTACTACGTAGGTAATAGTGATGCGGCTACTTAA
Organism: Anticarsia gemmatalis; assembly: GCF_050436995.1. Classification (NCBI taxonomy): domain Eukaryota; kingdom Metazoa; phylum Arthropoda; class Insecta; order Lepidoptera; family Erebidae; genus Anticarsia; species Anticarsia gemmatalis. The sequence goes on along the minus strand of NC_134748.1, from coordinate 193,089 downwards.
ATAGCCTACTGATAGTCCAGCTTCTAACAAATGGTATCAGAGATTGATTCTCTACTACTATCGAGTATCGACAGCCGGCTAGCTATCGAACCATTTTGTATGAAAATCTGATCAGCGCCAGGAGCGGACGTTGTAGAAACTACTTTTGCAGTACATTTTAAATGTCAAACTCTCGATGGTTCCAATTGTAGAGAATCGCGCTACAGGAATGTCTGTTAGACAATGTTTTCCAGACGTGTGAAGATCGTACTGGGCTTGTATTGATAATCACATATCTATAGTTGATAAACTCATACAAAATGAATAGATATGTTAATAGGCAGCTCTCAAGCTTGAAGTAGTGTCATCACACAAGTGTCCCAGTGCGGTGTAAGTGCATATCTGAACGGTACTCGGCGGACATCTGGCGGCCGTTAGCTCGCCTTGTTCTCACGCACTCAGCCGCACTCCAACTCACTATGCAGTACTCTGTACATGTCATAAGTGCTACTACATATTACTATTACTATAAATTGCATCATGCAGTTAGATTGCCACTAGAATGCAATAGAAATCAGTTGACTAGATTTGATTTGTTGGGATTTAAACATGACAGTTGTGTGTTGTGTGTAACATACTTATGTATTAAGCAAACGCTCTCTCTAAGACAGAATTATTTCCCTACCTCCACTGATATCTCTGAAAATGTATAGTATGTTGTAACGTACCTCAGTTGAAATCAAAAGAAAGTAGTAAGTAGTGTTAGGTTTCTTCAATATAAAGTTTTCAGACGCTCTTAAAACTAGTAAGTTATGTGCGATTCTGTGAAAAAGTTTATTAGTTCGAGCGCCGCGTCTGTGAGCTGTGTCGATACCATTCACTGATATTAAGCTTTTTGTACGATTCCGATATTGCCCGACATGACGACTTATATTAAAGAATCGTATTACAATGGTTTTATAACATATGCCTGTTTCTCTGAAAGAACACTTTTCATACATACATTTATTACATAACGAGTAGTTAATATAGGGTCAGTGTATTGCTCGGTAAGAAATCTCCAGGTATTAGGTAACCAAGTACCTGTTGATTCGGGTTTCTGCAAAAAAATCTTAGTACAGGTTATTTTTTAAAGGATTTCTCTTTCAGAAACCCCAAATAAACTTTGCCTTGCCCGGAATCATGACAAACACATCGTAAACTAGCTATGTCAAAAGATCATCATGTTCTATGTCCTTACCGGTACAGTGAACGTAATTTCATTGACAACAACACGTCGCGTGCGTCCACGACTGACAACAATAAGCCGATGACTAGATAAGCCTACAAACAGACTCCCTGACGTACTGAGGTCATTCGCTTATGGCTAACTGATAATAATCTATTGAATATTCATAATCGATGTCAAATAAAGATAACCATTCATGCATCAATGGCTACCATATACTTGCACAATGTCAAGACATACTATATTATTGCGTCTTGTTCCTATGTTTACGAGTGCTTCATTTAAATTAACAAACACTATTTTATGACGGAATTACTCCCCGTTTTTTTAGGTATATTAAGCGGTAGTTTATCTATTTAATAGCGTTTAAACTGATATAGAAAAACTGTTTGAATTCGTAAACTACTGCTAGATGTGGACCAAAAACTGGACACTAGTCCTGCATAGTTAACTTTAGCTAGGATAGATCCTCCTTTTTCTATTAGGCTTCGAGTAGTTAAAAACTGTAAAAACAGAACAAAAGTGAAATAGCTAGTAGCCGTAGTTCAGTTCGTAAATTTAGTTCAACTTTACATTTTAGTAGGTAACGGCGCTGTAGCTATTTAAGCTCAGCAAACTTAGCTCGGCTCGCTTCAATATGCTTTCATAAACTCCTTTGTGTGGTAATGTGAAACTATACAGCTGCCTGCCTGCCTGACTGGCTCGGTGACTGGGTGCATGTCAATACCTCCTTTAACAATGGCCTTACATTACGTAACATTAGAAAGTGTATGAATGAGTATGAAAGTGACAGTTGTAATAGATCAACACTCCTTATTCGGTGCGGTAATGTTAATAGAATGTTCGTGTATTAAACGATGGAGCGATAGTAATGAGAGCCTGCACACTACTCACTAGTGCTCAGGTGAATGACCCCTCGGCCAAAGACAGCGGATATCGCGACTAGGGATGTTAAGCTCAAACGCAATGATCGGAAATCGCTGAATAAAAAAGGTTGCAATAAAAGTAGAGTAAGTGAAGATTTGAAGATATTTGCGGTACTCTTTAAATAGCAACGATTTAAACCCTTTATCCCCATAATATACGCCAAATAACATTGTTACAAATATAGTTAAGAACTTTCGATCCTGCTAAAGATTCCTTTAATAAAGCTCATAATGATTTGCTTTCTCAGAAAATTTGCAACCATTACCATCTTCACTAAAATTGTAAATCTCGAGAAGATCGATATTTCAAGATTCACCAGCCCTAATGCAAAGCGCATTACCTATGCACCGTGGCGCATTCTAAGGAAAGCTTCCGAGATTGTACGCCGGGCTATTGATACGGCCGCACGATGTAACACACGTGGTCTCTGCGCGTATTCATAGTGCCGCCAAGACGAGGGGTCGAGTCACAAAACTTATTGAAATTGAGATTATTGCCGTGTGTTTTGTTTTGATCACGTTTTTGAATAACACGTGTGCGATCAATACAATAACTATGCCTATTATTTATTATAAGTAATTGTATTACATCCGGTTTAATTTTTGTATTTTGGTGTTTATCGGTCACATTTTGAAACTTCACACAGTCTTAGTAACTACTGATAATTTGCTAAAAAGAGACATTCAACACTACATTGACCGACTTAATAGAGTTAGCGGCTTCGTGTCAACCATATTTTAGAACATTTATATATCTGTTTAGTTAAAGTAAATGTCCTAAAAGTTCGCCACTTTATTTAATCAGTAAAAACTGTCCTACATAGTTTGAGTTGTAGCCTAGTGTAGCCTTGTCACTGGTATTATTTTGATCGGTGGCGACAGATTCGGCACGTCTGCGCGACTGTTGGGTTTTATTTCAAAGCTTTCTTTGTTAAACAAGTACCTACTCAGTTATAAAGTTTATCTGATTTAATGCTGGCTACGCAACCTTAGGGAGAATACCTACTCATAAGTAGAATATTTTCTCCAATTTCGTCGCACAGCTTGCTTCTGAACTACTGATATATGCAACAGCTTACAAGGTGTCCGATGGGAATTAAAACATTTTAGGAAAGGAAAGGAAGGGAAGCCAAAAAGGAATATGACATGATTTTAATTAGATCCGATTTCTATTCTGTGTAATATTTATATAAAATGTGTATCGAAATTACGTATGTAGTGATAATGCAAAATATATAGAAGGATAGCTTCGCGCGCTTTAAGTAATTCATCACACGTATACTGCGCTTGGCGGGACTTCGCTGCAGAGCCATATTCAACGTGGTTAATAAACCATTGTGTTCTCTCCTTAACAATTTCAGTGGTAGTCAATTATTAAAGCTGGCGGTAAAACGAGCGCCCGCTAGTTAATGAACAGCTTCGAGACAATCTCGTTACGAGGCGGTCTTACTGCGCCACGTTGTCGTGTCGTGTCGTGTCGTGTCCCGCGGGACTCGTTGTCGCCCCTCACACCTCCCTTATATCGGGAACACGTGCTGCACCTGATTACAAGAACCTATGGTTAGATCAAGGATTTCATTATAGTTTAAAGGATTATTTATTTATTTCCACCCTACACTCACAGTATCTACTACACATATGTAAGTTACAGGTACTTATAATTTTTATAAAATATGTAGAACAAGTAATATATTCGTTTAATGGAGTTTAATGGACGGGTTCAGGACTTCATAACGCAATTTAGAGCCACATACTTATGTGCAATACAATGTTGCCCCTATAGTAATGACTTTTCAAATGCACTACACGCACACGTTCTAATAGACATAAGTATTCTTAATCTTTTTCTTGAACGCCATAAGCGACACTTACAATCAATTCCTCGAATAGGGAATGCAGCATTACCAAATGGAGAAAGTTTCTATAAACGAGTTGTGCATAGTGCACACTGGACGCAGCGTGTATCAGTGCATGGTGCTGTGGGACTGTACCACACTTGCACACCAGTGTGTCCGGGTCGACGACCCTGCAAGCCTGCACACACATCAAGGGCCCACCACGCTATAATTTGCAAATATTCTGGTTTACACGAATGAACGTTGTCGATGAAAGTGCATTTAGCTATAAAATCGATATGTTACTGTAAAAGCCCGAACTGTGGTAAATCCTAAGATTTTCCGGTAAACAAGAAGCCAGTGTTTAAAAACTATGTTACGATATATAAAAAAATCCTCCTTCATATAACTATTTCACGGTATAATTATATACTGTGACATAGTTATAAAGAAGGAGTTTTGGGCAAAGCGACATGGGTAGGTTAGGTTAGAAGGCTAAGGTGGGAGCTTCGCTTCGCTCGTTCGCTTCGCTTCGCTTCGTGGTTATTTTTTTTTAACCACCCAGAAGGAGAAGCCCCGCGAAACGGGGCTCCGGCGACATCTCGACATCATCAAGTGAATATAGGTAAAAGTTCGAAATAAAAGAATTGTTCGGACTTTTACCATTGCGAGTTGCTAAATCTTAGGTTATACCGGAAAATCTTAGGATTTACCACCGTTCGGGCTTTTACAGTAACAGATATAAGACATATTTGTTCAATCACCAGTACTACTGTGCTATTATTCACCGAAATTAATGACCGCTATTAGTGGTTTAAGCGTAGTCATTAGCAACTCCTAAGTAAACCGGTATGTAGATATAATTTTGTGTTCGTCCCAGGTAAAACTGCTAACTACTTCGACCGTCTTTTGCATTTTTGACATACCACTATCTTCGTTGCAAAATTGCCAACAACTGCAGAGTATACTGTGTATGCAACGTACAGAGTGCAAGTTTCATTCACCTCGGGTTCAAGCCTGGTCGTTGTTTTGTTGCGCGCCTTCACGACGACACTCCATAAAAGAAGATGAATACCGACGCTCAGGAAGTTTTTCAATGCAACGACTTAAGCCAAGGATTCAATAGCGTCTTTAAGAAACATCTTTTCACACGGTATTATGAACATGCACGTAGTATAATGCATAGGTTTAGGGGTCAACGACCTGTATGCAATAGAAGCGATTTGTATAGTAAAAACTTCGACAGTAAAAACGATGTTAATCTGTCGATACGACCGTTTCATTCCCGCCAATTGCACTATCAATAAATTACCTTTAATGTTATCTGGGGTTAACGAGAATTAAAAAGCTACATTTTTAAAGCGTATAGTTAGTACGTGTATCCCCGCGCCACCTGTCACACATGATAGTTACAACACACGACAGTCATGGTGACATTTACGAGCGCGAGATGACACTCGTGTAGCCTTCACTGGAACTAACGTCCATGGAGGAATAACACTATAATTATACACCATGTTAATGATCTCACACTTTCACCACATAGGTCTATTATAATGTACGCGTGTGTGTGTGTGTGTGTGTCAAACGTAACGTCGAACGTTTCTTAATTAATATGTCAAAACGTCCGGCGAAACACATCGCGTGAAGAATGAGTTTAAAACTTACGACATGTTGATATATTTATAACAGACTAAACATAACCATAAATAAACCGCAAGGAAACGGAAATGACAAAACTAGTGCTCAACGTTTAGTCGGACTAGTTTAAATTTAGAACGGTAACGTGTGAATGATTCAATTTCAATCGAACTTTGATTTATGACGGCTATTTCCGCTCTCAATAATTAAATGGAAAAATAACACGATATGTAGTGTGGTTGTGTGGCACTCGCGCGCATGCGTCAGTCGCCGGCGTCGGCAGGGCCTGCGCAGGCGCCGCTGGGACCGAAGATGTGCGATACCGAATATCTAACACTTAAGGCCATTTCCATACATATAAATTATATCTCGATTTATAACCTTCTTATTGAAAGCAAAACATGAATACTTCGTATGTTCATATTTTCAGGTTGTTATCATTCACAGTCTAGTGATTACTCTTTTACAAAAGATTTTTTCAGCTGAAATATTCTATTTTGTTCAAATCTATAACTCAGTGCACCGCGCGTTAGACTTGTTTCTCAACATGAGCAGTTGTGTTCTCGGCTGTGGCTCGAGAATCTCTACAAACCGGCCTTACATCCCACAACGCATTGGCTATTGACCTCTTTACGATAGATCCATCACGGTTTACTTCGATACAATCGTATGTAAATCACGTTAACGTCAAGAGAAAATAACGCGATGAATAGCGCACGTGACGTCACAATGTGTAGTTATCGTTTACTTTATGATTCGGCCGTTTCTTTGAATGTTATTTTCGAAATAATGAACTCTGTGCATGATTAATGTGACTGAGAACAACGAGAATACGCTAACACTTGAATGTTCTGATTATAGTTTTCAAAACACATTTTCACGTAAAATATTTTCAACATCACGTCTGTATTTTCTCGAAAAACACTGTAGATACTGCAAGGACGCCATTTCTCTTGTGCCCTATGATTCATGAATAGCGATAATATTTTACGAAAGTCATTGTCTATCAGAAGTATTTCATTCGTGTCAAAATTGTTGAACACATTAAAGACATGCAGTCTTCAGGATCAAGACAGGTCAGCTACTAGACCAAACAAACGTGTGAGTTTTCAGCCGCACACCTATATCTGAAGAATTCTGTAATTTTCCGCTTCGTCCGAAAATAAACCGTAAATTGTTATAATTTGATTAGAGCACGTCTAATAACAGAGCAATAAAACAAAACAATATGTCACCGTGACATTGACGGTTATTGCTAAGTTCCGGTACAGTATATTGGAATAACGTCGCTATATGTATAGACGATGTCTAAAAATAAGAACAAAAATACTTCACAAGTTTACAACTAAACATGGTGAATCACGTAACAAATAGAGTTATAAATTAAATGTTAATACTTGATATAAATGGAGCACATATGTGATTAATTCTTGTATTGAAATGTGAGGCGCATTGGTCGCACTCGCACAGAGTGGCAGATGGTCGAGCGAGTGGCCGCCAGCGCCGCCGCGTCGTCATGTTGACCCACAACGATTTAAGAGATAGCTGCACTTAATGCGACTAGACACTACTCGTTATATTAGTCGGTTACAAACCAGATATTTAATTATGTTGGCTCTGCCACGAGTGTCGACACTTAGATGATAAACTATTTCAATTAGATATGGCAATAGGTTCAGGCCCTATAGTATGGGACTTACATTGTAAATGGCGAAACGTGGATGTATTTCATACGACCTTTGGCTACTCCTTCGGGCATAACAAGCCTGTATGTACCTATGTACTTTAACAGATCTCAGTTTTTTCTGATGTCAAAATTTTAAAAAGTTTGTTTATAAATCGTCTTACTACTAGTTTCTACAATTATACCCTTACTGGAATTGTGGCTACTGGGTACAGACGTACCCAGTAGCCACAATTCACACAGCAACCAATTCCAGTTTAACATTATTTTTACTAAGCGTTTCAGTGTTTTTCTTTCATCGCACTCTGAATTACTTTATCTCTCTTTTTGTTAGGTTTTAATCTATTTTTTGTGTTAGTACTTTTACTATTTTAATCAGACTATTTATCAGCAAGATACCCCCTAAATCGAAAGGGGCTTAATAAGGCTGTGTATTGTTAGTATAAGAGGTCGTAGTAAGACAAGTAGTTAATGACTGCGTAATGAGCATGAATAACGACGTGCCTCATTGTGCTACCGGTGTTGTTCGTTATCTCTCATCGGCAGTCGCGAGCGGTGCCGTCCGCTGCCGACCACCGGCGACCACACACCCGGGCACGTGTGCTGTGCTGACACATTGACGTGACCGCCGCTTAACTCATCTATGATATGCATCGCCCCTACTCGTGAAAGTCTCATTATTTTGTGTTATATTCATTAATTTATAATTAAAATTAAACTTAACTTAACTTTCCACTTGGCCAGCGTGGTGGACTCAAGACCTAACCCCTCCCCTTCGTTTAGGAAGAGACCCTTGCCCTGCAGTGGGACAGTGACAGGACAGTAGTGGATTAAAATAATTTAAAATACGTATTGGTTTTACTTTTAAATTGAATTAGGAAATGTTAAACAGGAAACTTCTATTGTCAGAATATAGATGGAATTATTCAAGTATTTTGCAAAACAAAAACAATAGATCCGTCCAATAACAGATTAAGATTTATAGCATAAAATAACGATAGTGTCCAAAACAAGGCACTTGGCACTTTATGACATCACTTACGCGCCAAAAGCGTCGCGTTATCCTTATAGGTCTCACACAACATGCTCTTTGTAGCGTTTCGCAATACATCGAGGTCAATGATATCGAAGGTGGTGAGTCAGCGGCAGTCAGCGGCTGCACAACGTCGATCGCTTCACAAAGAGCCGCCCACAGCCGCCGCCGGGAGACGCACATATAGCGCTTGTACCAGGAGCCCACGCCGCAGACCTTGCCACCAAAATAACTGAAGGGCTATCTATAATATTGTCATTCACCATCGTTTTATAAATGTACAAATTTTGTTATGAAATTCGACAGCGACAATATTATGTGCGAGCAGCTTCATTTAATAATCCAGTTCAATAAGACACAAGCGACCACACGCTCAAATTATGTGGAAGGTACATCTTATGCAATCAGCACTATAAAACGTTACTTAATTAGTGAGAATTTGAGGCAACTTCGATGAGGAATTTACCATTGAAAATATCAGTCAATGTTATTATTTGCGGTCTTGTGTGATTAAGAGAAGAATTAATTCTCAGCTTTATATTAACCGTCAATTTAATTGGCGTCAATAGCCAATGTCATAGCAAAATGAACGGTAAAAATATAACGCACTGCGTAAAATGATAAAAACATCCAATAGTATTCAGTGGCGGATATTTTTGTTCACGTTTATTTTAACTTCGTCGGATGTTTGGTTCACGTTCATCTATCATATCTGGTCGCGCTGACCACTCGCCGACTACCGACTAGCGACTAGCGACTAGTGACGGTTGAAATTATTTGAGTAATTTCACGTGAGAGTGGCAGGAGACAGTTGTCGCATTCCATTAGCGATCTGTTGTAATAAATCAACTAAATGTCCGGTTAATGAACGTGGGACCCGTTCAGCGTGGAACTGATTTATATTAAACACTATTTGAGTTAAAGAATAGTAAAACTTTGTCGCTGAGCGTACCTTTAAATATCTTTCACTCTGATAGCTATCACATTAATTATACCTTTTCATTATAAATAAATGACTGGCAGTTTATAAATTCACACATGACTGTTTCACCAGTTACGTCGTAATTAAATTAGTAATAATAATGACAGCGCTCAGTGAACTCATATTTAATAACGTTTTCTCACCTCTACGCTCCATTTGTGAAGAAAGTGTACAAAGTAACGCGACTGGTATAACAAAACAACGTGTTTCATAGCCGCCGGCAACAACGAGTAATACAATTAATAGTCAAAGCCTTTTAGGTTCAGGAATATCCGGTTGTGCTTTCTAATAGACTAGCTGACCCGCGCAACTTCGCTTGCGTCACATAAGTTCATAATTTTTCCCGTTTTTGTAACATTTTTTACTGGTACTCTGCTCCTATTCATCGTAGCGTGACGATATATAGGATATAGCCTTCCTCGATCAATGGTCTATCTAACACTGAAAGAATTCAAATCGGACCAGTAGTTTTGAGATTAGCGCGTTCAAACAAGCAAACAAACTCTTCAGCTTTATAATATTAGTATAGATTTGCCAACAAGTATAGCTCGGTGTTCTGCACAGTGTTGCAGTTTCACTGCAGTCTCGCTATAAATCTCCCAGCCCACCATTTATGTAGGCATGCAGAATTACTGCAGATCTATGAGGCTATGTACTCACGAGCGAGGTAGAACTATGTATTTGCGACTTGCGATAACGAGTTTCTAATGAGCACACACTGTTCATTGTAAATATTACAACGAGTAGCACATCATACTATTTAATTATAAAACCGACAATTATATTACGTTGCTGCTAAAACCTCCAAATCAGGGAATAATTAATATGTCATTCCAGTTACGGAACCAAGTTAGTACACAATACAAATTTTGCTATAATTTTCTTGCATTGGTTATGGTTCTATGTCGCTAGTGAGTCCCTAGCAGTAGAGAGGTCTGCAGTGCGTAAGTGGGGTCAAATTCCTGGGCACATTGTGTGTCGCGAACAACCTGCTTGCATCAATTGACTGACACAATTTATGCGAGCGAGCGCTCATTACGCTGCAATTGCATTTGATTGTTAATAAATTATTGCGATACAGCAAGAACACACGTGAGCATACTGAAAATTATTGTATCTTGAAACTATTGCATGTTTAATAAATGATATCATCATAATAAGTGAATAATATACTAATGTAGTAACATGTTCCTGTGTTTAATTGTAACGTTTAACAAGCCATCAAACTGTTTCCTTAAAATGGACAGAAATGTAGACAAAGAAAGGGAGTTTTGCTAGGTCAAAATGACTACAAATTGACTATATTTCAGCGATAATTTTTATGAAACATGTTCGATTAGATAGAGGGCGAGTGCCGTCCCGAGTTGTCACTCTAGTGTATATCGTCTTTATAATGCATCTGTATGTTACTGTCAATAAGGAAACGACCGCGTAAGGAGATTCTCGAGTAGGCCGCTATATTTATAATACTTTAGTAAATGGTGTTTAAATAGACGGACAAAGGGTAGGGTGGCGCGTGGGCGTGATGCAGAATACTAACGAGGCGACGCGACGTACTCGGCCGGAATACGCGGCACGGCACCGAACCCCGGCCTTCGTCGCCGAATTATATCCGGGGCCAGACCCATGAATAAATAATCGCGCTTCGGGGAAAATGGACCAAATAAAGATACGAATATTTTTATCTCGCATTAGTGGCAAACATCCAGTTTATTGAATCAAATAGATTTTTTATATCGTCAAATGAAATACGAATCAAATAAAAGAAGGCGTTTTAAGAAATGATTTGTAGATAAACTATAAGTACGTATTTTCAATACATATACCTCAATTTCAGAAATTAATTTAATAAAAGGATGTATTAAATTCTGTCACACTGTTTAAGAATTCTAAGATGAATATTCTGGAACACAGTTCAGTAGGCGAGCCAATACGTATAGATTTCTATTCATAGTATTCATGAACAAAAGCGACGTTCTGACAAAACTGTAGCACTAGCGGGGGCGGAACTGAAACACTATTATAATGTTCCTCGAACATAACCTTCAGCGATAGAATCACTTATCATCATGTACCCGGTACCACTGCCTATAACTTTATACTTACAGAGCCTTTGACTTCCAAACGTTCAATGCGAATAGTTAACAAAGTACCTTCCCTGATTGGATTTCTAAAATTAGTTATATTGAACCATCCGTTTATAAACGACTACCTCATCACAATTACTGAACGAATTTCTGTAACTGTATTTGATGGCAGTAATAAGATAATGGAAACAGTATAAAACAATCATTAATCATATTTTTTATTGCTCTATCATATCGTATAAAAACAAAATCCGTTCTTATTTTTTGTTGATCAGAACATTCCGTATCAAAGTTATTTGCTATCTTATTGAAGACTCCGAGGCACCGCGGTATCCTGTCCCACGGACGAATTGCAAAACAAACTCGTTTCTCAATGAACGATGAAATATTGTAATGGTTTATTTGGTTGCCTTTCTCATCCGGCCATTACCGGTCTGTCTATGAACTGACAAAAAACTGCAACCGACTGTATCTCGGCGGCTCGCTCGTTAACTTAATTACCGCCGTCGTACACTCTGTACAATAATATATTGCATTGTAAATTGTTATAAATTGTTCTGTAATAAACATTATTATATTGCTATTAATAGAGTGGAGATGTTCTCTCGAGACGTTCGTAGGACATTGCACTCAGATAATTAGCTAGACCTAGATTGCTGCGATGTGCTATTTTAGTAGACCATTTTCATGCTTCTAAATGAGTGGCAGTTTAGACAAATTATTTCCTTAGGAATTTAAAATAGATAGTAATAGTGTAAGAAACTAGGTTCGTTTGCATATTGATTGTAGATCCTCTTGAATCAGACCTTCCTATAGCGACCATAGTGACTCAATGACTCCCCGCGGTCGTGGACATGACATTAAACTTAGTGGTTGGGTTTAACATGTATTTTAGTAATGCAAAATTCGCGAGTGACACCCGCCCAGTCCTTAGAGATTCTACTGTACGGAACACAAGTAGCTTGTAATACAGTAGTTCAAATTCAAATTCAAAATATCCTTTATTTCGTAAACTTTTTACAAAGTATTTGAAATAGTCACGTATTTGTATTTCTTTTGTCCGTTTCGGAAAAGCTGGTTGCTCGTGAGAAGAAACGGCAAGAAACTCACGGCTTGCTCTTTTAAAAATGTCAATTTGCTTGATACAAGATGATTTGATGATTTACTGTGTACACTCAAAAAAAAGCTGTAAATAAATCTAATTTAAAATGTAAGCTAATAAAAATAGTAATAATCTTCAAAAGGAAACTTATTGGTACACAGTAAAACATTGTACATTAAAACATTAGTACATTATTTGAAACAGACTTGGTAGAAGCAGCACAGTCCCAAGCTTTATTATCGTCCAAATAATCTTTAACAGTATAATAGCCTTTTAAACATAAGTTGCGTTTAATAACTAATTTAAATTTATTGAAGCTTAAATTTTTGATTTCACTAGGGATTTTATTGTAGAATCGCACACATTGACCTCTGAAGGATTTGTTTATTTTTTGGAGCCTAGTGGCTGGAATAACAAGTTTATTTTTGTTTCGTGTATTAATGCTATGTATATCGCTCTTTTTCTTGAAATGTGTTATATTTTTGTGTACATAAATTAGGTTTTCATATATATATTGACCTGCCACCGTCAATATATTAATCTCCTTAAATTTTTCCCTTAGTGAATGTCTACTGCCTAAGTTATAAATTGCACGAATAGCCCTCTTCTGCAGCACAAAGATGGTTTGGATGTCGGCAGCATTACCCCAGAGCAAAATTCCATAAGACATGACACTATGGAAGTAACTGAAGTATACTAACCTAGCTGTTTCAATGTCAGTGAGTTGGCGAATTTTTCTGACCGCAAAGGCTGCAGAACTAAGTCTATTCGACAATTGTGATATATGTGGACCCCACTGTAACTTCGAATCTATTGTAATGCCTAGAAATTTGGCTGTGTCCACAAGGTCCAGCTCATCTTCCTTAATCTTTATCAAAGTTTTCACTGGTTTGACATTAGGTGTTGCAAATTTTATGCATTTAGTTTTTTGCTCGTTTAATAGCAGATTGTTAACATCAAACCAATGTACCACTTTAGAGATAGCATTATTCACATCGTCAAGATTAGTTTGATGTCGTTTAAGTTTAAATAAAAGTGATGTATCATCAGCGAATAATACTATCTCGTGACTATTTTTAACAAGATGAGGTAGATCATTAATGTAGATTAAAAATAAAAAAGGGCCAAGTATTGAACCTTGTGGCACACCCATTTTAACCACCGACCCAGCAGATCGTACGCCGTTTACGTCAACTTTCTGAATCCTATTATTCAAATAGGAGATAAGAAGATTCAGAGCCGCATTTTGTACACCGTAGTGATGTAGCTTCCTGATTAATGTTTCATGCGGGACGCAGTCAAACGCCTTGGATAAATCACAGAAGATGCCAAGAGCATCGTGTGAGTCCTCCCAGGCATCAAAAATATGGTTTACAAGCTCAACACCAGCATCGATAGTGGAGCGACCCCTTGTAAAACCAAATTGTTTGCTATGTAATAATTTATTTTTACTAAAAAAACTAAGTAACTGATCTAATATTAATTTTTCAAAAATTTTACTGAATGTTGGCAGTACAGAAATAGGTCTAAAGTTAGTGGGGTCAGATGTACTGCCTGATTTGAAGAGTGGTATTACTTTACTATCTTTCATTCGATCAGGAAACACACCACCACTTATACATTCGTTAAATATTACAGCTAATTGGGGTGCAACTAAGTCAATAATAGTTTTTGTAATAACTACTGAATTACCCCAAAGGTCTACTGTATTTTTCACATTTATAGTATTAAAAGCTTTTATAATGTCTACATGCGAGACATAGTCAAACCTAAAAATTGCATTACAGATATTAACATTTTCTTTCAGAATTGATTCAGCAACAGTAGGTGACGAGTTCAAAGATTCGGTAGTCGAGACTGGAATGTCAGTGAAAAACTCCTCAAAAGCTGTGGCCACATCGGAATCCGTTGAGATGGTGTTGCCACCAACATTCAAGCTAAACTCACGATCATGGCCCTTTACATTTCCAGTCTCACTATTTATTACTCTCCAAGTCATTTTAATTTTGTCATTACTATTTTTAATCTTTGAACTCAAGTAACGAGACTTAGCTAATTTACAGACCTGTCTAAATAATTTTGCGTAATTTTTTACATATTCTTGAAAATTTTCACTTCTATTGTGATTCCTTTCCTCATACAGCTCGAAAAGTTTTCTCCTACTCTTATATATGCCTATAGTAGCCCATTCACTAAAGGTAGCGCTATCTTGGACCGTAACCGTTCTGGAAGTAAACACCGAGTCAAATTCAGTGCAAAATGTATTAAAAAAGTTATTGTACATATCATTAGGATTACTGTGCTTTTTTATAAGTGGTAAATTAGAAGCAAGTTTATTTTTAAAACTTTCAAAACGATTAGCGGTTTTGGGTACAATTGTAATTTTTCTTTTAGCCACATGTTTATTCTTATTTGTAAATGAAATAAATTGACCACAGTGATCCGAATCTAGTTGATTAATTACTCTCCTATCATTAACTATTATATCAGTGAAAATATTATCCAAACATGTGGCTGTAGTGGCAGTTATTCTTGTTGGCTCCAAAAACAAGTACTTCAGATTGTATGATTGAAAGAGAGCTTTAAATTTAATAGATAAACTAGATTCTTCTAATAAATTAATATTAAAATCACCCGAAATAATTACCTTTTTGTTCAACTTAGTTACTTTATTTAAAACATCTTCCATAATACTCTCAAAACTATCATACAATGCTGAAGGAGGCCTGTATACACTCAATACAATAAACTGTTCTACTTCCACACAAGCTATTTCGGCAGTCCGTTCAACAGAGAGAGAAACAATATCATGACGGTCCTTGTACTTTAACTGTTTATTAATTAATATGAGTGAACCACCATGTATGGAATGTTCCCTGCTGAATGAACTGCCAACCTGGTGATTGTTGAAGTTGAACATGAATTGACTGCTTTTTAACCAGTGTTCAGTTATACAAAATATATCAATAGCATTGCAATTCATAAACAACTCAATTTCCAGATCTTTGCCCATTATTCCTCTAATATTCTGGTGTACCAGGTTAATTACATTTTTAGGTTTCTTAATTAATTTAGCATGTCTTTCAATTGAATTATTTATTTTGCAAGAGATTGCCTCTTTTGTCTTATAAATTAATTTAAATAACATAATGTCATATCACCATTAATGTCAAAATTATTATGAATGTCAAGATTATTAGCCATATTACTGGCTAAGTTATTGGAAATGTCAATATTATGTTGCTCAATAGAAGCAACTTGTTTAGCCAAGTTCTTGGCTGTTATAGATATAAAATAGGATAGCGAAATTGCTATTTGTCTTTTACAATAATAAGAAAGATAATAACTATCTTTCGTCGTATATAAACAATTACTAACAATCCTGTTAGTGTCAATAAAATGAAATTTATTATAATTAATTCCATTAATTTGACATGTCAAATTATGCATAATAATATTTAAATTAGACCTAATATTAAGTTCTTCCTGTGGCAAGCCTTTACTAAGAGGAAGTGCAAACAATACAATGACCAAATATGATGATGACCAAGTATGATCCAAAGACATTTATTAATCCACACATCATTCCGAGCTGAATAATATCACACAGTACCTATGACAAGAAAAATCTCACCATAGTAATGGAACTATATTTATAATTTTCCATTATTCTGAGTATCTCAGGAGAGTGTTAGATATAAAACTTTAATCAAACAGCAGCTGCTTGAAAAATTGTCCTCCAGGGATTGAGATGTGATGAAATTCAATTGCGAAGGCACATTTTTACCACAAGCTACTCAAAATTAGAGCATTTTACATCTCAATATACATAGATCATCGTTATTCTAGAATAATTTTCTAGAGTATTATTCTCCACGTTAAATAACGTTCGAAGAAACTTAACATAACTGTTGCAGAAAGCCGCAAAACGAGCAAGGAAAGCCGAGTGATTAAGCAAGTCTATTTACATAAGCCTGACCATAAGCATGATAGCGTAGCAATCAAGCAACAATGCTGGTTCCGTTACATATTAGCATAGCGTTCAGTCTGATTGGCCCTGATCACTGCCCTCACTCGCATCGGCATCATCTCGGCATCTCTCGGCATCACTCGGGATCACTCGGTAACCGATCAATCCGCAGATCGTGACGAAGAGGCTGTGTCTAATGGTCTGCATACATACCAGTCATTTATCTTGGAAAGTAATCAAGTTTTATTTAATTGGCAAGTTCGATGAACTTTGAACAAGGACTTATGTATGATGTATGCACGAACTTATGTTGTTCTCGAACAAAGGTTTACTATTTTATGAGAGGTGGCTCTATAGTACTAAAGACACACAAAGCAAAGTTACTACATTACAGCCTCACTGTGTATCTTTCAAAGCATGTGCAAATAATGATCAATCGAATTATTGTTTTGTTCATTTATTCATGACACCTCTATGTTATTTTTATTTGCGATCAATAGAATTAAAGAAAATATAATGGAAGTAATGTTACACTGACAATAAATGATTCTGAAAAACATTTTTGATTACATACGATCTCGTTGAAACCGTTTCAAGACTTTTAGTAGATACATATATTTGGTCTGACATTGATCTTTCAGCAGTGCTATTCATATCAAACATAACACAGAGGCTAATGACTTGTTCAGCGTTTGTTTGTGGATATTTTTCCAAATATTTTTAAACTGCACGTGACCTTAGCTTATTTGTTGATGTTAGCAGTACGCAGGTAGTCTCCTGCCGGTGGGACGGTGGTGAAAGTATGAAACTCAATCAAGTGAAGCCTTACAAGTACAAGTTGGCTCGTGGAAGTTGTGCCACTAGCGCCGCGCCCCGGCGTCACTCGCCCACTGTCTGGCTCTGTTCAACTTCATCTGTGAAGTGTTCGTTAAGCCAGTATTGTTAGTTTTTCGTCGAGTCATAGTTTGAAGCAGCCTGTTTTGTTATAAGAGTTTTCCTGATGAGAGCTTTTAGTGAGTGTTCTGTTAGCTTCGTTAAACAACGAGTACATATACAGTTCATGTATTAGAAATTAAGTCTGCAATTAACTTGAGCGCACAAAGACTTTGAAAGGCTTCATTGAAGCATAAATTTTCTCTTCAATCAATTCAAACAGTAAGATATTTTTCCAGCCAAAATAAAAGTCTAAAATAAGCTCAGTAACTAGCCATTCAGACATTTTGTCCGAGGGTGGAGCACCTGAACCCGGGGGCCAGACTCATTGCGCCTCACACATAACCGTTATTCTGTAGCAGCACTCAGCTTGACTACTAATGACGAACAAACATAACGTACCAATATTCTATCTATCTATACACGTTGTATCTCCGATACTCGATTGCGCACCGCAACTTATCAAGGGCTGTCAGTATTACTGACCACAATCAATAATTGACTGCGGCAGCTGAATAACAGCCGTTAAATAAAATTCTAAAGGCTCGCGTTGTTCTATGAGTTTGTTAATAACTGCTCTCTGAATTGTGAACAATAATTATCAGCAATTTAAAGGCGTCTAAACTATCTGTAACAGCCAGTTTATGTACTTTAGCCAAAAAACACATTCCAAGTGGACACAGTTCTTATCCAAATTGAGGGTGAAATTAGGCCTTGAGACTACCAAACTGATAAGTGGTAATTGTAATCCATATATTATCTGTAGCTTAATTAACTAACTGCGAAATCACACATTGTTTACTGACCGCTAAAACCTTATTTCAAATTCTATGTATGTACCCCGCAAATTACTGTTGTAGTGTCAGCCCTACCTGAATGGCAACAATAGCAGCTATTAGCAGCCCTTGGCACAATGATTGCGGACCCGCGCCACGACCGCCGCTGTACAGTTTACTATATATACATAGGTACATATATAGGTAAATATAGCACATAATTATAGCACTTTTACTCCCCCGGTGGTAAATATTGTGAGCGCTCATTATGCACTTTGATGTTTTATAGTACGATAAGGCGTAGCGTAAACCTCGCCGTTGATTAGATTTCAATATAGTTTCAATGTCGAGACGTGCGACAAAAATAAATATCAATATCATTTTGCTAAAGGAATAGAGGATTAATTATTAGTCTATGTGCTAAGAATAGTTTCTGATGTGTGTGGGACTTAACAAACATTACCATTGATACTAATTACCGCGGAGTATAAATTTAAAAAGATGCATGATATAAAAAAGAAGACTTTCTTTTGACAAACAATCAAATGCAAAGTTAATTAATATGTTTGCTTAACATCAGCCTTATGGAGACTTAAACACGGTACTGGAAGTTCGTTCAGTATTTTATGTAGGTGTGCTCTCTAAAACAGTGTGCCTACAGAATAGCTCTCCGAAATCGTTCAGTATCGGTTGAGATCGTAAAATGCGGCTAAAAGGGGTCATCGGGATCGCGCTCGCAAACCGGGACACTTCAGTTTCGCCGAAATGTACAGCCGTTTTAGAAATGCTAAGAATAGCACTAACAGTGAAATTTTTGTTTAACAACCCGTAAATATCCGGGAAATTGGTACCGACTTAGTCCTTATTACTTAATACAGAAAAAAAAATTAAACCCTTCAATATTTGAAATTTCTGCCTATCCCCGGAAATCTGACCTCGATGATACAAAAAATAAAATAGCAGTTACGTCTTAACAAGCTCTTAAGCATAATTACGCCGCAGGAAGCGACGAATAAAAACAGGAGTTAATCTATAAAAGTGGTTGCAAGTGTAATTACTGCGAGTACTCGCATACTGCCTGCCCACTTAAGGCACTACCGTTATGATAAAGGCCTGTATCGCAAAAACATCTAAAACTATCGGCGCATTCCCTCGCCGGGGGATTGAACCGTGGACCTTTGAGATAAAAAACTAGTTAAACAAGTGTCGACTACTAGTGAACTGTATATGTACGAGTATGGTGTGTGGTGGACACAAAAACTGACCGCCTCTTAGAATATCGCTATGATTGAAAGACGGACAAAGTGTAGACTGTAGGGTTTGATGAGGAGTTCCGTATGTAAAAAAATGCATACTCTATAAATATAAATAGGTACATATAGATAATTATAACTCAGCTTTATTGACTGAGATTTTGACGATATTGTTTTAAACCCTTTCATCTTCATAATAATTTGAAAGGACCAGGTTTTAAATAAGCCATCGAGCTACGAACACACGCTAACATGTACATTAGGTACAATATGTACATTGTATAAGTAACTCTCATACGAAGCTTTTAATTGTTATGAAAGTAATTACTCGCGGCGGTTCATAATGATCCTCGTTTGTTCCAAACTCACAAGTCATTTAACAGTGTGACTTCAAACTGATATTATGTTCAGACAATTTGACTTTCTGATGACTGTGGGATGTGTTGTGTTGCGGGCTTATTTATGAGCCTCATTCTGAAGACAATCATTTGTATATGTAACAGCGATTACGTAGTCACTTATGGACAGTTATAGATATTGTCGGCAAATGATAACTTAAGTAACTCCAGTAAGCGACTAATGCCCGGTTCCTGATGCACATTTAGCGGTAGTTTATCTATTCAAACTATTTTTTTATATGAGTTTAAACGCTATTGAATAGATAAACTGCCGTTTAATGTACCTCAGAAACCGGGGGTAAGTTGAAGAGATGTTAAACTAATACCAACAGTTGCAATTGCCTTTTGGTTCTTCTCTTAACTCGTTCAATATTGAAAAGTTATTTGAGCAGAGTGATTATCCATAATTCAGATAAAAGTTATAACTGCCTTGTGACAAAGAACGTAATCAGAAGTAAATAAAATTGAAGTTAGGATTTTTAGTGAACGAACAAAATTGTGTTCATTAAGGACGTGTCTGCTGGTACACTCGGTACATAAATATGGGATTTATGTACATATATGAGGATATATTTGCTCTTTTTCCGATAAGTCGATAAATTGAATCAGTAGGCGAGTACGCTGCGAGCTTTCAGTATTCTGCTGAGTGACATTTCGCGACATATAATTAGACGTATTTTATTATCTTTTCTTTTTAAGCCTTCATTTCAATTTTTTTATGTATCTGTCACCCAAAGAAAACAGGGCTAAATCTTTCCTTAATCATAAAGATTAAGGAAAGATTAACCTAAGCTTAACCGTTAATTTATTGTTGAAGTGTAAGGAACCCTATAAAGTGGTGGATAGTAGATGCATCGCGTATCGGACGCAAATGGGCAGTCCGTTAGTGGAAGCTGCGCTGTGGGAACCGAACCCGCTCCAGTAATTACCCACATAGATTGATACCTGCACCTTACGCTACAACTACAGTTCCTTCATGAATTATTCAGTATCGGACGATAAAGGATGTCTTCCGATGAGCTTAATGGATATTATGAGTAGACTGTCATGTCGGCTATTAGCTAACTGTCTTGTTGATATTAATCTTGTTATGTTAATCGTAGCAATCATAAATATGTTTTCTTGAAAATAATATAATCGACGCAATAGATAGTTATATACATTTGTAAATGTAAACTCACGAATCTGCGTGTGCCTTCATAAAAAAACTTGTCTAAACTGTCTTAACTCGTAATACAATTACTCAGAAATAGTTTGAAAGGCAATAATTCTGCGTCGGTAACGACAAGCACAGTGATCGTATAATTGTCTTGTGCCTAAACCATGACGTGTGGGCTACACATAATTTGGCACGTGCTGTCACCAGGGGGCGTGGGCGTGATCCAATCACACAGGAAGTTTACCTCCAGCGCTTTATACACTACAAATAGAAATTGTTTTAACGTCCTTACATACGTTTATACCACATCTCCCCTAATAACAGTTTACAGTGAGTAAGGAAACGAAAGTCGTTGAAAAATCACTTATTGGCTAAATTGAGTTACGATTTGTCCTACCTCTATATTGCTTGAAAAAGTCAAAGTCGTAAGAATGTTAAAAGTTCTGGCCTATTTGCACTTGTTATCGCGTAGTTCGTAGATAAATAAAGCGATAAATCAGAAAACGTTGTAAATATGTGCAGTGCTGGAACCACTCATTACTTCGAACCGATTCAATGAATCACAGTATGTTCGCTTCCTGTCCGCGGTCAATTACGGCGCGCCCGCTTATCTCCGCGATCCGTTAATTACGTGAGCGCGCCGATGAACCTGCGCCGCTCATTACAGCGGCCGACAACCGCGCGGTTCAACCTCACTGATAGCATCCACGTCCGCCAGATAACTAGCTCGTTACATTCATACCTACTACTTGATTGAGGATGTGGCGACGTTCAACACAGACTGACAGAGTAATCAGTTCATTTCACATTTTTCTCATTATAACAGTTTTCGGTCAACCCTATAAAATTATCTCAAACAAACAAAATACTCATGAACGAACTGCGTTTCCTGTCGTTAGTAAACAGTGTGTATTTGCGTGGCAGTGTCGCGACAATCACCCAACATTTTGTTTAATGTCATACCCCCAACACAGTGATTGTTGTCGCGACTCGTTTTTGACACAACACTAAATAAGTGCAGTAGTGCAGTGGTCGCTTGTACTGCGCACTAAAGTAACCGCAGTTGATGTAGTCTACTGCCTGCATGTTATGTCCTAACATTGTTTACATCGTGTGGCTGTAGCAAGCACAATATTATATGTATTGCTATTGCTTGTAATTTACCAACCAGTGCGTGACTCCTAGCATTGTCGTTATGTATTAATATTCAAATATAGTACAATAATATTTTTTTACGGGAACCACACTCAATCAAATCATTTATCTCTCCTCTCCACAAGGTATTAGCATAGCCCACTTACATTCGATGTTGAGATATGAACTTTAAGTAACTTCTCGGCACATAAGTTACTCTGAGACAGCCAGCATTTTGCCGCAGTTCTAAAAGTTTCAGTGTTGTGTGTGTGCGTCGCGTCGTGTGTACAAAGCCACAACATCAACACAGTACCCTGCAGTATGTGACTGTGTTCTTCTTATAAAACTTCATATCAACTTGTTAAGTCGCTCGCCAACAATAAAACGTGATCACGCCAGATTTATTACTTTTATGTGAAACTTATAGAACAGATAAGATACTGATTGGCGGTCGTAAATATAAGATCGAACACTTTTATAAGAAAGCCTTGCACTACATGTCGTTTGATATAAATTTTACGATTGTTTGTTTAATACGACAGCACCTTAATAAATAAACACAAGCTACGTCGGACAACATTAATTAAATTAACACCAAAAACTTGTAAACAACTAAATATGGGAACGAGTGATGTCAATAATTTTCTCATGCAGAACGTGTGAAGGGTATGTTGTAGTAGTTACATGCGCGAGCCGAGCGCCGCCATTACACATGCGCGCACGCATCACATGCGTAATGATGAAGTATTCTATGAGCTCTCCGCCAATTATTGTAATGTATTATACGACCGTGTAAATATTCAACAGGGGATATCTTCCGGGTAAATAAAAGCCTTCGCCCCGACGCCGCGACGCCGACCGTCTACACTGTACATGCTGTTATATACTATTTACTTAAGAATCTACACTCGGTACGTTACAGTACATTCTTCTATTCAATAAGGATATTATGCATTTATCTAATTGGCATCGCAAATAACTTCCGCTTGTTAATGAGATCCTTGCATTTACGACTGTAAGTTATTGACTTAGAAACCAGTGTTCGTACTTCAATTGCAGTAGTATTCGGTACTTATCATAGTCATTAACATTGCGCAATAACAATTGATTGAACAACTTTTTTTATTAAAAAAATATTCAGGAAAATTTCATGAGGAAATTAAAACTGTCCAGTAATTTTCACACTCTATAATATGTTATTTTTAAAACTAACACTATAACAATTTCATCGCAATTCATAAAATATGCCTTTATGTTCAAGCACGTTGAAACGCATTGCATAATAAATGTTATTGTTTGAGGTGCAATTCATCAGTTAGTTACATGCGGTCGCTAGTGAGTTGATTGAATTACTGTGGAGTGGCCGGAGCACATACTGCCGTCCTCTAACCATAATGCTGTTATCTACAAAAACAATGATTCGAGATATTCGCGGAAAGGCGCGGGTAATCTGGAAACTGCCATTTGAAATATCTTTAGCAGCATCTGGAAACATCATTGCATATTTCTTTTCTCGCGCCTTTTCGCGAATATCTCGAAACTTTGTTTTTATAGATAACGGCATTATAGTTAGAGGACGGCAGCATAGCGAGCCGGATAGAGCACGGTAGAGTATGGCGCATCAGAGTGAAGTACCACCGCGCTCACAGCGTTTTTGTTTGCGCGAGCTTTGTACTTTGTTGGCAGTTTTACATGACGCTTGGGGCCGATACTGGGGTGATTTGTTATTGTGTTGACGGAAGGGTTGACAAACGTGTCCAGACGGGCATTTACATATTACAATAGGCAAGATTATGCCGGGCATGTTCCGAACCCCATGCTGCAAACTTATTTTACCAAAAAGACCGGGGTTTTTAGGTACTGCACTCCGCAGAGAATTTTATTTAAAATCCTTTTCTTTAGTTTAAGTATTTTTAAGTTACTGAGATGTCAACTCAGGCTTTTCCTCACCCCAACAGAAAAAGCAAAGCACTGAAATAAAAGTGTGCTGGAAAATCCCGAGCGAGTAAAAATAAAATATCTCGTTATTTAATTCGCTGCTTTAAGTATGATTTCCGAGACAGCTTGAAGCCAAGAGCGGCCGTTAAAAGTATAATCAAGAATATTAAACTCGTAAAAACTGTGAGGCTTTTCCGTGAACCTCCATATTAGCTGTTTACGTTGATATTATTAGTTTTATGAGGTCGCCGCGGTCGAGGGGCAGCCCTACGCCCGCGCCCGCCCCACGCCACTACTGAGTAAATAACGTATCGAGATGAAAGGAAACAGAATTAAACTTGACGAATGTTTTATATCGTGTTTGTACTTTATAATGAAATGAATATTTCAGGAAGCAGGTACGTGTACGTGTCGATGGTTACCGCTCATTAATATTATGATGGTAGCCTCTACACACGTGAACTTAATTGCTTATTTGTTTCCATTACAGTTAATGGGAAAAGGGTATTTCCAGATAGAAACCGTTTCATTTCCATTTACATTGGTTGAATAATATTAGTGTTTCTATTCTAAAACTAGTTGAAGAGACCGTCGTATCCTTCATGTAGGAAGGAATGTGTGTTGTGACAATACAAATGGAGGAGTAAATCTCAAGTAGAGTCATATATCTGAAGACGCTCATTAACTCGCCGCGTCGGAGTCGGGAGCTCAAGCGGCGCAATTACAACAAATAAAGCGATTAAGTTTAACTAGAACATCAGAACATCATTGCATGAGTACATGAGTACCGCGGTCTGATTTATTTACGAGCTCGTTTGAACGCCAACGACACTCGTTAAGAAACATCGGTGCACTTAATTGTCTTGAGAACTTAACCAATTGTCAGACATTAAACCATTTAATTTGTTTATTTTGGCTTTTCCTGGGAAACCAGATATCTGGCCTAATTCCTCTAGGTCAGACAAACATAAGACACGCATTGTTCCCACAATATTATAGGGAAATACGGAAAAATACTACTAGGCTAGGTTAGAAAAGATACTCAACTAAATGTAACACTTGTAAAGCATTTTTATACAAAAACGTAATGACATGATTTTTCTCTTAAACAGTCGTTTAAACAGGAGATGCTATGTAATTAAAACTCTCCTCCTACGTGCTCAATGGTGACCATACTCTATAATAGTACTAGAATGTCTTAGAAACAGTCCAGCTTATAATAGAAGTAAGTACAAGGTGTGTGCGTCGCGAGCGTGTCGAGTGCGGCCATTAATTATGATCGGCGCAGCTCGAGCGCGGCGATGCCGGCGATGCCCTGCACTTCCGCGTTCTACTGCCACGTCTGCCACTGCACTAAAGGGTAACGTATTTGCAGAAGAAAAACAACTTGACTACAATAAAAGGAAGAACAAATGCTTGGATTCAAATGGAAACCAGAATTAGGCATATGAATCAGATAAGGTCGTTAATGTTGCGCATCTGTAAGTAAATATATTAGGATTCTGTGATAACAATATATGTACGTCTCATTAGTCTTTAAGATATACGAAAAAATACATACACTGAAACATGTTGCGTAGTCGCATACATTATGCGTACTTCAATATTTAAATAATTATGATAATATGTCGTATTTATTTGATCATATTTACAAACATGTTCGTACAAATAGCTGATAGTGATAAAAGTGTAGCTTCCCATAAATAACGCGATGATTGGTGCAGAGTGCAGTCAGCGTAGTAGTTGGTGCATAAATCAGGTTCAATTAAACAATTATTGAGTATTGAGTGGTTGCGTGTTGACGACTTGATACACTTGATACTAGGGCAGATGTGAAGTACCAGCTCTCGTGCTATGCCACTTGCCACTACAAGTTATAGGTCCTACTCTACTACAGTGGCTCTCAACATTAACTGAACAGGCAACCAACCAAAACGACTTATGTATATAACCATACGATAACTATAATAAGTAATTTTCTATTAAAGATGTTGAATTTTTTACGGAAAATGGAAAATCTTAAATCGGACACCAGTTAAGTTGCGAGCACCTGTAGTATTACCAATCATTAGTTAATAACAACCGGTGATTCTAGGCACAGTTGACATTTGTGGTAATATAATATCTTGTGTTAATAATGTTGAGAGCCGCTAGTCGAGTCGGTCAGTCGTGTTCGTGTCTGTGCGCACATAAATATTGATAGTTTCCGATGTTTACTTCACAGTTAATTTACAACTCGATGTTTATGTATAAGTGTCGTATAAACTCCGGCTCCACTAAAAATAACCGCCGATTATAAGTTTATCTGACGGCTTCAATGAGTTATCGTGACTGTGTGTTACTGATATTTACATAATCACGGCTCGACTGAATAAATAACAAACACAATACAGCCTAGTGGTAAAAACGGCGGCCTCCTACGCTAAAGATTTAGGATCAAATCCAGGGTATAAAATAAAAGTCCATCCAAGGACGATCCTCTCCCATTTATTATGCAGGAGCTGCTTCATACAACCTTTCTATTCAGACCTAGAATCCGAACAAATATTTATTATGAAAAGTTATTTGTTTCTTTACAACAAAGACGGTTGAAACATTTCTCATTTTTTGACTAGTACTTAATTTGTTGCAAGATACACCTTACAGCATCAATAAAATAAACAGTTGTGTGGAACATCGGTACGCCTGTAGGTCGCTGGAGAACAGCACGAAGTCGTACAAACTCGACCAAACAACAGACTCATTAGTCGCTCTCAAGTTTATCAACACACCACACTCGCCACACACTCGCGACTCTCACGTAAACAATCTACCTACACTACAACAATTAACTTCTATTTGTTTGTTACTATGGAGTCGTAGGGGTCAATGACATCGGACTCTCCTGACGGCAATACTGACATGGAAAACACGATATTGATAACAATGAGATAAAAAGGGTAGAAAGGGCTACAACTGAAAATTACGCGCCGTAAAGCTAAAGTTTAATATACAAGGAACAATATTATAATCAAGCAGAAGATGTGTGATCTTTATAAAGCAAGCTTGTGAAGCGTCAACATTAGCTTTTATCGTAGTATTACTTACACGTTGTAACCGTACGCTTCATAAATATTAATGACACCCTGTGTACGTGTGTACATGTGTACTATGTACCGTGTAGTGTGTGTAAACAACTAATGAACGAGTAATACGCCAGCTAATTGCTCCGAATATGTCTCACACTCCATTTATAAACACAATGTTGGATACTTCAAGTTATAAACGTCTCGGGCCATAAACATCTTAGTATATTATGTTTATTAAGACAAAGTAACTCTATCTGTTTGTTACGCTAAACGACTAGATTGTAAAAACGAATATTTTAAGGGAATTGACTATGAAGATAGCTGGGTGTCTAAAGCTCAGGGTAAAGTTAACTTCTGTTTTGTAATAAAGATGAAATTCCACTGCACACAGCAACAGAAATCAATAGAATAGAACAAATAAGTAGACGATGTCGAGGTTAAAAGTAGTGGAATATTCTTAAGCATAATAGTAAGTATTATTACAAATATGTATCGGACTGGTGCGTGTAGTGCGTGTATTGATTACAATGTCAGCAGCATGCCGCCGCAGGTCGCGATGTCGATATGGTCGGACATGGCCCTTGTGGAATACAAATCAATACTAAAAATAGTCAGGAATACAATTGTTGGACTGATAATTATAGAATATGTTATTCTAACCACAAAGGACTATGTACTTTTGCAAGCAAACATTTAAAAGATGTTTATTTTAACAAAAACAAGAAGAAATTAGTTACTTCGACACCAAATGCTGCATACAAGAGTTACAAATTATATTTGTGACTTGATCTTGAAGGATCGCCCACTTCTTAATAAAAATGTCACATCAATGTACAAGAACATAATTCACTACAAATTAAAATATATTAGTGGGAAGACATCGTCAGCGGTGATAGGTCAGCTCAGCTCACTCGGCGGAGCTGCGGCGTGTGGAGGGTCGACTTCCCGGCGTCATTCATCAAGCTCTGCAGCGAGACGCGGAAGTTGCGGCCGCACTACCGCGCTACCTAGTGTAAATATTGTGGTTTTGCTTGATTTATTACTCTGAGTAGGGGCCCCTCAGACGATTGCTTGCAAATGAATAATGTTCGCGTGTAAGATTGGTTCAAACAACGACCTGCTAGATTCTTTCAGTTCAAATTAAATTCTTGCACACAACCAAGTTTACATTCTTAATCAAACTAGTTTTCTTTTTTCTTGACTTGTAGTTTTTCCCTTTAATATAAAGCCGTGTGATGACTTTCATCAAAAATATTCACGTTGCCTGAACTTGACCTCTGAATACAGTTAAACGACTGAAATCTTATATGACATTAACCAGCATTGACCCTTAAATAACTAAGCATTACCTAATATATTATTTACCAAAACTTGTTGAACCCAGTGATTGCCACTACACTACGTAACAACAGGTTATGAATCCTAACCATTCGGTGGATGAGTAATGGAACGTCATATTAGTCTTTAAACCATTCCCACAGGCCATCACTCAAACTAACAATAACTTGGAATATTGATGACCGCTTCGGAAACGATCAATCTTTAATATGAGAGTGTGTCACTCACGCAAATGCTGTCATACTGAGCTGTTAGTCTCGCGATCCCTTTAGGGTGCGGGAGCGAGCGGCGCCGGCGCACGTGTGGCCTCACTGAATCGATCCACTGTTGCAGTCAGCAGCAGGCTTATCGCATTAGCTTGTTAGTAAATGTGCAACTGTTTTAATATTATAGCTAAACTTTAATAAATCTAACTTCCACTACGATTATTCTTAACCGATGTGAATTTTGTGCACACATTATCTATATCAAATACATAAAAAATGTGTTTTTCTGAACGCTCTTAGCTATAAATGCTATGAGAACAATAAAAAGTATTATTATAAGGCTTTGTGGAACATACGACAAACGACATTTACGTGCAAAAACACGTGTAAAAACTAGAGGCCGGTGTTATTTTGAACGTGTTCGTATATTTATCCAATGTTACGACGTTCTAGGAATATTTCATCTGTAGAGCCGACGACGTCGCGGCGACACGCGTCTCCTCTACAACTCATTTCACCAACTTTATATGGAAACTTCATTTGCCAACTGTCAAACACATTTCTTAGAAGATCAAATCAATGAGGACGCGATGTACGATGTATATCATAATATCACGAATAACTCATACCTTATTATTATATTTGGACAGCTTTGGACGTCTGCCAGCAGTCTAGTAAGTAACTAGTGACCGATAGTTCCTGGATTCTATTTCTACCTTGTGAAATGTTAACGGTTTAGAACTTTAAATAACATTCTAATATTTGGTAAGATGACTTGTAGATTGTCAGAAGCTTCTAAAACTTTATTACATTATCGGCGTGATACCTTCCGAAATTAAAGTCATGATAATTAAATCATACAGCTATCAATTTACAATTGGTAATCAACCTACAAACACACATTATCTCTATACGTGCTGCGCTCAGATTTTTACGAATAACATGAGAATGTGCTGATCGCGCGGTGTCACCTCCTCACAAACTGGCTGCTATTACTCACACTCACTCTGATCATAGTTGTCACGCGTGGGTGTCGCGTATCATCGACATTTACATACGATACGTGTGATATCGCGTGTCTTGCCCTAGTTCCGCGGCACCTGGCCCAGTGGTCTCCTCTAGTGAGCCGCCGTGCGCCACCCGCGCGCTCAGCGAACTGCTCGTAAACACGGCGAGTTTCCACGAAAGCTCACTAACTGTCTGATAGTGCGGTGCTTCTGTATGCTAAGTCGTGGGAACACTGTGCGGCTATTCAAGGAAAAGTACTCTCGCTCTCCTCTTAGAATAACGATAGAACAGTAATGTTTTTAGAAACTACGAATTTCAAAAATCTGACACTTAACACTGAATATAGTTTTTTCGTTAAAAATCATCAATAACAAAGGTAGTAACAATATAATTTGTAGTTGTAATGCACCTCACTTTTTTAACGGTCTACGTAATAAATTTAACTCCGATTAATCTACACTTAAATCAGATTCCGTCCTAAGTCTTCGCTAAGTCACCTCCGACAAATGGTCACTAGTTCAAAATGGTAGTGACATAGTACGATGATATACGCGACGCGTGTACTTTTTCTCGAGTCACTCGTATTACGCACCATATTGGATTTATTTCATTTATCATATTATCATGAATGCTACGACGGTTCTCTAAAGACTTGTCTCCGGTTATTTCAGTTTCTTAGCCACTATTGTTGTCTTTATATTACCTCCTTTCAGATCCTTCCATAGAACTTGTTAACGTAAATATATTTTTTGTCAATGGCTCGAACTATTTTGAAGAAAAGACATAAACAATATATTTTTGTTAAGTGTGATAAATGAAGAATGAGTGAATACTAGTATCTAAGTTTAAGCTAATATAACAGTCTATTTCTGAATTAATCCTAAAACTATTCACTTGCAAAAATCGCTGCGTTGCATTTTTTAAGCTTCTACATAAATAAAGTCACTCGTATCTGAGTAGCTTAACAAACTAAATTAAAATCACAATGCTGTGACAGGCGATAAAGCGGCGCGTGGCGGCGGCAGCGCGAGCCGACAGAGAGACGACAGCGGGACTACTGCGGGACTGCACGGTGATTAATGTGCCGAGGGTCCTGCCCTCACCATCAACACCCTAACTACTTCCCACACGACGCCAGATAATGTGATTTATGCACTCTCTAATATCACTTAGTGTTGCCAAACGATTTCATAAAATACTGTAAATAGAGATCTGTTTGCATTGTTGACAGAACTGCATATTAATTTACAGATACGACTTAGAATCACTCCTACAGCAATAGTTTACCAACTATACAAAAATATAGTATTCTTTTTAACATTTCACAACAAGTGCAGTTATTTAAACAATAAAAATATGATACAGGCTAATTCTGTATCTCACGTAGACGTTGATTTACATTGCGTTAGTTTTTACTAACTAGATATAATGTAGGCACAATAAACCGGCAATAAAAGTGTGAATATAACTGACAATAACAGTAAATCATCCGTGTGTTATGTGTGTGTGTGTGTGTGTGTGTATATAAACATGTCCAATTATCGCGCGCTGTATCATTTACATGAGTTACATGTGTTATGTTGTACCAGTTACTGTTCGAATGTTTGCAAACTGACGGAATATATTCCACGTTACTCCCATAACGTCTGATAGTTTATACATTTATTCACCTTGGTGTTATAGTTTACTAAATATATGTGAGTTTTGAAATGAAACGTTCAACAAATGTGTGAGAGATACGTCTCGTTAATGAATGTTTATAATGTTCCGTTACATTTACAACACATGTTACAAGATGATGGGCCTCTATGTATGTGTTATGATTTCTGTTTTCTCATAATTTTAATTTAATTACTCTGGATGCATTTGTATAAGACCGCTATGATCAAGAACTGCTGCATAAAATAGAGTGGACTGTACCTTTATTTATAACTTTATAAGGCCTTGTAAAGCAATTTCCATCTACTACTCAGTGTAGAGCTTTTTGTCAATGTCATAATACCACTTATAACGTAAGTGGATCATTTCCCACGGATCACGTTCACCACTAAAAAGTGTTAACCACGGGCAGGCCTGAGATGCAATTAGCGCAAGCAAAACAACAATTCTCGAAGAAGCCACTAAGTATTTATATCAATAGTGTGTTGATCCGCCGAACTACTCGGGCTGCCATGTTCGCAGTACGATGACCCTTACAACCACTTATAAAACACATTTTGTGCCAAAAGACAAAGAAAGGTTTACGATGTTACTCAATATTCTGTTTTTTACAGCCTCTATATCATAACTTTTTTATTATAACATATTCACGAACTAGTAGGGCTGCCTCTGACCTGTATCGAGTGTATCGGAAGAGCCGACGACGATCAATAGCTAATGTTACTGTTGGGAAATTCTCAGTTACGTGTTTGGTAATGTACCGTGTAATCGGTGATAGGGACTGAAACACACACTCAGCGAAAATCGTAATCTGGTTGCACCTCTACTTTCCTCTTCAGAGATAAAAGTGTGACGTTCTAAAAAAGGAACAACAAAGTATATTGTCCGGCACCGTGCCTGTTCACACACAGACACACACGTACAAGCATGGACACACACACGTGTGAGTTTTGAAAAGCATTTAGCCGACAGGTTCGTCTGCCGTGAATGGGGTGTTTCACCCTGATGAAATGTCTTTAGACAGCGCTGCTCGGTATTTACGTACAGTCCGCACAACACCATGAAAACGACAACAATTTCAAAGTACTAAAGTAGCGAAACGTGTTTGTAGTAAACGAAAGAGAATGAAATATGCATCGTAGATCGTCAAAACTATGTGATTCAGGTCATGTCACTGAGTAATAGACTACCAGATATGTTAATATTCGTTAGATACATACGAGTGTGTTGCTGACCGTACTCACAAGAAACCTTTCTTGAAAGTATTAAGTTTCAAGAGGGGAAATATCTTCTTAAAGTATACAGTTTTTGTATTCGTATGTGTGTATGTGTGCGTGTGTCCGGCGGTCGGTAGGTAGTATTGATAGGGGTAAAAAGTCCGTATTTTTGTTTCATTAGTCGACTGATGGGTGACCGCTTTGTGCGCTCAAACCTTTTGAAGAACTAAATTAAACACAAATATTTCGAGTTATCCGCAGACTTAAGGGATGCTCCATGTTAATCTGATACGGTTTAGGAACAAACGCTTTGAAACATACGAATGATGAGATACGAAAGGTAAATTGAAATAATGACCGCTCCGGGGTCACGGGCTCACTGAGATATGAATACTAGTGGACTTGTAGTAGTAGAGTTATATATTATTATGTAGCCTCATAATTCTTTAAGCACGTAGTGGATACGGTATCATTTAGCCTTATAACTCGTTTTGACTAGACACCTCAAATATAATCGGAATAAAAATAAAAATACCACTAGCGTGGTAGTATTATTACGTCGACAAGAATAATTGTGAATGCTTCACACGTCCAGTATTTATTACAAACAGTGTGAAGTGAGGACAAGCCTCTCGTAATGTATGGAGGAAAGTGCAATAACTCATCAGCGCTTCGTATATTGTAATTCCGCGGGTGCGCCTGCGCATGGGAACGCGCTGTGTCGCCTCGTGGACGACGCCGCGGTGTTGTTGCCAATGTTATGATCTGCATGTTTACCTTCCTATCATACAAGCCTTACATACTTCTCTGTTTCTCAGAGATAACTAAGTGATTCTATTTGGTCTTCGAGGTAAAGTATGTCTTTCGTTTAATTCTTGTTTTATTTTTGTTTTAGTGGAAACTACGCAACAGGAGTAATAGTCCCGGAGATGGTTTCGAAAGATTTGTATCAGGTAAGTAAGTTCACTTAAATTGAAAGTAACTTTGTCCAATTACGGTTAATACGATTAACAACTCTTCCATATATGGGTGTCGGGTTTCGAATGTTACTTCGCAGCAGGATATGAACAAACCATGGATTGCGACAGCCTTCCTTATCTCCGCACATACGTAATGTAACATTTAATTAACATGCTGTGACCATCACGGCTCGCGAACATTACTTACCACAAATGCAGGTAGGTACTTCTTAAGTAACCAGTCAAATATACGCTTTACGCAATTGGAGTGCCTGAGTGTCGCTTAAAAGTGGTTGCCATTGTGATGTTAAGGGATAAATAGATTTTCAAAAATGACGTTTTAAGTTGATTGATATTCTAATTAACAATGGTTTTTTGTGAGTAATTGCAGCAGCGTTTAAATCGAATCAAAGGCTCACTTTAAACAACATTGATTTAATTTGTATAGTTCAGATATCAAGTGGTGTAGCGACCTCAGACAGACACATTAATAAACAATAACAATATGTTAAGTGCACATTAAACATTGAGCGCGCGGCAGCAGGAAGCCCAGGCTCAGTGCTCGCTGTACATTGCTCGCTGCTCACTGACAGAGCGCATCGCATTCATTATGTATTATTCAATGATACGCTGGACTGTCTCTAGTGCAGTGGAGCTCAACTTTGGCAACAGCCTGATAAGCGTTGAAGCAGTATTTGGCTAATAATTTTGTCTATATCCAATCTAGTAAAGGTAATGCCATCAAAAACATTCTGTAAAAACCTCAAGTCTCGCCGTAAAAAGTTGTGAGATCTGTATAATACCAAGTCGATTAATCTATTTAGTCTCTACTTAAAGGACCTTCTGTCTTAAGTTATTACGTATGTTATTATCATGCCAATTTAAAAAAAAATACCTCTAAAACAAATAGACCGACCTGGCCATCGCATTATTTGATTATTATTATATATCACACTAGACAGCACGACGAGAAGTTAATGCTCCTGAAATGTTAATGGCGAATTTGTGTTTTCTTGCGATGACCAAGTCGATCTATTTGTTTTAAAGGTATTTTTTTATTATACAGATCTCACAACTTTTTACGGCGAGACTTGAGGTTTTTACAGAATGTTTTTGATGGCATCTCACTTCTTTTTGTAGAGCGAACATAAGTCCAATTTGTATGGAAAGACGTTATATTTTTTCATAATTCAACATATTTTCCTATGGGAATGTTGTTCAGTTTCATGGGCTAAACACCCTTACCCACCCTATACCCCCTCCCGTTATGCCTCATATAGTATGTACCTATTTACACCTATTTATTTTATTTTCTACAGTAATAATAATTCTTTAACTGCAAACGTAACCTTGTAATCTTATACATTTATATGGGATTACAAAGTTATTGTTGCAGTTGGTGTATTTAGAAAACTGGACCGAAATTAGAAAATATTGGATTTTTCCCATGATTAAGACACTAAACCCTATTTGTATTCTAAATTTTAAGCTTCTAAGTCTGCTAGAAGTACCTTAGACTTTTGATGATCGGTGAGTCAGTGAGTCAGTGAATCAGTGAATCAGTGAGTGACAAAATTCAAAATTTTAACAAGTTGTCATTCTTAAACTACTGGTTCAAATTGACTGAAATTTTAAACATACCGTATTTATACAATGACTGATTAGTTGCTGAAAATCCAGGCTTCTTGTTTTATCCACAACGAAATTATAGGGGTGTCAAAAATAGCCCGAATTGCTTCGAGAAAAGGATGTTACGGCCGTGCCGCTTTTTTTTTTGCTCGACTTGCGGGGGCACTTCCGTGCCCCCAGATCTACCATCTAAACAAACAATTAATGAACACATTTTTGGAGACACGTTTTCATCATCTGTTACAATTAAACAGCTTTGAAATAATTAGCTCTTTATTGTAATTTATTATTATTATTTAATTTTAAAGTAAGTAAACGATGTTAATCAAAGCTCAACGATCTTCGAAAGTTTGAGATCCAGTTATCAGTTGCATTATGCAGTGACGTGTGACGTGTGTGTCGCGTGTGATGCGTGCGGTGCGCGACCGGCCGTCTCTCGCCGTCTCTCACCGTCTCTTGCCACCACACACCGTCTCTCACCGCCTCGCCTCCCCGTGACTGCACACACCGTGCACACGCCGATCAAAACAAGCTCGCGTGAGAATATACCTGCATAATATTTATACCGACTATTTATCGACTGCATAATAATGCTACTATATCATTCCGTTCCTATAACAGCGTCTACAAAATTATGCAGGCTTACTTCCTAAGTTACCATTTGGTTAGTGTTTAACAACCAGACAAATAAAAGTAACATATGAGATCAACTACAAATTAGTCGGCGCATTATCGCGTTAACCCGGAAACCCTGTACCATGTAAATGTCGGTGTTTGTTGACAATAGTGAGTGAGTGCGGAGTGCGGAGTGCGGTGAGGTACCGTTACATCGTCATTTATCGCTACGTTATACACCAATTTCTCGGATAATGCGCCCTCTTTCACCTCGCTCTCGTTTTTAAGTGGCGCTCCAAGAACACTATGTTATCAGCTAATTGGCTTTTATAAGAAATTGATTCACAGCTGAGATTACTTTTTAATCTAGTTACTCACTGTTGCCAGCTCAACACAATCTGAAAGTTAATTTGCTATTTTAGCAGCTGCAAGGCGAAAATTAGGTACAACGTTTTTATTTATAGTTTATCTGATTACCTACTACCAGCGATTCTTTTTCCTACACCCACGGCTGTCCTTTTTGAAGGATACAAGCAATCCATGTAAAGTTCTCCGGGTGCATGTCATGACATTTTTGTTTACTTTCGCATGAGAAGTCACCTTTCAGTGTCTGTCTATTAATAGTTCTTTACAAATGATCCGTTATGAATCACACGTTGATCTCAACTAACGAACAACATCAGAAATAACTTGATTCACACAGAACTGAGAGTACATGAACATTTCACATGATCAACAATCAACTGTTGTTAATTCGTTAAGTAAACATGAATGTTTAAAGCTCACAGCTCCTACACGATTATGAACAAGCGTCGGCCAATTTTCTCCAGAAACCATCTGATTCAGTCTGTTTGTATAACTTTGCTTCATTTGCAAAAACACACAAAACTCATGAATGTAATATTCATACATCCATGAGCACACGCACACTTCACACAGACAATGCACTGTACGATATTGTTTTAGCAAATCCTCTCCTCTCCAAAGTTTTCATCTGATGGAATAACATTGACTTAAGAAAGTTCAAGCATTGTAATAAATGATATTTGTTATGAGACCACACGAATTCAATCAGCTTTGCAATCTTCTCACGCCCGTCTCGTTCAAAGACAAAAACATTTCAACATGCACTTCATCAACTAGGTAGAGCTGTAATTCAGTGCAGTATTAGAAAGAAAGCATTTAGTTATTCCCACCCCCGCTCTTTATTGAATGCAATAACTCTTTCCTCCAATGAAGGTTGAAACCCAGGTCTTCGATCTTTGGGAGCGCGATGAACAGTTACAAACACCCTTGAACTATCACAGCGGTTATATTCAGATAAAATAATATTGGCACAAGAAAGTTCCCCTGTGATAAAATATTTGTTATCAAACCACAGTACGTCAACGGGCCTTAGAACTTAATTCAAACAAATCGATCGTTAATCTATTTGTGAGCTAATCGATTATGCATGAGTGTTGTGACGCTGCTTGGCGCGGGCACATCTCTAGCGGTTAGTATGCGTGAGGCGCGGCTCTAGCGCTTAGCTGCACATTATGCGAGAGCTCTACGCTTTAAGCGCCGGTAATGAACAAGCTCGCCTGTTTACTGTACGTTTATTGAACATAACACGAATATACGATGAACTTCGTTATATTCTATTGTTCCTTCAAGTTAATGAGATTTACATCGTAAATAATAATGTTATTCTGGCCGTGGTAGATCAGCACGCGACTGATATTTACTTTCCTATTCGCGCTGTTTCTTGTACTGACTTAATGTAAGCAATTCTCTCTAAATCGTGAAAAATCACATACATTTTGTCTTGACATTAGAAGCCAATAACTTTCGCGTGTACTAAAAGTTTGCAAAGGCATCACAAATGAAAGAATATAATCTAACCTAACCCAAACTTTTACACAATAATGTAATCTAAGTAATGTTCAGTAAGAGGTCGCGGTAATAGTTCGCGTCTCATTACCGACAATTGGTTGAGCCGTGACTTGGCAGTAGCTGAAGGCACCGCGGCTCCTCACACTAACTCCAAACCAATAACGAGCCTCCAAGAACTATGTTATATACTTTACTCTCCGTGTATATCCAAACCGTCCGTGCAGATTGTTGCTATGAAACATATAAATGTTGAAACAGTGTACCTACTTCATTCAAAATAAATTTCACCGTTACGTATTATGCGTTGGGTTAGGAGCGGGTCTGTCTATCCGATCTTTATAGTTTCTTAATGTCCAGTAACGAGAGAGCATAGTTAGGTATCTACGATTATTTTATTTGTCTAGATGTAATTAATAACCGCGTTAAAGTCAGCATCGCAGTAAAGTCCGGTTTTATTCCACAAAAGTATATTTTCAACTTAATCCGTTTGCTCTTTCATCATTACGTCTGTATATTTTTGTACATTTCACCGGATCGTTTTTAAATAAGCCGAGC
The DNA here is from genome assembly GCF_050436995.1 of Anticarsia gemmatalis. Taxonomy (NCBI): domain Eukaryota; kingdom Metazoa; phylum Arthropoda; class Insecta; order Lepidoptera; family Erebidae; genus Anticarsia; species Anticarsia gemmatalis. The sequence goes on along the minus strand of NC_134748.1, from coordinate 154,902 downwards.
TTTTATCCAGTAATTGGTAAAATGGTGATTTATTTCAGTCGGCGAGAGTCCGAGCTCGAGTCGTCGCCGCGCCGTCGTTTGTCCACTGACGGAAATACACTGCACGAATTAATGGCATCGTTTAAATATGGACAACAACGGCCCGCGGTAAAGAACACTCACTTAAATGGTCTTAATTTACTGAATATTTGCTAAGCTTACGGGTTAACAAATGACAATGAGAGGACTTGCAAATATGAACGATTGTTAACACAGTGTGCTATTTATACAAGGAAATCATTTGTTTTGCTAGCCTACTTCATTTGATTTTATGTTTATTAGAATTACACACTTAGTTACTGTTTATTAAAATAAAGTTATATTAGTGTAAATATAAATGATAGGCATAAGGCAGTATTAGTATAGGGGCGTCGTTCCAGTATGTTTGTTCAGTAATGTTGAGGGTAATTTCCCGCGGGACCCGGACCGATTTGCCACTAACTACGGTGAGGGATGGTCAGTAATTACGTCTGTGTGGTCATGTACCATGGTAATAGGCCCGTCGAGTAGCAACTAGCAACTGCGTACATCATATCATCGCAAAGGTAGAGCAACGTCCCTAAGATAAAATCAATGAGATGTATTTTTAGCCCAAAACATCCATAAGCTCATTTTATTTTCTTCATAAGTTTGATCACACAGTTTGTGGAAAGTACCGTGTCAAATCTGATATTAGTCCGACCCAGTTTGTCTAGACCCAATACCAATATATAAGTAAAATGGGTGAGGAGAAAAGTAATGAAAAGATTTCCTGAATATTGTGAAGCGATCCAAGGTTACTTCCATCGGTAGTTAGTGAAGGAGGCCGCGGGTTATTGGTGCCGACTGTACGCAGAGCACGCGGTACACTCCGCCACGGAAACATTTCACACAACGACTGTCGGTTACGACGACAAACTACGAACTTTCATTTGCAATTTCCTCTCATGTATGGAAATTATACAAACAACATCACGACGCCTTGAAGATATTATTTGAGTAGATGTTACAACTGATTTAGCAGCAAAATAGTCTGTTCAATAAAAGAATAGGGTCACCAGATTAGTAAAATTTTGGATAAGAAATTAGTTTATTATAGCGTTACATCGCAATAGGCTCGCTCGCCATCACATACTACGGAAAATATTCCCTCAGAAGTACTCATGTTATGTTCAGTTTAAAGTTAATTTAGATTCGAATATAAGTAAAATTTAGTGAATCCACTTTAACGATCCTTAAGAGCAGTAACGTTAACATTTAATAAAATCTGAGTGGGAACATAACGAGCGACTGGCGACCGATATTGACAAGACGATAGTCAAGTTTTATTATTCTCTTTCAAGTTACCCTTCTTCTGTAAATAAACAATGGTTTACATAAAACAAATCGGTGGTGTTCTGAGAGCCAATGACCACCTCGCTGTGATGAAATATGCAGAGAGAAACTCCCCCTCCCTCTCCTGTAGTCACCTCGCAGGGCTGCCACCGAGCATCGCCCAAATTATCGCGATCAATAGCTCCACCAAATAACTGACCAGCAGCACTGCAATTTAATTAACAACCAGACGGTGTACAAATAAACTAGTGAAAATGTTCCCAAATGAAAATACCGATCGTATGAAATGATTTGGAATTAATGTTGGAACGAGACTCGACTCGTTACAAAGAGAATATTAAATGTTTGTGAACGAAGCGACGCGACTGCAATCATACCCACCGCTCTATCAAATACTCACTGTTCATTAATTGCTGCTGTTTGTATCTGAATATCGCCTCGTTAATAATGAATACATTTTAGACATACTCAGTTGTTGTAAATATTACTAATGAAGCTGCAGGGACATGTATCACATCAGCGTATAGTAATGTTATAAATGCTTCAGACACTTGTCGGTTACTAAGTGAGTCAGTTGTGTCCACAGATTAGGCCGAGCGCTGAGCGACAAAGTTGTGCGTCTGTGAGGAACGATCCTCTAACTTACAACATTGATCATAATCTGTCGCCAAGTTCCCGGCTCTCAGCAGTCTCAACTGACGTCCAACAGTACTTTACATAATCTAACGAATGTCTTTTGTAAATCACTGAAACTTTTGTTTTTGTCACCTTACTACATTTATGCCATGGCCAGCATAGTTACAACTAAAAAATCTTTCACAATGAACCAGTACGTCAATAAATGAAATATTGGCTATGTATTCTTAGACGAATAATATACATGTCGCCGGGACGGCCTTATTAGTACCCTCAGACGACATGTGGGCTAACTAGGATCAATCAAGCAAAGAGAAACAACAATGTACAGGAATCACTTCTATTATTATTACTTTCGAATTAAGTACAACGAAACGAGTAACAGTTCCTAGCAGAGGTAGAGGTATTGTCGCGAGGACAGTCCAATACGGAATGAGTCTCGTCCGCGCTCCCCTCTCTAGCTAGGCTCCGTCATAGCACGATAGGTGACATCATCGCGATGGTGCTGCCATCTCTCGAATATCGTGCTGCGTTTCGTTTAGTCGTTTAGCGTCCATACTAATGACCGTCTCCGACACGGCCATCCTGCGCTACACACGACCTCGTGTGTTTCATTCTGTAACGAGAAAATCAGAACACAGTACATACCGTTCGGTCACTCCTGACAAGGTTTAACACGGGATTGAAAAATAAACATCTTGTTACAATCGTTTAATTCTGATTTAAGCTCTACATCAACATCGAATTCAAACATTCGGTTCGATTAACTATCAACTAAAAATGCTCAAACGACTGAGTACCACTATAGCCTTCAACTAGTTGAAACACATTTTCTTAAATCATCACAAAACACAAAGTAGGAATCTTATTCACAGTACTGGCTATTCTTTTAGCCCCTCCAACAAACCTCATGTTTGCAAATTGCATTCCCCTGAATGCCGAGTCCCACGGACTCTATGGTCTCTATAAGACCCGACCTCCGCCAGAGCCACCCGCGCACCGCGTATCCACGGACTACCAAAAGGCAGATACCGACTTCTAACGGACTACGGCTACGTAATGGCTACTGGTACGGTCCCATTAACCGAACTAAGATTCACCACTATCACTCAACTCAATTTCCTCTACTTCAAGTGGTACTTGGCCGTCTGGCATCCGCCTTAGCCTATCATGCGCGTATTTATAAGTTCGCTTTGAATTTAATGCTCGCAGTGTATAGCGATCTCCATCTAACACTTCTATCACTTTAAATGGTCCCTTATATTTTGGGTCTAACTTAGTTTGATTGCGTTCTTCATTTTGAAGTAACACAAAGTCACCCACAGAAAACTTATCCAGCCTTGCCTTAGTACTATCAAACCGTTTTTTATCATATTGAGCAGATTTTTCTATAAAAAGAGCTGCGTCGCCTCTAACCTGCGCGATATCTACCTCTGTATCATCGCTATTAACCATTAAGCCAAGAGGACGCGCGACTTTGCCAATCATTAATTCGAGTGGACTCGATTTTGTAACCCTATTGGTGGTACAATTTAGAGCGAGTTGTACATCTCCTAACGCATCCTGCCATGACCTATCTTCGTTCACTTCAATAGCGGTAAGCATAGATTTTAGCGTACTCATTGTGCGTTCGACTTGGCCGTTGGCCCGCGATGACCCGGTAGCTATTAAATGGAGTTTAATGTTTTTAGTGTCACAAAATTCCCTAAACTCATGACTCGCGAAACAACGACCTTGATCAGCGATAATGCGTACCGGTGATCCAAACAATGACACACTTTTTGTCACAGCTTTGATGCTACTAGCAGTATCAATATGCGTGGTATGGTGTAAAAGAACAAACTTTGTGAAGGCGTCGATGAGTACAAATACATACTCCTTGTTATCGCGTTTCCCACTGAGCTTACCCGTCGCGTCAATGTGTACCGTATGCCAGGGTACTGTAATTTTTGGAATCGGATGTAGCTCTGCCTGCACTTTACCGGAACTAGTTTTGGCTACCTTGCACGTAACGCAATTATCGACGAATTTACGGACATAGCGGCACATACCTTCAAACCAATAATAGTCGTAAAGCTTCTCAAGCGTCTTCTCCCAACCAAGATTCACAATAGCGTCGTGAACATTGTGAACTACTGACCATCTTATACTTTGAGGTAAGACAGGTAGGCATTTGGTCCTGCGGTTGCGTTGAATTTTGCGGTAGAGTAAACCCGAACGTACCTCATATGTTTGAGCAACGTCCTCTTTCAACTCGCCATTTCCTAATTGAGCTATGACGTTTTGAATGTCCTTGTCCCGCTGCTGTTCAGCTAACAGCCAGTTACCGGAAAGTTCCGTTAAATTGATACGTTTCTGCTCCACCTGGCTACCAAGACCTTTTATCCGAGGACGAGGTAAATGATTGCGAGAGAGAAAATCAACGTGAGCCATACTCTTACCGGATCTGTACACGACGTCAAAATCAAACGCCTGCAGGAAAGCCCACCAACGATGCACTCTCGGCGTCAGATCTATCTTGTCTCGAGAAGACTTTAAAGAATTGCAGTCAGTTACCACCACAAACTTTCTCCCATGTAAGTAAGAACGGAAATACTTAACACCATTCACGACGGCCAACGTCTCCAACTCATATGAGTGGTACCTCGACTCAGCCGGTGTAGTGCGCTTGCTGTAATAACCAACCACACGTCTCTTACCTTCTACTATTTGCAAAACCATAGCACCGTAACCGTCCATGCTCGCGTCTGTATGCAATTCCGTCGGATAACGAGGGTCAAACACCATCAATACAGGTTCAGATGTTAAAATAGAAATGATCTGCTGTCGTACTACTTCGTGACTAGTCTTCCAAATAAATGGGCATTTACCTGACGTCAATCTGTGTAAAGGTGTCATTAACCGAGAAAAATTGGGAATGAACTGCCTAAAGTAAGATGCAAGCCCAATAAATTGCCTAAGCTGCGTTACAGATTCAGGTGGAGGTAAAGCACTAAGAGCCTCGATTTTCTTTTTGTTTGGTCTAATTTCTCCTGCCTCTACTTCAAAGCCAAGAAACTGTACGCGCGTTTTTAAGAATGAACACTTTTTGAGGTTAAGTGAAAAACCTGATTTAGATAAAACCTCCAAAACTGTGTTTAACCTTTCTAACCCTTGTTTTTCGGTCTCAGATATTATCAATAAATCGTCAACATACACTATTACGTAGCTATAAGCCAAGTCACCTAACGCAATCATTATCGCGCGTTGAAAAACAGAGATAGCATTGCGTAGGCCGAAAGGCATAGCTAAGAACTCATACTGTCCGTCGGCCGTTACAAACGCTGTACGCTCAATAGACTCTTCACTGACGCTAATTAAATGAAAACCGCTAGCGCAGTCGAGTTTGGTGAAGTAATTAGCTCCATTAAGACGCGTAATCTGTTCGGAAATTAACGGTAAAGGATATCTATCCGGGACTGTATTTTTATTTAACTCGCGATAGTCGATACACATACGCTTCGTACCGTCTGGCTTTTCGACAAATAACGCGGGACTCGCAAATGGTGAACTGCTTGGTCTTATAATTTTGGCATCTAATAATTCATTCACTCGTTCACGCATTAACTTTCGTTCCTCCGGCGAGCAACGATACGGTCGTCTCTGTACAGTTTTATTTGGGTCAATCAAGCGAATTTCTAGTTTATACGTGTTAACGCGGGTAGTTGGAAAACCAGTAGTAAAATAGTTAGAAAATCTTCGCAGCGTACTGACAAGTGTATGTTTACGTTCAATTGCAATGTCAGTGTCAACTTGATCAAAATTGTTAATAACGGTTTCGGTACTTTTTGTAACACACGAATTAATAACGTTAGTCTTTGTTAATGTGAACTCGTTTGCGCTTATGTTGATAACAAAACCGGAAAATAGAATCTCGCGACCTATCATAACGTCACTACGCAAATAAACGTCGGGCAAAACATGGAATAAGATTTCAGAGGGGTACTCACTAATTTCTACTTTACATAAAATCTGTTCAGTGCTACTAACATTCTTATTACCTATTCCTATCAGTGACACTACATTGTTGAACCGTTTACCACATAATTTCTTAGCAATACTTTCCTTAACTAATGAGCACTCGGCTCCCGAATCGAAGTGAAATATTATTGACTGACCGTTATGCGTTAATGATCCAGAAGGGGGTTCGACCCTGCACAGGTCGACGCGACGTTCAGCTCGGGGCCCTGTGTTTGATGACGCCGTAGTAGCAGGGGCGGCTTCTCCACAGCGCGAGGCGATGTGGCCAGGTTCTCCGCACTTGAAGCAGATGAGTGCTCCTTTTGGTGTCGGCTGGTGTGTTACACGTGTGTGCGTAGACGATGGCAAAGACTGCTTCTTAGTATCTTTGCCCTTAAGACGACAGTCAACTTGTTTGTGTCCCGGCTTTCCACACAGGAAACACTTAAGCGGCGGCGTTGACAAACGGGCACGCTTCACATTATCTGATGTATCACTCGCACCCAATGGTGTTTTTCGCTTGAGGTAAGAATACGCTTGCAATTCTTGCTGGAGGTTATGGCGTGAATTGATCTCGGTAGTAAAAGCAAGCCGCTGTAACCGAGTATCAACTTGCGCCAAGTGAGCCAACACGACCGACACTGCTATTTGTTCGGTACTTGCACTTTTCCAGCGATTTAATAGTGACGATATTAACCGACTGGCATAAGCAGCATAGCTTTCTCCTTCGTTAGGCTTGCTGGCGTTCAAATGTATCAGTGTGGCTGGGATAGTTTCTGTCGGCACGAACCTCGCAGAAAAAAGCTCCTTGAATTGTGCCCAAGTCATTCCAGAGTAGGTAACTTGTGACAGCCATGTGGACGCAGTTCCTTTTAGAGCCTTGCTGAGCGCGACGATTAGTTGGCATCCTTCGAGCGGGTTTTCAGAAAGACAAAGATCGGCAGTTGCACACCACGCTTGAGGATCGGCTTCTCGCTTGTCCGGATCGAACTCGGGTAGAGTGACACGGTCCTTGAGTCGTGGCACGCTCAATGCTTGGATTAACGTCCGCATTTGCTCGTTTTGCATTTCAAACATCAACCGCCATTGTCCGTTAGATTCAAAGTTGTCACCACGCGAATTCTCATTTGCTTGATTTGATCCCACTTCTGATGTCGCCGGGACGGCCTTATTAGTACCCTCAGACGACATGTGGGCTAACTAGGATCAATCAAGCAAAGAGAAACAACAATGTACAGGAATCACTTCTATTATTATTACTTTCGAATTAAGTACAACGAAACGAGTAACAGTTCCTAGCAGAGGTAGAGGTATTGTCGCGAGGACAGTCCAATACGGAATGAGTCTCGTCCGCGCTCCCCTCTCTAGCTAGGCTCCGTCATAGCACGATAGGTGACATCATCGCGATGGTGCTGCCATCTCTCGAATATCGTGCTGCGTTTCGTTTAGTCGTTTAGCGTCCATACTAATGACCGTCTCCGACATACATAACATATAGATTTACCTTAAGTGAGGTGTGCGAGTACCGCAGTACAACGCGGGTGTGTCGCGCGTGTGTGTGGAGGAAGTCAAACATCAACTCTGATTTATTCACGTCTTTCTCGAAGCTAACACATGGGATGTTGATCGAGGGCCCACCTATGTATTAATACCTATATACACGCATTTATTGAACTTTACCAATAATACCTGTGTATTGGGAACTTTGTATAATTTTTTGTATAAAAAAATTGTTCCCCCTTTTTAACTAAATCTTTGTCACGTTGTCGTTATAATGGTAGACTTTAGATACTATTCTACAATTAAGGCATCTTTTCAAAATCATTTGTTCCTTTCGATAAGGAATACATTAATCTTCGTTGTACGTAATTGTTTTTCGTTTTTCAGACTGACTTCTACATCTCTATGTATCTGAATAAAGATAAATGACTTTATTTTTAAGGTATTATTGCTAACTGAAATTCCACTAGTTTTCTGAAAAGTTTCATCCGCCTAATGTAAACACAAATAACATAAACTAAATGAAAGGCAACGCACGAACATGTTGAAATAAACATAAAACGAAAAGAACTTTGATCACAAAATCAAAGTTCGATTCAAAGGAAATTTAGCAGAGCAGCTGCTCGCGAGCTGGTTTTTAAATCATACTTGCGCCCCACGACGTCGCGCGTCGTCCAGTATCCCCGGCACAGCTGCATGACGCCGGACACTCCACTCGCTCTCGTGTCGAACAACTTGTAGAGAGTCTCTCCACTCCGCTGCTAGCTGCCCTCAAAATCTAAAACTAATTAAACAAATATTTGGTGTTTTATTTAGGTTACATTTTGTTTTTGCAAATTCTTTTTCGCCGAAAGTTTTAATGAAAAATATTGCTGTTTGAAGTCCACAATGGCGAACTTTCTACTTATATTTGGCGCGGCTCGATGGCTTCACGGCTGGTTGTAGAGCCGCAATCAGAGACTTGAGAGAAGCAATATTTATTTATCGTGTCGTGTCGTGTTCAGCTGGACGCCCGACGACAGGACCTCGCTTCATTAACGAACACATTCAATACAAACTGAATATTTCTTAATTAGTTCTCATGAATATTTAGCGATGTTCCTCGAAAGGGTTTTTATTAAAAGCTCCTGTCGTTTGAGATATCTCGAGGTTGGTATCTCAGAGTCGTGGGCATTCTTAACGTTTTTATTAATGAATAAATATTGTATTGATAACCTAACTTGTTTATTTTATTGATTACTAGCTGACCCGCGCAACTTCGCTTGCGTCACATAAGAGAATCATAATTTTCCCCGTTTTTGTAACATTTTTCACTGGTACTCTGCTCCTATTGGTCGTAGCGTGATGATATATAGCCTATAGCCTTCCTCAATAAATGGGCTATCTAACACTGAAAGAATTTTTCAAATCGGACCAGTAGTTCCCGAGATTAGCGCGTTCAAACAAACAAACAAACAAACAATCAAACAAACAAACTCTTGAGCTTTATAATATTAAGTATAGATGGGCCTTGATGTTTGTCACTCTTTATTCTTCGGCGATTAAAGTTATATTATGAAGATTTATTGCTGACATTTACTTCTGATTTTGGACGTCATTTGCACAATATGCAAACGGAAATGGATCAATGAAATTAAACGTAGTTTAATTCTGAAGGTAATCCACTTTTTGGTTAACTAAAGTTACGTATATTTAAATCAAATAAACATATTTCACTTAGACACTATTCTAGTAGTTAGTTTGCTACAGCGCGTCGCGGCCGACGGCGACGGAGAACATCTGCCGTATGTTTACATCCACACGAACATGATTACTTTTCATTTTTCTTTCAACTTCAAAATGGTATCTGTTCTAATCGTTTGTGTACAAATGAACCGAGACGTGTTCCTAATGCTTGTTTCATGTGGTACGAGTAGGTACATCATCTGGACTCGTTCCATACAATACTTGGAATTGAGGCGAATTCGGACTTACTGGAAACGACGTCCTATACGAATCTAAAAGCTTTGAGTAACCATAAAAAACCGAACAGTAATCAAAATCCCTTAAAACCAAGAAGTTATTTATAACAGCAGTGAATTCATATGTATAATTAGTAGTAATGTATCAGAAAAACATATTAACAAGTTTATTTGTTTGTATCTCTCAGATTTCAAATACAAAAAAAATATAAGAAGCCAAGAACATTAAATTAAACTTGGTTGTTAATAAATATGGTTGACAATACTCTCATATTCTGCGTATTTCGATCGCTAGTAATTGTATAAAGCCTTAAAGTGTTCAAACGATCGCAACACAATATTGAGATATTCATTCACTTCACAGAAATAGTGGTTTTTATCGCATTAACTTGCGAAGGTATTCACCTCGGCGATTTACTTTAAAAACTTATTTTATTTCACCCGCTAATGTTATTTAAAGTAATATAGCTATCTTAAATATTTAATAGTTTTATTTTTACACTTTTTTTTTATTTCTCAGGGTGTTCTTTCTGTTTGAGCTTTTTAATTTTACTACAACTTGTAGAGTCTATGCATTTTGTTTCTTTGTGTATATTTTTCCAAGAACGCACTTTTCTAATGCCAAAAATTTCACGATAAATCTAATTATGAATACGTGACTAAACATTTGGAATTGTAAACATGACTTTGAAATAAATGAAAAAGGGCTTATCTTTATCATCGTAAATAATCGCCTTCTCTTGTTAAACTGTTTAGGGTTATAGTATGTACAGTGTGTTATATTTGACACCTCCTGTCTGTACTTATTAGAGTTATTAGTGGCATATTAAAGCTACAATCAAGATACATGTCAGTTGCGGAAGTTGAGCGTTATAACGGCTGTCTGTGTGTCGCGGACAATTTGCCGCCAGCCACGAGCCGCGCCTGACAAGCAGACTGTGTCGCGATGTAGCGCGACAAAACGCTGCGATTATGTCGCGCGATTGTTCCGCCGCGACAAGCGACGTGCCGTTACAGAGTAACGGGATCTCACCTACCCTTGTAATATGATACGGATAATAAACACAAATTGCCGTCTACAATAACATGTACATTTTACATTGCTGTTTCTAAAACCGAGTCACATATATTTGTTTCGGCTTATGCAGCGATGGGAATGACTACTCACATAGTTAAGAATACCTGCGGTTGCTTCATAACGGGACTTTACCAACCCTTATACTAAGAATATTGTAATAAACATGACTTACTGTTGACAAAAACCACTACTATATACATTGTCGTTTTAACACTGCGACAGATAAATTTACTTAACGATACACAGTAATGTAAAGGTAATTGGTTGATGTGGTAGTGAATGCGTGTGGTCCGTAAGTGAGTGCGTTTAAGTGAAGCTTGATGCATGGCATTATGTGGAGCGATTAAGGTTCGATATACGGTATCGATAACGGTGCCTAGCGACCGTCGCCGACGAGACTGATGCCTCCCACCAATGACCAATGAGCAAGTGAACAGATCATAGACCTATCATTACAGGAGATTCGCGACCATTAAGTGAATTAGCATATAACAAGTAATGCCTAACATTATTATGAGTGTAAAGTAATAATAGACTAGAGTCATACGTGTTCAATGCTCATACATGGTATTAAATTAGGTGACTGTTCACTCTAAACCGCTATTTGAAATGTGTTATGATATTTATACATAGACAGATAATATAATTAATAGTAACTGATAAGGTTTTTGATTGGCGAAACATACGTCCGATTTTTAAAATAAACCAAAGTATTTAGTACTTTTTTTGCCACGCGATTCTCAGAAGCAAACTGCTTATTAACTATGTATCTTACATACGGCAATGTTTTTTCTGTATCACAAAGAAACTTTATCTGTCCTAAAACGTATAAACCTCCGCCCAATTTCTTGATAAAAATAGACGAGGTGTTATAAAAACAAAACTGTTTGTTTTCGTTCGTCTGAATGAACAAAGAATAATTCATGTGTCTCTCACACGTCGGACACAAAGTGCGTGTATACAAGTTTACATATACATACATATGCACATGTATAGTAATAAGTGAATAGTGGTAAAAGTTCGAAATAAAATAATTGTTCGGATTTTTACCATTGAGAGTTGGTAAATCTTAGGTTTTACCGGAAAATCTTAGGATTTACCACAGTTCGGGCTTTTACAGTAACATATACATATTACACGGGAGACATGGACAGGAATAGTTTCACAAACATTGGTCCCGTGCGTGGGTCCCAACATTGTTAGATAAAGTCCAAAACTATTTGGATACTGAAATTGTAAAACAAACGTACCGTAAATATTTGCGATACATCTATTACGGACGTAGAGAACAACTAGACTCAAAACTACTATATATCTTCTATATTTAGATACATATATTATTATGTGTGGGTATCAATCCATCACGTACTTTGAAGTTAGAAATTCCTCTTGAAAAATTACGAGTCGCAATCGCTACAAGTTATCAATGGCCTAATATAGGCAAAAATTCGCGATTATGAATATTTATTATATTACTGGAATTTACATATGAAGTAGGTACTTATATTAATATCTACTCGTAAATGATTTTACTTCGTCAAGGTACTCCAACAATGAGGTTATCACATCGCGAGTACGTTGATAATCCTCCGAGATCCGCCTTCAACTTTCTTTTACAGCTTTTTACATAAAATGTTCATTATTTTTAATATCATTCACCAAAATTCGTAACGATACCTGACACTTGAAGCGTCGCAGAGTAATGATATAAATGTTGACAGCACTTACAGGCGTGTCGCGCGACGTTGCTCGCTATTCTGTGAATTTAACATTGTTCAGTGAAACGTAAAAATGTTATTTTATATAGATAATCGCTTTCCTTTTACTAATGGAGTTTAGTTTTCCCTTTGAGAGAGCTGTGATCAAATTTGTGAGCAATCCCGTAAAGTGGGATGTCATATTCCCGCGTTAAGTAGCGCTTTTAACTCGGCAAGGATACGTGCCCGTCCGCGTCCCGTCCCGTGTTCACGACGCGGCAACGTATAAATGAATAGTAGCGGGCGTAGCGACGCTCTTTTGTCTTGTCAGCGTTTTATAACATTTTACGCTGACATTACGCCTTCTCAAAATAATATTTTTAAAAAGCAGGTAATAATAACGAATCTCGCAAACACTTAGATGATCCCCGATTTCTGCACTGGAAGCCATAACTAATGAGCAGTCAAACAAAAGATAAATGATTTAAAAAAACATGCATAATACTTGTGAACAGTAATAACTGCTATGTTATATATATGTACTGTGTTCGCATAAAATAGAAAAACGCTAAACAAACAGCGTTGTTTTATTTTACGAGCTTGAACGTTTTTATGAAGTAAATAGCCGTTACTGTAGCTACGAGGATACTCGCGCAGATTGCTATGAACGAGACAACTTTGACTATTGATTCAGATGATATGTTTATGGTTTAACCGGCTCAAACGTTATAAGTGTTAGGTGTATGCGAATGTAGTTTACAAAAAAATCCAGTCCAGTAGCGCAATACTCAACAGTACCGACTGTACAGAATCGCGCTACAGTAGCACTATTCTGTACAGTCGGTACTTTCGTGTATCGAGTGTTTGACATCTAAAATGTACCGTCTACGACGTCCGCCAGAAGCGTTGAACCGATTGTCACACTAAAATTCGTAGATTCGTGTATTCGATAGTGGTAGAGAATCGAGGTACAGTTTTCAAAAGCGAAGTAAGATTTATCTAACAAAAGGATCATACGTACCTGCAGTTCGCTTCTTTTAGAACGCTAACACATCGGGGCATATCCTTTAGAATGAGTTGTGTAGTGGCGAGTGTATTCACAATCTAAAGAGTCTCACTGTGTCACATTGTTCACGATGAGCCTCATCCGTTCCACACATTGTGTATGATACAATACTGCCTATTATTCAGTCTTACCTTGGGATTCGCCACTCAGATTTGAATCACAAAGTGCGAATAACTTTATACTTTTAAATCAAATAGATCGTAGAGAGCAGTAAGACAGTAACGGCAACTAAACCTAAATATTTAAATTATCCTTACTTGTTGAGACCACATTCCGTGTCAGTCGAATTATACCACACCAGAGTCACGCTCCGTTTACCCATAAAACAGTGAAATGATATTATGACCACGATACCTATGACACATAATAACATAACAATACTGTATGACAAACCAATGCTATAATTCTATGCTTTGATTAAAACTGTACATGTTTTATCTCCCTAATTTGAAAATACATTCGTGAATAATTTGATATTCACGAATGGATTAATTTATTAAATCGTTAGGATCAAATTTTAATGTTGATACTTTCATCCATATACTTATAGTTGGTACAAATCTTCCACTAGCTCGGAGAGAGAGTAGAGCTTTGTGAAGAGAGCTAGCAAGTCACTGCCACTCTTTTCAATCGCCAAATGATTTACAATGTTGATTGGTAGTTATCGTGGAGAACGCAAATGTTGTTTTTGTTTGAATGTTATAGAGCGAGGGATGAACTTCCGAATACCTTCACGAGCCACACCAATTGTTTATATTGAATACATTGATGACTAATATAATAATATGACGTGTGTTACACGTGTTCTAGTTGCTGGTAGTGAGCGCTGAGCTAAACAGGACGGATGTTAGGAACACTAACTCAACAAAATACCACTCACTACATTGTCGGCACTTCGGCAACGCGCCCTACATTCATATTTGTATAGGAACTATAATTCTTGCCTACCAATTTATCGAAAATAGGATTATTGCCACAAAAATATACACGCTTTATCGTGTGAGAGTGCGAAATGTTAAGAAAACACAATATGTTTCTACGTTTTTTTTAACAAACTATCACTGAAACAAATTTTATCGTAATCCGTTAAGCGTTTGAATATAATACAGGCTTATTGTGTATTCTCTGTTACTTCCGTGTTTACGGTGTTGAGAAAATGTCGTTTATTTTTATGCGATGATTGAAACGCCACTCAATTCACTTTATCTTTTCTCGTCAGTAGTAGTTTGTTCATACGTTGTAGAACTGTTATTCAGCTGAAAGCAAACCTGCGTGCTCTACGAGCAGCTCTCCCGAATAAACCGTTATCTCGCTATAAATACAGTTTAACAAACAAGCAGGCACTTTGCTTCAGCAGAGCAGTTGTGCACTCACAACAGTTAAGCGAGTTCTCCTCCCCAAATGTGTTGTACGTTTGAAAGTTGGTCGTCGTGAGGCGGCGCCGGGCGCAACTTGCTATCAGCTTCCGCGCGTCGCCGCCCGCACTCCTGCCTGCCTGCAACTCGGCCTGCACTGCAGTACTGCACCCGCTGCAGTATACTGCAACAACGTGCTTTGTTTACTGCTCCCTGCACACTGTTCGTGAGAATATGTGCGCTCGTCCTCAAATAATATGCCGTGTCATTTCAAGCAAAAGTTTCAGCTTTCAAAAACATTATACTCGTTGGTACTTAAAAGATATGTTATGTTCGTTTCTCTCAAAAACCTCACTCATACAAGGAACAGTTCTTGTGTGGATAGAGACAAGGCACCACACATGTAAAACCTTTGAAAAATAATAACGTATATAGTTAATAGAGAATTAGAGCAAGTACCTGCCCCCGGGCAGCCAGACAAACTTTAATACTAACTTATCCGCTGACCACACAAAAGAAAAATATGTCACGTTACAATAAATCCGCTGTGTTTGTTGAAAAGTTCTATTTTATGCGTATACATGGAGCATGTCCTGTGTACACGACGTCTTCATGACACACATATATTGGGTTCAGTGTGGCAACAATGTGGATCGTATTTGTGAATGTATTGTAACGTCGATGATAGCTCCTTGCGATACAAGCTCCTCCACAAACGAAGTTATCTATAGTTTCCTTTGTACGTCGTTTGTTGAGAAAGAAATAAATCGCTGGATGAAAGGCACGATATGTAACAAACGAAAAGTTATTATTGTATGAATTAAGCCTAATCCGATATTATACTCAACATACTCCACAATATAGGAAGATCATTTCTTTTACATATATTTCAAGCAAATTTAAGAGCTCTTATAATTCCACAATAAGTTCGATTCGTTTAACATTTCTCTATACTTTTAAAAGATCTGATGAACTTGCCGCATTTTGTAAATGCATTATGAAAACCCTCATCTGCCCTATATTCTTAACATCATAAATGAAATAAGAAATCAGTAAGTATGTGCGTACATCGCGTATCGATCGCAGCTCGGTGCGAGCTCACGACGACGCCGGCGGCCAATAACCGTACTTCCACCTTAATCACGTTATTTTTATTCGCACATGCCAATTTTACAGGAAATCACTGCTTAAACATTCTTTAACTGAAAGCCAACCTTATCGTTATATCGACAAAGTCGTTATTGCATTTGTTGGTACATGTGAAGTAAGTGCATACTTGCAGCAATGCCGGCAGACGGCGGTATGCGGACGACCTTGCAAGCCTTCATTTCGTTCCCGGAACATGATTGTACTCGGTACTGAAAGTATATACTATACTTGGACTTGTACTCCAAGTATGGGAATGCTCCAGGTACATGTTCAGTTTGTGCGTTAATTTAAATATCTTTTGTTTCTTAGTAAATACTTCGAAATGTTCAGCGGCAAAAGAGGCTACAATGACTCCTTCTCTATGTACCTTGTATTCACAAAGCGATGATAAAACAATGATGCCATTAATTACCGAGTTTAAGTTCCGGTTGTGATTGAAAAGTTTAATATTGGATCTGACTTCAAGTAGAATATTTGTAACTTAACGGCTTATCGACAAAATCGTATCACAAATCATCTTCAAAGTACACTAATGATTCGATGCGCAAAGTCAATAATCAGTAAAATGAAAACGCAACACGCCTTGACACGATAAAGCAAAATTACATTAGCTTCACGTTGCTTTTTCGGCACCGTGCCACTAAGTCACAGGTACAATAACCAACGCATTAAGTTAAATAATAGCTGTAGGAGTAAGAACAGTGGAACATGGTTTTCCTGTTTCAAAGCGCAACAGATTGTTTACGTTTCGGTAACGTTCTGAGAAGAGAGCGAGAGATTCCGTAACACCGCGGCACCGGCGCGCCGCGGACAACCGCTTTACATAACGCTTTGTATCATTCAACTAATAAACAAATGTTATTGAAATACTGTTTGTATCATTGTACGTGATACTGATGTGTGTGTCGGGTTTCTCGGGATCTACTCGTCCAACTGACGTTCTTTTCAGTAATTTCAATGGCATAGTAATGACATATTTGATGAACTGCATAAACATGTTACTAATATCATTTTAAATAGAAAATTACGCTTATGACACATGAAGGGACAAAACGGCTACAAGAGAAAAAAATATAACTGAAATATAGCACTCACAGAGAATTTATTCTTATTTACAAGTCTGACAGTGAAGACCGCGTATTAAATTAAGCTCCATAATTAGCTACATATATTCTGACGGTTCCTCGGCGCGTGATAACAATGAGGTTCTTATTCCTCATTTATTTGATATGTTCACGTCGAATATGATATGTTTCATACAATTATCTGTTGAGGCGTGAGCGGAGTGAGCATGAGCGCGCCTCGCGAACTAAACGAATAAATTACGTGAGCACGAGTCAATAATGTGTGCCGAAAACAGGGAGCCACGGGTATGCGTACACCTCGCCAAGTTGCAAGCAAAAGAACTTGTCTTTGTCTATCTGAAAACTGCTTCTAGAAATAAATCCAAACCTTTCATCAAATTCGTATCACATGACCCGCACGTTTACACTCCGTTTAATATAAAATAGGTGCACGAAATGGAAAAAGTGTTAATACAGAGCGCATTAATGCTATGGCAACAAGGCTGCGGTCGCTAAATCGATGCTTTAAGAAACCAGTCTATGGAGTCCCATACCGATCAAGTTCAATATGCACACTCAAGCGTCATCGTTGCATCGTTGCATAATCAATTTATTGAATGGGCTATTATACGAGAAAATATTCGATGTTGACAAGTAAACGTTACCCTTTAGCGATGAGTACCCACCATCCACCAGTCACTCACGACACTGCCGATGCCGTGAGCACACCAGAGTTACTCGTGAGGAAGTTAGCTCTGATAAATAATACAATTTCTATTAAACAACATTTCATTGGAACGCGTCAAATCAATTACAAGAAATTGACTTCAAAATAAATTTAACGACGCCGCAACGTAGCAGTCAACGTGTGAGTAAGTTACTCGTGATAATTCGACGTTCGTCTTCGTATACAATAAGTAAAACTTATATATACTATAATACAAACTGGTCAATAAATTTTTCCTTGTGCGAAACATATCAAGGTGGTCTTTCAAAACCACTGAGCCTTTAAGTCAGACTTGTCATAGTCGTCACTCTACACTCACATGAATTCGGCTCACAAAACATCGCCTGCAGAATGAACGGAGCTCAATAATTTAGCTAACTCGAAAAGTTTGAGCTCAACATCTAACATGTGATGTGATAGGTACTTATAGTACAGGGGACTGATGGATGGTCTCAAATACCTGGGTTCAAAATCCTACTCTTCTAGGCTTTCGGGCAGGCATTAGTTGTTAACGTAGTTACCGACTCTTCAATATGGAACTATGAAAATAACACATGGTCGTGAATATGTACATTTTTCGATATGTGGGAGTTGATATTTCTATTTCGGGAAAATCTGTTGTGATATTTTCAATAACATAATGTAAATCGCCTGAAGCGGTGACTGAAAGTAACAAAACAACGGTCGTATACTACGTCATGGCGTGTGGTTCGGTAGAGGCTTTTGTACTTGCTCTACCCTTCTGATTGTTCGCAGAGATCTCGATGTCGCACGTAGCGTGCGTGGGCGCCTCCACGTGGTGCCAAGTGATACCAAACACTCCCAAAATTCTAATAACTCTCGCAATACCGATAATTTCTGCGAGTTTCATTTGATTTCCCCATTGATACAGTTACTGGAACACTTATAAACATACTGTTGGCTGTTGCTGCGTGATTCTTTTCTCCGAAATACGTAATACTATCATGTTTCAATACAAACTCGCAACGCCTGTGTCTAAGTGTTGAGCTGACCTCGACTCTCGCTCTTCATCATTGCACAACTACTAACCCTTGATATACTATGAGAACTTGTGTATATTTACAGCGGATCTTTCAGCGTAGTAACGTACTGAAGTACTGAGTGTAAGCACTCCTCCGTTCAAGAGGAACTTCACTCAACACTTGGTTATCATTTAATTCTCTCCGTCGGCTCGTTAATATCATCACTTCACATAAAATAAAAATTGGATGTGAGCGGAAATTGGAATTCCCCGCACAGAAGTAATATCGCGGCATCGCTCCCGATACACACACACACACACATACCTACATATATAATACACGAACATACCAAGAATCCACACAACCCCACATCGTGAACTTATGTGCTAAACTAGCTTTTGACTGCGGTTCCGACTGTTTCAGCAGATACGAGAAAAGTTTTCACAAATAAATTTTATGTAAATAAACACATTTATTTAACTTTACGTTGACATTCATACTCCAGCGTGGGAATGTGGCTTTTAGCTACATAACATTAATGAAAAACTTAGTTTCAATGTAGAGATAACGTAGAGATCTGATTAAACTTGAACCGCAAGCCAACGTTCAAGTTACTTGTGTTCTTGCGTTAGATAAGCGCTAACTTTGAATCAGAGATACACTTCAACTGAATTAGAACGTAACACGCAGAACTGAGCACTAAAAGAAAGCACACCTTGTGGAGTATTCAGGAGGTAGTATTTGACGTGTTCATAAATAATGTGGCCTCGTTGTTATCACTGGCGCTGGTCGTAAAGACGGCAGCGTCCACCGCTATCAGCCGTACATCACGCGCCGACAACAATCTGTCGCGTCACTTTATGACATCGGCCTTAGACTACAACACAGTATACTGTTTGACCCTGTTCCTTACATTTTTGATGACATTCGGTCACATTGGGTGCTGTTGTATTTTAAGGTGCACAAAAAATGCCGTGATCTTAGCTAGCTTAGCTTAGCATTGTCCTGTACTGTTTAAAACCATCTTCAAAAGTGAGGATGAAATCGCAGCACTACCGCTCTGTTACCGCAACGCACAGTGTGTGTTGGCTCTTACAACAGTAGTAGATGTTAATGCGATGAGCGCCGCCTAGCGACGGGCGACAAACACAATTGTGCGCGCAAATAGAGCGCTTCCGGAACGCGGCGCGCTCTTTATTGTACTGTGATCTAGTTTCAGAAAGTAGTGAACACAACAAACTCACTATAACTACGGATCAACTATAGATTAAGCGATAAAGTGCAGGGACTTGGGAGATGTTTTATAAAGTAGTTCACGCTTGTTTACTTGACGCTGCATTACGTGGATCTCTTCTCTATACCTGATGGAGTGTGATGAGATCTGCAGAATTTGATGGCCTACTTTTCATCATGAAGGTTCAGGGTTAAATCTCGGTCAGGAAAAATAAGAGAGCGCGAACGGCATCTATAGATTGTGAGTTAGTAGGAAACAGCAAACAGATTTGTAAACAAATAGAAAAGTTAATATATTTTTGTAATACGTTTTTCTTCTGGACTACAATAAATAAAGCGCTGAAGAAGTCATTATTTTTAATGATAGCGAACTGTCTAGGAATAGATAAAGCTCAAATGTCAAATTGCTTACATAATTTAATCATTCCATCTGTACAAATGTACCTAATTCTTTATCTATTCTGTTCTTTGGGCTATACGCATATATTGGTTATTTTTTGTCCGCCCTCGGTTATATTTATATTATTTTCTAGGTATTACTAAGGACAGCAAAGTTGTAAAGTGTCAGCTAAGTGCGCGGTTTAATCAAAGGCTGACATTTCCTCGGCGCCCACAGCCGCCACCGCGAGCCCACACCGAGACTCGCCAACTCTAAGTTGCTCACGCGTATAATTACTGAAGCCTCAAACATTCCAGATGACGTCACATCTCACCTTCTACGTAAAACTAAACTCCTCTCAAGTGTATAATGTTTCTGAATGTTATCAAAAACGATATGCCTCAGTGGTGTTCAGCGGTAAAGTTCGCGATTGCATATCACTAAGTTCAGTTAAGTTCACTCTCTGATAGTAGTGATAGTGAGCGATTTCATTGTTTGTCTTCAAGTTTATCTTTATATTAAAAGTCTTGTTGTAATTTGCCTTCACTGACACACCTCCGTCCATCTCCTCGTAAAAAGCCCGACAATATAAAAAACAAAGACTTTTTCTATCAAGCTTTATTCAATAAAAGACTGCGGTCGATGTAACCCTTTTTCCAATACCGCGTCTTTTTAAAGCCTAAGTGAAACCTCACAAATTAACGAAGACTTTTTATGAAAGTTAAAAGTTGTAGAGAGCGTCCATTACAGGCGGGCGGGGGGAGCGGGGAGGGAGCGAGGAAAGCCGCTTAAAGGTCACCACAAAGGAAACAAGACGTCTAATACTCGACCTCTATTAGAGAGGAACTAGGAGCGACCCACTACACTCTCAGTACTATCACTTATAACTACACCACGCAGCCCTTCGTGACATACTTGTGCATTCAATATTGTAGTTATGATGACCTCTTTACTACATTTCATCGGCTACAGCATACAGCGACTACAGCGAGGCGACCCGCGACCACATCAATCAATTCATAAACATGTATTCAGAGTAAAATAAACAAACGTCCACTTTAGCATTTACAATATGTGCGCGGATCTCTTTGATGTTCCGCCGTGGAGTATTTATAGTCAGATGAGTGGAATAATTCAACGGATTCGATTAACCCGGTGGACTTGTGATGCTCACCACTACGACGTTACCTACACGACTCACCAGTATACATTGTACAGTTCGACGACATTCATTGAGAACGTACCTCTGTTTACTTTGATATCGCGGCTGTTATTTTCTGAAAGTTTGAAAATGACGGGAATCTCTCATTTTGCTTCATGGGCTTCTATAATAAGTATTATAGGACGACTACTCTTAAAACACTGAACTCCGGGTTGCTCCTGCAGAAAACTAAAAAGTAAGAAGTAAACAATATTTTTGTTTGAATGTAAATTAGTCTCTTTAGTGAGCACTAAAGACACATCTCATGGGATTGTGTAAAAATACGTGTTTAGATTTGAACTTTTAAAGGACATTAAATGTGTCCTTTACGGCAGCGCAGTCGCGCCGCCCCGCGTGTTAGAATGCCATTGTTATTGAAATTGATTGCATATATCTATCTAGATACCTTGGGTTCAACAAAGCCAGGGTGGAATTTTAAAACATATTGCTTCTTTACAACGACTGAAATAAAATTATATTCGTGTATGTCTTCAAACACATTATCAGTAACCCGCAGGAATATACAACAATATGCCTGATTGCGGATAGAGATCTTTTCGACACTTGGTTTATCTTTGCATCTTGACCATCAGGATAGCCTTTCTTCCAACCTACGTTGGAGTCGGCTTCCAGTCTCACCGGATGCAGCTGAATATCAGTGTTTTACATGGAGCGACTGCCTATCTGACCTCCACAACCCAGTTACCTGGGCTATAACACGATACCCTTCGGTAAGATTGGTTGTCAGACTTTCAAGCATCTGACTACTGTTAACGACTGTCAAAGATCTTTGAAAATTACAGCCGGGACCCACAATTTAATGTGCCTTCCGAATCACGGAGGATTTCGCTATTTATAAAATGGTCACCCGTCCACAGAACAGCCTCGGCAAGCGTAGCTTAAGCTCTGAGATCGTTCCGCGCGGCAATCGTTAACTAAGCCACGAGCTCCTCTTGCGTCTTAATCCTTAGATATTATTTATTTATGGCAGCAATATAAGCGTTGATTGTAGGTATAAGCCAGTATAAGGTGACGTTGGATTGGCGTTTGTTCACGTTAGTGGTGATTTGTGAGCGCGTTTATGATCGTGTCTTGTTGACACTCGCCGCCGCCGCCGCCGCTAATACATCATAAACAGCGCGGCTCCTTTATAGCGCCATAAAGCGACGTGATCGTGACGTCGGGACATCTTCCGACACACTACACGGTTAGCTTGATACTCGTGTACACCTCTAACATGTACTTAATCATGTATCCAGTGGGTATCACCTCAGCACGGAGTCTCTAGCAACCCACTCATTGATAGAGCACGCGACGCGTTGATAAAAGGTACTGAACAGACCTTTCTTTAAGTAGTTTACAGTATAGATCTCATAAATAATGTAATAATGATGGCCTAGTTATGCTTGCAGTGTAATTATAGTAAAAGTTATTAAGTGTTGTTGAGTGTGAGTGAGTGGCAGAGATAATACGTACAAGTGGGGCAGCTTCCCCCGGCCACGCGGCCACTCGGCGGCGGTCACAACTAACTTATTTACTGATAACGCCCACGCTCTCTTATCCAATATTTACAAGTACCACAGACACTTTCACAATCAACTTGTCAAAACAATTGTTTTTAAAAATAACAGCTATCATAATGATACCATCGACGTTTTTCATTTCTATGCTTTTTAGAAAGCCGTTGTCAGCAATGAACTGCTCGCAGTATTATTTATTTTGTGGCTGGTAAAGATGAGACGCCTAAACGCTGCTACTGACTAAAATCATCTGCTAAAATATAAGGGGCATTATCCTTTTTTCGCAGCCTGTGACTAAGAATAGAGCCTCCCACTGGTTCCACCGCCGTCGCTACGTTAGCGCGACCCACTCAATACATAGCATTGAGTGTGCGTTCTTATGCAGCCGGTACAACGATGACGATAAGCTAATTTGTAGCCACTACATTTTCGTATAGAACGATAAGCAACGGTTATTTACACAAACTAGCACTCGTACTAGACAGATAGCTTATATACATCAAATAAAAGTTAATGATCAAATCTGTCGTAATTCACGGCGGTCCGCGCTCCCGGGATAATCCTGTACTTAGTGTGGTCCGTGTGTGGCTCTGATAACTGATAACAGACAGGGCTGCTGCGGGCGGCGCGCCACCCAAGTGCGCTGATAGCGAGCTCGTCAACATACCGCACTTGTGCGCACTTGTGTCACACACATTAGTTCACGTTTGAGAGAGCTTTGTTGCAATCCACTGTAGATACGAGTATGAGCGCCCTCAATTACGTCATTTGTTTAGTTGCAAGCATATTAGGAGATGTTGCATTTGCTTTATCGAGTCAATATGCTAGTAAATGCTGAGTACATTGTAGATTTCCACTTACGTGCTTTTCGAAGTACTTAAAGTTGTAGAAATTACACAAATGGCTTCAAAGAGAATCTTAGAACACTATAAATTGTAAAAGCTCAGACATTTTACGTAAACATTGTTTTTGAAGAACTTGCGTTATTCGGTTTAAGGAAAATAAAAAGTCACAATGACTTCATAGTAACTAGGATACAATAGGAGCGAGTAGGTGGGAGTGAAGCTGAAGGTTCCAATAAATAGTTGAAGTTTAGATAAAGCTGATGCAACTGTGAGCGTGGCATGGCTGAAGGCACGCGGCGGCGGCGGTCGGCGGCGAGCTGAGATCACGCTGATAGCAGCTGCTTCCAGCACTGAGCCTAGATCACCGGGTTGATACTGTGCTGGTGTTATCAAACTGAAAGCCTTTATAACATCCTGACTATTTATCGCACTAGTATGAGGTATAAGCGAGTTGACAATATTTTTCCAGCAAAGTGTAAAAGTAAAATCTCCCGAACAGAAAGGTGTATTCGATAAAATCAATTAAGCACATGAGAAAGCTACTCCGCAGTGTGTTGCATGTTCTTCCCTTATTTGGCTCAATGGAAGCCAGTAATAAAACCACTTAGAGCTCTCTGAGCTTAAAGGGCAAGTGCGGAAAGTCACACGAGCGTGAGCGCACTCGGCGGATAGCCGATAGCGGCGAGTACATGTACAGTGTACATACAGTACAGACTACAGAGACACCAGTTACAAAGTAACATTTCCATACTGCGAGTGTGCGACTGTACTGCACGAGCTGCCAGTTGCACTCACCGGTTGCTAAACATTTTATGGCGGTAAACAATCTTTGGCGCACCCATAGACTCTTTGAATTGAACGTTTGCGAAAACATTTTCAAAGAAGGCTGTTGTTATATTGAAGACAACACTCGTTAAGCTTTGACTTCAACGAATTTAAAACCAGATGAATAATACCACGATTTTTAGTAGATACCACCATGTGAACTACGTCTGTCTGTGTATTTATAACAACAATATTAGCGAAGTATGTGAGATATCAGTGTTAGTAGTAAGTAGTAGGGCGCCATACTTGCTGAAGACATCATCACATAATAATTCGTTCCCTTCCTAGCGCTATGTTTGATAATATCGGTGGTGCTCCATCTGGTCAATGTAACATTAACACGTTTCCGCGTACAGCACGTGTGTTGCAGCACTGCTGTAATACACGAACATGATCCGAGACAGCCGGGGGGCGCGCGGCGCTGCGCGGGGCGACGCGGAGCGGTGCGGTGTTAGCGAGAAATCATAACAAGCGCACTATTATTTTTATTGTTCCGAGTAACGCTGGCCTGTAATGTTTACGTTTGACGAATTTGAGCTGTTTGTTACAAGCCACAGTAACGGTTCTGCGTCGCGTCGTTCACTAGCTTTGTGTGGCGCATAAACATTGCAGTTGTAACGATTACTACTACTTGGTAATAACACAATACGTCTTGAGTGTACTAAAGTACAAATAAACGTACTCTACTAATACAGGCAGCAAATCAAACTATTTTTGTTTACATGATAATGTATGTAAGATGATGACAAAAATGCATGACGGACTGCCCTCCGAAACTCAACTTGTTACAGTAGAAAGATGCCCCTGGATAATCAGCAGCGTCTACATAAGCAATGGTCAACTTGTACCATTCTTTTGACCATTCCGAAGGACAAACAAGCAAGCAGTAAACATAATATGAACACGTGCAGGTCAGGCAAGGATTAATATTACGTCGAACGCAACATTAAATGTGTTTTGTATTTAGATGTAGTGTCCATAGTTTATGTATTATTCTCGGCGGTATAATGAATGTGTGCCATTAGCGCGGAGACATTAACATGCTTTGAATTAAGCGCGCGGTGATTTGTGTGTTTTATTAATTAACGTTTATGATGAGCGGTGCGAGGCCGCGCTCACTGTATGCCGCTGTGTGGCGTGGTGTGGCGGACACTGCGCGCGCGCATCACACACTTTATTACCTATCTCTCACTTGACAGCTCCACTGATACTGTCTCAGCGAGGACATATACGCTTTATTGGAACGGTTCTTATTAGTCAACAATCTGATACGGATTGTTTATTGTTTTAATTATAAATCAACCACGTCCTTTCTTATTTTATCAATGTCTATTATTGTAAGACAGGATTGAGAACATGTTAATTTTTATATCTAGAATGGAAACGAGTAAAGATGTTTTAGATACCTGGCTCATCTGCCTTATTGTCAATTGAGTTAATCCATGACCAGTCATCTCTACCAGTGCTGCAGTGCCAGGACACAAAGGCGTCGTTATATTTGAGTGTATGAATGTATGTAAGTGAACAATAGTCGTCCTCCGCGTTGTTTACAATCGAGGCCGCGACCTACGACGCCGAGCGATACCGAAATGTGATTACTCAACCACCAGATATTTATAGAACACACTCGATGCAGTAAACCGTATTGTTCAACTACTTGCTCCGTCAAACACGCGACTATTGTGACTGACGTCGCTACCACGTTATTATATTACAGCGCTTGTTTATAATCGAACAAAGAGAAGAATAGGGTCAAATACCACAAACATTGGCGGAAATGACGCAACAGAGTCACTCAACACGTCGAGTGGTCGTGACTTCGATTTCCATGCCCTATCCGTGTGATCCACAAATAGTTGCACGTTGTGTTACGTGCCTCTCAGTTTCATGTTAGTAATATCCCTTGAGAGACCAGAATTTCTGGTGTCGTTTTAGAAAGAAGATATTGCTTTTATAACTGGCAATATTTGCGGAAAGCGAATCATAACGGAACTGGCGATAGAGGCGCTACATACTGCTCGCGCGGCGGCGCGCGGCTCATATCTACCAATGCTCAGTTGACTGCACACACAAGTTGCTTTTATTTTGCCGGCATCTTTTCAGGTACGACTACGATTTATAGTTCCTCTTGCGTTTCGCAATTCATTGCGTTATTTCTTGAAATGCTTCAGTGAATAACAGAGGCGAAAACGTAATGGAATGTACAGTCAGGTATATTTTCACCGTATACTACAGAGTGTAGCCAAGATAGCTATTGGGTGCCGGTTTATTATATATCTAGGAAGTAATGTCTCAGACCAGACGTTACTTTTAGTATTGGTTTTAAACGAGTAAAGACTAACCATGACTGTTATGACTCGTGAGTGCGATAATAAACGTTTTTACGAACTGAAAGAATCTACAACGTAAATATTTGTTTATCGGATTAAACACCCCAGCAATGGAACAGTCAAGATTAAAATAAAAATATGCAGTTGTAAAGTAAAGAAATAAGTTTAAGTACTGAGTATGGTATGTCTGAATATATCAAAATAAAAGTTCGTACAATAATGTTCGTAGCACACATCCGTGGCAGTTAGAGCCGCACGTGTGAAGATGCGTTACATCAACATCGCTTGAGGTTAAACCGAAGGAAACTCTGAATAAACACATAAGAAATATTAAAGTTTTCGTGAACAGTAATTTTAACTTTTATATAAATTCTCAGAGCCGACGCTGGAGCTGTTGATATTTTTAAATAAACTTTGGTGTAATATATTTTTGCTTCTATTTATACATCTGCGTAAATATGTACGTCTAGACCGAACAGCGGCTCACAAACACACGCCGACGTAATCTAACTGTGAACTAAAACTGTGCAATGTTCAACTATTCCCATCATTTACACCGTGTTTATTTACTGCAGGAAGTGACTTGTTGAAAAGTTGACTGTTCCTTGTCTTCCGCGTGTATCGCGTGTAGCCAATAAAACATTAATGCACCCACGTCACTTACTATGTTTATTAATAACTCTGAATATTTTATGTTTGTCTTTGAACTGTCTAACTGTGAATTAATTAGAGGACCGACCGACTAATTGATGTGCGCTCGATTGGAAATGTGTATCGATATAAACTCGCTTCTCTCCGCTTCAGTGAACCCTAGCCCTCACGCACTTGCTTTCTTTCCTAGCCTCATTCCACACTACACATTGCGCTCGACGACTAATTGACTCTCACTGTATGGAAGTCTCTTAGTCGTTGCTTATACCATATTTCTCGTTCACGGTCAATACGGTGTCTACTATGTTACAGACACCGCCGCGCCGGTGTTAAAAATGAATCAGCTGAAATCTAACATCCTGATGGTACACAATTTTCCGCGAGGTGTGTTCGACACACACATGCGCAGGCGCAACTAATCATCTCTCAATACACAAACATGGAGTGAGTAACACTCTGAGAATCCGTTCAGCTCACTTTCTATTTCGTAAGCTGCGCCAACGTTGCGTCTTGCGTGCGATGGACTAACGATTAGCAGTAAACAGATGAGCTCACATTCAACGTGCCCATTCACTTGATAAAGAACAGGAAGACATTTAGTAACGCGTCTACAGACTGCCTGTGTTACGAACTTTGCTACAGTGTTAAGACTCGTGGGCTACTTTCCACTTGGAGTAAATATCTGTATGATAATATCATACAATATTATTGGCTGCCTGTTTTAGTCTAGTCTCTATGCTTATATCGTGGATTTGTTAAGAATGTTAGAAGTATGCTTGAGTTTACCGAGCGTATAAGACCTCCGGAAAACAATAACATGCGAAGTTAAAAACCTACTCGCGCAACTTTCAAATTAAATGGACTTGTATATAGATCACTTAATGAAAGGAAGATACATAAAGACTTAAAGCCCTCCTTCACAGGGAGTGTGATGTGCGCGGAGTTATCAGCGAGCGGCCGTGAGCCGAGTGCACCGCAATAAGTCGGCGGCGCGAGTGAGAGGCGACAGCGGGCACTTGCCCGTGTTGCAATGAGGGCAGCTGCAGACAACTACAGCCTAAACAGCTACCAATATTAATACTGGTGCCCGTCTGACTCGAATTTGAATATACTTCGAAATACCATAAAAATGAGCTTTATAATATGAGAATTAAATACAACGTTTAGTACTTATGTTATCTAGAGACGCTTACAGTGTATAATCCGACTTGTGTGATTAAGAGTGGTGCACGTTAAATAATCTCGTACAACGCGCGTTATTAGCCTAGCTTAGCTATACGTGCGTTAATAGGGCTATAAAACTCAGCCGGGAGCTAAGCTGTACCTAATATTGTGTAAATATTATAACACTACCTTCCTCTAAAATTAAATAATCTGGTACTTAGTAAATAAAACACACGATGCAATAATACCAACAAAGTTGACATTTTAATTACAACAAATAATGTGAAGACGTGAAGTAGCGCACATCTGTGAATATTATAATCTCTACCTACTATCTGGGGGCACGGAAGTGCCCCCGCAAGTCGAGCAAAAAAAAAGCGGCACGGCCGTAACATCCTTTTCTCGAAGCAATTCGGGCTATTTTTGACACCCCTATAATTTCGTTGTGGATAAAACAAGAAGCCTGGATTTTCAGCAACTAATCAGTCATTGTATAAACACGGTATATTTAAAATTTCAGTCAATTTGAACCAGTAGTTTAAGAATGACAACCTGTTAAAATTTTGAATTTTGTCACTCACTGATTCACTGACTCACTGACTCACCGATCATCAAAAGTCTAAGGTACTTCTAGCAGACTAAGAAGCTTAAAATTTAGAATACAAATAGGGTTTAGTGTCTTAATCATGGGAAAAATCAAATATTTTTTAATTTCGGTCCAGTTTTCTAAATACACCAACTGCAACAATAACTTTGTAATCCCATATAAATGTATAAGATTACAAGGTTACATTTGCAATTAATGAATTATTATTTAATTACTGTAGAAAATAAAATAAATAGGTGTAAATAGGTACCTACTATATGAGGCATAACGGGAGGGGGTATAGGGTGGGTAAGGGTGTTTAGCTCATGAAAATGAACAACATTCCCATAGGAAAATATGTTGAATTATGAAAAAAAAACGTCTTTCCATACAAATTGGACTTATGTTCGCTCTACAAAAAGAAGTGAGATGCCATCAAAAACATTCTGTAAAAACCTCAAGTCTCGCCGTAAAAAGTTGTGAGATCTATATAATACCAAGTCGATTAATCTATTTAGTCTCTACTCAAAGGACCTTATGTCTCAAGTTATTACGTATGTTATTATCATGCCAATTTAAAAAATAATACCTTTAAAACAAATAGATCGACTTGGTCATCGCAAGAAAACACAAATTCGCCATTAACATTTCAGGAGCAACACCTCGTCGTGCTGTGTAGTGTGATACATACTAATAATCAAATCATGCGATGGCCAGGTCGGTCTATTTGTTTTAAAGGTATTTATTTCTAAATTGGCATGATAATAACATACGTAATAACTTGAGACATAAGGTCCTTTGAGTAGAGACTAAATAGATTAATCGACTTGGTATTATATAGATCTCACAACTTTTTACGGCGAGACTTGAGGTTTTTACAGAATGTTTTTGATGGCATTGATACTTTACATGAGGAAAATCTATTACATTATTTTATAATTACAGCCTTTAAGGAAGGATATTTATTAACTATCATTTGAATCGGTTTAGTTAAATATAAAATTAACTAATATCGCTCCTTGAATACAAAAGGGACACAAATCGAAAACTATAAATTTTACAGGAGAGCCAAAACAAATTTTTGAAACTGTTTTTTTTAAATATTTAATATATTTATGAATTAAATATAAGATGTTAATATATCATTAGATGCGTATTTTTTAGCTCCATCTATCTACAATATAAACTTTTTAATAGCTGTTACCTGTTAGGAGAAAAAAGCATATAAGTCCCTTTTGCATTCAAAATTTGAACCAATATCATGAAAAATATGTCAAAAATTAAACACAGTTTTGCAAATAAAAATGGTTTATTGTACATTTTTTGGTAAAAAACCGTATCAAAAAGTTAAATCTTATTAGTAAATAAAACCATAAGTGAATAGACACCAGGAAAACATTGTATTAAACAATCTAAATGAAAAAATCTTTACTTATTATTAAGTAAGTAATACAATAGAGATCAACTTTGTGCGTAACTCATAATGTAATCATCATCAATCAATGGGTAACATGACGGGTAGACTGAGTGCAGCAGGAGTATTAAAGAAATAAGATAATAGAAAAGTTTAATGAGTTTAACAAACCTTTATATTTAGCATTCGTGGATTATTCTAAAGCTTTTGGCAGCATCAGTCATTCCGCCATAGAATCATCACTCCATAACTAAGACCTTCTTAAAGATACTACTATGTAGAATCGAAGCTACATACATCAAACTCATCAAAGCAATATATAACAATCTCTCTAAATCCAAAGAAGCGTGAAACAGGAAGACCCGCTATCTCCCAAATAACTAACCAGCACCCTCGAAAAAAATTTTAGGAGCCTGGCGGCAATCAAAAGGCATTGTTGTTAGTGGCAAACAGTTAACAAACCTTCGTTTTGCAGACGACATTGTCCTCTTCTCTTCCCTTGCATTGGAACTCGAATCAATGCTCAAAGATCTGAGCACGGCAAGCCTTCAGATTGGACTAAGTAAGATCCGTACAAAAATCCAGGTCATGACCAACAACACAAAACGTAGGGTCGAGGTAGGCGGGCACGTCATACACTATGTCGACGAGTACACTTACTTGAGCCAGATAACCTCTTTTAACAACCGACGGGACAAAGAGTTGAACAAACGTGTCACAAGTGCCTGGAAGAGCTCCTGGTCCATGAAAGAGCTAATGAACGGTAACCTTCCACTGTCACTAAAGTGGAAGCTCGTCGAAATGTTTATACTACCCGTCCTAACCTACGGTGCCCAAACATGGTCCCTTACGGAAAACCAAAAGTAGAAACCGAAGGTTTGCCAGAGAGAAATGGAGCGTAGTATATCAGATGTAAGAAGAACAGATCACGTCCAAAATTCTATACTGCGCTCCCAAACTCGCATAGCCGATTTAGGGAAGAAAGAACGCCAGGTTGAAATGGAACTGGGCTGGCCACATTATCCGCATGCATCCGGAAAGGTGGGCCCGCATATCTACCAACTGGATGCCAGAGGATGGTCATCGCAGACGCGGGAGATCAAAACGGAGATGGCGGGATGACCTAGACGCATTTGAAAAGGACTAGTCGGATCTTGCCGCTAAAAGGGCGATTTGAAACGGAAGGGTCCCCCCTTGCCTTTCCCTGCATCAAAATGTTAAATTTTATTTCGAAAATTTTAACGAAAACTAAAATTATTATCATGCCAAACGGCCATATTTATGGCCTTCCCATTCTAGCATGCTAAAAAAAATTATTTATTCCACAATAATTTAATGCAAAAGGGACGTATTTCAAAATATGCTACCGTTATATTACAAAATATAATAACAAATACTAGTGATTGAATGCAAAACGGTCGTTTTCAGAAATATGGCACTTTTGTATTACAAAATATGGTAACTAATACTAATGTTAGAATGCAAAAAGGACGTTTTCCAAAATATGGCAGTCTTGTATTGTAAAATATAATCACACTTACCTAAAATTTTGCATCCAACACAGATATATTTTGGATTGTGGCAGTTTTTCATGCAACCGACGTGCGTTTGCGTAAAATTTTTGGGCGCAACTCACAAAGTTGCTGTTTTGCACTGACATTACCTGTCAAAGTGAGCTAATGCAAAAAGGGCAGTAAGTCAGTGCAGCCATAATATAAGCAAAAATGATGGGGGTTTTTTTTTTACTATAAAATATAGTCGGTTCAGGTGTCATTTTTGCAATAAAACGATTTTCATTTTTTTTTGAGTTGTGGCCCTTTTGCATTGAAGGAGCGATATATGCTTTAGGTTTGTCCCAAATAGGTTTGAAACTATTTTGTATGGTGTGATAAACAGGATAATGGTATGGATATAAAAACAACAATGCAATAAAAACACAAATATAGAACAACATCCAAGTTAGGCGTTGTCCTTTAGTAAAATATAACAATGATAGGGAAATGATCACAATGATTCTAAAATAAAGAGAATACAAAATAAAGGGTACAAGATAATATGACAAAAATAGAACTGAGTAACAACAGAACAAAACTATTATTACTACTTATATTATAACTAACTAATAAAATTGTAAAATTGTAAAATTGTTTAATAGATTAGTTGAGGGCATGCAAAAGTCCCTAACCCGCACTAATAGAGAATAACTATAAAAAGTCTATTAAGATCAATTAACAAAGAAAATTATCGTATCACGTCTATCGCTTGTGTGTTATACCACTGCTCAGTGGGCAGTAGAGTAAGTAGCGACAAGTGAACAATGCGGCCAGTGTATCTCGTCCAGTGGCGTCCGCGTCGACTCCTGCGCACTCTCCCGCCCCCGCCCCGCGCACCACGACACGCATTGACAGCACTGATAACAAACGCATACAGCTCAGTACTCACTTGAGAAACAATATGTTATTTAACCGATGGTGGAACATCTACATAAATTGCATAAAATTGTAGTTTGTTTGTTTGTTTGATTCAACGCGCTAATCTCAGGGAATTACTCGTGCGAATGAAAAAATCTTTTACTTTTGCATAGCTTATTTATTGAGGAAGGCTATAGGCTATATAACATTAGTCTACGAGCATTAGGAGCGGAGTAGCTACAAAAACAGTTACGAAAAAGGGGAAAACGATGACCCATTCTCTCTTATGCGACGCAAGCGAAGTTGCGCGGGTCAGCTAGCAAATATACATATGTAGCGTGTGATGTTCCCGAGGGTGGGAACATACTTTAATAAACCTGTGACATTCACAAATGACACCCCTGTATGTTCATTCGATACGTTACTTTATTCGAAATACCGAGAACACAAATTGCTCATAATTATGTAACTAGAAACAGATGGGCAATTGTTCTTCCTCGCATAACTATCATACGAGTCATTTGTTGTGACCGACTGATGGTATTTGAGTTGAAGATTATCTTGCTATAATGATATAAAAGTTCTTATAACACTCTCTGCAGATATATTTGTTTTGTGTAAACTGTTGAGGTATAAATATTAGGTAGGTACTTTCTACAGTTTAACAGTGAGTACTGAGCTTTGCGACTTTGCGTACATATCTAAGTGTTGCGGCATCGCGGCACCGAGCGCCGTGTGATAAAGGATCTCTTGACAGCTATTTATGAGAAGAGGATGCGCTCTTATCGCCACAGCGCGCCACAACATGCCACAACATGCCACAAGACGCCGCGCAGGATATTTATTGTGCTCCTACTTTATACATCACTCATCACTATTATTAGCACTCACTTGAACTCTTTAGATAATAAATATCCGTTGAAGCGAAAATAGAAGTGCATTTTAAGCCAGATTTTCTTTTGTTTCTGACAAAGATATCATTTCACGGGCTACAGAGAAAACCAACCTATTTAGAATACAGACTTAACTATCAGTGTGACTTTCCACACAAATTGTCTCTACAGCCTACAGGTATTAGATTTGTCTTTTAGAAGCTTTACAGGTGCAGTATGAAAGATCTATCTAAGTTTATTCATGAGTATGAGAGAACGCAGGAATCACCAAAATGTCATAATAACATAGACGACGTCATATTTTCCGTTTAATCACAACTTATTGGTTTTAGATCTTATCTTCATTTATCTTCAAGGAGCGCAGAGGTTAATTACAAAAACTGTACAAGAAATGTTTGTCATGTATTTAGTATGAGTTGTGCAAATAAACGACAATGATATAATGACAGAGCGGCACAGACGCCGACACCGCCGAGAGCGACGCGCCGGCTATTATCTATTGTAATGACAACACTAGAACATATTACTGACTATACCGACCACGTAATCTACCACATTAGGAGTAACGTACGTAACACACGCAACAAGTGTCCGCACACCTAATAACCACTACCTATAACATAGTAACGACTATTATAACTAAACAATTACGGTTCAAAACACTGACGAGTTTTTTTTTTCTCAAATTGGACGTAGTCATAATTTTACGCAAAACCGTCACAATTTTGCAAGTCATACCACTTCAGCGGTTTTGATATAAGACAACTGTACATTAAAACTTTACATATTCGTATACTATTTACTGTTAAACTGCAGCAATGTTAAGTCGGGCCAAAACCTCGCAGTTTGTTTCTATAATAGGTATATGACATATATTATGTTAGCGTATTAAGCGCTTTTGTTAAGAAATGAGCTCGCCTCCGCGCTGTAAGTGTAACGTGTAACGTAATGCTAATGGTTAGAGCTTAGAGCGGTAGAGCCTACATAACCACGGGAAGTAGGACATTGTTCAAGGTCACAAGTTAGCCGCACGTTAGTTACTTAATCGCTGTATTTAAGTGACGAGTACAGATGAGCCCCGCGGCCTCGCTCGCAACACTACAACTAGGTACATGTAGGCAGGGGCCTAGTTAGCTGTGCTCAATGTGTGACGTGCTACAAATTGATAGGTGAAGTGATAATGAGCCAGCTAAAGAGTAGCCCGCGGGCTTCTCGCGCGTTCATATCATATTCTACGTAGGTACCTATACGAAACTGTTAAATAAATAATGTGTCCGTTTTCCTCGAAGTGGTAGAGTTGAATTGTTTCACGTAGCTAGATGATAGTTATATTTTCAGGGCTATTCTCTGCGACTGTTATTTCTAATTAAGTTTCATATGTAAAGATTTTGCGATAACCCAAACCAAGCAACCCATACCTTTACCACTTAGGATTTCCTTACAGAAAACCAATAATCAGATACCAGATGTGGGTGTCGAATCCTCAGTGTCCAATACCATTAATCATTACATTCATCACTGTCTAAACATCTGTTTACCATGTGTCCAAGTTAACGTGTTTATTTTATTGGTCCCGTTATGTTATTGGTGATATCCGCTACTGCTGAGCGTACAAAGAGCTCGTGACAAAGAGCCCCCGTGGCTCCGTGGCTCAGTGGCTCAGTGGCTCGGTGACACAGTGCACGGCAGGTCACCGGGTGAGTGGTGCAGAGCCGCGTGTCGTGGGAACAGCCGCGTCACCACACTCACTATACTTCCTCGTACACAACTGTACCATTCACAATACGAGTATACATTGTTCACTCACTAGTTGTGAACTACTCGTAATTCAAAGTAGTCTCTATTGAATAAGTAAATTTCTTTCTCCTTGACTAATCCTCGGCTACAGTGTCAGCATATATCAGTGTAACGTGGACTAGGTCGAGGCCACGCTCATATTTTGCAATGTTTCGTATTCCGTAACCGATTTGCTAATTTAAAACATTATTGTCATGCAATGTAGAGTTCGTGCTTAAGCCCAGAAACTGATCTTGGACAAATGGAGTGATGGACGGACATGGTGTCATTTTGTTTGTGTATATTGTGACCCATCTGTTACTTGACCTCTACGACATTGCTCGACCTCGGCGATTTTACGATTTGCGCGGTAGGAGCTATTAATTATAAAAAGCAATAAAAAGGAATTGATAATAAACAGTCGCAATAAAAATGTGACGCTTGCATTAATTTGTGTTATTTCTAACACCATTAATATTTAACAATAAGGTATTTAATTAAGTCTTCGGCGTCTCCAAGTTCACGAGTAACAATATCAAAGTGGCGTCGTTAATCTCTCGTTTGTATAACAATTAGAACTACTTGCACGTACCTAATCATATTTACGTAGTGTTATCTCAGCTTGCATTGGTTCGCTTGTTGTGTAACTATTATAGTATCAATGACATATTAGATAACACCGCGGTACTACGACTACGACTGTACGAGTACATTTACTATTCACAATCAGTTATTCATAGAACAAAACCTTGCGCAGCTTTTTATTTACAAAGCGTTGTGTGGCGTGCTTCTAATTATATTATGATTGTTTACGTTTTATGGCTGCTTATTAACATGTTGCATGTTCGCCTTGCGGGCACAAGTACTCGGAACTAGAAATAGCTCGGATACCGTCACAAACACACTACATCGGACATTATTTACTGTAATTATGATTATTCTTTCATGGTAGTACTGTTAATTATGACAACGCCAGTAAAAGCGCGGTGGATCCGTTTCCGTACTACTTAACTACTTAGATATTGGCCAAGTATGATTAATCATAACTAATAACATAGAACAACTTTGACATAACACCTGTGATTGAAATGGACCTTTATTGAACGTAGTTCTTCGAAGCATGGAGTCCTGCATCCAGATTATGGTTTTTCAAAATATTTCACAGATTATTTACTTTTGCAATTGACTAGAAGAAGGATCTGAGCTAAACATTTTACTTATGAGTTAATATCTTAAAACGTGACAGTCGGATCAGCGTCGTGTGGAGATATTATTGTCAGTTGAGTGCACAGACAGTACAGACACATCACTGTCTATTGTGTGAGGGAGGAGCTGGACCTAATAGCCACTGATAAAATGCTTGCCTTATCACCCGCCTCGCCCGCCCTAGCCGCCTCACTCGCCTCACCCGGCGGCACTCACGCGTGATAATGGTCTGGATGCGCCCGCAATGAGTAAGGACTCTGTCTCCACTGAACTATACTCAACAACTATTGTTCATTAAGAAAGTTCAACGACGCGGCTTACTTGACTTTCACATATACATCATATTTAATAAGTTAATTATTATAGCAAGGGTTTAAATAATGTTTAAACTTATTGACGCTATTACCGGTCCTGAAATGTAGAGAGCATTAAAATAACTGACGAGAAACTCATTCTAGCTATTTAATCGTAATTCTTCTGTTACAAGTAAACAAAATGCAATAAAATGTTTGTAACAACATTTATCTTCTGTGCTCAACGTATTATGAATGTGATGGTGTTTGTGAAGGAATGTGTTAACTATAACACATGCATTTGAACATGACATTTTTTGTAACTGGTTCTGATAAATATGCTTCTTTGTGTTAAAGACTTGGTTCATGTTTTCGTTTTGTCTTCTCCAGTGAGCCGAGCGAGTCGAGCGAGTGGTCGAGACGTCGGCCAGATGTTACGTGTCACAACTTATAACGACATTCACAAAAACAACAACTCTGTATAAAACCAGTAAACCTTCGCAGATAATGCAAATTTCCTCAACATTTAAATATCGTGGTATGTTGATGCCGCGCGTCGCGTAAACAACACATCTCTTCGAGTCTACATAGGTAGTACTGTACTGAACACTGCACAACCGCGCAGGCCACTGATTCAAAGATTCCTTATAAAGTTATTTGTTAAGTATGATCCCTGGCAACCACACAGAGATGACATTAAGCAACAGTTCAAGGAGAAGTCTCTGTAGTAGCGAATTATTAACTTCTGCTTTAATTAACATCGCCTAATATTTCATTCACGGGGTTAACATTTAAAATACAATTAAGCAGCGTCGGAATCAGAGCGTAAGAACCATACGGACTGGAAACATCTGTCACTTTGTTGTCTTTATTTCGTCTGATGTAGCAGGTTTATAATTGAAGGAATAAGGTAATGCATATAAGTATAGCCATCATGGTGCAAAGTGCCACACTACATAGGTACCTAAAACAACATTGTGTCGCGGACACAAGTCACGACGGTGTCCGCGCGGCGGTGCGGTGATGCGGTGGTGCGCGGTCACAGCGCAATCATCGCTAATGATAGCCCTCGGTTACATGCCATAGATTACTGATGTTGTCTGCACAATGCACATCGATTGTGGCCACGACCGCGCTCTGCCTACATTGTTTCTTATTCAAGTAAGATCTGTGTATCATACTTTATACTTTACGGTTGTAGGATAGACGTTGCAGAGGTACAAAGGAGAACCGGTTTCGCTTGTTTTCCTGGCATTTAATAACATGAAATGAAACACATCGCCACCAATGATATATGCAAAATATGAATGTTATGGAGCTTTGGTTACATACGGTTCAACTCTACGAAAATTAGAATGTAATGTGTGAACAAATTGTTGTTTCTTCAATGTCCGCCTGGAGTAATGAGGTTATTGACTTTATAGCATCCTCTGTCACAAATCGTACAATCGGCATCATGATTTGCAAGGGATTTGGTGAGAATGTTCATGTAAATACAGGCTATAAGAAGGAGGTCGCTCAGGGCGCGACGGGGGCGACGCGCGGCCGCGTGGAGTAATGCGCGCTTTGTATTCAGGGCCCGCGCCGCGTCACAGCGCCGCACATGTTTTATGTAACTTATTGTAACGAGCCGTTATCACCCGACTATAAATAACACAGAGCCATTTACAAATTGCATAATATCACGCCCATTTCATAGAAGAGAGAGGTAACAGCCACGACAAATCCCACACTTACATATATTCGTCGTGTTACCATTGATCACATACACTCACAAGTTACTGTGTACATATCTGTGCTATCACTACTTGAAGATCGATTGACAGGTAGAATTTAACTTTAAAGTAATGCCTTTGAGTAAACTGTTCGATAACCAACCCGCTTAAAGTATAATGATGTTAACAGATTGCTTTGAAACACCACCACCTAGGATCTCACGATAGGTAGCAGCTGCCCTCGCAACTATACGACTAACCAAAACTATTAGTTATAAAAAAACGCATTCATAATTCAGTTCGCTAATCTGTGTCAGCTGCATGATCGATTTATTATAGTGTAGAAGAGCACGAGCACGCCGGCGGGCGCGGCGGGTGAGCAGAGTTATGGTATTTAGAATCGGCTCGCTCATTAGTACATTCCCGCGACGGAATTTCCGATTAGGAGGACTATTAACTGCTAACGATGTTTAGAAACGGATCTATGTTTTATGAGCAGCGATGGAGCGATGGAGCGATGGAGCGATACACACGCACGTGTCATCAGCACCGCGCAGACACAGAGCGCGGCGGCGGCTGCAGGACGAGCGCTCCATATATTATCCGTATAATTGTCGCACAGATTGTGCCCAGACGTAGTTAAGATAAGCTCCGAGCCTGTCGCCGCCCGACGGGTTTTGTACGTGCGACATTTTTCAAATAGTTTCATTTCAGAACCAGTTACGCCGTTGCTGTTACACTGCCCACTAGAAAGACGCAGTGGTTTAGCAATCTCCGCCACGTACAATTCGCATGCATGACTGCTTCTTAAAATTATATCAAAAATTCAGCCAATAAACCTCATACCAATAAAGTTGTGAGCGCTAAACCGCAGCCCAACCTTTTTCTTCACTTCTGAAATATTTTCATTATAGAGAATTATTTATCGTGTATTTTTGAATGTTAAATATTCAACATCCGTGTAATGACGGCTGCGCGTGTACTTTCCCAGGCCGACTTTCACAAGATAATACACGCATCTGATGCACCGTACGTCATTACCAAATTACATGAAAGTAAAATGTACACAACATCATATTACATACACACACTAGCAGAGCATCGAACGTGGGACAACGGGACGGCGGCGCACTTTCACCTGCATTCCGTGCATGCCGCCGCCGCCGCGCCGCAGAGCGACCTCGACACACGGCCGCGTGGTGCCGCGCGGTGCGGCGCGGTAATGTTTTCTTAACTGACTGGTAGGTCGCGTGACACCAATGTCCCTCGTATTACTTACTGTATAAGTTATACACACAAGCCGTCAAGTAGCCAGTATTTCGACACGTATTTTCCGCACCATCTGCTTTCCCGTTTTGGAACACAATTAACCGGCAGCGCAATAAGGCGTGATCAAAATAAATATAAAGTATCAATGACAGGGATTTGTCGACGAGTTGTGGCGATGTTCCTCGCCGCAGCGGAGTGAGTCAGTGGTACGGAACAGTGAGTGGTGTCAGTTAGAGCGGGCCCTGGGGTGGGCACGAGTAAACCTTATCTAGGCTGTGGAGAGCTGCGGGGAAAGCGTCCGCTGAAGTAAACGCAGAGAAAGTTTCCGAGTACTGTTAGCACTCGAGTGTCTCGTAAGTGTTCACTTGTACAGTACCGGAGAGGACAACTATGTCGACACACTTGACGGAAGGTCGCACATCTCATCAACTATATGAAAGTAGATTGAATTTAGTAAATAACTCAGTAAATGTGTCAAGAGTTCGGTCAAAGGAAACAGACTCGGCCATTGTTCGCGGTTATTGTTCCGAGCTGTGTTTCTATTACAGTTCTTTGCGGTGAAGTTGAAGGCCGACGCTATTAACATGAACACACATTAGAGCAGATAGCTGTAACTGAATACCTAACCGATGTCACAACTCAGGCAACGAACATTTATGTTTTGCCATTCATATTGAACATTCAAGTTGTTTAACAAATACAGCAAGAAACCTCCTAAAACCAGCAAATGCTAAAACAATACAGCACAAAACATTCGCCAGTGTAACAAACTGCTCTAATGTGTGGTCATCATTTCAAGGAGTTTCCAGTATATACAATACTGGATGTCATCTGTCGATGTGAGGAGTTGTGTGTTGTGGTTTAAAGTGTCAAGTTTATATCTGAACTACTGACTGTCACAATATCACACAGACTTACATACAAACATACATACAGACAGACAGACACGTCACGTGCGACTTGCGGTCGCTGTTTCTATTATTGTAACATTCCTTTACTTTGAACTTGTTATATCATGTATCTTTAAGATATTTGATAATTCACATCGCGCTAACACGATGCGACTCGTTATGTTATTCTGTGAGAGGTTATTATCTAGAATGTCTGGTCTTAAAG
Source organism: Anticarsia gemmatalis (assembly GCF_050436995.1). Lineage (NCBI taxonomy): Eukaryota > Metazoa > Arthropoda > Insecta > Lepidoptera > Erebidae > Anticarsia > Anticarsia gemmatalis. The sequence continues at coordinate 113,507 of NC_134748.1, read as the reverse complement.
AAACATGTTTAATAACAGCAGTCGTGCAAGTAGAGATAGGTATTCAATCAATGACATTTACTAAACATTCAAAAAACTAAAAATAAACTTGATTTAAATGAAAATGACGAATGGAATGTTTGTGTACCGAGTATCCGGGTTTCAATATCGTCTGATTCACTCTCTGTGTATACTTGTATAGTGTAGGACTTTGTAGCGAGTAGGCAGCACTCGCGCTGATCTCGCTGATTGAGAAATTACGTACAGGTAACACGACAACACAACGAATTCGTTAATGCCCACTACTAGCTTAACCCTATATCATTATAGTATGTTTAATATGTTTGTACATCATTAGTACTAAGTACCAACTGATAACAACACTTCCTATATCAATCACAAAAGTAATTTAAATCCAATTAACAATTTATACAAGTATTAACAGTGATTCATCGAAGATACTGAGAACTGAACAACACTGAGATAAATTCTATCAGACATTCGGTACATTTTGTTGGTAAACTAAACTAATTAGTCCAACGACATCACGATTACTGGGAACTGTAGACAGTTGAGTAAGAGGAGCCGGTCAGCATTAGTAGTAAGGTGAGAAGGGCTGGGTGTTCGATTACCGCGCGGTAATTGTTCTAATTGTTTCGTTTCACGGAAGCGATGGCGACGTTGCGCAAGGTGCGCGCGCGCCGACACAGCCGACAGTATTGTACATGTACTGGCTACGACACAAGTCATTGAACGAATAATACAAACTTGGCGCGGCATGCAGTGTGAAACAAATCTGCTCTCAGGTGTAAATGTCATGTTATTATCTTTATAAAATGAAGAACCACCATGTATTAACATTTACGTAAGTCTCTCAACAAAATACGCTGTCATAATACCTATATCTCGCCATGTTCATCCATACTTCCATACTAATATTATAAATGCGAAAGTAACTCTGTCTGTCTGTCTGTCTGTCTGTCTGCTACTCAATCACGCCTAAACTACAGAACCAATTTGCATGAAATTTGGTATGGAGATATTTTGATACCCGAGAAAAGACAGGCTACTTTTTACCCCGGGAAAATGTCGCATTTCCCGGGAAAATTCAGGTGGTGAAAAGTCGCGAATAATCTATACTAATATTATAATCTATACTAATATTATAAAGCTGAAGAGTTTGTTTGTTTGTTTGTTTGAACGCGCTAATCTCAGGAACTATTGGTCCGATTTGAAAAATTCTTTCAGTGTTAGATAGCCCAGTTATTGAGGAAGGCTATATATATAACATCACGCTACAGTCATTAGCAGCGGAGTAGCAACGAAAAATGTTACAAAAACGTGGAAAATTTTGACTCATTCTCTTAAGTGACGCAAGCGAAGTTGCGCGGGTCAGCTAGTTAAACTATAATTGTGATTGTTATCAGACTGTAGCGCGGATGCGATACACTTAATTTAGATAAATAAAGCAAGGAGCTTATAAAAGGTACTTATTAGGATTTATCAACTTGTGTTGTTGCCTGTACTTCGTCAGTTCTGTTGTATTGTAGTAATTGAATTTCACACACAATAATAGACGTTTATTGGTTACAGAGAAATCTACCGCAACCTTATTATTAGTGGCTTTGTTACTTGATAGGTCATTTGTTACAGGATTTCACTTTTAACCAAACCACCGAGATTCCTTTCTAGAACGAAGATGTTTTATGTAAATAGCAGAGAGTACCGACAGTTAATTAACTACGCTTCACAGATAAACTAATGTTATTCCGAGAACTATGAACGTATCTAGTGCACACACTCTATTGATTGTACGAAGCAAATTGTTTAACATTTACTTTTGACTGTTATTCTGAACACATGCACATCACTCTTTTATAATCACACAATAAGCATGCACATGTCACATGTGTGAGTGTGTAGTGCGTGTGTTTGTGTGTGTATGTGTGTGCGTGTGTGTGTGTAACATGACAGAGCTAGTAGAGCGTAGTGAACGAGTGAACTGGTTGCGCGGCCTTGCACTCGTGACGTCACGGGTCAAGGACGCGCCGCGCCACGTCAACGACCTCGCGCCCTTCGAGTTCGTTAGCATGCATCACCGCGCGCCGGGGACACCCGACAACACCCGACAACACCCGAACATTGACGAACAACAAAACCTCTACATTCATTCAAAAACTTTACGTAGACTAGTCTATTTTTTTGAGGTGGTAAACATTGAAGCGCGACGAACGCTTACCATTCAAATAATGAATATTTTGTTTTTTATACAAAAACTACCGCGCTAGGACAATTCCTGCGTCGTGCGGAACTTTACTACGATAGAGAAATCATAGATATACAAAAACACAGCGACAATTTGAAACAAAGTTAGTTATCGGTTAACTTGTAGCCAATTGTTCTCTCAGCGCCAAGAGATTAAAGGCGAAGTACTTGAGTGTTGTAGCTGTAAGTCATTAGGGCGGGTTCACACGGTGTTATGAGGAGTGGAGTGGCACTCACCATGTGATGTGGCGCAGTCGCGTGACGTGGCGCGGTGACGAGCGCCGACCGCTCACTTATTATGTGAACATCGTTACATTTGCCTCAAGTGTCGGGAGGGCGCCTCGCTTTTTCAGCTATAAATAGTACCTACTTATAGTACTTATTCTTTTTATAGATCCCGCGCCAAGTATTCTTACTTAACGACGTATTGCACAATCATGGAGTTAATAAGGTCATTCATGGATAACACTAAATAATAGTTGTATGTTTGTTTATTGTCAACAATAAATAAATGCAAACATTTCCTGTTCTAACTTTGCTGCGACAGTTTCAACAAAAACACACGAAATGTATATTGTGTTGTTGTTACAGCTACATTGCACCACACACCCCGTCATCGCGTCACACCGTCGTTTCAATACAGAAAGTGATGGTGTTTGCAGTACGAATCAGCGTGACCTCGTTACTTTGATCCGAGTCACAAAAACGTTGAGTGTCACATCAAAACACCGCCGCAACAGCTCCGGCACATGATTCATGTACCAAGTGATCACTCTCATCAGTATAATGTTGTATTTAAACAATCACAATACAAGTGATAGACTTCACACTTGCGTCTCTTGTAACTGGAGCAGTTATTGAAACAACTGACTGCAGTCACTCACATTGACAGCAGAGATCATCTCACACATTTATTTGATACATGCGATACATTTACATGACACATGAGTGGATCTGACGCGCTTCACAAACCAAATGACTAATGACACTGATCTTTATTCTTTTATCTTATTTTAAGCACATGGTATTATTTTAAAGCCTTGTTATATTTGAAGTAACTTTAGAAACTTAAACCATTACATTAACAACAGTTCGCTTCCCATGGGTGCTACATAGAATTTTCCCTAGGAAACATGTTATAACTTGCTGCAACTGATAAACAAAATATACTTAAAATATGCATAGATTGTGTAGTGTTAGATGGATAATTATCAATCAAGGAACTATTTAATAAGTACACAAGAACATGCTCTTTATTTGTTATTTTCCTTGAACACAAGAATTTATCAAACGGAAGAGGAAGATCAACATTACGGACTAAGTTCCACGAATGTACAATTCTTTAGATAATATAATAATGCAGTTCCCGATACGATGCACAATCAGCACAGAGAACTGTGTCAGTTGTGAGTGGACTCGCCGAGTGAAACCGCAGCCTCCGCAGTTATTACTCTATTATGCATTAGTCATCATTTGCTTACAAAAACGTAATCATCAAGTTTTATGTAAGCATTTGAACGCATCATTCGATTTCTATTTGTCATTAACCTCATTCTTGGAGACTCTGACGTAACTTATTATTTTATTATGCTATTGTTATGTACAAACAGAAACTAATAATAGATTTTTGCAAGTTTGGTGTGGCTCCGGTACTGTGAATCGTTGGCCCAAATTGTAAACTACCACGAGAGTAGGTTCAGGATATAAAAATACATGGCACGCATTGCTTACCTACTTTCAAAGTTTCAAACGAATGATATGCATCGCTCCCGCGTGCCTTCAACATAAACAGTATTTGTGCTCACCTTCGTTTGCCATCATTAGCATTAGAAGAGGCTGTGAGTGTGCAGCAGTGTGCTCGGTCGACCTTGCACCCAAGTGCCTCGCCCCACGAGTCGCGCCACACTCACAGACTCACAGTTCCTCGCTGAGCTTTTGTTTGACAAACACACGCGCGCGGTGAAAGCCTTGTTTCATGGTAATTATGGTAATAGTGGTATGTGACTGTGTGATTGTGGGGAGCCACTCGAGGTTAGGTTGTTTCGTATCTTAAGCTTCAAATAACTAAGAAACTAGTGATGATGGAATCAGAGTGACGACATAATATTATTATGCCTTACAATAACATCAAAAGTTGTATTACTATGCTCTAGATAACTGTAACAAGAAGTATGGCATACCTTGCCACCACATCACAGATGCGTATTACTTTATTTATTCTTCATCTTAACTTCAGTGTGGTTTGTTATTTCGTTGAATGTAACAGCATGTTCCGATGATTCGTTGTTAAGTCTTCTTCGTGGAATGTAGCTCCTCGCTTGTATCAAATTGTTCGTGTTTACAAGTGTTTCAGTAGTTTTCCTAGCGCCAGTTATTTGAGCGTGGATTACACCGAGTCCCGCTCGAGTGCGATCATTGCTGGAGAGCGCGCAGCGTGACTTGGCATAGCGCCTTCGATTACCGGCGAGATAATACTCCAAGTAATGTGCTCACGTACAACATTGCATCGCAGTGAGCTGAAACACCGGCGCGTAAAGTAAGATCATAAATAACATCACCCTGTGTAACACCACGATGCACTACGATCGCCTCCACAACTCTCTTTACGTGACGTTATTACACGACATCAATCAAAATATGAACTTCATCTTTAATCAGAATACCCTGATAGAGACAAATGAATAATGAATATAAAATATGTACCTATATGTTAAGGAGACTTTGAAGATTGAAGTTTGAAGATATGTATAATGCAGCATAATCATAATGTTTGGACACACACATTCTATGCCTACTACAAAAAATAATCTACAATACTTTCACGATATCTTCAAGATGACCTGAAATGTTGTTATTGATAGTCGATCTTAGTGCTACGTGCTTAAGTACCGGTGTTGGCAGTTCGTCGCCAGCACTACAGCGCCGCTAGCGACGCGCCGCGACTCTGCCCGACGAGCCGGCCTTCACCAAGGACGAGCTATTTATACCCCGCGACGAGGTTTGTCAACAATACCGCTCTTATAGTTTTTCAATATCACTCTGTACTTGTGTGATAAATGTGATAATACATACTAAGTCTTATTAACTTTTGATTCCATTTTTAATGTACGATTTTTTTTTCGGAGTCAGTCTGCGACGACGGTAAGTATAACCTGCGCCGAAACGTCAGGCATTTCAACTTCCAAGATATGAGTAATTTGTATGTATGTGTGTAATAACTATGTGTACGAGTTAATAATTTGACAATAATGGGTTGAATACGAAAAATTCGTAATGAATAATTGAAAGACGTAACATTTCCTTAACCACAACTAGGTACTTTCATTTGTTTTTAACTCAACTTTAGGCGAATAAACTCTTAATAGCGAAGAGATTCACAGACGAAAACACTCGCGCCACAAACAAGTATTTGTGGGTTAAATAAATATTTGCTGCGCGAGGATCGAACCCGCTTATAGTCTCAACTTCAGATAAAGTAGAACAAATCTATTATTTGTTTCACAAAAATATAAGTAACAAAAGACTGTGATGGTAATAGTTAGTCTAGTCTTCTGGCAAGCGGACACAGGCTGTGAAATTAGCTCAGTCTTTGATTTACTTAATTATCGAGCACAGCTTAAAAGTGAATAGTACTACAGTAGTTTTAGTAAAATCACTAACACGTAGTATAAAGTTGATCACAATTCCGTTTTTGCGTCATAGCATCTATTACGTAGTCACCGAGGAAACTCTGTGATGGAGCCTCCTACTCTCCCGAGCCTGAGCCCGACACTCTCATTTATAAAAGTAATTTCTAAAGATTTACACCCATTTGTTATCTTCCTTGTTTAATGGTGTTTACAGTGAAAGCGGTGTTTGAATACTAATTAAATAGACTGCTTCTACTTCACATGTTCCGACTCTACGGAGGTAGATAACAAGTGATAAAACTCCCGGGAGAAACAAATAAACAAACATGCGACAAGATCAAATGACGCCGCAATTGTCTCAAGGTTCGTCAATGTTGAAGGAATCAAACGTCAATTATAAAATATAATTCCTGCCACAATAATTGGCTCCGCACAAACTGCGCAAATTGTTGCGTGCTGCGTACTAACACCACATGTAAGGGAGCTTTTATACCGACAATTAAATGTTATGTTATGATCATATTGCCCACGTCTATCCCTCAAAGTCAGTCAACAATTATATGAGTTCACTGAAGTGATGGTGTAATGCTGTGGGGGGGGGGGGGGCAAACTTGTTGTTCTTAGTTAAATGGTCTTCCGCTGATATATTAGTATGTTTTATTTGTGTTGTATTGAATTGTACGGCAGTAATCTCACTGACAAGGGATATTGTATCTAACGCACATTACGGGCGCGATGTTGGTGCGGGGCGCTGCGTCACGCGTCTGCTTTCTGTTTACAGGAGTTTGTCGCTCATTAACAACTCGGTTTATATGGACATGTTTACCCAAATACTTGGCTAACTCCGCTCCACGCTGCACACTCACAGTGAATTTCCACAATCGCAACAATAAATCAGGCAAGTTTATTTGACAAACAAGTGCGGTTACATTCATTGAACTGGCTACGACTGTATTACTCGGAAGTCTAGCTATTGGCACGTTCATAGTCAACGGAATGGCGCGGTCGGTCAACGATCAGTGACTTAAGTAAACTTTGGCGTTGCCCATTGTTCTAGACCAATATTGAAGCATATATTTAAAAAAAGTGGTAAGTTTCCACGCAGTACATTCTCAGCGTAGTGATGAGAGCAACGAGGTCACATACAAGCAGCCATGTGTTCTGATCTGTGGAAGTGATTAGAGGCGCACAACGACGCCACTCATTGCACTCATGCCACTCATTCCTACATCGCTAACACCACACGCCGCAGACACAGTAACGTTTAACAGATAATGTTCTAGAGAGCTATCTGATGTATTACATCACACAACGTACCGCAAGTTAACTTGTAAACATTCAATTAGACGCGTTACCGCAGTGGCCATCGAAACGAATCAATAAATCTGTACAACAAGCAGTTATTTTAGCCGACGTGTGGCGTGTTGGTGTGTCGGTGGTGGTGTTACGACACGGACTCCATTAGCATGACCACCACGTGGAACAATCAGCGTCTGTACTCGTATGTAGCAGATGAAACATCTTCTCGCTGTACGAGACCTACTGCCAGCCTGGTGAAGCAATCAATCTCTATTTCGACATTTTCAATTATGACAGTTACGGAGTGAAATTTTCCTAATTATAGATCATAAGAATACATCAAGGCATATGAAAATAGACTAAAACTCCTGCAAATATTCGAAAATTTGCCAAGTGTCGTAAGGCTGTGTCTCTAAACAGAGAACATTAATGCATAACTGCAAGTATTGATACATAGAGGCAGCGCGGCGGCCGCATTCCTTCACTGAACGACCTTCTCATACAACTGGACAGTTCAATTACTATGTTACACAGATCTTACACTGTTTAACTGCCCGCTGGCACACACAAACAAATATGAACATAAATTATAGATTTGTTGCTCCACGTAACTTAACGTCGAGTGATATCACTCGAGCAAACTTAAAACTTAAAACAGATCAAAAATAAAATTACTTGAAATGCAGTTAATCAACCCTGCATTGAAATTTGCAAGTCCATATTGAAAGAGGGTGCGACGGCTCTACTCCGAGGAGTGACGGAGGCACGCACGTGTCTGCACGACACCACGCCCGCTAAGTTCCGCTCGTTTCAGCAGAGCTCGCGTCACATCGTTTGAACTCAACTCTTCCCACTTTAATTGCCGGCGGGTCACGTCTAACTTACAGACAGGTATTGCTTTTACATCTGACAGGTGGAAGGTACGGATTTCCGACAGCCATTAATACTTCAGTTAATTGAGCAAAGTTTGTGAATTCCCCAAATGTGTAGATACATACCTTTAACCCTTATTTTATTAGCACGCGTTTTGTACTTGCGATACACGATTGTATGTAACTGGCCGGAAACAGAGTGACATTTATTATTGCACTTTAATTACACTTGACCATTACATATTCTATTAAAATACAATTTTTGTAAAAAAATGTTGCTAATTTCAAATTGCTAATGATTGTTACGCCACCGCCGCGCGCCGCACCGTGTGTGCCATGTATAACGTGTACTCCTGTATTGTTCATTGTGATCATCATTTTATATCAGGTATATTTAAGTTATATCCAACAAACAAACTTATATTAGGCCTTCGATAACGTCAACGATGATAATAAAACGAAATTTGGTGTAATTTAAATACAGTATTAAATATTCTGCCAAATTAGTTTGATTCAAAGTCATTGATTGTGAGGTCAGTAGTCATTACTAATCGTTGTGATAGACGAGCATCATCACAGAGAGTGTTATATGTTTTGTGATATAAATGTGTTAAAGTCGTTCAAGTCACCGAGAGTCCTTAGACTCGGCTCGATCAATTCTGTGTTTGTTGCCATAAACAGTAAACTTTTAAATTGTTAATGAGCTTTCCAAAGTCCGGATAAACTTAACTTTCTTTTACTGATTATTGTACGATTGACGCAAAACCCTCTTAAGTTTAGTGAGCAATTAGGACAAATACACATGAAGTGACTACATTTGGCTTCTCTTAAACTTATCAATTTGATGGAATGGCTCAAAGAACACAGATGACGCAAGGTATACTCATTAATACATAATATACGTACATACTAATGAAATTCTGAGACAATCTCGGTAGATCGACACTCTGAATAAGTAATGTTGCGATTCAGTCGGCGCAGCGACCCCGCGCGGCGGCGGCGCGGCACCGGCGCGTCTCCAGCGCGGCACCGGCGCGGCAAGTGCTGGCGAATGCTAACGAGACGATAAAGCGTTCACGAGTAATGGAAGCCTCACTGTCTTATACACCTACCACTTCACCTAACGTACCCACGACGACAGGGCTGAGACACCGACCATCTTATATTTTCACAGTTTTACAAAGGTATTTTTTATTGATGGAAATTTTTAATCCTGAATAACTTTATTATATACAATAATATATAAAAACATTTTTTATGTACAATATATGTCGCGAGAACTGCTTCTTTTGTTGATTGATCAAATATTTTTTTGGAGTAGTAATGTAACCATGCGTTGCGAATACCACAAGGATGGACAACTAAAAACGGTGGCGAGTAATCAATAATGACTTATAGAAAACTATGATATCCGTCATAGATCCGGTACAACACGAGTTGGCCTTGAACAATATTCGTTCTGTCTGCATGATGGCCTGCGTGTAGTCTGTGGAGCTGTGTGGAGCTGTGTGTATGGAGCACACGTGAAATTACCGTCACGGCTATTACTTAGTTAGTGTTCATTGTGTGCCGCTCCGGCCGACGTCCGCCGCGTGCCTCGGACCGTGGCGGCGATAAAATTTGTCCAATCTCAGGTATTCGTGGAATTTATGCGGCAACCAGTAACCGCCGCCGCCCGCGCCCTGCGACAACCACTTCGTTAAATAGCTTTGAACCGGTATTTGAAAAACGTGGATTAAATTCTTTAAGGTTTACGAAGGTTTAACCCAACACAGGCAGATTTATAAAATTATGCCTTTATTATCTTTTTGAGAATCAGCAGCTTATTAATATGAAGTCTTATGAAACGTCGTCTTCAGGCGACTGCTACATTCCCTGTAAAGCTAAAAGAATTATTTCTCTAGGTCAAAGGATAGAAGTAAAATGCTATGCAGTGGTAGGTATGAGTGGGCTAGTGAGGCGGCTAATTTGATTGACATCCTTAACGTGAGCGGCGCTCAGTCAGAGACGCGATGAACTGGTGCGATGACGGAGCTCTCAGGCTGCCATTAGGCGCGTTATTGAGCGAGTGCGACTTTGAACTCACTCGGTGACACACTCACTTTACCTCGCTCCATTCACTCCTACTGACTGCGTTAATAACGAGCCACGCTTTGAGCTCCAACCTACCTGAGGATATCTCTGTAACACACATATGATGAATGCAGATAAACTTACTACATCTGCAACGGCCGACTGAATATTGAAAGTAATATGATTTCGACAACTTTGTAGAGCACCTTAGCGTGCGCGATTTATCTGGATTATTATTTAGAGTTCTGTGTATTTCAGCTACATAAGCCACTCACTGTGTTAAATCGTCAATTTTGTTTGCCTCCGCCAGCTTTGAACCTTGCATACGAAGTTCTCTACTAAATTATTGGACTGTAATATTGAAGTGAGAGCCATAATCACTATTAACAGACATCGAAACTGTTCAGTCTGTCAACTCGTTGTTTATCACTGCCCCTAGAGACGTATAATATTCAAATGCAATACTAATGGCATACTCATACTCTTTGGTACAGTCATCTGCTACTTTAGTCGCAAAAAATACATACTTGTCCGAGTGAAACCACGCTGCCAAAGTGAACAAGCAGATAGTGTAAGCACACAGTCAGCGTAATCCAAGCCTATTTCAAGTGTCCCTGAGTGACGTGGTGTGACGTCACAGCGCTCGGCTCCCGGCGCCGCTGATGCTATTACTTCCGTTTTTCTAGCTTTCACTCAAAAGCCAATCTAGTTTTGCTTTTTACGTTGACCTGCACTTGGCTGAAGTCAAAGTTCCCTCCGTCATTGAGTTAACAAGCTCTATGCTCGTCGCAACACTCGCAACTAGCAGCTAACGTTGTACTGCGTGTATATGTATGTACTTTGTACGTGTGTGTATACGCGATACACTCACCGTACTTGATTAATTATTGCCGCTACATAAACCGGTGGCTTAAGTATTAGGATCACAAACTATTAATTAAAACAATTATTTCACATTATTCCAAAAAAATATTTTATTATTAAATTTTCGTACGTAAGCTTAGTCTGGCAATAATATGACAATGCATTATATTCTAATGATGAGATCGTGATCACACGCGGCGGCGCGTGTCGGCTGCTTATTGAACTAATGAAGCGCGGCGGGTCCGCTTGTCCTACTCCTCGGTGACGCTCCACTATAACTGTAACCTGTTTTCCGCGCACCCCACACGTTTGTTTCGTATCTAGTCATGAGATTTTTTTTTGATAATACTTCTATGACTATTCAAATCACACCCGGAAAGAGTAGACAGATAGAACTAATAGTGTATACTGAAGTGTTAAGTTTTAAGAGGCAGCTTCGTAATAAACACGCTACGGAGTCAGTATCAGTTAGTTTCGTCACACGGCACAAAAATGACAAAATATATTTGGTTTGCGGAAAGTAGTGGTAACATCCGGGGCGATGGGTCCACGGTGACGTCACGATAACACAATGTTCCGATCTTTTATGTGTCGTCCCTTTCTTATAAACAATCCATCACTAGATAACAATGCGAATTTCTCTCCGCGTAAAAATAACTTCGATAACTACGCAGAGCTTTATCTAAATGGTGCGCGTGTAGGATAAAGTTAAATGCAGTGTCCCTCACCGCTCCGATAAACACCAGTCAAGCAAGCTTGCGTACTAACTGACGGCTAGTTAGTTCTGTCTCCCAGTTAACAACTTGAAAAAATAAATATTATTTACTGGAACTCACACACGAGAACCTGAATCCAAACTTAGCAGAGCTTGGTAACCAGATAACTGATGAACATACTTTATTATTATACGAGACTAGTATTTCAAAATACTTACCTACTTAAATCGATTAAACGGATAATTTATGTAACGTTACGACAAAGTACTTAAGCATTGAAAGTCGGCATAGAGTCAGGTAACGAGTGAGATAAGCTGAATGTTCGCGTCGCACTTTCACCACCTATCTGCTTCTGGTGGCCACGATCAAGTAAAAGTGCTATAAATATCATCGTTGTCATAATTATATTGAATTACGTTCATCAATGGCCGCTGGCTTCATGTAGATGTTATCTGCGGGAGGCTGGACCGGCCCATTATTTATTGTAGTCCATTTAGAAAGCTTGTCATTGCCGCACCGAGTACCGAGCACTGAGCAGGTAACAGCTAATGAAGTTATTTGAATGCAAATATGTGCAAGAGAACGAAAAGTAACGACACAAGAGGGAGTGGAGTGATATACGAGTATAAAGGCCCATTTACATGATGCCATTTTATTGCACAGAATAGAGTTATAATTGAATGCAATTATTTAAAGGCAATAATTGACCTTCAAGAATTGTAAGCAATTGTTTACACGTTGATAGTCGTAAAAAAATTGAATACAATAATTGAATGCAAATCTAGACAAGAAATAATCGCAAGTGTCTTTTGTTTACATACCATGCGATTATGTTTAGGCGACTATTGCTTTCAAGTCTTGACTTGTCTAAACATTGACTTGTAAGTACGTGTACCATTTACTGGCGACTTGCTTCAATTATTGTACGTATTTGCATTGGCAAATTTTTATTCAATTGTTGAACGTATTAGAGCAAAGGTGTTTCTTCAAAAACATGAGTCAAAAAGTGTTAAAATTCGGTTCTGCTGATTTAATTAAGTTTATTGAGATTTATCGCAGTCATGATTGTTTATGGGATACTGAAAATCTGAACTATAAGAATCGTGATGCACGTAATGCGGCACTAGCCGCATTTGCGCAGGAATTTGGAGTTGAAGGTTTCGGACCGAAGGAAATTACAAATAAAATCAAAAATTTAAGGACGCAGTATCATGGGGAAAGGAAAAAGATTAAAGATTCTATGGGAACTGGTTCCGGTACTGCTGATGTTTTTATATCTAAACTGTCTTGGTATAACCTAATGGATTCGTTTTTAAAGAAAAGTTCTGAACACAGACAAACAACATCAAATATGGTATGTATTTATGTAATTTTGTGAAGTACAGCTAGGTGCAATAGTGTACAATAAAGCATTCCTTAATTTTATCGTATAGGTACCTTAAATAATTAAAAAATGGCATTGTCTTGCCATGGTACAGCACCACCATGGTTAAAATAATGACAATAATTATCACGGATTCTTAAAGCTTCTCTTGTACTATGCCTATTATTCTGTGAAGTTATATTTTCAAAAGCCCCGCTTGAAAAATGTTCTCTCCAAGTACCAAGACGACCTCCACTTCTTGGACATTCTTCATCAATAAAACCTGGTGGTGTATAAGACGCTGGTGAGGTTTTCCTTAGCCAGTTGTGTAATGCGCATGATGTTTTCACTATAACGTCTACTTTGTCTATACTTGTAGTAATTGGCTTTTCGAACACTCGAAATCGGGCTGTTAATATTCCAAAAGCATTTTCTACGATTCTCCTACATCTACACAATCTATAATTATAAATTTTTTGTTCTCTTGTTAAGTCGTTACGACGAGGATATGGTTTCATCAAATAAGGTTTTAAGGGAAACGCTTCATCGCCAACAAGTACTGAATTACTTGGCCAATGTATTGTGTTTTCTTCGATGGCCTTCTTTAATGTGCAATTATTAAATATTCCACCATCAGAGTTTCTACCCTTTGCACCCACGTCAATATACGTGAAACAATAATCGTGATCTACACAAGCTAGTAATACAATACTAAATGTACTTTTATAATTAAAAAAGTCTGAGCCTGTGCAGGGAGGACATTTTACATTTATATGCTTCCCATCAATGGCGCCATTGCAATTGGGAAAATTCCATCTCAATAAAAAACCTTTTTGAATTTTATTCCAGTCCTCTTCACATCTTGGTACCTGTAAAATAATATATGTTTTCAGGATGAAGCTTTCTTCATATCGCAAGCGAATACATCACAAGATGATATCGTTTTTGAATATATCGATAATACAGAAAATAACCCTAATATTCCGAATTCAGATGTACAAGTCCTCCACGCTCCATCTCCGATGCCCAAAAAAACGACCAAAAAGACTTCTGGTTATATAGAATCGGCTTTAAATAAGTTGGATAATATTGAAAAACGGGCGAGACTAGAGAAAACTGATGATGATTTAGATAATTTCGGCAAATATGTTGCATCTTCATTGCGTATATTAAATACCGAAAATAGTATACATGCTCAAGACGAAATACAAGCAGTATTGTCTAAATTTAAACTACTGGATCACAAAGAAAAGGAACGAAAGAACTCTACTCCTATGCCAGAATCTCCATACTCAAAACAAGGCAGTGAAGATACGTGGTGGAACTCATAATTTTTCTATTTTGTAACTGATCAATTACTTTGTAAAACTAGTAAAATTATTATATTCTAAAGACAGCTACTTTTAGTACATACCTTTATATAATCTTCTAATGCTAAATAAATAGCTTCGAGAACTTCAACCAAGAAAGTACTTAAAGTACACTTAGGTACCCTGAATAACTGTGAAAGTGTACCAAGTGAATCTCCAGTTGCCAAATATTTTAATGTTATTTCTAATTTTATTCGAACAGGAATAGCATAACGCATTGTACTATTTTGCCTTTGTATAGAAGAACCAACTTTATCTAACAAATAATAAAACTGGGTTCTGTTCACACGAAACATGTTCTTGAAGTCATCTTCATTTACTATTTGCAACTCCAAACAAAGGTTGTTAGATACTCCAAGAATATCTCTCCTTGCTATCCATTTTTTGATCCAACACCTTTTTTTACGTTTTTTTCTCAAAATTTCCTGCCTTAGAAGAGCAGCAACGATTAATACACCCTCACTCACTGCACTCATGTTTACAAATGAGAGAATATAATTGAATCCAAAAATTGCTAAGAAATTATTGTATGTATTGTTTATACCAAGAACATTCTGGCAGGGAAATATTGCCCAAAAAAGCAATAATGTTGTATGTAGTTTAGACAATGCGAGTCATTTATTGCTTTGATATTATTGTATGCAACAGGCAAGAAACTTGCATCGTGTAAATGGGCCTTAAGTATACGCGGAACACGTGACGATGTACATTTGTGCGTAGTGTTGTTATGCGATGACGCGGGGTCATTGCGCTTTACAGACACAAGCGCGCCGAATCTGCATACGAAATGGAGAGGAATGAATTAAGAGTCGACCCTCATATAGCTGCCCGACCCCCGCACGGCCGTGCTGCCGGGAGACTCACGGCTACGGGGCCCTTCGCATGTATCGAGTTATATGAGGGTAATGTTTATTAAGTCCCCTTGCACGTTAGCGGCGCACCGGCGCCATTGTGCGACAACCCTTAACGTATTAATTATTTTCACACAACGCAGATTGCGAGTCACACAGGACGCACAGCTCGGAGGGGGTCTTTGGCTTGCCGTCTGAAGGGATGCAAGTGAGGTCCCCGTGGGACCGTCTGTCGCAAACTGTGACGATGTTTTGTGCCTATTGTATTACATCGTTCTTATCTTATTACCACAACTTTAATATCACACACATCTCGATCCCATGGGGACTTTATGCGTTATAAACAACATGCTTTAATAATGGAAAACATGAAAAGAAGAACGATTCTACATTCATGTTTTTTTAGTTTGTCTGCTCGTCACGATACTTATAAATAGGGTGTTAATAACCACAAATAAGTACCGATTAAGGCTTAACTTGTTCTCATTACATTAGTGAGACGCGCAGATCTCTTCAATGAGCACTTGGTTCGCGCATCACTCACCGCGAGGCGCGAGCCGGCGCCAGTCATCTGACCAGTAGTAACCTGAGCTACTCGACAATCTTTTTGAAGCCCTTACTCACGTCCTCATTTGACTTTCAATCAGGCACGAGTCGGCAGGACGACTAGTTAGGCCTCGTCTGTATTAGTTAGTGTGGGAGCTGAGACGCCGACCCGCCGCCATGCCGGCGACTAGCCGATCTGCCCGATTGGTGGCGACGTGCGTACGATCTTTTGCTCTATTTATTTTGTTAAAGTAATTTATAAACGTAGCGCTGAAGCGTAGACAAATCGCTCACGTTATTGTGCCGCGTGTGTTTTTGCCAAGTTTCAATAAATACACGGATCAAATGTGTTTTTTCTCGTATTGATAATAGAGATGCTGACGTTGAATGAAAACCTTTTTGTATAATGTATGTGTAACATGATCGATTACAGATTAAGAGAGAATAAATCAGTTTGTATGTTTCATGCTCATTGCTCATGTTGATAGATGATATACGTTTTTAAAATGCATATGTATTTACACAAACATAGTGCGCGTAAAACATTTAGCATCACACCTGTAAAGATAACGAATATAATCAATATCAGTGCTAATTAGTTATCTAATTTTTTTACTCTTTATACATATAAGTTAATAGAAGTACCCTATCGCGTGTAATTACAAGAACTACAACCAGATACAAATAGAACGAATTAGCAGTTAAATAAAATACTTTGAAGTGCAAAAACTATGAAGCCTATAATCTAAACCGACTGTTACTAAAAGAGTCCATGAATTAATATTATTTAATACGTATTATTACGTACGATATACAATGAAGGAAGGGAGCCGCAGGGTGGAGGTGAGCGGCAAGTTCGCGAGGCGACCGCTACCAGTGTCCAGTATAACTTACAATTAGCGCGCGACCAGTCTGAGCGGATTTTTCTGATTTATCCGGCGCCGTACAGGTGTTCTCTGTTCATACATACACTCTACCGCTAGCTCCACTACCGCGTACTCGCCGTTGTATGTCCATGTGTAGTTTTGAATAGGAGGATTTAGATTCATAGACTACGTTAAGATTTTTCTAAATAACAGGTTTGTTTGATACACTGAATACTATTTTATATAATTTACGCCGACTCCTTGACGACTCTACAAAGCTCTACACAAGTTCAGTAAGATATAGTTAAGCAAGTTCAGTAACATATTGTTAATTCTCCAAATATTACGGTGTGCATGTTTTAAGTCCAGTGACTGTACCACGTTTTCCGCAAAATCCTTACTTAATGTTATAAAATGACTTAATGCAGAGAAATTTTGTCGCTGATTGTGTTGAATACGTAATATTTATATATTATGTAAAATTATGTATGTGAAACATGCAAACACTATTAACCAAAGTGCGAGTTTCTCTTTACTTGTAAAAGGTGATATTAATATTGGAACATGTACAGTCGTGTACGAATATTAATGAAACTTTCACCCACACTGATAACGGAGAGTTATCTTACATTATATACGTACAGTCAACAACAGAACTTTAGAAACAAATAAAACCATTACAATATACAAGGCGTGCCACAAACTGTAAATATTCCTTCAGAATGTCAAGGTGCTTGTTGTAACACACGTCATCTGTCGACGGCCGAGTGTATCACTTGTACGTATGTATATATGTACGTATGTATGTATGTATGTATCTGCTGAGTGTCAGGTGTCGGCTGAGGGCGGTGTGTGAACTGTGCGAAGTAAATCACGTAATCGTAATACACTGGTGTGTTAATGATCGAAGTGTAAATATCCTGCGCTCTGCTTCAACACACTACACACACTACACACTCAGCCGTAGAATAGGCAAATGCAACACAGTCATCTACGCCATCAATACTATTCAATACCATCTACTCGTACTACCGTCTTTCTTCTCGGTCACATCACCACGGTCGTCACTCGCGGCTCTTCAAAATCCATGTCCTTTTTACTCCCAGAATAAGAATTATTTCCCATGAGATTATTATTAACTCCCATAAGCATCGACGACACTAGTGGCACTTTGGTAATACTAGATTCTTTATTGTCATTCATAATTAATTAATTGATTTGTTGCAAGTACACAGTCGTAACGTCTTCATTATGCACATGCGTGTGGCGCGGCGGCGGCGTGGGTGCGCCTTGTTGAGAGTAAGCCAGATATATGGGATAAGGGTCTCATAATGTTGTGATGGATCGTTTCATAATAGCGCAAGATTGCAGGTCAACGCGCTGTACTAACTCTCCATATGATTATATTTTTAGTGCATGTACGTTTGACACACAAACCATATATTATTGACTTGCAGCAGCAAGTGCCCCGACAGATTACGGAACGAAGCCTCACTATAGTGCTTCTTAGTCTTAGATCGAGATTTTAACTTAAGTTGGAGCGTGTTGATAGACAGCGCCCTGCTCCGACTGCTCACGTATTACTTCGCCGATCAAACCGAGCTGTGTCTTATCTCACTGATTGTTTACACATCGACGGTATGAACTGGTTGCGAGTGCTTCATCTAGAATAGTAGATATGCACTTGATTTACTACATTGTTGAAACATTACCGCTCTGCACAATCTCAGCTCAGCCATTCAGTTCTGGTTTACTTCAGTATCTCAATCAGTTAGTGCGTTATTTGTTGCGAACAGTAGACGTACAGTGAATAAGTGAGCTCCAATAACTTCGTAGTATTTAATACATTGTATTTATAATCTATATAATTCAGGTCGTGGACCGTTGCCGCGCGGTGTGACTTACAGCCAGCTGTTACAGCGCGTCACACCGAGCATCGTGAGTGCGTCCTGTCAGGGCTCCCACCACTCACACCACATACACCACACACATATACAGTCCCAGCCTTCTTGTATACGTTTAATGTTCCTGTGGGATTACTGAAGCGAGGCCGGCGCGCGGACGGCGACGGTGTCCGGTGACCACCCGGACATTCTTTATTGTTATTCCGGATTTATATGGATTTATAGACATTTATATTCATTGTAGGCTTCTAAAATGCTTTTATGATCGCTTATATTTACATTTTACTATATAATGTAATCAGTATGGTCATACCTAAGTGAAGACTGGTCAATATTAATTAAATGAAATAATTTATTAATATTGTACGCTTGTGCAGGAACTTTTAGACTTTGCTTTACTACTGATGCACCATATTGCCCGGGTCATCCGCTGCGGCCAGCCCTACTGCGAGACATTACCCAGACGCGTCTTATTATCGTCTGACGACGCACTCGGAGCTCGTCGGAGCACATCGGAGCACATCGGAGCGTGCCGGCCACTGATTATAATGAAACAGGTGTAAACAGAGTAATCATAACAGTCGTCGTCGAGCCGACTACGAGTGCTTGAACCCGCGTCGAGCCGAGGTGCCGCTGAGTGGCTCTAATATAATAAACAAGGGTCGCCGCACGACGCGCAACGTGTTCAAGTTTATAAACAACGAGCTCCCCAGATGTGTGCATGGACAGTAGACACGGTTGACGTCCTTCACTTTCGATAACAATTTGGTCGAAAGCCAATCTTTCCAGACGTTCGGTACTTTGCAGCGAAGTGTAATATTGCACACTTGTGGATCGACGTAGAAATAAATAGGTATACTTATTTATTATAAGGAACACAATCATTTAAAGTCAACTGTGTCTTAGAATAGTTTAATATGTAATAAAAAAAGATAATTATAATCTAACACAAGATTCAGAAAGGAGAAGAGACTTGTTGTAAGCGGCTCGCGGTCAGTGGATGTGGTGAGTGAGGGTGAGTGTCGTCGGTATTATCAATGTAGTTCAGATAACTCGTTTACTGCAGTTAAGTGTAGTTAGTAGTTAGTGGTGCGTCCTGCAACTGTCGTCGCTGGCCGATATTGGCTATTAGCGGCAACATTGGCGATATCGTCGATATTGGCCACTCGAAGCCAATAATGGCGGCTCACCTCGCTCGAGGCGTTATCGATAGACTGGGTTTATAGCGCAGCTCGTAAATACTGCGAGCGGTTTTATACGAGGCCCGTAAATGAGTAGTTTTACTGTTCATGCGGCACGCTGCGCATTAGCCGCGCGCCGAATGATTTATACTCACTGCGCACTCTCCATAAATCAATTGGGTTGAACATCTCTATACAAAAGAAGCGCACCAATTAACCGGCTCGTAACCCGCTGTTTCGCTGTCTCCTGCTCTGTGTTACGTATGTATGTACTGGAGCATTATTTCAGTGCATGTTAACCAGAATCGTTTGTTGTTTGCGCGTTATTAAAGTAAAACCGCGGATAGAACGGCTAGCAGATAGAACTATACACCGACCGGTATCACTTGCACACACGACCATCGTGTCAATCTCGACTCCTAAATCCATATAGGTACAATCTATACACAATCACATAACGCAGCGTGGTGGCTGGTGGCTCCACTCCGCACTCACCACAATGTCCTTTTTACCGCATTCTAGTTAAAACACCCGCAATGCGTTGTCACTAGGGTGGCCATACACACTTTATAAAAATGTACATTCAATATTATAAATCCGCGGCGGCGGCGGGGCGCCTGCGACCGCGTCACGCGTCTTCTCGCCCCGTGCTTTGTACTCCACTCTTTAGTCCTCCTCCTATTTGGGTCATATAACTAGCAACTACATATTTTTTCTACAGTAGGTATGACCTTATATTAGATCGAGCATGTCTAAAGTAGCCAAAAACCTATCGCCACCGGAGTCAACCAAAGCGATGACATGACGATGACCCATTTACTCCTAAAGACTGTCAGATATGAATGATGTCACTGCACAGTCACGGGTGTTCGATGTTGCCAATCGTATACATTAGTTACGGGAAATCTGGACTCTTAAAGACACACCGAGACGTGACGACGACCCTCAATGAGGAAGTAAAGTCAGCCTTTAAGTATGGGAGTCCCGAGTTCATTAAATTCATGGAGTGTTCAGTGTGTCCTGCGAGTCACGTACTGCCACGTAGGCACGAAAGGACAATGCATAAGTTGGCGCACAATGCAGCAGCACCCCTCCCTCCCTGCTGGGGGGTGTGTCGTGAATGCGCTCCGCACAGACACGGCGAGGGGGGGGGGCGGTGCAGATCCGGCAGGAGCACCTGGACTCACTACACTTGACTAGCTGCGCAAGTTGCTACGCCGCCGCACCGCCGTGCCTCCGCCGCCGCGCCGCCGAGCAACTTACATTTAACAATTTCGCTTTTGTGAGCCAGTTGAATGCACTCCCGATACAAAAGCTCTACTCTAACTATTGTTTCATTAAAATTAATGCTTTACTTTTTTACTTCTGTTAATTAATGCTTTAGTGCGCTCTCCCGCACGCATGTATACGCAGTGCATTCGTCTCACACAGAATACCTAACGATGCAGTTCTGTCTGCCAGTCGATGGCTACGGTAATAGTATTTCATCGGCTCAACTTGTTATATCTTCGTGTTATTGACTTATCAACCTAGTTATATGGATGCACACACGTTGGGCGCCTAACCAAGATAGGATCGTCTTTTGAATATGAATCGCAGAACATCTTCTTAACGGGTGGCCATTGTCACTAGTTCCGGTATTGTGTCGATTACGAGCTAGGAGCTGCTCCGAGGAGTAAGTCGCTGAATCTTCTCGAATTAATGACAACTATTCGATCCCTACCATGGGATTGGAACTGGCGACAAATCTGGCACAGAAAGCATGTCTCTACTACATACCGAGGCGAGTCGAATAATATCGCCTATTAATTAAACTAAATATTCTCTACATTCGTTATCATTAGCTCCAGTGTCCAGTGACCGGTCCCGCAGCTGTCCGCCGACTCCCGCTGTGATCATGTTCTTTGTAATCTACAAATTAACTTATGACATATGAATGAAGTCTTAAAAAATAGCTAGGAGAACTTAATAATTATTAATAAATAATGTAGTATACGTTGTAGATATACAATATGATTATAAGTTCAGTGAAGGTGCGCTTTACAGCTGAGTGAAGGCGATATGATGTATTGCCGAGTATTGCGTTAACACTTTTATTTATTTATTTATTTAAACTTAATATACAAATTTGTATAAAGGCGGACTTAATGCCAGGGGCATTTTCTGCCAGTCTACCTTAGGGTGATGCAGAGATTATTACGAAGGTGTTTAAAAGAGGAAGGAAAGTGAGTTAAGAAAGAGTATACAAATAAATAATAAGATAAATAAGCGATATGAGTGTAAATACATAAACATAAATAATATGTACATAAACATAATAAATATTACTTATGATATATAAAAAATAAATATAGATACTATAAAATATGAGATATATACAATAATAAATAAAAATAAATATACGCTAAGATAATTGTGACGATTCAGCAACTTTGTTCAACAAAAGATCCCGGACTTTGTTCTTGAACGTAAGACGGTTAGATTAAATGCAATCATTTCCGTCCGTCCCCCGTCCGTGTCCACTTGCATAATATTCTTTGCTGGTTTGAAACCGTCGCGCGTCGTCATATACCGTCGCGCGTAGATTTACATAAATCAATTTACAATTTCTATGTAATATTCACTCTTATAATATAGTATAACGTAGAAGCCTAAAATAGAATACTGTGGGTTACAGTAGAGTAGTGCAAATATTACTTGTCTTGGGAGTTTGGGACTTTGTAATATTTGCACTACTCTCCGAATGATAATACAACATTCAACTGTGCTGCTGTGAAACTACAGCGCTCGCCGTTTAACGAACGACGACTGACCAACCCGCGCGGCGTATCAAAAGATATAGCTTAGTAACAACATTATATTCATTACATTTCAATAAATCACAACAATATTTGACAACTTCCTAACATTTGCCGCACATTAAAACGTCGAGAAATATTAGATGAATTCTTTATTGTGACTGAAAATAACAGATGTCACTATTTATGTATACAGTGTGAGTTATTAAACGTAATAAATTCATATTATTTGCGAATTTAGGGTGTGTGTGTGTGTGTGTGTGGCACCACGCTGAGACGTGTTTAACATAATTATTGTAATGTGCTAGAGCACCAATAGAAATAAACGTGCGAGTTCGTGAGAGAATGCGCTCGCGCCGCGTGCCGCACCGTGCCGCATCGTGCCGCACCGTGCCGCGCCGTGCCGCATCGTGCCGCACCGCACGCCGTGTCGCAGAGTGCCGTGCCTTGCTACGTGCTTATTACGTTAAAAGCTGTACGAATATAGATTGTCCGAACGCAAATAAATCTCCCAGTGCCACAGTAAAATCCACTCGAGTACCAGCGCTTTCCACTGAGTCCTATCATGTACCGCGTGACCGCTTACCATTGCCCTCAAATCTATCAACAGTCCATCGATGCAATCGATGCAATAAGAGTATTGCATCGTTCAGATTCACTTGCTATGCACTTGCCATGATGGGTCATTTGATCAAGTCAGCAGATGGTCACACACTTACTTGTGTCAATACAGTACAAGTATGCGTCATTTAATCATTCTAACAAGTAGATCTCTTAAATTTAATAGTAATTGGCCTTATACAATACGATAACGTTGAAATAAAGTAACAGTTGTTCAGCACAACACAGGAGCCGATCGTGGTTCCACAGGTAATGACAGGTATTCTGTGAGACGTTCCCCGGCTAATGGTAAAGAACTTGTCGTCAAAGGTCAGATGCGCCGAAATAGACCAGATATAAAAATAATGTTACAAAGTGGAAGTCAAGGGCGCGACGCACGCGTGTCGGCGTGTCCCCGCCACCCGCGACACTACCGAATTAAAATTATATCGTTCTCATCTAACATAACACGCGTTTTCACTTTATATTAATTTACACATCGATAAATCATATGAGATATGAGTGTGTTGTCGTACTGGTCGTACTAACTGGAGGACGACGGGACGCGTGCGCAAGTCTGTGCCGGGATTGGCAGGGCGCGGGGAGGGCGTCGGGACGAGCGGAGCGGGGAGATGCCCGACGGACACGCAAATAGCCGGCGACAATAAATAACGCAGCACATTCCTCGCGACACGCGCCCAATGTCGCACTCCTCACATTTTTATGAAAAATATTCCAATAAATATAGTGTTTCTTCTTCCTCTAAGTCCGCGTCGACGCGCGACGACGCGACGACGCCCGCGCACTCCTCGTCGCACCGTGTAATTCGAGCGGACAGTGTTTTCACCAGTTTGATAAATCGCTCTATTTGTGAGTTAAATACGGGCACCCGCTACAAATAATAGAGGACCCGTGGTTCCAATAATATAATGAGCACGTAAATAAAGTTGTTAGAAGTCGTTACGAGTCGCCCACGCGGAGCGCAGATACTCGTCACCGCTTATGTGACGGAAAACCTCACGCACATGACGGACGACCAGCTTCATTCATCATTGTCCATGGCTCCCGGCGTTCTCCTTGAATATGTTTTGATCAATACCAAATATTCTAACGTGTTGTTGTTGATTTACATATAGGTACCTAGCAATATCTTTAAATAAACGTTATTATAACAGTGCCTCACGAAGAACGAGAGCCGTGAGTACGTGTCAGATATAGCGGTGGTGACTGGTGGTAGTGTAGTGTTCGCTAATACAGAGCAGTATTGATTGGGTCAAGTATTATTAGCAGCGGCCGTTATTAGTTGCACACCTGCACTGTGCACGTCTGACCTCCTTACACGTGGACCAGATACCCGACTGGAGTGTATAAATCGATCACAAGCTAAAATCTCATCATGTAGTATTGTAAAAGGAGTCGCTCAAGACCTATGTCCAATAGATACTCGTAGTAGTACGGTCCAAGCATAGTAGTGATCGCGAGAAGACCCCTACTACTCGCCCGAGTGACTCACCGTATATAAAATTATGCTCTTACTGAAACCTGATACGCACACGTCGACTGCTACCTGGAACATGTGACGTCACGCACACATGTACTACTACACATTACTATGTATTTCACATTTACACTACAATCTACATACATGCACCCCATAACGCCGAGCAGAAACCACGACTTGATACTTACATGATACAATATTCTGTTCATGTATCAATCGCAGTCTGATAAACGGACGTCGACAGTAGTTAGCCACGGCTGCGGCTATTAGAAAATTGATATAATTGATCAGTATCGCGCTACGTGTATTGCGTGATTGTGAGCTCGGAGACGCAGACTCACATCAGGCTACATCGCGAACGAGACGAGGAGTGTGTCGAGTGTCGCGGACACACAGACCACTGCAGCATTGCCAGTGTCCTGCATGTCACAGAGTGTTATTTAACAGACATAAGGGAAACGGATTATCACAAACCTGACATTTTACTAGAAAGCAAATGTAAAAGATCATGAACGATAATTGAAAAATCTTAACAATGTTTTCTTTCACAGAAGTAATGCCATTATAATTATTTCTTATGTTTTGTTATACACACATAAATTTCGTCGTAACTTCGAAGCCATCGGTCTGTTGTCTCAGGTTTGAACCTTCTATCACCTGCGTAGAATGATACTCGGTTATCACTGCTCCCAAGAGACTTTAGGACAGAAAATGTAATGCCCTCTCACACCTACTAGTTATATATATAGGTGACGATGTCATTCTCACTGCCAGTTATTGTATTAATATGAATATTAAATAATAAATTGAATAGGACACGTGCAGTTTCCGTGGCTATTAGTCGTGCCTTCAAGTAGCGAGCGCGGCAGGAGGCGTTATGCTTTAGCCCGACAGTCTAGACACCAAGACACTCGGACGCTCTGCAGAGATCACTGTCCAAGTTGCATACGTTGTCCTCGCGATGTCGTCCGTGCTACTTGTGAACAAACGCCGGCCAACATCATGCTGGAAAACATTCACAATAGATAAGCTTATGATTTTCCACTCAGTGTACATTAGTGTACAAACAAAGCATATATTTGACCGTTCGTATGATCGACCGTACGCAACATTGAATCAATAATGAGACATGACAGCGGGCGCTTTCTTCCGACAACTTATTTGTGTGCGTCTCCTCGCTATAAATCAGTGACGTAACCCTACCGCGTCCTTGTGACATTCGGCCGACCACTCACAAGCTCGGTACGCGGTGACTCATACGCCAACAAGCACACGCGTATTTGTGTCCATGTAATGGTTTGGTCGCGTAATGTGTTTGTTGCATCGGCGAGCGACAGTCAAGCTCGTTCGTCGGCACTCGGTCACTCGACAGTTACTGAAATAGTTTCACCTGCGGCATGCTATGCCCGGCATGAACAAACGTCTAGCGCGAGTTTGGGAACTGTAATAGGGGTAGTCTAAACATGACACACTAACGTCTTCGACTAACGAGTTTTCCATATCGCCAGCAGCCTGAGCTCTTGTCAATCAGCTCGTGATACAGTGACTAATTTTGATATAATTGATATTTATTTTTCTGTTGTTACGGTGCCTTGCGTTAATTTGTTTGCTATGTTTAGACTTTGTATCCTCGGATTTCGAACAATAATGGAGAGTGGAAAGCCTTGAGTAGCGCAATGTAATCATTCAACAGAGTCTCATATAACCTACTTTAAAATATAGAGCTTGATATGAATACATTTCTCGTATCGCATTTGAATTATGTATGCAAAACGCGACCTGTTGGAACTCTGATATTCATAGAACAAAATTACAGACACGAAGTTAATAAGTACATCAAAGCACATGGAGCTACGTGCGCTCACGTTCATTTCACGTACAAAGTCACTCGCTCTGTCACTGCACTCACTGCGGCCGCTGCTCATCACTGAGATCCGTCGCCATCAGCACACGCGCGAGGGTGATCTTATCTTACACCTTCTAGCCAAGCGAGAAACATGTCGTCATTTTTTTACATGTATGCAGTTTATGGAGCCATGTAATTTATGACTAGAAACGTAGGAGGTGATGTGTGTCATGACTGTTATAAAGCCCACTCCCTCAGGCCTGTAGCTAAGGGAGAGGGTGGAGTGTTCCAGACAGTTGCAGCACAGTTGCGGCGCGCGGGGTAGTGGCTAGTGGCTTCTGGCGACCGCCGACACTACGCTGATTCTGCACAGCGACTCGAGTACGCTGGAAAATCAACAGCCGTGTAGGTGTACATGTCGAGTACTCGTCACTCTGTATTGTAGAGTACGAACCAGTTCTGAACGATATGTTTACTCCAACCAGTAAGTCCACAGTACAGCCGACTGCTGACGTTGCACTACCGAGTGTCCTAGAGTAAAAAAATTACGACGACAATATTCTAAAGAAAAGTTTTTGAATATTTCTCAATTTTCCGCGTGATATAGGTCTGTACAATATGTTCCTCGCAATGAATCCTCAAATTTGTCAAAATGCATGTGTGATGTGATGAACAGAAAAGCGCTCTACTTGCTCACCGTTCTATTCGTCGTATTAAACCGTATAGACACATAAAGAACAATGGCAAAATCTCATACATCATAATCACTAATTTTAAAATGTTGCGTCTTCAAATAAAACAAATGTTATAATATGCAGCATTAATTCCTGATTCTAAATATATAAATATGTGCATTAGGCGCACCGGAGATCCTGAGTAATTTGAGTTTATATTTTTATAGGTTATGTCTATATCACATCATTAAATGTCATATCGCCAAACATCTATTGTAGTATATTACTATCGTCATCGCAGTGAAATTGACTGCCTCAACCTTTCGAGCAGGTATAGCCCTAAAACCAATATATATACGGTAACCTCTGGGTATATATTGGTACTACTGCTTGACTGTTATATTATAAAACGAATTGTACTATGGGGTATTTAAGTTATCAGATAGTATAAATCAGCTTGGCAAAGGCAATAAAGGTAAATAAAAAATGAAAAGGTTTACATTATTTATTTCTTTCATACACATCCTTGATTATAAGGCCATTTAAAATTCAGCTGGTGCTATAATATTATCTTGATACCTGGCCTATTCTAAGCACCAGACTAAAGTCAGCACAGCAGCCTATTGTATGCCTATCCGCTGGGCAACTGCAATTATATTCTAAGATTCCCATTCGACCATGTACATTATTTTCAATTAGTATGTATACGTAATATTGTTTTCGTGAGGTATGTTATTGGGTAAACCCAGCTAGTCAGCAATGTGGCAACTCTTGTATTTTGTTCCAAGGCAGGGTATAAGCGGAAGTTATTCTATATTTTAATTCACGCACAAAATTGGAGTCAGTCTGACACGACTTCCCATACTTGAAGAAGTGTTAGACTAGTTCACAAAATCCATAAAGCAAGGGAACGTCCGTGATGAATCAGTAGAAGTCATGCAATCTAAATCGAAATCCGTTAGAGATGCAGGGTTAACAAATAGAGCAGAAATCCTCAGTAAGTCTGTGTTGTTTGAAAATAGGTACGAAAAAGCAATAGGAATCGCAAAGCACAACAACACGTCAATGCCGAAAATCACCAAACGTCAATGTCAAACAATCAAACCTAACCGAAGCAGAAAATATCGTTACCATACTTTAAAAACGTAATAGGTACTACTAAAATATCTCTGTTGACTGTAAATATATCTTTGTATGAGCAAAATAAATGAGAAGTTTTTAGTTTATTAGTCACTGTTTTTAATAACTTGTCATAACAATATATTTCACGTTGAACACTATTTAGTTATTTAAACAATTAAATAGACAAAGACAACATAAATCTACTTATTAAACAACAAAGTACCGAATGGCAACATTTTTTTATCTAAAGGAAATGGAGAATCATTTTTAGATAGTCAATTTATTACTTTTTGTTTAATCTATTAAATGTCGCCATTAGAAGTAAAAATGATATTCCTGAAATTCATACGATAATTAATAAAGTACATTGGTAATATTGAGATTCGAAGACGCTCAAAAAATATAAGTGATTTTTTTGCCATTGTTCTTTGACACTATTTATGTTGTATCGTTTTACTTTCTACATAATTAGCAACATAGATAAAGTGTTGTGAGTTCGTTGACCCGTTACGTAACGTTGTATAACGTTCGTGGTGTTGCTGCGGTGTGCGCGGTGCGGCGAGTGAGGCGAGTGAGGCGCGTCGGAGGCACGTCGTCGTGGTCGGCGCGGGCACAGCGGTGAGCCGCCGTGGACGCGCCGGGTGGTCACTCGCGACTCACTCGCTGGTCATTCACTGGTCAGCAGTACGCAATGTAGCCACCATCAGCCACCGCCGCCGCGCCGCTCGCTATTTGCTCCTACTTTATGTTCTGAGGAGGTGGTCGCCAGCGCCGCGAAGACGTCGCGTCGTGTCTGTGGCTGCACGCTCAGTAGTAAACACGGCGCAATGAGAGCGCCGCGGCCGACGACCCCGACCAAACTAAACATCGTCTGTACCCACTACCTTCTAGTTCATATTATTATATTCTTCTACGTAGTACCAGTAGAGCACGAACAAACGCACGGCACATAGCACCCAAATTATTATTCGCGCTCTTGTTCCGCCCGGCAGCTGCCGCCCGCGCACACTGCTCTACTTCATCATTTATTTAGCTCTACATTGCATTATGTTCGCCGTGGCGAGCTCATAGAGCACATAGAATCACTTTTGTTACACTAAACTAAAGACTCGAGTCATAAAGTGTAGGAGCATTGAACGTAGAGTAAAGAAGCGTGGGGCGAGTTATTCGAGACATGTAATAATAGCGCCGCCGCGCGCCGGCCGCCACGAGCGCACAACAACAAATCATTAAGAGAGAGGATAAAAAGCGGCAACGCTTTGGTTCGCGTGATCGCGTCGATTGTCTACGTGTCGGGTTGTGTCGACTTGTGGCGAATAGTGGCGGAAACGTGGGCACAGTGTAACTGGACGCCTAGGAAATCAAACAAAACAGCACAAAACAACGGAATCACATAGTCTAGTCACAATGCGGTCTGCTTATACCAGAACACCTGGTTCAGCTTAAGCGCATTCAGTGCTACAAATCAAACTATGATGGCTTTGTGAACTTGTACAGAGAGTGTGAATGTAGAGAGACAGCGACTAGCGAGTCAGCGACACGGACGACACTTGCGACCGCTCGCACTCGTACTGATCTGACACGTTAACACCGCTCACTGTCAATGCTAATTAATTTAGCGCAGATGTGATCTTAAGTGTAGTGAGTGCATCGGGAGATGTATGATGTTCATTATAATTTATGAACGTTACAACGGATGCATGCAGTTGGCGAGCTTCGGCCGCGAGTGCTGGGTGACTGACCTACCCCACGGCGACGGAGACCAACGATAAATGATGATGAATGCATCGCCAGCTGTCCCGCACTATCACCGCGCGCTGCACATGGCTGCCACCCTCGCCCCCCTCAACGCCTCCCTCCGCGCCGTGGCCGAAGTGACGCGAATCATTTGCATGTCAGTCGCACCGCTGCAGACAGTTTTTAGATCAACGAGTTGCAGTTGCTACCAATTGCAGACAAGATACAAGCAGCAAAGGTACGTCGAATAGGGTGAGAGAATCTGCTGCGCTTATCAGTACGTCGCGCGTCGTCCCGGTGGAGCACCGACCTCATTCGTTCATCTGCCGCTTATTTGCATTTGAGCTGCCAACAAGAATTAAGAGCAGACACACCACTCACACACACACATGTAACACAACCAACTCTTCTCTCAATGTACTGGCTCCTGCACTGTGTGATTTGATCCGCATGTATCCTTAGTCACTTGCTAATATTTACTTACATACGTTTATGATGAGTTAGTTGAAATTCCAAGGTAAAATGCGTGTTCGCTTAATTCCCGTATCCTGTTATCCATACTATAATATTATAAATGCGAAAGTAACTCTGTCTGTCTGTCTGTCTGTCTGTCTGTCTGTCTGTCTGTCTGCTACTCAATCACGTCTAAACTACTGAACCAATTTGCATGAAATTTGGTATGGAGATATTTTGATACCCGAGAAAGGACATAGGCTACTTTTTACCCCGGGAAAATGACGCATTTCCCGGGAAAATTCAGAAAATTCAACGAAGTCGCGAAAAATCAATATTATAATGACATTGAATCAACAAAATTCCGTTGCCATGGCAACTGTTTTAATGGCGGATATGTCTTAGCGCGATTTCGTTATACTAAAAGATATAAATAATTTTGAGAATATTTTTCGGGAAAAAAAGGATATTTTATATCATCACGCAACGACCAATAGGAGCAGAGTAGGTAACAGTAAAAAGTGTTACAAAAACATGGAAAATTCTGACCCATTCTCTCTTATTGGACGCAAGCGAAGTTGCGCGGGTCAGCTAGTACTTACATAATATATTAGTATAATAGAATAAGGGATTTATAATATATAGTTTACAAGTTATGAGTTAGTAGCAATTTTAGGCCTGGAGTAGGGACGGTGCTTTTGGCATTAAAATATATATATATTTTTTTATCTGTAACTCTTCACAGAGTTCATACACGGCAAGCACGAAGCACTTGCAGTAGGTATAGGTATATTTGTTCATGAGAACATGAGTCCTAATTGACGATATGTACTACATGCTGTGCACTCATGAAACTGAACACTTCCAAATTAGTATTGAGTTACACGGCCGGCTGACTGACAGCTTGCACACCAGCAACACACCACTGACACTACTATCACTTTCGCGAATATTGATCACTAAGAACTATTAATAAATCTTGATTAGGTATATGAAAAATAGTCGGCCTATGCTGAGATCAGTGGCAAAGGCTAAAGAGAAAAAAACGGCTTCTGGTGGTAACCATACCTGCATGGTATTGTTAGAATGATACACAGATATAAGTACATGTACGTGGTAGTACGCTAGTCACGGTCGTAGGTCGACGTGCACGAGTAGGCATGTATATAAAGAAGTACACAAGTGATGTTTGATCTCGTGTGCATCTCCGTCCGCGATGATTTATCGACGACGCACTTCAATAACAACTCGTTGGCGGGTTAACGACACCAGCCGTCCAGTACATTTATATACTACATAATGTATGTGTACACTGTTATACATAAACGTTCAGTGGTAAAACTGGAGCGACGCGGCGCCACGCTCGCACGTCACGAGAGGAGATCAAAGCGCCGCCGCCGCGCCGCCGCGCCGCTACCTCGCAGATGATGCGCCCCGCGTGTGCCGCACAGTAGTCGGTGGTCACAGTGCACATCATATGTACGCACGAATCAATTGTATTATCTTTGCTCTGCATTTATAGAGTCGCCGTCATAACCAACACAACTCTTCTCCTGCAAATTCATGTAAATATATAATATTACTAGCTGACCCGCGCAACTTCGCTTGGTCGTAGCGTGATGATATATAGCCTATAGCCTTCCTCGATAAATGGGCTATCTAACACTGAAACAATTTTTCAATTCGGACCAGTGGTTCCTGATATTAGCGCGTTCAAATAAACAAACTCTTCAGCTTTATAATATTAGTATAGATGTAATAGTCAGGAAACAGCAGAGAGTAGCGCGCATAGGCTTCGTGTGTATTTAAGTGGAGCACAGCGGCATGCTTCTCCTAACGTTTCAGAGGGCGCATCATCATGATTATGATGAAGTATCCTCCCCCCCCCCCTCGCCACGACGCGGACGCGCCACCACGCGACTGATATCGACGATAATGAAACGTATTCACTCAGCCGTTATATAATATTCAAATGGAATCCCCAAATATCAGTTTAGCGGCAGACATCAATTTAAACAGATTTTAATCCGGGCCGCACCGAAAGCCGGATTAAGTTAAACACACGGAATATTTTGTGGGAAGCGGACAATAAAACTGAGCTCCTGCATTATGTATTGTTGATTATATCTGAACTGAGT
The DNA here is from genome assembly GCF_050436995.1 of Anticarsia gemmatalis. Lineage (NCBI taxonomy): Eukaryota > Metazoa > Arthropoda > Insecta > Lepidoptera > Erebidae > Anticarsia > Anticarsia gemmatalis. The sequence goes on along the minus strand of NC_134748.1, from coordinate 80,860 downwards.
GCCGCCCGCGACATCGCTCGCGACTCTTCGCTGTTCATAGTGTTTCCAATCTCCTTTGATATTAAATAACATTTCTGAATAGTAGATAGGGATGAGGTGTTTTGTTTGCTTTACACTTAAACAAATAAAATAAAATCGCACCCTAAGGCGATTAACACACTGCCCCGCATCATGCTGCATATTGCGTGTCGACGCACCTACGCGCGTTCCTGCGGGAGTGCAGATCTGCATCATCGTGCGGGTTTTTTGCGCACTCACGCGCGTAGGTGTGTTTTGTAGATTCACGCACGGCGGCTCTCATTTATTCGCCGTTCTCTGTGGTGGTCGTGCAGTACTGAGCATCACGATAGTCTTGATAAAAATCACGCGCGGCACTGCGGGATTCGGTGTGCCGTACCTTGCGTCTCGCCCCGCACCTACGCGCGGGGGTGCATGTTTCTCCGCGTGTATGCGCGTGATCCGCATGAACGCGCGTGGATGCATTTTCTGTGTGTTAGACTGTGCGTGTTTTCCATACAAACGGAGATACTTACAAGCAACGTTCGAACACGCATTCACGCGCTACGCTGCGTGGTGCGGGGCAGTGTGTTAAGCGCCTTAACTATTCGAAGTTATTTGTGCATTACAAATAATTAGTCCTAGGTGAACAAAACCTTGTAATAAAGTAATAATACATCTATTTCAGGACATGCAAAGTCCCCAACCCGCACTTGCCCAGGACGGTGCACCAAGGCCAAGGCTTAAGCTGTACCTTATTCCGGGAAGACCCATTTTTTTAAACTGAACTTAACTCATACAACACAACAAATGTATCGCTGCCACTGAGCTCTCCTCACACCTCACTCCACTTGACAGTTGCATCGAACGACGAACAGTGCCGAATGTCTCGCATTACATATAAATCAATAGAGCTATTCTCATAGCTCAGGTCGTTTCGGGCCCCACCTCGCTCACCTGTTTACTTGAGTCTCATTTATTTTACATTACTTTACCAAAAATCTGTTAACAACCCGCGCGGCGCCGCTGACGAAATTATAAAAACATATATTATGTTTACACTTCACATAAAATAATTCGCACTAATAAAATACGCATACTTTCCCTGAATAACGAGCGTCGCGATGAAATATTTAATTTTCGTGGAATCGAGCGTTGAAATGTTTCTATTTATTTATATATACACTAAAACTTCCTGTTTACGACTGAACCCATTAATAATTTACAATCGGCGAAATAAAAAATATGATAGGTACGGTTAGTCGGCAACGCGAGGCGCGGCGGCGGCGGCGAGGTTCCACCCACGAGTCGCAGCTAATATTATGTGGTGTGTAACGTGTGGCGCTCATTATATTATTATGAGCTTAATGGATGTAAACACGAGGATGCAGTCGATGGAGCCGCCTCGGTGACTGACACATCACTCAACGAGGCGCACATCGCTCAGATACTATGAACGGTGCGACGCGACGCCTCATGAGGCACACATACTAACAGCTTCCTAAGTAGCAAAGAATGAGACGTGCCTGATGCACGCTGTTGTGTAAACAAAGATGTTCTCATCAAAGCACAAACATCAACAATATAATATTAACATCATTTTGTCCCAAACAACTTATAACTCTTTAAAAAACTTTAACATGAACTTGTCATACACAACTATCTGGCAGTGTTCACGGAAAAACTGAACACGTAACAATAAGTGCTAGATTTACTAGAATATTTTCATTCTCTGTGTGGTACGTAATAACATCGAGCCGAAGCTCGGCGCATACCACGCACTCCACCAATTTTCGTTATAACGGGTAACACCCTGATTTCGAGCACCAATCAGCGCGGTATGCAATTATCTGGGGCTCGATTTCAGTAAAAAGGCGATTGCCCGGATATCTAATCAATGTGTCAGTTAAATGCTCTACTCGCTGGCAACAAATTCCAGCGTAGCGAGCCGGCCTACTACAGCTACACAATGGAAATTCTTATACAAGGTAAGTCGGGTGGTCGAAGTATGTACCTGGCAATCATTATGGTGAGCTAGACGGAACACGGGGACGCCGCCGCGCCGCACCGAGTGTATTGAAGACTGAAGCGCAGTCGTCCATGTCAATGTTATTGTATCGAGTCAGCTCTATGTTGAACACTCTCATTAACTCTGTACGATATCTAAAAACTTGCCAATCTCAAATGATACTCGCTGTGTTATCTCCAACTACTATACATCTAATTAGCTACATATTCCGTCGCTTGTTTTGTGCTCAGTCCGTGAGTGGTGCGTATTGCTCGATGCTGAGATAAGTGAAGACACTTCTGCAATCGGGTGACCACTATGCTATTTTACAGTAAAAGTTTAATCCTACGAGCTGAGCTCTCGGCGGCTGCCATTCTTAAGTAGGGCAATTACGATATAGATAAGTTTTAGATGTTATCTGAAGTAGTTTTAAGCGAAGGACAAGGCTAAGAGCGGAGGCAGAGAAGGCGGCGCGTGAACAGCGCGCACTCAGCGCGTGGAGCTCGCCGCCGCCGCGCCGTCTATCGCACGTCTTGTTTGTGCCCCTCCGACGCCAATTACTCTGCCCCCAGTGCTCGCTTACACTGAACTAGACTTAGAGCTAACACCTCCTAATAGCCTAGTTAACTAACGCGCATCAATCACTCTATGTTACTATCTCTTATTCTCTACCATGATATGCCAATAGATCTATTATTATCCTTAACTCGTTTGTTCCTCACTCCTATTCTTATGATATATCTATATTAAGTACGATAAAGAGTATAGGTATGCCGTTCTATTCTTTTGACAATCCAAGAGTTACCTGAATTCCTGCAAAAATGTAAGATTGGTATGCGTCAGTGGTAGATGAAGTGCACAAGTACGCGTGCGTGGAGCGCAGTGTATGTAGTTCTCGTATATTGTGTGTAGAGTACGTGTGTACGTGCGTATGTACATAGGTGTGTAGGTGAGTAAGTGTATATATGTATATGTAGGACGATATGTGGCGCGTGTCCGCAACAGGACTATTTAATTTCCTGTGTCGGCGGCGCGCGGCGCTCGGCAGCGGGCGGCGCGCACACATGCATCACCTCAAACACCGATCGGTTTAATCACTCGCTTTCTGTTTAATTGAAATTTAATCACTCTGCAAACTTGGGTCGCTTCCCCTTCGAGCTTTCCGGGTTTTATAACAGAACCGAAAGCAATATATTGTATAATGTTTATGGATAGTTTATGACGGCGGAATAAAACGTTACAGCACACAAATTAATCCATTGAAACCGCGGTCAAAAAAGGATGACAATAAATGATAAGGATTAAGGAGCTGACTGACTGCACAGCACATGAGCCAGCCCGTCCCTCACAAAATCCGGTGTAACAAAAAAAATATAAGGGATACGAGACAGTGACACATTACACGATACTATGTTCGAGCACACAACGAGTCAACATGTTAGGACATCAAGTATAATTCAACATTGCAAGAATATGTAACAAGAAGATGACGTTAACATTCTTTGCTTAACATTATCTTTTTCATACACCTAAGTACTAGTTTTTCATACATATAAGTACAGGTTGCAGAAAATTTTGTGGCACCAATTGAGGGAATTTTTTCTCTTCAACTTATTTGAGAGATTGAATACTATGTCTGCATCATCCACATTTCCCGGCTTTATTATTAAAACCTCATCGAAGATGATAGTTTAAGTTTATAGTTTCGAATCGGAATCCACACTGAATATCCACAGTATAGATATATTTATTGAAAATACGAAAACAATCAATGAGTGACATGAATGCCATGAGATCACAAGCGGAATTGTAAAGCCACAGCCATAGAGTAGTCAGTGGCAGTACAGAGTCAAGCCGCCTATAACTTAAACGGTTGTACAAAAAGCGATGGCGCACACGTGCGGGGGATGACTGACACAGTAACACGACACTGGCGGGCTTGTGTGTTTGTGCATCCGCGTCTCATGCGACCAAATATGTGCACTAATTTCATACGGGCACGTGACAGACGCGTGCACGTTGTAGCAAAATAAAATATTTATAAGTGAATGAGCGAACGTTCAAGGTGCTATCGTTTAGTTTGTGTGCACCGCGCGAGAGAAGCTACAGAGAGTGTCGCGAACAAAGCTCATGAGTGTCGCGTGAACTTGTGCTCTTCGTGTGGCGCTCGTGTGCTGCGGGCTGCGGCGCGGGCGGTGGCCGGCGTGTGTCTGACGAGTATCACGCCGTGAGTGTGTACTCCCTTGTGCTACCTGACTGATCGTAGTGAGCACGCTATCTACGAGTAGATTTGTGCATAATATTTTATTCGTAAATAGCTAATACAGTGAGTTTGAGGGAAATCTTAAATAATTTATACTTATTTATATGCCTACCTAACTATAGTAGTAGATTGTCGCGTTGTTATTATAGTATACTAGCTGACCTGCGCAACTTCGCTTGCGTCACATAAGGGAGATAGAGTGAAATGTTCCCCCGTTTTTGTAAAAAAAAATACCGGTACTCTGCTCCTATTGGTCGTAGCGTGATGATATATAGCCGATGGCGTGAGCAGAGAGCGTCTCAGCACGGTCGAACCTGTGTTGTTACCTGATCCTGCCTGCAGGCGCCGGCGTAGGGCTGGCGTTAACAGTACTCATTACAAAATATTGCACATACAATAGATTAGTTTTAGAAATTTCAACAGTAAACCATAAAACTAAACCGATATCTTCACTTACTTACTTACTTCTTAATAGTGTACAAAAAGAACTTAATACTCAGAACTTACAAGAACCGAACATTATATTCAATGGACTACTAAGAATGTCTCTGGGTCAGGTAGTTGTGCGTCGCCTGCAGTATTCGTAAATCCGAGAAATTCCAGCCTAATGACGGCCCTTATCGGAACATCAATGAATTGGGCAACATGAGTCACGACACATCTGCCACAAGCTCACAACGCAACCGCTGCAGTTATTTAACAACACGCACTATCTGCACTAATCAGTTGTACTACTCGTATTTCTCTAAATATTATTAACGTTTTGTTTTTTACATTTTGAGTTCTTACATTTTATTATTCAGTTGTAGTAACGGCTTACTTAACAGCAGCTGCGCGCATGGATCGAACTCTGAGGTTAAGCCACGCTTTGCCGAGGTTGTCCTGTGGGTGGGTGACGATCCTCTATATATCATTATCGGGTTCCTCCGTGTTTCGGAAGGTACATTAAATTGTGACAAAGATCTTTAACAGTCGTTAACAGTAGTCAGCAGCTTGAAAGTCTGACAACCAGTCAGTCCTACCGAAGGGTATATAAGGGTAGGGTGTTAAAAATCCAGGTAACTGAGATGTGGAGGTCCGATAGACAGTCGCTCCATGCACGTTATCCAGCTACATCCAGTGCGAGTAAAAGGCGACTTTAACATAGTTGGAAGATATGCTAGGTTGATATACTTTTTATTATTTAGCCATCTCGCCGCCAGTGCTCGGAGCTCTTGACACGTGAAAAAATGACATAATGCGAGTCACGGCGGAACAAAGTAATAACCGATGTTAGTTTTGTCGTAACCTTTTTGTTGTTGTAGAGGCCAAGTGGCGGCGTGCGGCGAGCTCGAGGTGAGCCAGCTGTTAACAGATCTGCACCACTGAGTACCGGCGCGGCGCGTCACGTCAGTGCTGGTCATTGCGCGCATAAGCAGATGGTGGAGAGTGTTGGTGTAGTAAAATGAAAGTTAAATATGGTGGATCGCGGTGCGTGCTCCGGTGACCCGGTTGTCGTGCTCGGTGGTTGAGTGCGGAGGCTTGGTTCGTGCAGTCAATGTAGTGCGAGTGAATAACGGCTTCTAATCGTAATGTTTGAGTGCAGCGGTGCGGCCGGCGCGGCAGCGGCGTCGCGGTGTCAACCAGTCAACGCGGTTCGTGACCGTTACCGGCGCACGAGCGCAACCCCGCACCCCCGCCCCCCTCCCCTGCCGCACTCCGCGCTGCATCGACCTGCTCTCATGACCATCGCTCGCCCTCGATACTGCCTCATTTTAATTCTGCCATTTACGATGCACGCACAAACTCGCTCAATGATTAGGTATTATTCATTCAATAAACTAAAAGCTACTAAAAGCTTTACATTGAGTATGCAGGCAGTCCATTGAGTAGCGCGACAGTGTCGTATTGACGCGGGGCTCCGGGGTGCCGATGGCGCACGTTTATGCACACGCACGCACGCACACATACACGCGATGGGTGAATGGATGCGCAAACATTTGGCGACCGCTACAAACAAAGTGCCACTCATTAAGCTAAGCTTCATTGTTCCATTTAACTGCCTCTGTGGCGCGGTCAGTATATGCGGATGCCGTGCGAGAGGTCCCGGGTTCGAATCCTGGATCGGGCCAAAAAGTCTTTTCTGAGATTTTCTGTTAAGAATTTCTTAGAGATTGCCCGGAGTTGGGAAGTTGAGGTCGAAGACCTCCGTGCCTCGGAGAGCACGTAAAGCCATCGGTCCTGCGCCTGACCTCTCACTGGTCGTGTCGGTTATCCGTCCCACCAGACTATGAGAGTGATGGATTAGAGAGTGTACCTGTGTATTGTGCACACACTTGGACACTATAAACAAAGTCCTGCACAGATGGCCAGTTTCAATGAAACTGACCGCCGTAGCCGTATATCGGCTAGGAGGACATTATCATTATTGTTCCATAACTTTACATTTAACAATATTAATGTTTATTGTAACATTGTTGTTTTTTGGTTTCTGTCTACCCCCATGGTAAAAAGGAGTGATATTATGTATGTTAACGATATTCATTATGTGAACCCCTTTCGAACGATATCTGGATCACCAAGTGACACTGATACAAGTCACAACGCAAGGAATAGCATTGTAGCAGTTTACGTCTAATCAATGCCATTATGCCGTCCAAGATATTGTTGGTGGAACATGATATAATATTCATAATAGTCAATACAAATAAGGGTATCTAGACTGAAGAGATAGAGATTCCTGTGATCTTGAATTATTGATGTATTCAAGCGTGAATAATACACGTTAGTATAGTGCGTGCATTAGCCGCGGGAGCGCTGCGGGACGTCACATGTCACGCTCCTTCTATTCACTTACACTATACACATACATACATACGAGACAGGGTGAGCTGTCGAACGTTTACATACATACGTACGAGTAATAGCAGGACTAACAATGAACTTCATATTATGTCGCCACCTTCATTGTTATTTGACGAAATAGAGTACTTACATCTGATGATAGAGGTAGTTAATAAAGAGGACGCACTTATAGCATAGAGAATCGTTAAGGTATCGATACGGAATATTAGTGTTATTGATCATAATGATCATAGAGTACGCCCACATGATTAGGTCTTAGAATACTTAGATTTAGAAACGACAGAATACTATATTTAAGAGTACGGTTGGCAACCCTAGCACCACCTTACAACATACATTAAGTTTTACAGAGTACAGAATAATTATACAGAATATAATTAAAAAAAAAAGTTTTCATATATTTAACATAGATTATTAACAACTAGCTGACCCGCGCAACTTCGCTTGCGTCACATAAGAGATAATTTTCCACGTTTTTGAAACATTTTTTACTGCTGCTTTGCTCGTATTGGTCATAGCGTGATGTTATATAGCCTATAGCCTTTCTCTATAAATGGGCTATCTAACTCTGAAAGAATTTTTCATATTGGACCAGTAGTTCCTGAGATTAGCGCATTCAAACCACCAAACAAACAAACAAACTCTTCAGCTTTATAATATGAGTATATTATAATATGAGTATAAATGATTGTAAAAAAAATCTTGAATGTAGTTTGTTAGATTTCTGTATATGTCTCTAAAATAAAAATGGCATGTTGTTCTTTAAAAAAAAGTGTTTGTAAACCTATACATATAATAAAATTATAACAACCTCATGTCTGCACATTATAGATATTAAAGAAAAACTAAAATGGGTGATCTTCATACAACCAATAGAAGCCAAAAATATGATTTAATTTTTTTTTGTCTGTCTGTTTGTTGTTTGCTTTTCACGCAAATGCAACTGGACGGATTTAGATGAAACCTTTTTTGATATATACCTATTAGTCTTCGCTAACATATAGGCTATTTTCTTTGGAAATTCGCTCTTTAGGTGGGTAGAAAGAGGGGGTAAGTTTGTATGAAACTCCGTCAGTTTTGGAGCTAATTCGATTAAAATTAATATTTGGCTATATAGTTAGAAATTAAGAATGACGCAATAAATATTTTTGGAAATTCTGCCTTGACGGGGGTGAAAAAGTTTCTATGAAACTACGTCGGTTTTGAAGCTAAATCTATAAAAATTTAAGTTGTTTAGCAAGCAGTGGTCATGATCGCCTGGTAACTGTGAAAAGGTTTATAGAGAGTTTTTAGAGTTTATAGAGCCGTTTTTAGTTTTTTAGGGGATTTACACGGCAAGGGTTTCCACGCGGAGGAAGTCGCGGGCGGCCTCTAGTTATACATATATGTATGGCCATACGCTGCAAAGCGACATGACGTCTACTCACGTGATCAACAGCATAACTCATAGTAAGTCGCGTAGGTACGTACTCTGTGTGACTGTACATTCTGTACAATGATATGAGAACAGGAAGCGTCTGTCATCGGTCCGGCTTAACTTAATAACGGCTAATTGAATCATAACATGCTCCAATAAACGCACTCTCGTCTAATTGAGTGCGTCGTATGAGTACTGTACACACACAGCGCAGGTCGCCACTCGTCTCACTGTCTCACGCATTATCACACACTATCAGACACTATCACACACTAGTTAGTGCTAGTGAGTACCCACTTGTACACCCACTACCCGCATGGCTAGCTCCGGTCAGCTCGGCTCTGTCGGCGCTGTTGGCTCAGTCGCCGACACAGCAAGCCTCACTACAATATACATACATACATGCATATATCCATCACTCCGTACATTTCATGTTTGATTGAAATCAATTGCAATAGATTTAACAAACCATTCATTTATTAAAACAGTCTAAAAATATAATGTTAGTTATCAATGAGCACGATCTAATATGTTATGCATTATTCTGCGAATCTGCGTGCGATAACGATTTGTCTCATTAGCAAATAAAATATGTTTCATCCGATAAAAGCTAATGTTATCTTATCTTATCTTATCTAAAGCACATTTACATCTTTATTAAGACGTATCGATTACAGATAAAAATCGATATCATAAATTTTAAGTTGGCTAGTTTACATAGATACGTATCAGTAAGATAACGATCATTTACATAATGATGACAAGTATATGCGCCACGTGCGAGCTGCGACCACCACCATCACCGCGAGCACCGCGCGCCGCACACGCGACGTGTTGTGCTGTGTGTGGCAATAACATGCATATGAGCGGAATTCGCGACACACGATACCATTCTTAATGCTCGAGAATCTGATCTGCGTAATAATGTACGCTGTGTATTACATATATTATATATACCTGCATAGTACCTACTACCTAGTTATTGCAAGTAGTTGTCAATGCACCTCTGAAAGACTTCAACAAGTGCGGATGATGCTTCAATAACAAGTTACCTACTCGCTGCGAGTGTGCAACAAATGCAGCGCATTCCTTTCCTTTCAAAAGGAATTTTTGATCGTTAGCGAGTACGTACATGTCACACCAGTATTCTCCTGAAGACTATCTTCACTGTGATTAACTAAAGACTGTGGGGTGCTACGCGAATTTGCGCGGCCGCGATGATGACACCGACCGCGACGCCCGCGCCGGCGGCGGCGGGCGGGGTGTTGGCGGGGTGCGGGCGGCCGCGCGCCACGGTCACGGTGTCAAGGTGTGACCACTCTCCGCGCCACACATGTGGCGATGTGTCTCGGCGCTTACATAACATTACGCGGAACTGCTTGACCCGGATTGAACAGACTTCAACAGACGCTCGGTTGACAGCTCACATTGTGTAACACATCCGCAACAGCGGAACACGCGCGCGACCTCAGCCGCTTTGCTTCTTGCTTCACGACATCGTCCGCTTTAAAAGCCGACCCCTCACATACGCTACTGCACTTTTTACACAATTTTACGATTGTCATTTATTTGTTAATGTCATGACATTTCACTATGTAAAGGCGACGACACACCTACGGCATCACCAACCAAACGCATCTTTTCCCAAATCAATAATGTTTTTTCTCTTAGAAATCTTTGGAAACGAACAATCAAGAAGGAGAATGCGATAATGAAATTGTAATATTCAATAATATTTTATTTATCTGTGAATATTACGCGTATATCATACTAGCTGACCCGCGCAACTTCACTTGCGTCACATAAGAGAGAATGGGTCAAAATTTTCCCCGTTTTTGTAACATTTTTCACCCGTACTCTGCTCCTATTGGTAGTAGCGTGATGATATATAGCCTAAAACCTTCCTCAATAAATGGACTATTTAACACTGAAAGAATTTTTTAAATCGGACCAGTAGTTCCTGAGATTAGCGCGTTCAAACAAACAAACAAACAAACTCTTCAGCTTTATAATAGAAGAATTTTTCCAAGAAAAAAATGTTTCCTTCATCAACAGACACACAGCACTACATTGAAAAGCACCCTATATGTATATATAGCGTTTTCGATGTATTCAGTGTTGAATATTCAGTGTTGTGGAGCACATTAGCACAAGGCCCACGGTCGCCTATACTCTGACTTACTGTCGTCACAACTATCTACCAACCACTCATACATACATACACACACACACACATACACACTACTAAACTATTACCAATGCCGTCTTATGCGCATTCGATAACACTAATATCGCCAAATAATACATAAATTGAAGTTGAACATCGACAATTGTTTTTAAGTTACAATTAAGCGAGAAGGTTATCACACAGGACATTGTAGTAATAGACACCTGCTCACTTCTGTAGATATTGTAGTTTAATGAGACACAACATTAACACCTCTTATACTTACTTTCTTGTTGACCGCTACACACGTACTAGTAGGTAGGTACCTCGGCTATGCCCCGCTGAAATGATTCCACATTAACACTTTCGTAGTCACATTGGATGTTAATTATGTTTGCATTAGATACAAGCACATACTTTTACGATTATGTTAAACCTACCCGCAGACGATGCTGCGCACTAAAGCTAGTGTACGTAGTTTGGACTGAAAAGACTCTGTGTGAGTTGTCCAATGATATTTATTTATTATTATTTATTACTTATGGACTGTTCAGGTACCCATCGTACCGCAGGTGCGGTGCTGCGCCGTGCTGCTGCTATCTCAAGATATGTCGTCGTGTGGACTCATTACTCTTTTACTTTGTAGTCGCTACGTACGGACTTTTACAAATTATTGTATTTGCTGAGCTTGATGTAGGCATATTCTAAAGCAATCATTTATTTTTGTTGCCTGTTTTGTTTTGATACAAGTAAACCCTCGTGAACATAGGTACTTCAAACTCCGATATCAGCTACTTAATTGTCTAAGTATGTACAAAATATTGTCAAAGCAGCCGTGAAAGTGTGTGTGTTTATTGGCACCACCGAGTTAGCACCCAAGACAGACCGAGCGACTTGTGTAGTTGGGCACTGGCACGTGTGACACGGATAACGTCGCCACCAGTTATAGGGCTACTGTAGCCCTACCATGAGTTGGCGTAGTTAAAAACTAGAGTAGTTAACGTGAGAACGCAACTACAACAGTGGGCTCAAATAGGGAAAGAATGAACGACAAAGCCAATCTACATTCACTGTTGTTTAATTTAACTACACGTTATTAAATATGGCGACCCATGGTAGTAATTTTGGTACCTTAACTATCCGCTAGAGGCGCTGTTCGAGTTTACGAGAACTACAGTGTCTCCGGGAGACTATAGTTACCAACTCATGGTAGCGCTACAGATACCAGCCGGGCGGCCATATCGTGGCGGAGCAGAGGCGACGAGTCGGACGCCACCGCGCCGCGCGCCGCCACTCACTTAACCCACATCGATAACTAGCTCCCGCGCACCAACACTCACACTCGCACCGTTCAACACATTATTGTTATCATATACTTGAATGTTTGTGACATAACCATTATAAAGGGCTCCCTTAAATACCAAGTCTTACCCTGGGCGGAGGCGATTAAACAAGTCTTGTAAACGTCAGTCTCTAGTGCGAATAGGAGGCTCCTTCCGCCTCGCCTGCGAGCTCAAGCCTGTTTATGATGACGGTGAATCAGAGAAGAAATACGTAAATATTGACAGTTCCAGTCAAAGAACAATTACGATATGACTTTATGACATATGTATGCGTATAAATAGGCGAGTCTATCAAAACTATTAGGAGTTAATTACGAATACAATAATATAATAGCAGCGTTAATAAATAATTGACATAAGTGGGACAAGACAATCGGTAGTGTGACGACGTTTGTATGTATGTATGTATGTATGTATGTGCGCGCGTTATCGCGCATTGTATCGGACAAAGGTAACGTAGTAATGAAAACATGACACGCGCTCTGCCTACTACCTGCTACCTACCTAGGCTGTTCGCCATACTTGGCTACGAGACTGTCGCCCGCTGGAGACACTCTTGTACATGTTTCTTGTATCGGCCAATTACTTGGCGTCACATACATACTCATATACATAACATTTCCAATTGGCACTTCGAAGAAAATAATATCTTGCCAGGAACACTGAAATACTCAATACTACAGACTGCTATTCGCAGTTGTTTATCGTTTGCTGCAACTTTGGTTTGACGTTAGCACTCGCGGACGGTTGCGTAGCCGCGGGCCGGGGTCAACGGTTAGCTGATTCACCCGTACACAGTACTGCATCCTCTACCACCGGACGACGACACTGATTTTATTTGTATCTAAACACTGAAAGTGAACGCCACACAACACTGGGACGCAACAACTACGTACATTAGAAGGAGTTGACATTTACAGGTACAAGTATGAGGCACGATGGACGCACGACGAGGCGCGGTAATTCCACGGGGCTAGCTGCATACTATAACACTGTTTTCATGTATGTATGTATGTATGCGAGCGCACAACAAGGCGAAATGAATGCCTCGCAAATATGCAGCTTTATATGTATTTGTATGTGTGTATGTGCGTGTGTGTCTGCACGTGCGTGTGCGAGAGGTGCGCGGCCTCGGCCGCAATGTGGATGCATGTACACCTGCCGAGTCGTTGCGACGAAGAAGCACGGCCCTCGCAGTGTCGCATAGGAACACAGGCACGCGCTCACACGCACACACGCGCACACATGCGCACTCACCTAAACAGGTTCAGTGAAGAATTGCACTCTCAGACGCCCACCTGTGACGAGCTCGTAAACAACAACGACACCATGTTACTTGGACACTTTCTGTTACCTAATCGTGATACTCATACTATACAAGGCAAGTTTAGGTGCCACTTTGATACGGGTGGCACGAGTAAATTAACAGATATAATCAAAGATTTTAGTTGTATGCAATGATACGAAGCTGAATTCATAGAATCGAAGTAAGGTATCGAGTGACGGACAATCGTTAATTGTTTGTATTCCAAGTATTGTACGGTCAAGTACGTATAGCATTCCGCAAACTTTCTCAAAACAATGAGAGGCGGTATGCGCCGGCGCAGCTCGAGGAAGACACACTAATGAAAGGGGCTCGCAGCAGAGCGCGGCCGGACCTCTTCTCGCGGAGAAAGCTACGAGTTCCTCAGCACAACACGTCACACTTTCAATTTCCTTGCTGTTAATCAAATTACGTTTATTATATCACCATAACCCACACCCTACATAGCCATTTTGGCTCCGTTCCAGGGTTTACTTAATTTTAAAACATAGATAACATGCCACACTTATACTTCTTACATACACATTTCGTTATCATAATATTATGTGATAATATACTAATCATCTTAGTTATCAGTAAGTTTAGTTTAGTGTTTTTGTGGCAGCCTTCAGGTTTTCATCAAGAAGAGGACAAGTATCTGGGTTAATGTAAACCTGTCATGAAACCTGCGTGTGTGTGAGTGTTGTTATTGGCAATTGAACACGCTCGCTGCGACACGCGACTCTGCCCCGCTGCCCCCTTGCCTGCACACTTGACACGCACCGGACAGCGGTGCTCACTTGTCGACGTTCCGCGACCCCATCAGTGCGGTGTGCCGCACTACGTCACGTGACTCACTCGCTCCTTGCTGTTACACTTGGCCGCTACTCTTAAGTTCAAATCGTTTGATGCTGACCAAAATCGGTTCTATTGGTACTTCTGCCATCGAAACTTCTGTAGATATACTTGACAATTCGGAGAGATACAATATGTTAGAAATAAGATAAATCGAGGTTAACCACCGCCTCGTGTGGTGGCTGTAGGGAGCCGTGAGTGTTGTGGCGACTGTCACGCCACCGTACTGTAACACTGCACTTTCTAATGCCTAAAGTTTGCTGAACGTAGTACGGCGCGCGCCGGCACGTCGTCAACTTACGTCATTAGAAGTTCAAACAACCGGCCGATGATGAGCTGATAACCTACGCGTGTGGCGCCGATCGCCACAAGTTACATGCATACATACAAAATAACTCTACGGACAGTGTTTTTTGAGAATAAGGTCCTTATCCAGTTTAAACATCTGATATTTTCCGAACTTATAAAACAGTTACAACTGCTTCACTTTACTGATTACAGAAGAACCATGGGAATGTCGACATTATGACCGTAATCAATATATAAAATATTTAAATATCTGTAGGGTTAATTCATCCGGCAGCGTCGCACAGTTACGTGAACAAAAGACATCAACGCGTTCGCCCTCTCTTGCGGTGTTTATATAATTATATAATATTATTATGATCTCTTATATTATGTGAGGATAATTAATATAAATGGCAAATAAAACGTAGTTTTTTGTTTCATGATTTATTTTTTGTTCAACAGCCAATCTAACACGGCAAGATTTTACCATAGCTCACTTATAAGAGCTGTCCGCTCGGGGTCGGTCCAATAATTACACGGTACATAATAAATATGTATCTCAAATCTGTCTTTATATATACACACGTATACGCAACAGGCACACACTCGCGGTCGCGTCCGTCGCTCGCCGCCCGGCACTGAACCCGGCACTTCGCCGGCGAGGGGCGCTCACGGTCAATCATACGACAACACCGATCGTAATCGTTACGGGGAATACAAAATAATACTGAAGAATAAATATTCACTATGACTAAGTACGGCGAAGTACATTAAAGCTGCGTCCACGTAGTCACACCGCGCACTGCGTGCACTCGCGCGCTCAGCACACCGTCTCCATGGGGATGCGGGGCGCGGGCGCGGCGCCGGGCGCAGGCGGCGCGGGCGGCGCGGCCGGCGCCGGCGTGGTGTGCGTGAGCGACTCGCCGCACGACGGCAGGTGAGTGGACGAGTGCGTGGCGCGCCCGCCCGCCGCCGCGTCGCCGCCGCGGCCGCGCGCCCAGCACGCCGCGGCGCAGCGCTTGAGCGCGGCCCACGCGTGCGGCTGGCACCCCACGACCAGGAAGATGAACACGCCCTGCAGCGCGTTCAGTAGATCCGTAGCGTACCACACGTAGTCCGGCCCGCCCGCCGCCCACGACACCACGTCCGCGCCCCACGTCACGCCCATCACCACCACCAGCTTGGCGCACACGCGTCCCAATGCCGCCCTGCAACAAGCACACGAAACATCATCGCGTCAGCTTCCCCCGCGCCTGGAGCCGGAGCGAACGTCCGCTCGACACTCACCGTTCGGAAGTGGACTTGACTTCGTCGCGGCGCCACAGGCCGCAGGTGAGTTGGCGCGTGGTCGAGATGAACAGCGCCAAGTTGACGAGCAGCAGCACGCCTACGGGCCCGAAGAAGTACACCAGGATCTCCATGTCGCCGTAGAACCAGCAGCGCTGCACGGCGAAGCGCGGCCGCAGGAAGGGCGCGGCGGCGGAGGGCGGCAGGTGGTCGAGCAGCGCCGCCGCGCCCGCCAGCAGCAGCGGCCCGCCCCACGCGTACACCATGTACACGCGCAGCCGCCACGCCTCCTGCCCGCGCTCCAGGCTCGTCGGCCGGAAGTCTCTGCGTACCATCACATTACACCTCCTTATTGTACTATACTGATACTAATACTTATCTGACCCATGACGATGACCAAATCTAATGGCAATCATTTGACTTCATATTATAATTTTAAAACCCTCCGATTTTATTGAATGCAGCCAACTGTGCTTGTTATGTCGAAGTGCGTGCACAATACACACGTACACTCCATATTCTAGTGAGTAAGTCGTCCGCGACTGGCGTGTGCTCAGTCAATCTTTACGTGGTGTCTGAGCCACTACGTAAAGATTGATACACTGAGTATTTTTTCGGTACACTAGTAGCACACGTAACTATTGAACAATTTATTTGATTCTACGCAGATTGGTAAAGTACAGTAAAGATACCCGATTTAAAAAAATATCCGTAACCGAATCCGAAATAAAAATTTCGGACAATATCGAATAGCGGCGAACCGGCGAAGCCTCATTCAGACACGTCATGATAAGTTATTTTGATCGGCCGGGCGGGCGGTGGCGAAAAACATGGTATCTAATGGTGACATTTAAATAAAACCTATTTATTTGCTATTATTATTTTACTTTTCAAATTACTAATAAATCTGATATAATAATATGTATCCGAAATTATCCGAAACTAACGGGTAATTCGAAATAATCTCATATCCGTATCCGGTATAGAAATCATTCCTATATCCGTATAAATAAATAAATATTGTTGGGCAACTCACACGCGGTCATTTGATTCCAAACTAAGCAGAGCTTGTACTATGGTAACCAAATCTATACTAATATTATCTATACTAATATTATAAAGCTGAAGAGTTGTTAGTTTGTTTGTTTGAACGCGCTTATCTCGGGAACTACTGGTCCGATTTGAAAAATTCTTTCAGTGTTAAATACCCCATTTATCGAGAAAGGCTATATATAGGCTTTATATCATCACGCTACGACCAATGGGAGCAGAGTACCAGTAAAAAATGTTACAAAAACGGGGAAAATTATGACCCATTCTCTCTAATGTGACGCAAGCGAAGTTGCACGGGTCAGCTAGTAACTGATAAACATACTTATATACTTTGAAATATATACTTATACAGGGTGTCCCATAACTCAACGATAATCCGAGACAGGATGAAAGGCCAAGTCATACCGGTTCTAGGAAAAATAAAAAATAAATTCCATATCACTTAGTTCAGCAATAATAGACACTTTTCAAAAAAGTTGAAATTCCACACCCTTGGTCGCATTTTCAAGTCCTGTGATCACCAATGTCACAATTTCGCTGTGTTTTTTTGAATTTCGTGATCTTCATTAAATATGCTATTATTCGTAAAACAAATTAATGCACAAAACATTGTTAATTTAATAAAAAAAGTTAAGTTTTAGTGAGTCATGGTTCACAAAAATATCGTTAGTTAACTTTGACGCTTCATATTGAAAAAAAAATGTACTACACTACCCTTGGCAAGTTATTTCAAAAGTTGGCGCATTTAATCAAGATTTCAAAATGGTGCAACACTTGTCACTTTTCTTGCCATTAAAAATGCTATTGTTATTTGAACGACGAGTATCCTCGAAAATGGATCGAACGCAGTGGTACAATTGTATGGCGTCTTCGTTCCCGCGATCTAAATCCAGTAGATATTTTTTACTGGGAATGCGTAAAAGAAAAAGTCTATTCGAAATCAATACAAAATCTATCAAAACTTCGCCAGAAAATTGACACAGCGTCAGAGGTAATAAATGCGAGGACTTTTGATTGACTGGTGCAAAGGTCTTTTGTAAGGCGTTGCAGAGCCTGTATTCGTGCCAGAGGAAAACAATTCGGAATTACTTTAGTTTAAGGAGAATAATTAAATAAGAACGATGGTTCGTTCATTCTTTTTTTTTATTATCATTACCTATTATGTTTATTACATTAAATATTGGTTATGGACTGACTCAATTACATCTTTACTAAAAATAATTGCTTTCCTCTGGCACGAATACAGGCTCTGCAACGCCTTACAAAAGACCTTTGCACCAGTCAATCAAAATTCCTCGCATTTATTACCTCTGACGCTGTGTCAATTTTCTGGCGAAGTTTTGATAGATTTTGTATTGATTTCGAATAGACTTTTTCTTTTACGCATTCCCAGTAAAAAATATCTACTGGATTTAGATCGCGGGAACGAAGACGCCATACAATTGTACCACTGCGTTCGATCCATTTTCGAGGATACTCGTCGTTCAAATAACAATAGCATTTTTAATGGCAAGAAAAGTGACAAGTGTTGCACCATTTTGAAATCTTGATTAAATGCGCCAACTTTTGAAATAACTTGCCAAGGGTAGTGTAGTACATTTTTTTTCAATATGAAGCGTCAAAGTTAACTAACGATATTTTTGTGAACCATGACTCACTAAAACTTAACTTTTTTTATTAAATTAACAATGTTTTGTGCATTAATTTGTTTTACGAATAATAGCATATTTAATGAAGATCACGAAATTCAAAAAAACACAGCGAAATTGTGACATTGGTGATCACAGGACTTGAAAATGCGACCAAGGGTGTGGAATTTCAACTTTTTTGAAAAGTGTCTATTATTGCTGAACTAAGTGATATGGAATTTATTTTTTATTTTTCCTAGAACCGGTATGACTTGGCCTTTCATCCTGTCACGGATTATCGTTGAGTTTTGGGACACCCTGTATAGATAAATTGACAACCAGGCTCAGAACAAATACTCGTGTTCATTACACAATGATTTGTCACGGGTGGGATTCGAACCCACCACACGCGGCGCTACGGTTGCTGCGGCGAGATGACCGCTTAAACCACTGCGCCATACGTGCAGTTAAGTTATTTATTGCAGTATCCACTCCGCATCAGAAATTTCATATCCATAACATCCATACATGTATAAATAGAATTGCTTTCTTCTTATGTATTGTAATTACCAATTACAACCGATTGTTGAGAAATAGTGGAAACCCTAAGTTAGTGCTCAATAAGAATAACCTAGTACAGGGCTGGACGTTAGTGTATTAAATTTCATCTTTAAAACTAGCAATTCACGTAGTAATACTTACAAACAACTAAATTGTTTATACAAGGCCAAGAGGAGAAAAACTACTCTTTAATATCAAAGCTATATAAAGTTTTTATTCCAAATTCAGACATGGGCTGAGAATCACTAACAAACCAATTTGGCGGTACAAGTAGATTTTCTTATACTATTAGAAGACTTAGAAGCTGTCCATTAATCACGTGATGTTTTTCTGGCGTTTTTACCCCGATATTCGACAGCTTAGCCGATAGCCTAGCCTTTACCAAAAACATGCTTCTGAGTAAAAGTCAGTAGGCTGCATTCTCGCATTATGTAGAATGGAAAGAATGTTCACTCAGTGGAAATATAGACGTAGTAGAGTGAAGTGAGTCGACGCTCACCTGAATGTCCACCAGATGTTAAAGCACATGGTGTTGAGCCAGAAGAACGCCGACAGGAACAGGAAGTGCATACACACGGCTGCACCGGCACATGGAACAACAAACACACGGCGGTTACACACTGTCACTCGGTCCACGGCACTGTCACACACATGATCGCGGGCAGCTCACCGAGCGCGCGGCACAGCGGGCCCGGCACCTGGTCGCTGGCCAGCTGCGTGGCGGCCAGCAGCACGTCGCCCAGCATCAGCGCCGCCACGTAGTGCGTCTGGCAGCGCCAGTGCAGCGCGTGGTGCGCCGCCGGCAGCGCGAAGCCCGCCGCCAGCGTCGCCGCCAGGAACGCGGCGCCCACCGCCAGCCCCGCGCCGTACAGCGCGTGGCGCGTGGCTTGCGCCGGCCGCGCCGAGCGCGCCGCCGCCTCGCACGCCAGCACGCGCACGCCGTCCTCGCCCAGCAGCGCGTCCGCGCACCACGCGCCCGCCGCCAGCCGCTCGCCGCCGCCGCCCGCCGCCACCAGCTCCAGCGCGCCGCCCGCGCCTAGTCGCGCCCCGCTCAGCGCCCCCGCCACGGCGTAGCGCGAGCCCTCGGGGCACACCGGGAAGCCCACGCCCACGGCGCTGTGGTTGGCGAGAGCGCGCACCTCGCTCAGCGCCGCCAGCGCGAGCTCGGCTGCCTCCACGCAGTGCTCGCCGTCCAGCACGCGGCCCTCGGTGCAGCACTTGGACGGCGCCCACGACACGTCCTCGGCGCACACTAGCGCGGCGGCCGTGTCGGCACAGAACCGCTCCGGCGCCAGCATCGACAGGGCGCCGCGCAGAATGAGGGAACCGTTAATGGCCAGGAGCGCGTACGACGCGGCGTGCTCGGGAAGCACGCGCAGGGGCTCGCAGGCGGGCCGCGAGTCCGGCGCCTCGCGCCAGTGCTGCGGCAAACGGCCGGGTTCCAGGAACTCGCCGCGCGCGGGCGCGTACACGCGCGGCTTCCAGGCGCGAGGCTCGGCGGCGGGCACGCAGGCCCGCGCCGCCTCCGCGCCGCTCAGCAGCGCCACGCGCAGCGCGTCGGCCGCCAGCTCGTGGCCGCGCGGGCAGCAGCGCGCCACGGACATGGGCGCGAGCTTGACGCCGCCGGCCGCCGCCCACAGCGCGCCCAGCACCACCACCGCTCTTCCGACGGACCACATGTCGAAGCGTTCACCGATCACACCGCCGAGCCGGGCGCCGCGCCTGCATCGCGGCCGACGAGTCCGACACGATCACGACGATACCGCACACTTAAGTTTTTTCACTTTGCAGTTTCGTTATCATCGATCGAGACGAGAGTCCGATCGGGAAGTATTCAATGCACGACTGTCTTCGACTTCAAAAGCATCAGGCAACGTGAAGATCGCTTACGAATACTAACAATATTATGTTACAAAGTACGAAAATACGAGCGCGTCGATTAACACGTGAGAAAAGGTTCGCGCGGCGGACGAAGCGGCGTCTCGCCTCGAGAGCTGGCGTAGTACTGACGGGCGCGGGCCGCGGACAGCTGACTGGCGGCGGTCGGCGCCCCCCACGTCTGCTAGGTCCGAGTAGTGCCGGCGCGCGACCTGCAGCACGCACACGCACACGCACGCAGTAACGACACA
This sequence comes from Anticarsia gemmatalis, assembly GCF_050436995.1. NCBI lineage: Eukaryota > Metazoa > Arthropoda > Insecta > Lepidoptera > Erebidae > Anticarsia > Anticarsia gemmatalis. Next base: position 59,717 of record NC_134748.1, on the reverse strand, counting down.
CTGCACACACTCAGGATATGGCCCTACTTAGCAGTGCAGTAATGTCTGACTGCTGCGCATACATATTATAAGTAATACCTACCTATATAATTTAACAGAGCATTCTAAACGAAAGTGTATTGTTTTTTCTATAAATAAGTTACAACCAGGAATCCCCGGTACTGAGACTATAAAATATCCCTTAGAACTTACGTTTGAAGGTCCGGAAAAACTTAACGCGATTTAAAGCATAATGTTCTTTCAATGATATAGATCTATGAATACGCATATCTCCTAAAATGACAAAGATCTACCCAAACCACCACCGTGCACCGATAAGACCTCCAATTGAATTTCAACCTTTGGTACCGCTTCTGTATCCACAAAACTTATCGCACGGTGCTGGAACTTTCATTGTCACATTGGTTCAAATCTAGTCTTGTTCAATTAATATATTTGAAGGCTAATCGCATGTTTTTAATTTGTGAAATGTCTAAAACTCCGATTCACATCCGATACACCTCCGTTACAGCCCTAATCCAAAGGGGTATATGTACCTACTATTTCGAAAAAAAAAGTAACTTTAAAAATAATTTCACAGGTAGTGGAGTACTCGGTGAACAGACATAAAAAAACAATCATTCAACTTAGTACATCCTCCTTTTTGAGTGCGGTAAAAAGGACAGTATATACAACTAAGTGGCATTAAGTGGTTTGTATTGGGCTCAGCTGCTATTCAGGAGAAGAATTCCGCCGCGAAATCTTTACAATCATACTGTAGATAGTCAAGACTAAGCTTCAGCTCAAATGTAGCTCTTGTGTCTTACTATCTTATCCTAATAATATTATAAATGCGAAAGTTTGTGAGAATGTGTGTATGTATGGATGTTTGTTACTCTTCACGCAAATACTACTGAACCGCTTACGATGAAATCTATACTAATCTATACGAATATTACAAAGCTGAAGAGTTTGTTTGTTTGTTTGAACCCGCTAATCTCAGGAACTACTGGTGCGAATTGTAAAATTATTTTACTGTTGGATAGCCTATTTATTGAAGAAGGCTATATAACCATCATGCCATGACCAACAGGAGCAGAGTACCAGTAAAAAATGTTACTAAAAGGGGTGAAAATATTACCCATTCTTTCTTATGCGACGCAAGCGAAGTTGCGCTTGTCAGCTAGTTTGGTATATATATAGCTCAAGGCTCAGAATAACATATAGGCTAGTTTTTATACTGGAGATCCCGATTTACGCGGGAAGGGTTTCGACGCGGACAAAGTCGCGGGCGGCCTGTAGTATCACATAAACCTGAAAATGTGTATAATCAGATAATTATAACAGATTGCCAGTCACAAATTGCCCAGTGTGAATTTTAATAATTAAAAAAAAACACCTCGACAATATTAACGATAATGAAACACATACCAAATTACAAATTTAGTGTTAAGCTATTATTTAAAATAAGCTAAATATTTGTAAAAAATTATATCACTCACGATTCAACTAAATTGCTTAGTAAAGGTAGGTTACAAAACTTTTCAATGTACCTCTATGTGCCTACATCTATTCACTACTAGCGCCATCTATTGACGAATAGAAGCAAGATTTTATTCAACTTCCATAACGTAGTTAAAATTCGGCCAATAAATTTCTATATAAAGAAATAAAAATAAGCATTTCAAATTTTATTTCTTTTGTATCATTTTTTGTTGCACCATAATGTCTACTATTGTCTGGACGTAGATTATTTTCTGAAAATACTGCCATCTAGTAAGGTATTTTTTAACTGTACGCCAGAGACTAAAGTACAGTAACATGTATATTTGATATATTAGTCGCTAGAGGGCAGCAACGACAACAAAAATAAAATAAAACGATAATAGAAAATAATTTTTTTTATCAAATACTCCAAAGGTGTAATACGATGAAGAGATTGTTTTAGGCCATGTTACCTCTTCAGAAATAACGTTTCAATATTGAATTGAGAAAAGGTTAGCGTGGGTAAGGTGCGCACCGCACTATGTTGCCATGCTAAGCTATTTGATATCCGCTTAAATAGAGGCGCGCGCGACGCTCGCGATGTGCGACCGTAATGTTGTACCAACTACAGGATTCTGACTGAAATTTAATAAAATTGCTGTAAAAATGTTGCATTTTAGTCAAAGAAAAAAGTGTAGTAACTATTTATGATTCATGTCCAATCATTTGGTTCGTGCATGTGTGGCGTGTTTAAAACTATTTGTTTAAAAATCTTATTATGACTAATATTCTTATTAATTTATTAAAATAATGTTTGAGGAATTAAAAATTTAACCACAGGGAGCGATTAAGTATTTCTATTAGCTAAATACGTAAACTTACACACAACACAACACAAACAAACTTAGGAAGCAGAGGTGACTTTACGGTCGCGACTCGCGACTTCGCGAGTCACGGAACGACCTGGCTGATTTTAGAGGTTGGCAACACCTAACGCAATGATAAAGGCGGAATTTTATTGCTAAATGGACAAAATATAACTAAAAAGTATTCGCTTCAGTTATTGTGATGTTAAAAAAGCGTAGGTTACAATACGATGATAGCCCGTTGTTATGAAATTTAGGGATTACTTTTGTAATTGCTCCCGGACGCGTTAGGTACAAATTGATTTTATCCAATATGGCGGTTCAATTATATATTTCAATTGTTGTTTACTGTGACTTTTACGGCATCACAGGTTCTCACTTATATGGGTCCACAAGATTTCAGAATTTATAGTCGTGTGTTCTTAGAGCGTTATGCAAAGTGAGTTGAGGTACTGGCTGAATGTTAAAACATTTTTTTTATGGAACTCGTTTGAAGTGTTTTTGGTGCAAGGGAGAGTGAAATAAAAGTGCAGTGTATATGTATTTTAGTGAAATATTGCAATAACAGCGAACTCGCTCGCGATGTCACAATATGAGCGGTCGCGATGAGCCTGCTGCGCCACCCGCATTCAATACTGCTCTGCAACTCATGGTAAGGACTCTTATTTACATGGCAGCAGAAAGCCTTGCCGTGACGCCGGTGACGCGTCTATCCGTTATCAAGCGGTGTCTGTGCCAGTCATAAGTTATCAATATCGCATTTATTGATATATCTCTACTACTTACTGTCTATACTTATGGCTATTTGTATGTTTATATTTAGTATTGAATCCTGATCTAGAAAACAATGAAATCTGAATCAGTGCATTATGATGTCTAACAAAATAATTTGTTTTTTACTTGATTATTATACCATGTAGGTATATAAACTGTATGCCGCAACTATATTATTTTAGAATTAACTCATAATGACACTGCCAACTTTAATAAAAGTGAAATATTATAATAGTGCTTGCTATTTTCTGTAAGCATATTTGATATGACTTGGCTATTCTGTTTATATTTCATTATACAAATAAGTCTAAGTATTTTTAATGAGTATTAAGGTACATACAGCATAGAGAGCCATTTATATATTTCCTATGCTCATTGGTTAAGTGAGTTGTTGTGTCATTGTTAATAATATTAATATTATTATGAGGCAGTTTTAGTAATACAAAATAATATTAATTGTGAGCCAACACTGTTGTCTTATTGTACATCAGGAAACTTTCCACTCCCACAATTCATGTGAGTTGTTTGGCAGCTTCCATATATTTCTATTCAAGGATCAAAAAAATGTCCTATGTTATCTTTAATCCTCTGTTAAACACTTTCGACAAAGTGAAGACAGAGACTAAGTGACTAAGACTAAGTAATGAATGAGTCAGTCAGCCAGGACAAGAGATTTTGTATGTAAGGGCAAAGAGACTAATACTATTTTACATTTACAGATTAGTAATGATAAAGATATATACAGGGTGGAAGAAAAAAAAGTGAAATAGAGGGAAACTAGAAAGAAATAGCTGCATTCAAAGATTTTTGATAAATACTGGCCACCACCAAATTTATCCCTTTGTATCTGCATTTTGCCTATGGATAACACCACTTGCAAACATAATTTTTTATAACATTAATATTTTATATGCATTTGAGATAAGGAGTGCCTAGTAATATAAAAAAATATGTAAGCAAATAGAAAACTGTATTATGGGAGCTAAAAGAAAAAAAAAGCAGTAAAATTTTCATAGATCATAATTTTTTATGGATCTTATCCAGACTTAAGATGCAATAACTTTTGCGGTCTCTGATCAACCTCTGCTGCTCCATGATGTATAATAGTTAGCCTGCGACCACAGCGAGGCGTTAGGCATTTTAAGGTAAAATGCGTGTTCACGTTAATTCCCATATTCTATTATACATGAAACATGCAACGCGAGAGTTAAAAAGTTCTGAGCTGCTCTGTACAATCTTTCTTTTTTTTGCATTGTATTGGCGTTTTTTAGTGGTTATTTATGAGAAGTAAGATGAATATTTGTTTGAAAGGCAGTTTAGATTAACTTTCTTGCATAAAATGATAATCAAACACACAAAAAAAATAAGATTATTTCAATGATGAGCGCAATTGCCACTTTGGAAGTATTCATCATTCAAACCATCAAGTTTGAGAAAGTTCGATTTTAGTACTAATTTTAATTATAGGGAGCTCCCCCCCCCCTTTTTTTTTCTATGCAAACTGTTCATGTGGGAAGCCCTTTCTCTATGTTGTTTTTTGGAATATAATTTTGCAGGCCGGTGATATATATATGATATAGCTTAAACAAACTATTGGACAGACAGACTCGATAAATCCGTAGCTTGATTCTGTACATTCAATACGTAAATATGAAAATATCATTATTTACGTTGTTAAATGAAACATTATCAACACAAAAGAAGAACCAGCGTCTATTTTTTGCCTACGTTGGTGCAGGCAAAGGAAACAATACCTATTCAGCCTCGTCTTCCGATCCAATATGGTTGTTTAAATAATTTATTAAAATTAAAATTTGGAAAGAATATTTTATTTCGCCCCTAAGTGCGCCAGCAAATAATATACATAATTTAGTAAATTTTATTTTATTTAAATGTTTGGTGGAAAATGGCGCCATTGAAGATCAAAGTTGTTGCAAAAATCCGCTAGGGGCGCCGATCAATTTTTCATACAAAATTTCTCGATAGCTAGTCGGTAGTTGATACTCGATAGTTGTACAGGATCGCGCTAATCCTGAATGAATTAACCGCGCCTTAAAAGATGAACTTTTAACAATCATCAAACAGTAGTACATGGATAGTAACATCACTTGCTTATTCACTGTCGAAATTATTCTCGCTAGTGCTACTTCGAAACCCCATTACTTTTTTATTCTTTATGATATTTGAATTATTATTTCGTACGATTTTGACGATTGTATTAAATAGTGCTTAATTTTGAAATTAAATTAAAAAAGAAATTGGAAACTTCTCCATTGATTTATGTCTAAAAACAATGTATTTTTATTTAGCCTCTAATTATTAGCGAGTTCTATTTTCGCTCTATATGTATATGATGAATCAAAAATCCATAAATGCAGAATATATTATTATTAAAAAAAATACGTGTCCCGTCAGTAAATTAAGCAATCTCCAATACTGAAATAATTTCCCTCTGCGAGTCATACTTTTTTTCACCCTGTGTAAATGGAATGGAATAATTCCCAAAAATGATTCATTAAGTAGGAAAGAGTAGTCCAAGTGATTTATAGCGATAGGCAAAAAAAAACCAAATCCTAAATGTTGTTCGATGCAGGGTGTGGAGCGCGTCGGCCCCCCGGGCGGCGGCGGAGCGGCGCTCAATGGAGGCACGCCGCCGGCCAGCGTGCCGCCGCCCGAGCGCGACGAGCCGCCGCGCAAGCGCCCCAAGCTGCCCGCCGCCGACGACGCCGCCGCGCTGCGCCGCCGCATACTCGAGTGCGAGCTGCTGCGCCTGAGGAACCTGCGAGAGAGGTGAGCCCCGCCACGAGCGCAGCGCCCGCCCTCCGCTCCCGCCGCGGCGACACTCCAGCCCCTCCCCTGTTGCAGGTTCACGGAGCAACTGAGCGAGTTGTTCTTCCTGCAGGCGGGCGGCAACATGATGGACTACGCGGTGTGGCGCAAGCGGCCGCCGGCGCCGCAGCTGCTGGCGTTCCTGGAGGCGCGACGGCCGCCGGCAGTGGCGGCGGCGCCGTCCCCGCCGCCCGCGCCCGCCCCGCCGCCCGCGCCCGTGGCCGCAGCGCCGGCGCCGTCGCCCGCCGACGAGATGGTGGAGAAGGCCAAGCAGGAGGCCTACGTGGCGTCGCGCGTGGCCGAGCTGGCGCGCGCCGGGCTGTGGGCGGAGCGGCGCCTGCCGCGGGTCATGGAGCCGCCGCGCGCCAAGTCGCACTGGGACTACCTGCTGGAGGAGATGGCGTGGCTCGCTCAGGACTTTGCGCACGAACGCAAGTGGAAGAAGCAAGCCGCTAAGAAAGTGAGTTCACAAAGTACTAAATTACTACATGTTAAGTATAGACATTGAATGTTACTAGCTTTTATTCTATTTACAAAATGAAGGAACTGCTATGCAACCAATTTTTCTAAAACTATTGAAACCTATATAATTACTAGCGGACCCGACAGACGTTGTCCTGGCTACACGTCTTTAATTTGAAAATTTTAAACTTTTTTTAAACATCTAAATCATTCTCAGATCCCCTTGAACACACACAAAAACTTTCATCACAATCGGTCCAGTCGTTTAAGTGAAGTTCAGTGACATACACACTTACAGAAGAATTATATATATAAAGATTTATTAATAATTAAAGGCCCACAAACAAAGTTTCACAGTTTTCCTTTGGAAATTAACAAAATCCTGATTCTAAATGCATTTCTCTCAAAATGATTTAATAAACCTCTTATAATAATGTGTATTATTGCAGTTATTGTACAACTATAATCGTGTCCTTTTGTTTTCTAATGTTTCAGTGTGCCCGTGCTGTACAAAAGTATTTTCAAGACAAGGCTGCTGCAGCACAAAAAGCGGAGAAGGCGCAAGAACTACAATTGAGAAAGATAGCTGCGTTCGCCGCTAAAGAAATCAGAACGTTTTGGTCTAACGTCGAAAAGGTAACGCTGAAATTAATCCAAAATCGACAGGCTCTCCTTTCGGTTCGCCCTCGTACTCACAGTGCGGAATAGAATATTGACGTGTGCCTTCCGCTCGCAGCTGGTGGAGTGGAAGCGCGTGCGGCGCGTGGAGCGCGCGCGCAAGGAGGCCCTGGACGAGCAGCTCAGCTACATCGTGGACAAGACCGAGCGCTACTCGCGCCAGCTGGCCGCCAACCTGCACGCGCCCGCGCCCGCCGCGCCCTCCGACGACGAGTTCGAGCCGCGCGGCGCCTCCGAGGACGACGAGGAGACCATCGCGGCCGCCGAGCGCGAGGCCGCGCACGAGCCCGCCGACCACCGCGACGAGCTGGAGGCGCTGCGCCGCGAGTCGCGCCTCGACCTGGGCGACCTGCTGCCGCCCGGCTACCTGGCCACGTCGCCGCCGCCCTCCGACTACGGGCCCAGCGACGACGAGTCCGCCGACGACGAGACCACCATCGCGGCGCAGGAGGACCGCGAGCGCGCCGAGGACCCGGCCGCCGAGCTGGCGGCGCTGCGCCGCGACGCCGACCTCGGGCTCGACGAGCTGCGGCGCCGCTACGCCGGCACGCCGCCGCCGCCCGACGACGAGCCCGACGACGCGTCCTCGTCGTCCGACGAGTCGGCCTCGTCGGAGTCGTCGGGCTCGGAGCCGCTGGAGGCGCTCATGGAGGAGGGCGGCGCGGGCGCGGCGGGCGCGGGCTCGGAGCGGCGCGTGGAGGCGGCGGCCACGCTGGCGGCGTCGCTGCAGCCCACGGGCACCACGCTGTCGGAGACGGCGGTGGGCACGCGCGTGCCGGGCCTGCTGCGCCACACGCTGCGCGAGTACCAGCACGTGGGCCTGCACTGGCTGGCCACCATGTACGCGCGCGGCCTCAACGGCATCCTGGCGGACGAGATGGGGCTGGGCAAGACGGTGCAGACCATCGCGCTGCTGGCGCACCTGGCGCTGGAGCGCCGCGACTGGGGCCCGCACCTCGTGGTGGCGCCCACCTCCGTCGTGCTCAACTGGGAGATGGAGTTCAAGAAGTGGTGCCCCGCCTTCAAGATCCTCACTTACTACGGCACCATCAAAGAGCGCAAGATGAAACGTGTCGGGTGGACTAAAGCGAACTCGTTCCATGTGTGTATCACGTCGTACAAACTCGTAGTGCAGGACCATCAAAGTTTTCGAAGAAAACGGTGGAAATATCTGATACTCGACGAAGCTCAGAACATTAAAAACTTTAAATCTCAGAGATGGCAGATGTTGTTAAACTTTCAAACGGAGAGGTGAGGTCTCGAGTGTTACCGTAAAATATTTTAGAGTGGTGGGCGAGTTTGGTCTTCATTATGCATTGCTTAGTTTGTTATTTTATATGTGTTTGTTGTTTTGTTTGATGAAATCATTATGTACATGGAATTGTGAATAAATTCGAGTAAAAACGTGTGTTTTCAGGCGGCTGCTGCTGACGGGTACGCCGCTACAGAACAGCCTGCTGGAGCTGTGGTCGCTCATGCATTTCCTCATGCCTGACGTGTTCGCCTCGCACTCTGAGTTCCGCGAGTGGTTCAGCGAAGTGGCCGGCATCGCCGAGGGATCGTCGCGCTACAACGAGGCGCTAGTGCGGCGCCTGCACGAGGTGCTGCGGCCCTTCCTGCTGCGGCGCCTCAAGCAGGACGTGGAGCGCCAGATGCCGCGCAAGTACGAGCACGTGCTCATGTGCCGCCTGTCCAAGCGCCAGCGCTTCCTCTACGACGACTTCATGTCGCGAGCCAAGTGAGTACCGCCCGCCCCCGCGCGACCCGCCCCGCCCGGCCCGCTCTAACCTCCGCGTCGCTCGCCCGCAGGACTCGCGAGAGCCTCGCGTCCGGGAACCTGCTCAGCGTCATCAACGTGCTCATGCAGCTGCGCAAGGTGTGCAACCACCCCGACCTGTTCGAGCCGCGGCCCGTCGCTTCGCCGCTGCAGCTGCCGGCGCTGCGCTACGTCGCACCCGCGCTCGCTCTCGGCGCCGGCGTGGCCGAGCGCGCGCTGCGGGCCGCGCGCCTCGGCGGAGACCTCGCCACGCTCGAGGCGCTCGGCGCCGGCGCCTTCGCCGCGCACCGCGCCCGCCACCTGGCGCCGCCGCGCCGCGCCGTGGAGGAGCTGGCGCTGCGCCGCCGCGCCGCGCCGCGCCCGCCGCCCGCCGAGCTGCGCCTGCACCTGCGCCTCGTGCCGCGCGCGCCGCCCCGCGTGCCCGCGCCCGGCCCGCGCGCGCCCGCCGTGGCGCTGGCGCCGGGCCCCCGCGCCGCGCCCGGCCCGCCGCCCGCGCCGCCCGCGCCCGCGCCCGGCCCGGCCGCGCGGCTGGAGGCGCGGCGGCGCGCGTGCCTGCGGCGGCTGGCGGCGGTGAACGAGCGGCGCTGCTGGCGCCTTCCGCTGTTCGGCGCGGACCTGCGTGCGGCCGTGCACGGCGGCCCGCCGCCGCTGCCGCCGCGTGACCTCGCCGACGTGCTGGACGAACTTCATCCGATCATCACCAGGTCGGTTCGCGTCCGCCGAAATCTTTCCGTTTCTAGCCGATTCGGAAAATACGTTCGTTCCATATCCGCGTAGGGACGAATCGCGTCACCGAAATGATTTAATGAATTCTATCAATTTTCGACATATTCTCGGTCACCCCTGTCACCGCGTCGATCTATAATCGCTACGATATCTACTCGATCGTCCATCTGGACCGGTTTAAAGTATATCGTTTTTAATCTTTTACTCCATAAAGTGTTAGAAAGGCAGAACATGACGGAGGGGACGATCGAGAAGCGTATTCTAAGGCGTCGTTTCGTGCGCAGGTTCTGCGTGTGCTGGGCGTCGGCGCGCGCCGCCGCGCCCACGCTGGTGGCGGGCGGCGGCGAGCCCGCGCGCTCGTGGCGCCGCCGCGCCGCGCGCGCCGAGCAGGCGGCCGCCGCGCCCGCGCGCGCCCTGCTGCAGCTGCTGCACGCGCCCGCCAGCCGCCACGCCGTGGCCTTCCCGCACCCCGAGCTGCTGCAGTACGACTGCGGTACGTACGCGCCAAGCGCCCCCCCCCCCACCCGCGCTCGCCCCTCACGCGCCGTGTGCTTGCAGGCAAGCTGCAGACGCTCGACGGGCTGCTGCGGCGCCTGAAGGCGGGCGGCCACCGCGTGCTGATCTTCACGCAGATGACGCGCGTGCTGGACGTGCTCGAGGCGTTCCTGTCGATGCACGGCCACGCCTACCTGCGGCTGGACGGCGCGACGCGCGTGGACCGGCGCCAGCCGCTCGTGGACCGCTTCAACGCGGACCCGCGCGTGTTCGCGTTCATCCTGTCGACGCGCAGCGGCGGCGTGGGACTCAATCTGACGGGCGCCGACTCGGTCGTGTTCTACGACTCCGACTGGAACCCGACCATGGACGCGCAGGCGCAGGACCGCTGCCACCGCATCGGCCAGACGCGCGACGTGCACGTGTACCGGCTCGTCACGGCCGCCACCGTCGAGGAGAACATCCTGCGCAAGGCCGAGCAGAAACGCGCGCTCGGCCACCTGGCCATCGAGGGCGGCCACTTCACCACCTCCTACCTGCGCGGGGTGAGTGTCTCGCCGCCCGCACCGCCGCTCCGGCTCGACTCCCGGCCGCTGACCGACCGCTTCCGTCTGTCCGCAGTCCAACATAAAGGAGCTGTTCGGCGCGGAGGCGAGCGAGAGCGCCGAGGGCGAGGCCGCGGCCGAGGCGGGCGGCGGCGAGCTGGAGTCCGCGCTGGCCGCCGCCGAGGACGAGGCCGACGCCGCCGCGGCGCAGGCGGCGCGGGCCGAGGCGCAGGGCGACCTCGCCGAGTTCGACGAGACCCTGCCGCTCGACGACGAGCCGCGCGCGCGCCCGCCCGGCGACCCCGACGACCTCGCCGCGCTCATGGACCAGGTGAGCGCCCGCCCCCGCCGACATCGCTGACGAACGACCGACGGCGATTCCAGATTCTAATTATAATTTATTTCGTAAACTCCTTACAGAGCAATAGTTACAATATAGTATTTTTTGTTCGTTTCGGGAAAGCCCGTGAGAAAAAACTTTTAAAATGTCAATACATTTAGTACAATTTCGTATTGACGATTCACTGCGTGCAAAAGTTAAGAGCAATCTTAGGGGTAAAAGTATCGCAGATTAGAATATTTTTGAAAACGTCAATGGCCAAGTATCGAACCTCGCGGCACCCCTGCTATCGTCCGTGCGCGCGATCCGTTGACCGACCCTCCGCCGTTCGCAGCTCACGCCCATCGAGAAGTACGCCATGCGGCTCGTGGAGAGCAGCGAGGCGGCGTCGGCGGCCGAGCGCGCGGCGCTGGGCGAGATGCGGCGCCAGCTGCGCGAGTGGGAGGAGGCGCGCCGCCAGCTGCGCCGCGAGCGCAGCGCGTCGCCGCCGCGCTCGCCGCCGCTCACGTACTGCCGCGAGGACGCGCGCGCCAAGGTGCGGGCGCGGCGCCGCGAGCCGCCCGCGCCGCCGCCGCCCTCGCCGCCGCCGTCGCCGGGCGCGGGCGGCGCGGTGCGCACGCGCTCGCGCGGCACCGTGCACATCAACCTGTGGACGCTGGACGAGCGCGGCGCGGGCCGGCGGCGCCTGCGCAACGGCACGCTGGACGCGTGGCTGACGCGCGCCGACGACGATAATAAATGATTCGACTCCCGCTCGTGCGTTTATGTTTCTGACGTTCGACGTTCGGTGCCGCTCGGTGTTCGCCCGTAAATGCTTGACTGTCCCGGAGGCGGTGTTCCCGCGGGCCCCGCGGCACGGCGGCACCGATCCGAACGTCAGGGATGTACGGCGTGCAAGCATTTACGAGCGAATCCGGCGCGGCGCCGCCGTCGCCCCCCGCACCCGTCCCGCGCCGACTGCGGATACGGCCCTCGTCCGCTCGCCGCTTTCGCGCGATCTCGATCGCTCTCTCTTCGCGGTTTTAATGTAGCGTTCGACGGGAACCGAAAGAGACGTGGCTCGACGATGGCCGTATTCGCAGTAAAGATTAGATCGAGACTTGAGATCGTTAGGTATACAGAATGGATAAAAAAATGGCCTAAAGAGGGGAACGCATAAAAATTATTACGATCGATATAATAATAATGATAATTCCATCCATTCTGTATACGCTACGAGTTATTAATTAATTGGTACCTACAGCCGAGATGAATGAAAAATTTAACTTTAAGTTGCTCGTATAGGATTGTGTATAAAATATGTTGTGAAGTGCATAGAGAAACTTTAAGTACATTACGACCATTCAAAGACTAAACATAAAACATCAAGAAACAATATGATTTGCGTGATAAGTCACACCAACACATGTCATGTTAATGCTATCTTACGAGTTAACGAGGTTTTTCAATATTTCCATCGCCTATTTCATTTCCTTAGGGGTGAAAGTGGCATGAAAGGGACCGTCCATCAATCACCTGAGTTTCAAAGGAGAGGGGGGATCTATATAAAATCACAAAATGTCACCGTTGGGGGTTGTAGCAATATATCACATGTATTTATTTTTCGGGATACTTCACCGAAATACGGCGTTACGCATACTATACACGTGGTATAGGTTGGTGACTCTTAAACCTCACCACGCACCACCAAGAGGGAGGGGGTAAAATAAAACACGTGATTACGTGACGGCCTTAAGGTGCGTATTTTACAAAGTAGTCCATTGAAATGTTACATGAGATTTACATTTATTAGAGGACGCAATTTTATTTTTGGAACATGTAGGGGGGGTCAATAGAAGCTTAACTTGAAGTTTGTGGTGTCGCCACTCTTGTCCCCCGGCCGCCATCTTGGAAAAGGGGGTGGAAACACTTTTTTCACTATATCTCGGAAGCGTCTTACAATAAAATTGTGAAAGCATAATTTGTAGCAAATTATTTTGCCTACAAATATGTTTAATAACTTTTTGCCCTAAATTAATAAATAAAGTAGTTAGAAGCAAAAAAGTGCAATTTTTTCAACAAAAAATTTCTTTCCGAATTCGGTCTACTTCGGAGCGCTGTTACTGAGTTTCTAATGAATGAAACTGAAAAAATTGAGATTTTTTTCCTCGAAAAATACTCTACAAGATTGGTCTGAGATTTTTTTTTGTATATAGACATGTCAGCTTAGCCTTTTTTCCAAACTATGTTGGAATCGGATTCCAATCTCACCAGATGCAGCTGAATACCAGTGTTTTACATGGAGCCACTGCCTATCTGACCTCCACAACCCAGTTACCTGGGATATAAAGCAATACCCTTGGTTAAGACTGGTTGTCAGACTTCCAAGCTTCTGAGTACTGTTAACGACTGTCAAAGATCTTCGAAAATGACAGCCGGGACCCACAATTTAACGTGCTTTTCGAAACACGGAGGAACTCGATATGTGTAAGATGGTCACCCATCCACAGAACAACCTCGGCAAGCGTGGCTTAACCTCATACATACATCCGCGCGGCTGTCGTTAAAAAAAGTTATATAGCAATAAAGAAAATGTTTATAAAATAAATCGCATTTTTTTGCTTATAACTTCTTTAATTGTTAATTTAGGGCAAAAAGTTATCAAACATATTTGTAGGCAAAATAGTTTGCTACAAATTATGCTTTCACAATTTTATTTTAAGACGCATAGTTTCCGAGATATAGCGAAAAAAGTGTTTCCACCCCCTTTTCCAAGATGGCGGCCGGGGGACAAGGGTGGCGACCAAACAAACTTCAAGTTAAGCTTCTATTGACCCCCCCTACATGTTCCAAAAATAAAATTGCGTCCTCTAATAAATGCAATATTCGGCCCTCAAATTGTAACATTTCAATGGACTAAAGCTAGAAACATGAAACTGTCTACTTGATTAGAGATGAAAAAACGTGCATCAACCCGTATGGGGTTTAAGTTAGTATGAGAGCTCTTTAAGTTTTTGGTGCTAGTAACATGAAATTATATAATTATACCTCTTAATGTACCCAGAAACCGGGGAGTTAATCTTTGCAAAAAAAAATATGTTGCAGTGATTTTTTAAAATCATCCGCTAGTAGAGGATAATATTTAAGAACTAAACCAGATTTTCATACTTCTAGTGCCCATATACGAAAGAACTACCCTAAACAATTTTATCTCTTATTTAAGTCTTAGGGCATGATTTTTTTAAATCACTAAAAGCATTTCTAACTAGTGAAATTTGACTGGTTCCCCTTATTTTAATCTGCTGGGGATGAATTTTAATTAATTATTCTATTTGAAGACCTACATACAATTTCACACTTCCAACTTTGAAAATGAACAACTTACTATTCTAACCTTCGTCCCCCATTTTACCCCCTTAGGGGAAGATTTTCTAGAAACGCGTAAACCAAAGATTATTTATCTGTAATTAAAGACCTACCTAACTGAACAGACAGATGAGAGATCTCCCCTACAAACTCGTCCCCTATTTTTACCCCTATGGGGGGGGGGGGTCTGATTTTCCAAAAATATATTTATTTATTTCTAAATGTGTTAACAAAAATGGTTAGTGTGACTCGTTACTTAAAACTTATTCACCTATACTCTGTCCATTATATTACTAGTCGGCTGACGTCAAAATGTCATACAATGATACAAATAATATTTGTACTTCATGGACGGGAACCGCCCACGATGACTTACCCATAGTGGTTACTACGAGTGTGCCACTGATTTAAAATAATCGGTAAAAATCTATGCTACGAGCTTTAAATCTGCTCAAGAAATACTCTTTTATAATGTGTAGTTAATATGTTATTTAAATATGAAGATTTCATAATAATATAATAGCATTATATTATATTACGTAGGTATTATAGGTACGTAATTCGTTTATTGATAGTACTATAATCGGAATGGTCTAGAATTTCGAGAATCTTTAGGTCATCACTAAATACGTCAATCGTCAAGCTGTCAAAAGACTAATAATAATTATAATGGACAGAGTGTAGCAGTTCCTATTCACCTCGGTTGACGGTGCATTCAGAACAAGAAGACTAAATCGAAACTAGTTCTAATACAGGTTACACTGTACAGGCTTCAGGTAGACACCAAATAATAAAATAGGAAATAAACAGAGCACAATATCGCAGTCGCTTAGGTAACAACTGATACGAATCTAAATCAAATTTGATACATTTATTGTGTAGGTAGTTAGATACCTATACTGTTTTAAAGATTAAAATGACAGATGTCAAACAGCTCTGACTAGGCCGCTAGGGTTGGCAAAGTTTTTATCGAAATCAATAGCAAAACATCGAATAGTAAATATGTTTTTTTGAAAATTTTTGTTTTGTTCTGCTTCTTACAAATGTATTGTTAGTTCAGGGCCAATTGTGTAGAATTATTCAATGTCACCCGTTTTGCTTGGAACTGTCATTTTAATCAAGCTATATTTAGAAAACTATTATTACATGATATTTTTTATCACCAATAGATAGCCTTAGTAGTAAAATATAACATTATTTCTTATAAGCCCGAATTCCACCGCGAATGGAACGCCGAGCGGCCCGTTAATTAAGTATGTACGTTTGCGAGTTTATTCATTAAGGGACCATCCATTAATCTCGTGAATTTCAAAAAGGGGCTGGGGAGGCCTGCATATAAGCACGAAATATCATGGGGGGCAGTGTTGGGCAAGATTTAGTTTGATTGATGATTAAGATTAAATTATTTATTCATGATTAATGAATAATGACAAAAAAAACATGTGTCGAGATTAAATATTAATTAGTGTTAGTGTTAGTTATTCAATCATCACAAAAATTTTAATGACTAACTAAAATTAATACTTAAGTAAAATAAAGCTTTTCAAGTCTACGTTCCATGAATGTTGATTTGTAATTATAATATTTGTTTGATCATAAAAAAATGAAAGACAAGTTTTACAACAGAATCTAATTTTTAAAGTAAAAATGTCTAATTTTTTAATTTACATGCTGGTAGAAAGTGAATAGGTACACATTTGCAATAATTAAGTTTGAAATAATTTAAATTGATTTTCAAAACCACGCGGTTTTCAAATTGTGTCCGTAATGAGACGCACAGTCAGAAATCGTCCGTTCTTTATTAACTTAAAAAAAAATTACAGTAGTAGTAAGTATAATCTAAAAAAAAGATGAAGAAAAACAAATTTATTCACGTAAATGTTTCATAGTTAGAATAAAATCAGTTAGGTTTTTCGCACACGCTAACTTACATAATAAAATACACGTGATATAGGAAGGGGAGGGGGGGTAGTCCTAAACCTCACAAAAAGGGGGTAAACAGCACAAAAGAACATGACGTGATAAAGGACGGCCCTTATAGGTCTGTTCCGCTCGCGGCGGAATCCGGACTTAAAAGTGGAAAAGCAGCCAGATCTCTGACTGCCGATGAACGTGGAGGAAACTGATGTTCGCACTATTAACATTATACAGTCCTCGACGCTGGGAAAAACAAGCTGTATTATAGCTAGCGGACTATATAACTTTTGCATAAACACTATTTATTTGAGGGAAACGTCACGCTGACCGTGTCGCGAGCTATAGTCCAACAAGATTATCCTGTATATGTTTACACCGGCATAGTGAGGTATAAAATAAACTTCTGTCGCTTAAAAAGTTGCATCAGTTACGTCATCTGCAGTTACAACCGAACCGATCTGCCGATAGCGCTGGATAAAATAAGATAATGTTCCATTAACGTCGGTAAGACAGTTTTCTCGATTCTGTTATTTTCAAGAACCGTTATAACGGTGGTTAATCAAAATAAAATCTACAACGATCGAATTTAAAGCCGATAAGAATATTCAGTATATAGTCGAGGTCTACCGAGATCGACGTTCTCATCTACACGTTATCGACGTTTCGCAGGTGTGGGTGAGCGCCACCGGGACCCTCGAGCGCATGCCGGTGAGTACCGCCCCTCCGCCTCCGCCGAGCGCGCCCCGCGAGCCCTCGCTCACCGACCCGCTCTGTCCGCAGATGTGGTGCCCGCCGACCCCGCCCTCCGGCGACGGCGACGTGTACTGCGAGAGCTGGGCGCGCGCGCTCTACCGCCGCGGCGCCGCCGCCGACTCGCTGCTGCCCGCCGTGGCGCGCCGCGAGCCCCGCGCCGCGCGCTCCCCGCGACGAGCGCGCCTCGCCCCGCGCGCCCCGCACGCGCCGCTCTCGCTGTTCGAGCGCGCCGGGCCTCGCCCGCGGGCCCGCGCGCGCGCCGCGCCGCCGCACCCGCACCCGCACGCCGCCGCGCCCGACTGGGCCAGCGCCGAGGACGCCGCGCTGCGCCGCGCGCTGCGCCTGCAGCGCCTGCCGCCCGAGCCGCCCGCCGCGCTCGCGCCCAACTGGGAGTGGGTCGCCGAGCTCGTCGGCGACGCCGCGCGCGCCTACCGCTCGCCGCGCGCCTGCCGCGACCGCCACGACGCGCTCGCCGACCCGGAGCGCGCCCGGCGCCGCCACCGCCGCCCGCCCGCCGCCGCGCGCCGCCGCCTAGACGACGACGCGCCGCGCCCGCCGCTCGCGCGCCTCGACGCGATGCGCGACGCGGCCGAGCGCCGCCGCGCCGCGCCCAAGCGCCGCCACGACGAGCCGCCGCACCACAACCCCAAGCACGCGGCGCTGCTCGTCGACCACGGCGTCGACTACGACGCGCCGCCGACGCCCATGGACGTGGCCACGCGCCGCGCCGAGCGCATCGCCAAGGAGAAGCTCAAGGCGGGCGCCGCCGCCGCCGGGCCGGCCGCGCCGCCCGCGCCCGCGCCCGCCGCGCCCGCTCCGCAGCGCATCGTGGTGGCGGCACCGGGTGTCAAGCCCGAAGCGGCGCGGCGCGCGCGGGCCAGCGCCGAGGCGCCCCGCGCCGCCGCGCCCGCCGCGTCGGCGCCGCCCGCACAGCTGCTGTACCGCCAGCAGGCCTTCCCCGCGCGTCACCTCAAGATCCTGCAGCAGTCTACCGCGACTCACGCTCAGGTGAAAATCATCGTACTCATCGATTTGGGACAAGAGTGCCTTTTATGGCGTAATTTTATAGTTATACACACCTGCGGGTGCGTTCCCACTATGTCGTAACGATTACGATCGACGGACGGACGATCGTTGGACGCCTGTCGTCTCTAGCTGTTCCCATTATAACGATTGTTTGTCGTCAAAAAATTTTATCGTTTAGTTCCGTTCTACATCTAAACACCTCCATTTAAACATATAAGCCACGACACTTCAAACTACACGATTATCTGTCGTCACGACATAGTGGGAAATCGCCCTAAGTAGTTACGATAAGGGATGAATGTGCGTATAGACGTTCGTTTGAACAGTTTGACATTCTCGTAATAATGAATTTCGTCGTTCTCCCCAGGCGGCGGGCGCGAGCGCGGTGGCGGGCGCCGATGCAGCTCCCGCGCTGCGCAAGTTGCAGCTGCAGCAGCTGGCGCTCCGGCGCGCAGCCCCGGCCGGGCCGGCGGGCGCGGGCGCGGCGCCGGCCCCGGGCCCGCGCCTGCTGGGCGCCGCGCGCGCCGCGCACTCGCACGTGGTGGTGGCGCACCTGGCGCCGCACGCGCCGCACGCCCCGCACGCGCCGCACCCGCAGCACCACGCGCCGCACGCCGAGCGACCCCCGCGCGCTCCCGACAACAGACAATAATATAATAAACCTCACCGACGCGATGTGCCTCTTTTATTTATTCCTCGGCTTTGTCTCGAAAACTTGTGCGACGAAGGTAAACGAGAGTCGATCGAAAGATTTCACAAAATAAAAGGGAAATTTAAGTATACAGTGTTATTTGTGAAACACCAAAACCTCACATGCCTTACGTCATAGCGACGACTTCTGTACTACGACTTCTGACGTGACTCGATACATGAATAAAAAGTTTTTCATATTTTTTTGTACGATCGGCAGTACGGAATAACGAACATAAGTATTACTTATTCCGTGATCGGTACGTTAGTAAACCTATGTTTCATTCGTAAACAAAAGAACGGTAAGGCGACGCTTGCGCTGTCAATAATAATAATATAGCGCTATCCAAAATCAGAACTTAAAAAAAAATTAATGTGCAGTTTGGTAAATTTAAGACCACACTTGTTTCGCTACTTAATTACGTAGTTAATATGACATAAACTATTTGTTTAGGAAGACAGTAACCATGTAAACTACAATCCCTACACACTTAAACTTATTGGCTAGATTATACTATTGAAAACAAAGTCGATTACAATTATCTCAACATCTCGCATATGATGTGAAAATGTTTAACGTCATCGTTCTTAAACATTTTATTCTTCATACAGAAAATCACGACTTTTTTCTTTAGGGGAAGGCAGTGACCAAAAAGCCTCTTGGTATGATCTTCACATCCTTTGCCTTTTAGGGGTTATCGATACTTGCGGGGTAATGGTGATAAGTAAGCTACTTCCATGATAAAATATATATCCTGGTACCAGGTTAAACAATATATTACTACACTAGCTGACCCGCGCAACTTCGCTTGCGTCACATAAGAGAATGAACATTTAAAATAACATTTTTTACTGGTACTCTGCTCCTATTGGTCGTAGCGTGATGATTTATAGCCTATAACCTTCCTCGATAAATGGGCTATCTAACACTGAAAGATTTTTTCAAATCGGCCCCGTTCCTGATCGGTTCCTGAGATTAGCGCGTTCAAACAAACAAACAAGCAAACTCTTCAGCTTTATAATATTAAGTATAGATATTAGTATAGATATGAATAACTAATGATATGACCTAACTAAGTGCGCGGAGACGACTGCCGCGCCGGACTATCGCAGGAGTGCGCCTGACTACACAACATTATAGCGTCAGCAGTGTCTCTACAGCCTTATTCACATCCATTCATCTTGTCACATAAGTCTGCCGCCGGTTACGAGTACTACGCGCATTTATATTCTTTGTTGACGCAATGTTCACGCGTGGTAATCGCGGCAATTTCCTCTTCTGATCACTAACCTTACATTACCACTGTTTGAACAATGCCATGCCAAACCTTCTGATCTTACTGCCTGATTTTTGAGAAACTGGTAAATGTCTTTTGTTGAAGGATCTTAAAATATTCGGTTTCAAACATGCATGGCATGAAAAAGGCATGAGTATGTCACGTTGGATGTATTTGACGTTTCTAACTGACATAAATTGACATTATACGTCACTTCGGAGCGGAACTTGAGTCTCACAAATCAAGAAACATTAATAAATTGCAAACTAGTCAAACAATTTTATAATTAGTAATTACACCTACTGGTTTCGTTCTTATTTTTAAAATCAAGCTAATTGATTTGTATAATTAGTTACTTAATAGTAATTGTGGATCGAATTAGATAGCCGTGCATACTACACTATCGTGTCGTGTAGCGTTCAGTTTTGTGTCGTCAGTTGCGAATTAATAATATTTTGTGCAAACAGATGTGTTGGCACCAAATAAGTTGAATTATTGAGTTTCTATACGTTACATTCATGTAGGTGAGTGACTATGATACAAACTCTTTGATAGAACTACAGGTAAGTATGTATAAACACAATTTTGTTTGTTTTTATATTTTTGGGTCTATGATTATCATTGTAATATAAATCACACGTGATAGAACGCTCAGTAATAAGGTGTTGGTGATGAGCAAGCTAAAATAATGCTAGCAACATTCTAGCTGTACCCATTCAGGCTAAAATGAACTTTTAATACAGACATCACTCCTTAACTCACAATACCCCAACTGGAGAAAATTCAAGATACTTGTGTTTCAGATTTCAGTTCTCAGTTGAGGGTTATGAGTTGCTGTTTAGTTTTTCTTTATAAATTAAAGGGCCATATAAACAAGGGGTGGAGAACCCCCCAGGTTGTGCATATTTTTTTAGTTTCAAGTACTTAAATATCTGAAAAATAATGCATTTCTACAGTGCACAGAACACAGACTTCCATTCTTGCTTGCTGTGATCTGTAAAGTCTAACATCAAACCTGAAGGCAGGCTTTGCTGCCATACATTGCCATACATTATAATGACACATATCAGTGATCTGAACACAGCTTTACACTATAAATTTTAGTCTCTAAAGAGAATTTTGCCCTCAGTGCATGCTGTTATGCATGTTCCTGATAAAGTAACTTGACAACTAGGTATATGATTATATTTTATTGTGATAATCATCACACTATCTGACTTTTTTTGTCCATTCCCCATCTGATGCACATTGTGCCAATTAGATATTTATTAATTTTTGTTTTATTTTATAAAATATTAAGTATTTAGGTAGTCTATATCAAGTGATGTTGCCTCTGTGCTCTAAAAACAATGCTACCTGTAAATTGTTCCAGGATCTCTTTATAAATCATATCAAGAACTACTTAAAACAATCGTAAGTCAATATTGTAATTTATGACTCATTTCTGGAGGCTCAGCTCACCGCCTCACATTAGTTTTCCTTCAGTTTTATTTATGAATTATCCTCTAACCTGTTCTCAGTAGAATCTTTATTCACTATAAGTAAGAATCATGAAAGTATCCGGTGTGGGTGGTGTGTGGGTGGTGCGTGGGTGCCGAGTGAGCGGGTAGTGAGTCTGGCGGGTTGTAGGGTCGGTCGCGGCATGGTGGGGCGCGGCGCGCGGTGGCGGCTGGCGGCGGCGCTGGCGGCGGCGGCGCTGCTGCTGTGGGCGTGGCGCGGCGGCGCGCGGCCGGCGGGCGCGCAGCTGCGGCGCGAGCGCGAGCAGCCCGTGGAGGGCCGCGAGCTGCCGCTCATCTTCATCGGTGGGGTGCCGCGCTCGGGCACCACGCTCATGCGCGCCATGCTGGACGCGCACCCCGACGTGCGCTGCGGCCAGGAGACGCGCGTTGTGCCGCGCATCCTGCAGATGCGCCAGCACTGGATGCGCTCGCCCAAGGAGAGCGTGCGCCTAGAGCAGGCGGGCGTGTCCAAGGCCGTGCTGGACAACGCCATCGCCGCCTTCTGTCTCGAGGTGATAGTGCGCCACGGCGACACGGCGCCGCGGCTCTGCAACAAGGACCCGCTCGTGCTCAAGATGGGCACGTACGTGCTCGAGCTGTTCCCCAACGCCAAGTTCTTGTTCATGGTCCGCGACGGCCGCGCCACCGTGCACTCCATCATCACTCGTAAGGTACTCACACTACTCACTACACTCCCTGCTACAGTTCGTGATATCTTGTCCATGATGATTGTTGTGCTATTGTACGTAGTACCAAACGTGTGACGCTTGGTTTATGTTAGGAACCACTAAGGATATTAGTCATCAAGGTTATTTGTATAAATATGGAAAAATCTGATAGACACCACGTCAGCAGCCGTTAATTCGTCATTCATATAATACCTAGAATAGTAACTAGATAGGTACCTACTGAAAATAACTTATCACATAACATTTGCTTCCGCTTTATTGCCAAATCTATGCTAATCTATACTAATATTTGTTTGTTTGTTTGTTTGAAAGCGCTAATATCAGAATCATAATCCATTCACTCTTATGTGACGCAAGCGAAGTAGCGCGGGTCAGCTAGTAATAATATAATTGTATACTAGATAGATTTATCGTCGTTGTTTGAATGTTAATTTTAATTACAAATATTAATTACACGCAACTGGTTGTTAGTGATAATAAGCGCTTGACAAAGTGGTCACGCCACGGCTCCTCGAGCGGCCGGAGCTGACATTAAGCGTAATATTTAGTACGTGGCGTGTGAGGCGTGTCAAGCGTGCGTCTGGTGCCCACGTAGATATATGCTCGTATGTACTGCGCTGTACTCGTGCGTGTGTACATTTGTAGTAGTGTGACTGGTATGTGATTATTTTTACTTACACACATTAATTTAGCGTGTAGGTGCCTATGGTATGTACTCGTTTGCCGGTTCGTTCGTTATCAGTAAATGGCATATTATTGGCCTCGCCGATTCCGATAAGTCGAAACAAAACACAGTGTTGAAAACTGTGCGCGCTACCGTCTGCCGTATCGTCGACACCTCGCACTACACGCACTACACGCACTCACACTGGCACGCATCACGCAGGTCACCATCACCGGGTTCGACCTGACGAGCTACCGGCAGTGCCTGAGCAAGTGGAACCACGCCGTGGAGCTCATGTACCAGCAGTGCCGCGCCATGGGCGGCGACAAGTGCCTGCTGGTGCGCTACGAGGCGCTGGTGCTGCGGCCGCGCGAGACCATGCGCGACGTGCTGGCCTTCCTCGGCCTGCCGTGGCACGACGCCGTGCTGCACCACGAGCGCTACATCAACCAGCCCAACGGAGTCGCGCTCTCCAAGTGCGTACCGACCCTCCTCCACCCCCTCCACCCCGTCCACCCTCTACACTAGCGCCCGCTGTACGATTAACGCTCCCGTCGTGTGTTACAGCGTGGAGCGCTCGTCGGACCAGGTGGTGCGGCCGGTGAACCTGGACGCTCTGGACAAGTGGGTGGGGCAGATCCCGGCCGACGTGCGCGCCGACATGGCGGAGCTGGCGCCCATGTTGTCGGTGCTGGGCTACGACCCGTGGGCCAACCCGCCGCGCTACGAGGCCGCGGCGGACGCGGGCCCCGCGCCGCCCGCGCCCCGCGCCGACAGCCCCGCGCACCCCGCGCCGCCCGCGCCCAGCGACGACGCGCACCCGCCCTAGACGAAATAAACTTCTTGCAATCTCACCGCTTTTTCATTTCGAGTTTGCCGCCGATCTACCGCTTCATGCGTACACGCGTCGTCATATTGTGAGGTTAGCCGGGTTGCGGTCAGCAATTTGGTAAACCACAGCACGCGGTTGCGCTTGCTATTACACGTCGACGGACAGCCGCAACCCCACCCTAATGTGCTAACTAGCTCGATAGGATAAATAAACTACTAACTTGATCAAATGTAACACTCATTTTGTTCTCCGGTAAGAGCGTGTCGACTATAGACGCAGGCGTAACGCTCTCCATTGCGCTTCGTACCACCGGTCGGGACCTTCCCACCTCTGCGTCGGTCACCGCAGAGACGTTACAATAATAATTAGAAAACGCACAACGAGTGAGAATCATTTCTTAAATATTCCAATGACAAGGTAAATCGCAACAAGGGACGCTCGACTATCGACGGCGCTCAGGCGGCCCCGCAGCGCGGGCACTCGCGCTCGGCAGCGCTCGGCGGCGCCACGTGCACGTGCACCAGGCGCACGGCGGCCAGCAGGCGCGCGGCCGGCTCCACCGCGTCGCCCAGCGCCTCGGCCAGCGGGCGCGCCGCGTCCCGCAGCCCGCGCGCCACGTTGGCCGCGAACACCAGCAGCGGCCGCAGCAGCGCGTTGTACGTCAGCGCCAGCGCCGGCTTGAGCGCGTAGTCCGACGCGTTCTGCACCGCGCCCGCCGCCGCGCCGCGCGCCAGCACCAGCGCCGCGCGCTGCGCCGCCAGCAGCGCGCCCAGCGGCGCCGCCAGCAGCAGCGCGCCCGCCGCCAGCGCCTCGCCCAGCGCGCGCCGCGCCGCCCGCGCCGCCCGCCGCGCCGCGCGCTCCACGCCCGCCTCGCGCGCCGCGCCGCCCGTGGCCAGCCACGCGCCGCAGCCCTGCTCGAAGTAGTACACCTCCACGCGCTCCGGCTCTGCGCACACGCACGCACACACACACGCACACGCTCGTCGCGCGCCTCGCGGAGGCGGCTCCGACGAACGTGACTCGTGTTGCGAATCGCTCACCGGTTTCGTACGATCGCTCGCCGCTCTCGTCTCGAAATATATTCCAGCTTTTGCCTTTCTTCTGCGGAAGAGGCCTTCTTTGAGAAAGGGTACCTATTCGCAAATGCCAGACCGATCGATATCGCGAACCGAGTAGGGTCCCCGACGGGGCGGTACCGCCCCGTCGGGGACTTCTAAGTAATGCTGTTTACACAGCACAGGTCTAAGTAGGTACTATAGGTCTTTTAACTTATAATAGAATATTTCTCATCAGTAGCCCGAAATTTGGTAACATGCTCGGTACATAATTTTGATCGATATTGTGTAGGTGGGTAATACATAAATCATACCGTCGCGCAAATGAGGTCCTGACCTCTCTATAGTGCGTATAATGATAGTACTCATGTGCTACCGAAACGATATAGGTGCGGTACGGTTAAAGATTTAGTGAAGCTTATTAGCAGACAAGCGATAGAAAGTGGAGTGAGGTACCCGCAGGTCAGGCGGTGCGTCGGGCAACACGTCGCCGGCGCCACCCGCAGCCGCCACCAAGCTCGCCCCCGCCGTCCCCGCCGACCCCGCCACCCCCGCCGGCGCCCGCGGCGAGGCGCATGTGGCCGCGTCCACCAAGGTGCCGCACATGCCGCGCCTGCCGCAAATACCACCACGCATTGTAGTTGTGAAGTGACGGATGGCATCTGCCGCGGTCTCGTGTGGGTACATAATGAGGCACCTACTTGGGCAGACGCGCATCACTCACGTGTAGTAGTTGTGTCGCTGCAGAGCGTGGCACAGCGGCGAGGCGGCCGGGCACGCCAACAGCACCGGGTGCGGCAGCACGTACACGCCGCGCTCTCCGCCACCACCGACACCGCCGCCGCCAACCTGACACAAACTATTTATATTGCCTTGTACCCACGTTTTTTTATATTATTTATAAATACAAATTATGGCCTATTTATATATTAAATATGATAAATTGTTATATTTTTTAAGTATTAAAAATTGGCCAAGATGGCTAGTGTTAGGTAAAGTCGATGTGTGTATGTCGGCGAGGTCGCGCGCCGCGTGTACCGGCGCCAGCGGGCTCGAGGCGCTGGGCACGCGCGGCGACGTCTGCGCGCCCGCCGCCGCCGCCGGCCGCCGCCCGCGCCGGTGCTTCTCCACCACCACCTGCACGCACACCGCACCGCTGTGTTATAAGTATATAACTGACAGTCTGACACTTTTACAACATCCCTGCAAGCTACTGCTACTTCTTGCAGATAAACTGAAACGGTGGCTGTTCAACTATAGGAAGTAGGTTTATGTAAATACCTAGTACTTCAAATATGATATACTTACCAAGAACCCTCGTTATCGACAAAGCATACCATAACTCTTTCAATTTGTTTATTTCTACAACATGTACCTAAATATTCTGTTTGATATCTGCCACGTTTTAATTTCTCTGAATAATAAGTTGGAGGTGACCTGCAAGTATGAGGCGGTGTCGTCGGGAGCGAGGTGCGCGGGCTCGCGCTCGCCGCCGCCGCCGCCGCCCGACACCGCGCAGCTCTCCACGCGCAGCTGGCTCGATGTCGATGTCGTCAAATCTGTTCAACAACCCTCTAATAAATACTATGCATAAATAAATATAATAATTCTCAATATGTAATCAAATTAGAATCATTAATAATAATTCTAAATGAGAACGTGCAGTATCTCACTCCCACCCACACTTGCAAGCGTGGCTTCAACTCTCTCGTTACAACAGAGGACCATGCAGCACTGACAGTGCTCAGCAGTGCAGTGGACAGTTCACCTATACAAACCTATACAAATAAATATCTTTGGACAACTCACACACGGCCATTTTATCCCAAAACAAGCAGAGCTTGTACAGCCAGCTCCATAAGTAGCTGATCATACTCAATCTTTTGAAGTGTGCTCATTATCCCATGGAAAAAACATTTGTCATTGATTGAAATATTTAATTCTAACTCATTCTACCTGATTTTGTGTTGGAATAATGTGCACACTTCAGTATAGGGTTTCAAAAGATTGAGTATGATCAGCTACTTTCGGAGCTGACTGTACTTGAACCTACCTTGTACTGAGCTTACCAAATAACTGATAAACAAACTACTTCTAAACACATACTTATAAAGAGCATTAACAAGATTAAAAGTTCATAACAAAATAAAATTATTTAACGAAACACTAAGCACCTGAATGACCGTCTTGAGTGAACTCAGCTTCCCTCGCTTCCACTCCCCTGTGCGCCGTGCCGCTCCTGTTGTTAGAACAATATTTTTTTGGAGACAGTGCCATAATAAGCTGTTCACCTGGTGTTTTAATACAGGTACTTTATAATATATTTAATACAACAGCGGTTGACAGTGTTGTACATCGATATGGTTGCACGGAGCGATCATGTCACTGTCACATACCTACGTACTTAGATATATTATGACTAGCTTCCGCGTGACAAGTTTTCCCGTAGTAAAAAGTATCCAATGTGTGAATCTAGGTAAATTTCAGTTCAATCAGTGGAAAATCTAAAAAAAATTATTTAAACTGTCACCCCCCCTCCCCATTTTCTATCCCCTTAAGAATAGAATTTATCAAAATCCTGTATTAGGAAATGCCTAAGATGTCATAATAGATTTACGCATGCAAAGTTTCAACCCGATCGGTTCAAAATTGTAAAGTCCATATAAACTTTTATCCCCTATTTGATCCCCTTGTGGGTAGATTTTATCAAAATCCTTTCTTAGCGGATGCCTACGTCATAACATCTATCTGCATGCCAAATTTAAGACTGGGATGAACTGAATGAATGAAATGAACGAATGAATTTTGATGAATAAAATGAACGCAACAAATGAAATGAACGAATGAATTTTGATGAATGAAACGAATGCAGTGAACGCAACGAATGAAATGAAATGAATGTATTAACGAAATGAATGACCGATATGAACGAACGAAATGAACACAAAAATATTTAGAAATTACATAACTTCCTGAAATCTGATTACATCTCCCCTCAAATGATATTATGACTCCCTGAAATGATATAATAACTTCCTGAAATCTTAGGTATATCATCTCCCTGAAATCTTATTTCATCTCCCTGAAATATTATTTCATCTCCCTGAAATATTATTTAATCTCCCTGAAATATTATATCTCCCTGAAACATTATTTCATCTCCCTGAAATATTATTTCATCTCCCTGAAATATTATTTCATCTCCCTAAAATCTTATAACATCTGATATTATGACTCCCTGAAATAACACAATAACTTCCTGAAATCTTATACCATCTGCCTGTAATTTTATGACATCTCCCTGAAATGATACTTAGGTCACTATTTATATTTTGAGCCTTGACGAATCTGATAGTTTTTGGCGTTTCTGATTTGGCGTTTTCATCGTAATGTTTGATCTTTTTGACTACTACATTCCTAAGAAAGTTTTGAAATCTGCGCTGAAAATATTTTCAATATAGGCGATCGAATATTGTAAGTGTGTAATGGCATTAGGATGTTAACATTTTCGTGCAAATATTTTTTTTTTCTTTACGACTTTCGACGTGACTTATAGAAACAGTCGTGTCTATATCGACTTATTTATTATTTTGGTGATAAAGTCTGATCCTTTGAAAATTTAAAACGCCAATAAATAGAGTTCTATCATGATTATTTTTCCGTCACCAATGAAATTATTGAAGGTCGTCAAAGGTCACCCGTTATCTCCGGAAAAATTGATGCTGTGCGAAAAAATTAATATTGCATTTTAGTTTCCTGATACAAGAAAAGAAGAAGATAAATGAGTTAAGTGAAATAAACAAAAAATTAACGAAGCAAATGTAAGGAATGAAACAAACAAATTAACGAAGTAAATCAAACCGATCCCCATCCCGATCCCGAACACGATCCCGATCTCGATCCCAATCCCAATCCCAATCCCAATCCCAATCCCATTCCCAATCCCAATCCCAATCCCAATCCCAATCCCAATCCCAATCCCAATCCCAATCCCAATCCCAATCCCAATCCCAATCCCAATCCCAATCCCAATCCCAATCCCAATCCCAATCCCAATCCCAATCCCAATCCCAATCCCAATCCCAATCCCAATCCCAATCCCAATCCCAATCCCAATCCCAATCCCAATCCCAATCCCAATCCCAATCCCAATCCCAATCCCAATCCCAATCCCAATCCCAATCCCAATCCCAATCCCAATCCCAATCCCAATCCCAACAAAACAATAACGAAAACTGCCTTATATCGACCAGAAGTAATGAGTGTCTGTCTTACACCGACCAGAAGAGTGAATGTGAGTGTGATTTCCACGGCAAGAATGTGTGACAAGCGACCTGTCAAAAGGATGGTTAGGTTAGGTTAGGTTAGGTTAGGTTTTTTTTTTTTTTTTTTTTTTTTTTTTTTTTTTTTTCTGTACCCCTGGCGCGGGACGTCCAGGGACTTTTATTCAAGCTACTCCTATTTTATTTTTCTTTATTTCTATTTCTTATCCTACCCTAAAAGGGCCTATTCTACCACATTCATTCCGTTCTCTAGTACCATACTTTCTCGCTTTTATGCCTCTCGTACTTTTATCCATCTTTCTTTCATTCTTTCATTCCTATGCTTTTCTATTTCTAACATTAACACAACTCAGGGAGGGGGGTGGGGGGGATTGGGGGAGGTTAGGGATATTTGTTTTATTTATCTACATTTGTTTATCTTACATGCTATTCTTATATGCTATTCTTATTTTGTACTAACATTTACTTTTATTTGTATTCTACTTTCACATTATTTCCTTATTTACTATTCTTAGCTTAATGGCTTAATGCTATCAGTATATAAGATTAAATATATATGATACACATTTTTTCTTACACTATTATCTTATATTATTTGTCTCATTTCGTTTGTTAACAACTTTTACTATTTTCCTTAGGTAAATTATGAACAATTCTCTTTTTGATTTTTCCATAACAAGTTTAGGCCAGTTTTTCGGTTTTAGTTCTATTTCTAACTTTTGTTCGACCTCGTATCTTTCCTTCTCGAACTGGGGGCACTCTGACACTAAGTGCGGCAGTGTCTCCATCTGCCCAGGTTCACAGATGCATGTTGGGTCCTCCTTGCACTTGAACCTAGTCAGGTACTCGGAGAACCCACCATGCCCTGTTAAGGCTTGGGTCACCTCATGGTCCAGATTTATTTTTCGCACTATCCTATACGCGTCGATTGCGCTCGGGAAGTACATCTTGGTGATTTTCGCGGTTGTCCCTAGGCTGTACCTCCGGCCCCATTCGTCAAGCGACTCCGAACGGATTATTCGCTTGACGTATGAGACCGGACACCGGTCGTATTTAGGCCTACACTTGGACCCCAGGGCGGCCTCCTTCGCGAGTATATCCGCTCTCTCGTTGCCCTCCAGCCCTGCGTGGGCTTTTACCCAGAACAAGGAGACGCTCTTGTTCTGGGTGTTGCAGTTTTTGATGGCGTCTCTAGTTTCCACCGCGAGGGGGTGGAGGGCAGCGGGGTTTACGACTGTTTGGAGGGCCGCCATAGAGTCACTGTAGACCGCAAAAGTTGCTTCCTTTCGCCTACACGCTTCCCTTGCCGCTTCGCAAAGAGCCAAAAGCTCAGCCTGGTAGACGGTGCAATACGTCGGGAGAGCAAGCTTGAGGGTTTTTGTCTCGGCCTCCCCCCTCCAAATGGAGAGGGCTGCTCCGACTTTACCCTCAATCTTGCTCCCGTCCGTGAAAATGCGGACCGCGAAGTTACTGTTGTTTCTAAGTTGTTCCTCGTCTACCAGTCTTCCCAGCTCTAGCTCAGTTTGCTCCGCGGGGTGGGGCCTAACTAGTGCCGAGGACATTCGTTCCACCTCCCGGTCGCCTATTGCCGGCTGGGGCACCCCCCTCTTGGCCTCGTAAAGAGTAGCCGATTCACGGACTCTGAGGTCAAGGGGGAGTATCCCAGCCAGCAACAGTGTTGCGTTAAGAGAGGTGGTCCGATATGCCCGGCAAAGCTTTTGGGCGAAACTCCGCTGCAGCGCGTTAAGCTGCTTTTGCGCGCCTAGTTTCTTGGACGCCGGCGCCCACGCACTCGACGCGTACAGAACAATGGGCTCCACCACTGCCGTGTAGATTCTGCGGATGACTTCCGGATGCAATCCCCAGGTGACTTTCGCCGCCCTGGAGAGCTGGCCGTACACTGCCGCCGCCTTTGCGCACACGTTTGTGATGTGAGTGTTGAAGGTGAGTCTGTGGTCAATGGTGAGTCCTAAAAGTTTAATTGACTGAGACATACCAATGCCGATCCCGCCCATGGACAGTCGTGGGGTGTCGTACTTTAACTTGTTGGTAATTACCATAGCACAGGTTTTATGTGGTGCGAATTTTAGTTTGTTTTTGACACCCCACGCCCGAACATACTCGAGAGCGGCATTGGCACGTCTCTCTACCTCCTGGCCTGTGTCCCCCTCGAATAGCAGGACAACGTCGTCCGCGAAAGCCTGCACGTAATGCCCCCCTTCCTGGAGGCCTTTTAGCAAAGGGTCCAGCAATAGGTTCCAGAGGATTGGGCCTCCTATTGATCCCTGCACGCATCCTTTTTCCGTTGCCCGCCTATGCTCCACACCCATGTAACGCACCCCGACGGTCCTGTCCCTCATATAGTCGCCCATGACTCTCGCGAGGCCGGCAGGGCATTTTTCCTCCGCCAACCTCACGCTAATCATGGGCCACCATGCGCTATCGAAGGCCCCCTCTATATCCAATGACACTAGTGTGGTAACTTTCTTTTTGGCTAGTTTGTTGCGGATGTTTTGCAAAAGGATATAGAGGGCGTCCTCGGTGCTACGCTGTGGCATAAAGCCGAACTGGACCGCCGACATGCGCGGAAGTACGTAATACTTTAGGCGGGCAACCACCATTTTCTCGTATATTTTGCCCAGAACGGGCAGGAGGCCGATTGGCCTGTGAGATTTGGGGGTGGCGTAGTCCGCTTTGCCGGGTTTTCGTAGGATGACGACGGTTGCCTCCTTCCAGGCTTTGGGAAAGCGTCCGAGCGCCAGGCATCTATTTAAGATGCCAAGGAATAGCTCGGGCGCTTTCCCAATCGCCTGGCTACATATATCGGAGGTCAGACCGTCGGCTCCGGGTGCCTTCTTGGGATTAAAGGATGAGGAAGCCCTAACCAATTCCTGCAGGGTAAACGGAGGTTCGCTGCAGCTGCCACCTGCTTCCAACAGCTGTCTGGCCTTTGTCCTTGTAGACTCGTGATCAGCGGAGTCTTCCTCGGTGCCGTCCTTTGGGTAGAAGGACTCAGCAAGCCATCTTGCTGATCCCTCTGCATCCAGCGCTACTCCGTTCTTCACCATCGGAATGTCCTCGGTCCTCCTGCTGGTCCTGTTCAGGACCCGGTAGATCCCTTCCCAGACCCCCTCCGTGTCCTGTTTTCCGCAGAATTCCTTCCAACTCTCGACCTGAGCCTTCACTACCGCTTCCTGGTACTCTACCTTTTTCAGGAGGTACTCCTGAACAACCTTCGCTCTTCGGATCGGCGCGGCGCAGCGGATCCTCCTCTTCCTGGTTAGGTTAGGTTAGGTTAGGTTAGGTTAGGTTAGGTTAGGTTAGGTTAGGTTAGGTTCCCCCTCGTCCCCCCCGAGGGATCTCCACCTTGCCGTGGTGGGGGGGCTCAGTAGCCGCAACCGAGTGGTGTTGGTACACTCGTTTGCGGTGAAGCTAAGAGAGATCCAGACGTTTGGCCGTTCCCTGAAGCGGGGTGCCACCGCGGGTGTATCCGGGGG
Organism: Anticarsia gemmatalis; assembly: GCF_050436995.1. Classification (NCBI taxonomy): domain Eukaryota; kingdom Metazoa; phylum Arthropoda; class Insecta; order Lepidoptera; family Erebidae; genus Anticarsia; species Anticarsia gemmatalis. The sequence continues at coordinate 27,234 of NC_134748.1, read as the reverse complement.
ACCAAAGCGGCCGCCGGTCGGGAGTAGGTTTCCGGCCGGTAGTGAGGGGCCAGTCGCGGAGGAAGAGGTGTTGTCTGTGTTTCGTTGCAGTGCACCCTGTCCTCCGCGACTGGGCGGGGCCACACCGCGTGATGTGGCAACTGGTGGGCTGCCATGGGGAGCCGGGGGTCGTCGCGGTCGGACCCGGCTCTTAACTCATGGTGGCGCGTGGAGGGAACCGCCGCGCCTGGGAGTAGGCAGACGGCCGCTCCCGGGTAAGGTGGTCGGAGGAGGGCCGGTCGCGGAGGAAGAGGTGTAGCCTGTGTTTCGTTGCAGTGCACCCTATCCTCCGCGACCGGGCGGGGCCGCACCGCGAGATGCGGCGTGGTGGGGCTGCTACGGGTATCCGGGGGTCGGCTGAGACCTGGTGGTACCGAGGCGGCTAGAGGGCAAAAGCTGCCGAGGGAAGCCGGAGATTGGCTGAGCCCCTGTGTGACCGTGGCGGTCGTTGGACGGAGCCGCTGCGCCTGGGAGTAGGCAGACGGCCGCTCCCGGGTAAAGTGGCTAGAGGAGGGCCGGTCGCGGAGGAAGAGGTGTAGCCTGTGTATCGTTGCAGTGCACCCTGTCCTCCGCGACCGGGCGGGGCCGTACCGCGAGATACGGTGTGGTGGGGCTGCTGCGGGTATCCGGGGGTCGGCTGAGACCTGATAGTACCGAGGCGGCTAGTGATGCGATGGCCGCCGAGGGAAACCGGAGATTGGCTGAGCCCCTGTGTGACCGTGGCGGTCGTTGGACGGAGCCGCTGCGCCTGGGAGTAGGCAGACGGCCGCTCCCGGGTAAAGTGGCTAGAGGAGGGCCGGTCGCGGAGGAGGAGGTGTAGCCTGTGTATCGTTGCAGTGCACCCTATCCTCCGCGACCGGGCGGGGTCGCACCGCGAGATGCGGCAGGTGGTCCGCCGGGTCTGGGAGAAGCCTGAAAAGGCCGCTTTCGGGCTCGGTGGTCGAGCGGAGGTTGCGGCGGCTCGCACACCTTTCCGCCGCCGGGGGCCGGGACATACTGTGCATCTGCGCGCAGTCTGTCCCGACCGCCGAAGGCCCCCTTGGCCGGCGAACTCGGGGGAGTTTTCCGGCCGTTGCACGAGGGGGCATGTGGGGGGACGGCATCCGTGTGTTGGGGTGTCGTCCCACACTGAGGACGGAGTCCCTTTGGGACAGCCGCGTCGGGGTCGCGGTCGCGTACCTTCGGGTGATCCCGCGGCCTCGGCACTAAGCGGAGGAGGAACAACACCTCGGTGGTTTAGTGGGTAGGCCTTGCCCTTCTGGCTCGGAGAGCCCCACATACCCCAGCGCTCCCCCGGGCGCTGGGGATGCAATTTCATGCATTAACCGAGTTAAAAAAAAAAAAAAATAAAAAAAAAAAAAAAAAAAAAAAAAAAAAAAAAAAAGGTTAGGTTAGGTTAGGTTAGGTTAGGTTAGGTTAGGTTAGGTTAGGTTAGGTTAGGTTAGGTTAGGTTAGGTTAGGTTAGGTTAGGTTAGGTTAGGTTAGGTTAGGTTAGGTTAGGTTAGGTTAGGTTAGGTTAGGTTAGGTTAGGTTAGGTTAGGTTAGGTTAGGTTAGGTTAGGTTAGGTTAGGTTAGGTTAGGTTAGGTTAGGTTAGGTTAGGTTTTTTTTTTTTTTTTTTTTTTTTTTTTTTTTTTTTTTTTTTTTTTTTTTTTTTTTTTTTTTTTTTTTTCCTAGCTACCCCTAACATGGAGGTCAGGGTCCTTGGCAAGCTATCTAATTTCTTATCAGCTATTTTGAAACTACCCGGAAATGGGCCTATACTCCTCAATCATTCTAGTCCTCTATTACCATACCGTTCTCGCTTTTATGCCTCTCGCACTTCTTTTCCTCATCTTTCATACTTGCATACCTATTCTATTTTTAATCTACCATTAAGTACACACAGGGGGGGCTTAGGTTAGGGTCGGATGGTGGGATGGGAAGGGGGGGGGGGAGAAGGGTCATTTGTTTTATTTTTACATTTGTGTTTTCTGCTTATATCTATATACTTAACACTACTTATATTACACTTATGATTATTGCTTACTCATTCTTACAATTTTTATTTATATTTATACTAAATCTATATGCTATTTTTAATATATATAACAATATATTAAATAGTCATATTTTTCTTATGCTATTTTTATATTTAGTACAATTTTGTCTTATAGCTACCAATACACAATTATTACTAGTTGTTTGGTTCCCAGCCAGTCTAGGCCAGTTTTTGACGTGAGCGGATTTCGCAGGTTTTGTTCCAGGATGCATTATCAGGATGGACTGAGAACAAACTGCTGCCACTCGGTGGTAAGTCGTTGACTGACCTGACCTTTTGTTGTGCGTTTTCTTTTCCTCTTGTTTAACAAAACTTAAACCTTCGGAAAAGCTGCCACTCTCCGCGCGGGCCATTGCAACCAAGTTGGTCGTGTAGATTTGTGTGCTTGTGTGTGTATTTTGTGTTGTAGTGTAGTGTGTGCGAGTGTTCATCTGCTTTTCGCTTCTCCTCTCCAGTGTGGTTATGCTGCTTTTGGTCCCCATTTCCACCTTAGCAGTAGGCAACCGACGCTCGGGCCAGAGCGTCCCACTTCCTTCGCACTGGGCATTCAGCACTGAATGCGTTGTGCTGGACGTGGGCCGCGCCCGCCCGGGCGCAGTTGCGACACGCTGGTGGTTCTCCCGCTGCCATGTCTGCGCACTTGTCCCTCATGTGAGGGCCTCCGCAGTGGCTGCAGAGATCGGCCGGCTCCCTGCAGAGGCGCTTGCTGTGTCCATATGCGAGGCACCGGGTGCACTGCACCAGCGGCGACTGGTCCTCAACTCGCACGTTCTGCAGGTCGACCTTCAGTCTTCCTGCAGCCACTGCCCTTGCCCATATTGTCGGAGACACCCTCAAAACGATGTTTGCGTTGTGGGGGTTCCGCGCTTTCCTCCTATACTTGACTTCCATCCTGTCTTCCTCGTCGGCGAGGGCGCCAAAAACACCCGCATTCTGGCTCCGAAGGGCGCCCAGTACCTCCACATCGCTGTGGACGGTCAGGACGTCCCTCAGGACCAGGAGCGGGTCCTTGTTTTTGACCTCCTCGGCGACGAGTTGACCCCCGCTGTCCTTAAGCTTGCTAATTACTTTTTCCCTTTCTTCCTTCGTCTTGCATCCTAGTACTATTTTCCTATCCCTAGCTTTCCGCACTCTTTCAACTTTCACCCATCCATTCTTAGCATCAATCGTCTTTCTTACCTTCTCTAATACTTCCTCTCCAGTGTCCTCTTCATTCTTTGATGTGACTATGACTGAGTGAAGAGTCGCAGGCTCCCTACTGCTTTCCGCTCGGACTGCGTTGGCGTAGCTCAGCTGCGGTCTCTCCACCAGTAGGTCCAGGCGTTCCCTATTTTCCTTCAGGATCCTATTATTCTCTTCCACTCTTTCCATTAAGGCCCTGACATTCTCCAGGGAGACGGAGCAGGCAGGGGGGGGATTATCCTTCCCTATCTGCTCCGTCACCCCGGTTCCCTCACTTTCATCTCTTTCTGTCCCCCCTTCTACAGAGGACCCCGCTTCCGCCTCTTTAAAGAGTCTCATTAGGTGGCTGAGGGCCGCCTTTAGGGTCTCCTTTATGTCCCCCCTAAGGTTGCGAGACTCAGAGAGGGCCCTGTGCCCCTTGGCGAACCATGAGTTGGCTTCCTCTCTTCGGCTCTTTGGGGGGCTCGTAGGTGAAATTTGGAGCCTGGAGGGAAGCTCTCCTTCCAAGCACCGTATGGGAGCCCGTTTCTTCTTGGTCACCATAATGGTGGCCAAGGTTGGCATGTGTTTGGGAGACGGGGTTGTCACTGTAGTAGGGGGGGGCCTTCTTGTAGGGCTGGTAACCCTGGCTGACTCCCGCTCGCCGACACTCCGTCTCGCGTTTTGTCCCGCGGGTCGGTCTGTCGGGCTGTTGGAGCCGGGATCTGCCTTCGATTTTGACACCCTTTTCACGGGCGTCCTGTCTAGGGAGTATTGACCAAACATCCTTCCCTCTACTTACGCAAACCTTAGCTATACCTAAAGTCAAAGTTTTACAACTTTTGTTGCAGGTCGCGTGTGTTGCTGTCCAGCAGCTGTCAAGATTCCCGATGCGAGATGTCGCTCAGGTGAGTTTGCGTAGGTGTGTGTCTCTGTGTGTGTACGTGTTTGGTTTTGAGTGTGTGTGTGCGCGTATGTGTGTGTGTGTGTGTGTGTGTATGTGTGTGAGTGTGAGGTAAATGTATGCGTATTGTGGATAGTGATGTGAGTGCGTGAGAGTGCCCTCAGTCCAGGATGTGTTCTATATGTAAAGGGTATAGAACGGTCAGGAAGGGGGGATGGGGGGGAGGGGGCGAGGGAGGGGATGTCTAGATAGTGAGGGAATAGGGGTAGCTATCCGTCACGTCAAAAACCGGGTCAAAAATTTTGGGCAAAATCCGGGTGTAAAGTCCCGGACTGTCCTAGGGTCCCGGGATGAAGTCCCAGACAGGAAGAGGCGGTTGTCCAGGCTTTGCTCAGATGACTGGAGCAAGTCCCGTTCAAATCGGGTCACTGGGGCCCGAGATATAGGACTTTGAAAAATCCAAGATGGCGGTCAAAATGGCCGCCACCAGGTTATGGTGCCAGTTGATCCGCCCGCTCCTGTCAAGTACTCCAGCGAAAATCCCGAGTCGCTACGACCACTGGGGCCGGAGCTATCGTCGATTTAAATTTTCAATATGGCAGCCAATATGGCTGCTTGTCAGCTGTCAGTTGGCTGTCAGAGCTGTCAAATTTTGACAGCTGTTTTCAAATTGCTGTAACTCCGTTCCCCGTGGTCGCAGCGACACGGGGTTTTTTCCTGTAATATCGGCGTTTTAGGCCGCGTCGAATAAAATTATTATGGGGGATGCAACCCCAACCCTTATATAAAAATTGAAAATTTTTGCCGGTTTTTTCCAAATAACTTAAAAACTACTTAACCTAAAAACTTAATTTAACTTATATTTAACTAGTCTAAGTAGCGCCCGGTTAGGTTAGGTTAGGTTAGGTTAGGTTAGGTTAGGTTAGGTTAGGTTAGGTTAGGTTAGGTTAGGTTAGGTTAGGTTAGGTTAGGTTAGGTTAGGTTAGGTTAGGTTAGGTTAGGTTAGGTTAGGTTAGGTTAGGTTAGGTTAGGTTAGGTTAGGTTAGGTTAGGTTAGGTTAGGTTAGGTTAGGTTAGGTTAGGTTAGGTTAGGTTAGGTTAGGTTAGGTTAGGTTAGGTTAGGTTAGGTTAGGTTAGGTTAGGTTAGGTTAGGTTAGGTTAGGTTAGGTTAGGTTAGGTTAGGTTAGGTTAGGTTAGGTTAGGTTAGGTTAGGTTAGGTTAGGTTAGGTTAGGTTAGGTTAGGTTAGGTTAGGTTAGGTTAGGTTAGGTTAGGTTAGGTTAGGTTAGGTTAGGTTAGGTTAGGTTAGGTTAGGTTAGGTTAGGTTAGGTTAGGTTAGGTTAGGTTAGGTTAGGTTAGGTTAGGTTAGGTTAGGTTAGGTTAGGTTAGGTTAGGTTAGGTTAGGTTAGGTTAGGTTAGGTTAGGTTAGGTTAGGTTAGGTTAGGTTAGGTTAGGTTAGGTTAGGTTAGGTTAGGTTAGGTTAGGTTAGGTTAGGTTAGGTTAGGTTAGGTTAGGTTAGGTTAGGTTAGGTTAGGTTAGGTTAGGTTAGGTTAGGTTAGGTTAGGTTAGGTTAGGTTAGGTTAGGTTAGGTTAGGTTAGGTTAGGTTAGGTTAGGTTAGGTTAGGTTAGGTTAGGTTAGGTTAGGTTAGGTTAGGTTAGGTTAGGTTAGGTTAGGTTAGGTTAGGTTAGGTTAGGTTAGGTTAGGTTAGGTTAGGTTAGGTTAGGTTAGGTTAGGTTAGGTTAGGTTAGGTTAGGTTAGGTTAGGTTAGGTTAGGTTAGGTTAGGTTAGGTTAGGTTAGGTTAGGTTAGGTTAGGTTAGGTTAGGTTAGGTTAGGTTAGGTTAGGTTAGGTTAGGTTAGGTTAGGTTAGGTTAGGTTAGGTTAGGTTAGGTTAGGTTAGGTTAGGTTCCCCCCCGAGGGAGTCTCCACCTTGCCGTGGTGAGGGGGCTCAGTAGCCGTGGCAAGCCAGCCACGGTGAAGCCAAGAGAGGCTCACAACCCGTAAGGCCCACGCTGGGTTCGGGGGCTGCCGTCTTTCGGGGCGGTGGTCGCGAGGAAGAAAACCTCTATAAAAAATTACCCTGAGTCGGTTCCGTTCCTCATGCCACAAGTCTTCGGATCGGTGGTATGGCGAGCGGCGTTGATTGGTGTGACTGGGAGTAACGGTGAGTAATCTCCTCGCGGGGATTGCTTGCCGGTGCTGCCAGGTGGTGGGAGGGCGGGCTCTCCCGGTTTCGGTATCGTCTCCGGGGGGGCAGACTTCGCAGTCACCGCCCTCAAACTCGTTATCCCAGCGGAGGTGTCGTGGTCACGTCTCGCGGCCACTGCTGGGACCGAGGGCCTTGCCTTAATTGGCCGGGCCAAGAGGACTTAACCTCAATAAAAAATTTAGTTTGTAAGGTCCCGTGAAACCTGCCCGACCTCACGGTGTATATAGGGTTACCCAGGTACAGGGGGCTCTGCCTGGGTGGACGGTTTATTTCCCCCACACTCGTGGGATTTATATGGATATATCTTATAATAAAAACTTTGTGGATGGTAGTGTGGTGGACGATGTCCCGGGTGGGGACGGGGATCTCTTCAAGCGTCCTGCGACGCCTGTCGAGACCCAAAAAACCGGGGAAGGCCGTTCATCGGCCCGCTCCCCAATTTTCGATGGCTCTTCTGCCAAGAAAGGCAGTCGAAGTCGCTCGTCAAGTCGGGGCAGCATCGCTGCAGACCCGCTAGACGAGCCTCCCGATGAACGCCGTTCGCTCTTCCGGCGTCCATCGGTGACCGGCAGCGAATCAGGCCGGGACTCATGGGGAGTTTCATCCTCCGGCGGCACTCTTAAATTTAGGAGGGCACGACAGGATGCCAGCGAACCTGACAGGGGCTCGGCTACCAGCGAGGGCAAAGGCCGCAAACGGCCCGTCTCAGTCGCGAGTGATGGTGCCGAACCCCAATTGGCTGAGACGCCGCGCAGAAGCGGCAAGAAAAAGAGAGGGAAGGTGCGATCGCCTCCCTCCAGCGAGTGTGCCGGCTTCAACCGTGCCATGTCCGGGTCGACAACGAGTATGGACATGGCCGGAAGTGCTGACGAGGGAGTCGCCCTCCTAACACAGCCGAGGCCGTCTGACCGGGAGCTCGAGGAGCTCCCGACGACGGATATAGCCGCGATTATGTCGCGGCATATGGACGCCGTCCGCCAGGTGGCGGATCGCTCGGGCAACTTGAAGGGCACTTTTGTTAAGGCCCTCAAGGATGCGGAGAGGGAGGTCCGGCGGGCGGTGTCAGAGCTTAGCCGCCGGAACTCATCGGTGGAGAACCTCGCCCTGAAGGCGGTAAACCACCGCCTTAACCTAAAGGTTGATTTCCTCACGAAAGAGGTTGCGGCGCTCAAGGAGGTGGTGAACACCCTCCCGGCACCCCTCAGGGCGATGGAAACGGCGTCCGCACAGGAGTCGGACTTTGACCGACGGATGGCGGACTTCCGCCTGTTCATGGACGCCCGCTTTGGGGCAATCGAGGCACGGCTCCCGCCGGAACCTCGCCTGCGCCCCCCGCTGGCAGCAGACAGGGCAAGAGAGGCGGCGCAGATGTCACCCGCCTCGGAAGTCGCTGTCCCCCCGCCGCAAGCCCCAGTTCCTTCTTCAGCCCCCCCAGCTTCCACTGGGGGAGCCAAGGGCAAGGCAAAAAAGAAGGGGAAGGGCAAGGGCAAAAAATCTGCCCCAACTCCCGCCCCAAGTCAGGCTGCCGCGGGCCCCTCAGCGGCCCCACCGGTCCCACCACCTCTTTTAGAGGGGTGGAACGTCGTGGCGCGAAAACGCCCCAACAAGGGGAAGAAGGCTGCCGCACCGGTCCAGACGCCGGTTGCCTCTTCAACGCAGGCCTCTTCCTCTAAGAAGCAGAAGCCGGCGGTCCCGCTCCGCCCTCCGACGACGGCTGCGATCATACTCACGGTGTCGCAGGATGCCGTCGCTCGGGGGGTCACGTACGCCGAAATTATCGCCAGGGCGAAAAGTAATATCGTCCTGGCCGATCACGGCATCGGCGGGATCGCCAAAATCAGCGCAGCCGCGACCGGCGCGCGGAAATTGGAAATCCCCGGGCCAAACGCCGATGAAAAGGCAGACTCCCTCGCTACAAAGATGAGGGATGTCCTGGGGGGTGACGCAATTGTGTCCAGACCCGTGAAGTGCGCGGACATGCGCGTCCAGGGTCTGGACGACTCGGTTACCCCCGAAGAGGTAGCCCGGGCCATATCACGCACCGGCGGATGCCCGGTTGATGCCGTGAAGGTTGGCGCGGTCCGCAGTGGCCCGCGAGGCGAGGGGTCGGCCTGGGTCAAATGCCCGATCCCTGCTGCGAAGAGAGTCGCAGACGCCGGAAGGCTATTGGTGGGATGGGTCTCGGCACGAATCCATGTGGCCGAGCCCCGACAGATGAGATGCTTCCGGTGCCTGGGCGTCGGTCATGCCCGGGCCGTCTGCGACTCGGAAGTCGACCGCAGCGACATTTGTTACCGCTGCGGTCAGGCGGGCCACAAAGCGGCCCAGTGCTCCGCCAAGACACGGTGCATTCTATGCGCACAGGCGAAGTTGCCGGCGGAGCACCGCCTTGGGGGACCCTCATGTAAGGCCCCCAAAGCCAAGAAGAAGAAGGGGGGCAAGGCCCCCCAAAATTCGGGGGGCAAGGCCCCCCAGACTAAGAGCGGCCAGCCGTCAGCTGGGGAGGCGATGGAGCTCGGCAAATAATGGCCGAGATTCGCCTCCTCCAAGCGAACCTCAACCACTGCGCCGCAGCTCAAGATCTTCTTCTCCAGAGCATGGCGCAGTGGTTGATAAATGTGGCTATAGTCTCCGAGCCATACATGGTCCCGGCCCGTGACAACTGGATCGGGGACCGAACGGGCTCGGTGGCCTTAATAAGGTTGGCGTCCCATAGCTCCCCGCCCTTCGAAAAAGTAGCGAAGGGTCGTGGATGCGTGGCGGCGTCAACGGGATCTTTGACGGTGGTCGCGTGCTACTGCTCTCCGAACTGTGCCCTATCTGACTTCGAGCAATTTCTTCTTGAGGTGTCGAGGCTCGTCAGATGGGCACAGCCCTCCCCCGTTCTTGTGGCCGGGGACTTCAACGCCAAGTCTACGGCGTGGGGTTCTCCGGCAACCGATGTTAGGGGTGAGGCGCTGGAAGAATGGGCCATTTCGCTCGGGTTGGTTCTGTCCAACCGGGGCTCGGTCGACACGTGCGTGCGGCAGCAGGGCGGCTCAATTGTGGACTTGACGTTCACCAACGCCGCCCTAGCACGCCGTGTCCAGGACTGGGAAGTGCTGGAGGAGGTCGAGACGGCTTCCGATCACCGATACATCCGGTATCGGATTCTCCCTCCTTCGGCGAACCCGAACAGTCCGGGTCGGGCCCCTCGCGGGGCCAGCCCGAGGTGGGTGCTGGGGCGACTCGACCGCGAGCTACTGGTCGAAGCCGCCCTGGTTCAGTCCTGGAGTCCAGCGCCTGAGGGTCCGGCTGACGTGGAGGCGGAGGCTCAATGGCTCGCGGACGCTATGTCGCGCGTTTGCGACGCGTCAATGCCGCGGGCCCGCCCCTGCCCTCCCAGACGTCAGGTGTACTGGTGGTCGCCAGAGATCGCGCAGATCCGTCAAGACTGCGTGATCGCAAGACGCCGGTACGCCCGTAGCCGGCGCCGTCGCCGTAATGAGGCCCGTGAGGCCGAATTGTATGCCGCCTACAGGGACTGTCGTCGTGCCCTGTCGGTGGCTGTTGCGGAGGCCAAAATCAGGGCCTGGGAGGAGTTCCTGGGGACCCTAGATCGGGACCCCTGGGGGCGGCCATACCAGATGGTGCGTGCAAAATTGCGCCCCTGGGAGCCCCCGGTGACGGAAAGTCTCCACCCCGTGTTCCTGGAGCAGGTATTAACTAGCCTGTTTCCGGACCGGGGAGAACATCCTCCCCCGTTTGCGGCGGCGGCGGATTCGGAGAGCAGTAGCATCGAAGTGACGGAGGAAGCAGTCGCGCCCGAAGTCACCTTGGACGAGTTGCACCGGGCGGTGGATAGGCTAAAAGGCCGCAACACCGCTCCGGGACCCGACGGAATTCCTGGTCGGGCATGGGTATTGGCTCTACCCAACGCACTCGAATCCAGGGTGATGTGGCTGTTTTCCTCGTGCCTGGCGCAGGGTCAATTTCCCCGTAAGTGGAGGACGGGACGGTTGACCCTGCTGAAGAAGGAGGGACGCCCGCCAGACTCGGCGTCGGCCTTTCGTCCCATAGTCTTGCTCGACGAGGTGGGCAAACTCTTTGAGCGCCTTTTGGCAGCCCGCCTCACGGAGCACTTGATGGGACCAGGACCGGACCTTAGTGAAACACAGTTTGGTTTTCGTCGTGGCCGGTCCACGGTCGACGCGATCTCGCGGGTGAGGTCTCTCATTGGGGGTGCAGTGGAAGGTCGAGGGGTGGTCGTGGCGGTGTCTCTTGACATCGCCAACGCTTTCAACACCATTCCCTGGAGCTGCATCCTCGCTGCGCTCAGCCACCACCGCGTGCCGGAGTACCTGCGGAGAGTTTTATCATCTTATCTCTCCGACAGGTCCGTAACATATCCCACGCGGGATGGGTGGCGCCGGAGGGTCGTCAAGTGCGGTGTTCCCCAGGGGTCAGTTCTTGGTCCGACCCTATGGAACATCGCCTACGATTGGGTGCTGCGGGAACCACTCGTGGCGGGGGTCGACGTGACTTGCTACGCCGACGATACCCTAGTCACGGCCCGCGGCAATACATACCCGGAGGCGGCCCTCTTGGCCACGACCGGCGTCGCCGAAGTAGTCAGTAGAATTCGGCGCCTAGGGCTAGTGGTAGCCCTAGAGAAATCCGAGGCCATTTGTTTCCACGGGCCTCGGAAAGCGCCGCCGGTCGGAGCGCAGCTAGTGGTGGGCGGAGTTTCCATCAGCGTCGGTCAGACGATGCGGTATCTGGGCATCGTTCTGGACAGCAGATGGAACTTTCGGGAGCACTTCCGTCGCCTCGCGCCCAAACTTGTCGGGGCTACGGGGGCATTGGGAAGACTGCTGCCGAACCTGGGGGGACCCTCGGGCGCATGCCGTCGTCTTTACACCGGCGTTGTGCGTTCGATGGCTCTCTACGGGGCGCCCATCTGGGTGGATGCCCTGAATCGCCGGAATATTGCGGTCCTCCAAAGACCGCAGCGAGTGATGGCGATCAGGGCCATACGGGGATACGTGACCGTCAGCTTTGAGGCGGCATGTGTCCTCGCCGGGACTCCCCCGTGGGACCTCGAGGCTCGTGCCCTGGCGGAACGCTACCGCCAGGTGAGAGCAGGGGAGGTCGAGGGGACCGGACCGCTGCAAACGGGGGCAATGGCGCGGCGTCAGTTCCGCGCCGAAATCCTCCGGCAGTGGTCCGAGCGGTTGGAGGAGCCAAGCGCCGGTGTTCTGACCATCGGCGCTATCCGACCGGTCCTGGATCGGTGGGTCAACAGGCGGCACGGTACGATGACCTTCCGGCTGACGCAGGTCCTCTCCGGACACGGCTGCTTCGGGAGGTACCTGTGTCGGATAGCCGGCAGAGAGGCATCGATGGCTTGCCATCATTGCGGCTGCGCCGAGGACACGGCGGGACACACACTCGCCGTGTGTTCGGCATGGTCAGGGCCACGTGCGGCGCTAGTTGACGCCACCGGAGCCGATCTGTCGCTCTCGGCCATATGCCAGGCCATGGTCGACAGCGACGAGGCATGGAGCGCAATGGTCACCTTCTGCGAAGAGGTGATCCAGCGCAAGGAGGAAGCGGAGCGGGTCAGAGAGCTAGATCCCCTAGCTGACCCAATCCGACGACGCCGCGTCGGGCGCAGGCGTGCGGCGCATGAGCGCCGCCTTCCTCCTTAACGGGGACCTCCGGGCGGCGGATATGGGACATCCGTCGTCCACAGGAGTGGTGAGGTTCCCCGGTAGGTGATGGGCGGGTGGTGTCACGTCCATCGTCTCTGGTGTTTGATGCCGTCACTATCCACCCAGACGGCATCACCCAAGGAAGGGCCCCCGTGGTGGGGCAAGCCGCGCATGGCGTGCGTCTTGCGGTGCTTGCGTATAGCGGTTATCCCGGCGCACGTCGTAGCGGAAGCGGTAGGACACCCGTCAGGTGTTTTAGTGGGCTCTCTCGGTGGACCACATACCCCGTTTGCGCCGTCGCGGCGGGGACCTAGCCGGTGGGTCGTCCCTCTACAGCGACCCCGAATGGTTTCCCTGACGGAAAAAAAAAAAAAAAAAAAAAAAAAAAAAAAAAAAAAAAAAAAAAAAAAAAAAAAAAAAAAAAAAAAAAAAAAAAAAAAAAAAAAAAAAAAAAGGTTAGGTTAGGTTAGGTTAGGTTAGGTTAGGTTAGGTTAGGTTAGGTTCCCCCTCGGGGAGTCTCCACCTTGCCGTGGTGAGGGGGCTCAGTAGCCGTGGCAAGCCAGCCACGGTGAAGCCAAGAGAGGCTCACAACCCGTAAGGCCCACGCTGGGTTCGGGGGCTGCCGTCTTTCGGGGCGGTGGTCGCGAGGAAGAAAACCTCTATAAAAAATTACCCTGAGTCGGTTCCGTTCCTCATGCCACAAGTCTTCGGATCGGTGGTATGGCGAGCGGCGTTGACTGGTGTGACTGGGAGTAACGGTGAGTAATCTCCTCGCGGGGATTGCTTGCCGGTGCTGCCAGGTGGTGGGAGGGCGGGCTCTCCCGGTTTCGGTATCGTCTCCGGGGGGGCAGACTTCGCAGTCACCGCCCTCAAACTCGTTATCCCAGCGGAGGTGTCGTGGTCACGTCTCGCGGCCACTGCTGGGACCGAGGGCCTTGCCTTAATTGGCCGGGCCAAGAGGACTTAACCTCAATAAAAAATTTAGTTTGTAAGGTCCCGTGAAACCTGCCCGACCTCACGGTGTATATAGGGTTACCCAGGTACAGGGGGCTCTGCCTGGGTGGACGGTTTACTTCCCCCATACTCGTGGGATTTACATGGAAAATCAAAATTTAAATAAACTTGTGGATGGTAGAGTTGTGGTGGAGGATGTCCCGGGTGGGGACGGGGATCTCTTCAAGCGTCCTATGACGCCTGGCGAGACCCAAAAAACTGGGGAAGGCCGTTCATCGGCCCGTTCCCCAATCTTTGATGGCTCGTCTGCCAAGAAAGGCAGTCGAAATCGCTCGTCAAGTCGGGGCAGCGTTGCTGCAGACCCGCTTGACGAGCCTCCTGACGAACGCCGCTCGCTCTTCCGGCGTCCATCGCTGACCGGCAGCGAGTCAGGTAGGGATTCGTGGGGAGTTTCATCCTCCGGCGGCACCCTCAAATTTAGGAGGGCACGGCAGGATGTCAGCGAACCTGACGGGGGCTCGGCTACCAGCGAGGGTAAAGGCCGCAAACGGCCAGTCTCTGTCGCTAGTGATGGTGCCGAACCCCAATTGGCTGAGACGCCGCGCAGAAGCTGCAAGAAAAAGAGAGGGAAGGTGCGATCGCCTCCCTCCAGCGAGTGTGCCGGCCTCAACCGTGCCATGTCCGGGTCGACAACGAGTATGGACATGGCCGGAAGTGCCGACGAGGGAGTCGCCCTCGTAACACAGCCAAGGCCGTCTGACCGGGAACTCGAGGAGCTCCCGACGACGGACATAGCCGCGATTATGTCGCGGCATATGGACGCCGTCCGTCAGGTGGCGGATCGCTCGGGCCACTTGAAGGGCACTTTTGTTAAGGCCCTCAAGGATGCGGAGAGGGAGGTCCGGCGGGCGGTGTCAGAGCTTAGCCGCCGGAACTCGTCGGTGGAGAACCTCGCCCTGAAGGCGGTAAACCACCGCCTCAACCTCAAGGTGGACTTCCTCACCAAAGAGGTTGCGGCGCTCAAAGAGGTGGTGAACACCCTCCCGGCACCGCTCAGGACGATGGAAGCGGCGTCCGCGCAGGAGTCGGACTTTGACCGACGGATGGCGGACTTCCGCCTATTCATGGACGCCCGCTTTGGGGCAATCGAGGCGCGGCTCCCGCCGGAACCTCGCCTGCGCCCCCCGCTGGCAGCAGACAGGGCAAGAGAGGCGGAGCACAGGTCACCCGCCTCGGAGGCCGCTGTCCCCCCGCCGAAAGCCCCAGTTCCTTCTTCAGCCCCCCCAGCTTCCACTGGGGGAGCCAAGGGCAAGGCAAAAAAGAAGGGGAAGGGCAAAAAATCTGCCCCAACTCCCGCCCCAAGTCAGGTAGCCGCGGGCCCCTCAGCGGCCCCACCGGTCCCACCACCTCTTTTAGAGGGGTGGAACGTCGTGGCGCGAAAACGCCCCAACAAGGGGAAGAAGGCTGCCGCACCGGTCCAGACGCCGGTTGCCTCTTCAACGCAGGCCTCTTCCTCTAAGAAGCAGAAGCCGGCGGTCCCGCTCCGCCCTCCGACGACGGCTGCGATCATACTCACGGTGTCGCAGGATGCCGTCGCTCGGGGGGTCACGTACGCCGAAATTATCGCCAGGGCGAAAAGTAATATCGTCCTGGCCGATCACGGCATCGGCGGGATCGCCAAAATCAGCGCAGCCGCGACCGGCGCGCGGAAATTGGAAATCCCCGGGCCAAACGCCGATGAAAAGGCAGACTCCCTCGCTACAAAGATGAGGGATGTCCTGGGGGGTGACGCAATTGTGTCCAGACCCGTGAAGTGCGCGGACATGCGCGTCCAGGGTCTGGACGACTCGGTTACCCCCGAAGAGGTAGCCCGGGCCATATCACGCACCGGCGGATGCCCGGTTGATGCCGTGAAGGTTGGCGCGGTCCGCAGTGGCCCGCGAGGCGAGGGGTCGGCCTGGGTCAAATGCCCGATCCCTGCTGCGAAGAGAGTCGCAGACGCCGGAAGGCTATTGGTGGGATGGGTCTCGGCACGAATCCATGTGGCCGAGCCCCGACAGATGAGATGCTTCCGGTGCCTGGGCGTCGGTCATGCCCGGGCCGTCTGCGACTCGGAAGTCGACCGCAGCGACATTTGTTACCGCTGCGGTCAGGCGGGCCACAAAGCGGCCCAGTGCTCCGCCAAGACACGGTGCATTCTATGCGCACAGGCGAAGTTGCCGGCGGAGCACCGCCTTGGGGGACCCTCATGTAAGGCCCCCAAAGCCAAGAAGAAGAAGGGGGGCAAGGCCCCCCAAAATTCGGGGGGCAAGGCCCCCCAGACTAAGAGCGGCCAGCCGTCAGCTGGGGAGGCGATGGAGCTCGGCAAATAATGGCCGAGATTCGCCTCCTCCAAGCGAACCTCAACCACTGCGCCGCAGCTCAAGATCTTCTTCTCCAGAGCATGGCGCAGTGGTTGATAAATGTGGCTATAGTCTCCGAGCCATACATGGTCCCGGCCCGTGACAACTGGATCGGGGACCGAACGGGCTCGGTGGCCTTAATAAGGTTGGCGTCCCATAGCTCCCCGCCCTTCGAAAAAGTAGCGAAGGGTCGTGGATGCGTGGCGGCGTCAACGGGATCTTTGACGGTGGTCGCGTGCTACTGCTCTCCGAACTGTGCCCTATCTGACTTCGAGCAATTTCTTCTTGAGGTGTCGAGGCTCGTCAGATGGGCACAGCCCTCCCCCGTTCTTGTGGCCGGGGACTTCAACGCCAAGTCTACGGCGTGGGGTTCTCCGGCAACCGATGTTAGGGGTGAGGCGCTGGAAGAATGGGCCATTTCGCTCGGGTTGGTTCTGTCCAACCGGGGCTCGGTCGACACGTGCGTGCGGCAGCAGGGCGGCTCAATTGTGGACTTGACGTTCACCAACGCCGCCCTAGCACGCCGTGTCCAGGACTGGGAAGTGCTGGAGGAGGTCGAGACGGCTTCCGATCACCGATACATCCGGTATCGGATTCTCCCTCCTTCGGCGAACCCGAACAGTCCGGGTCGGGCCCCTCGCGGGGCCAGCCCGAGGTGGGTGCTGGGGCGACTCGACCGCGAGCTACTGGTCGAAGCCGCCCTGGTTCAGTCCTGGAGTCCAGCGCCTGAGGGTCCGGCTGACGTGGAGGCGGAGGCTCAATGGCTCGCGGACGCTATGTCGCGCGTTTGCGACGCGTCAATGCCGCGGGCCCGCCCCTGCCCTCCCAGACGTCAGGTGTACTGGTGGTCGCCAGAGATCGCGCAGATCCGTCAAGACTGCGTGATCGCAAGACGCCGGTACGCCCGTAGCCGGCGCCGTCGCCGTAATGAGGCCCGTGAGGCCGAATTGTATGCCGCCTACAGGGACTGTCGTCGTGCCCTGTCGGTGGCTGTTGCGGAGGCCAAAATCAGGGCCTGGGAGGAGTTCCTGGGGACCCTAGATCGGGACCCCTGGGGGCGGCCATACCAGATGGTGCGTGCAAAATTGCGCCCCTGGGAGCCCCCGGTGACGGAAAGTCTCCACCCCGTGTTCCTGGAGCAGGTATTAACTAGCCTGTTTCCGGACCGGGGAGAACATCCTCCCCCGTTTGCGGCGGCGGCGGATTCGGAGAGCAGTAGCATCGAAGTGACGGAGGAAGCAGTCGCGCCCGAAGTCACCTTGGACGAGTTGCACCGGGCGGTGGATAGGCTAAAAGGCCGCAACACCGCTCCGGGACCCGACGGAATTCCTGGTCGGGCATGGGTATTGGCTCTACCCAACGCACTCGAATCCAGGGTGATGTGGCTGTTTTCCTCGTGCCTGGCGCAGGGTCAATTTCCCCGTAAGTGGAGGACGGGACGGTTGACCCTGCTGAAGAAGGAGGGACGCCCGCCAGACTCGGCGTCGGCCTTTCGTCCCATAGTCTTGCTCGACGAGGTGGGCAAACTCTTTGAGCGCCTTTTGGCAGCCCGCCTCACGGAGCACTTGATGGGACCAGGACCGGACCTTAGTGAAACACAGTTTGGTTTTCGTCGTGGCCGGTCCACGGTCGACGCGATCTCGCGGGTGAGGTCTCTCATTGGGGGTGCAGTGGAAGGTCGAGGGGTGGTCGTGGCGGTGTCTCTTGACATCGCCAACGCTTTCAACACCATTCCCTGGAGCTGCATCCTCGCTGCGCTCAGCCACCACCGCGTGCCGGAGTACCTGCGGAGAGTTTTATCATCTTATCTCTCCGACAGGTCCGTAACATATCCCACGCGGGATGGGTGGCGCCGGAGGGTCGTCAAGTGCGGTGTTCCCCAGGGGTCAGTTCTTGGTCCGACCCTATGGAACATCGCCTACGATTGGGTGCTGCGGGAACCACTCGTGGCGGGGGTCGACGTGACTTGCTACGCCGA
The DNA here is from genome assembly GCF_050436995.1 of Anticarsia gemmatalis. Taxonomy (NCBI): domain Eukaryota; kingdom Metazoa; phylum Arthropoda; class Insecta; order Lepidoptera; family Erebidae; genus Anticarsia; species Anticarsia gemmatalis. Next base: position 9,859 of record NC_134748.1, on the reverse strand, counting down.
CGATACCCTAGTCACGGCCCGCGGCAATACATACCCGGAGGCGGCCCTCTTGGCCACGACCGGCGTCGCCGAAGTAGTCAGTAGAATTCGGCGCCTAGGGCTAGTGGTAGCCCTAGAGAAATCCGAGGCCATTTGTTTCCACGGGCCTCGGAAAGCGCCGCCGGTCGGAGCGCAGCTAGTGGTGGGCGGAGTTTCCATCAGCGTCGGTCAGACGATGCGGTATCTGGGCATCGTTCTGGACAGCAGATGGAACTTTCGGGAGCACTTCCGTCGCCTCGCGCCCAAACTTGTCGGGGCTACGGGGGCATTGGGAAGACTGCTGCCGAACCTGGGGGGACCCTCGGGCGCATGCCGTCGTCTTTACACCGGCGTTGTGCGTTCGATGGCTCTCTACGGGGCGCCCATCTGGGTGGATGCCCTGAATCGCCGGAATATTGCGGTCCTCCAAAGACCGCAGCGAGTGATGGCGATCAGGGCCATACGGGGATACGTGACCGTCAGCTTTGAGGCGGCATGTGTCCTCGCCGGGACTCCCCCGTGGGACCTCGAGGCTCGTGCCCTGGCGGAACGCTACCGCCAGGTGAGAGCAGGGGAGGTCGAGGGGACCGGATCGCTGCAAACGGGGGCAATGGCGCGGCGTCAGTTCCGCGCCGAAATCCTCCGGCAGTGGGGTTAGGTTAGGTTAGGTTAGGTTAGGTTAGGTTAGGTTAGGTTAGGTTAGGTTAGGTTAGGTTAGGTTAGGTTCAACAGGCGGCACGGTACGATGACCTTCCGGCTGACGCAGGTCCTCTCCGGACACGGCTGCTTCGGGAGGTACCTGTGTCGGATAGCCGGCAGAGAGGCATCGATGGCTTGCCATCATTGCGGCTGCGCCGAGGACACGGCGGGACACACACTCGCCGTGTGTTCGGCATGGTCAGGGCCACGTGCGGCGCTAGTTGACGCCACCGGAGCCGATCTGTCGCTCTCGGCCATATGCCAGGCCATGGTCGACAGCGACGAGGCATGGAGCGCAATGGTCACCTTCTGCGAAGAGGTGATCCAGCGCAAGGAGGAAGCGGAGCGGGTCAGAGAGCTAGATCCCCTAGCTGACCCAATCCGACGACGCCGCGTCGGGCGCAGGCGTGCGGCGCATGAGCGCCGCCTTCCTCCTTAACGGGGACCTCCGGGCGGCGGATATGGGACATCCGTCGTCCACAGGAGTGGTGAGGTTCCCCGGTAGGTGATGGGCGGGTGGTGTCACGTCCATCGTCTCTGGTGTTTGATGCCGTCACTATCCACCCAGACGGCATCACCCAAGGAAGGGCCCCCGTGGTGGGGCAAGCCGCGCATGGCGTGCGTCTTGCGGTGCTTGCGTATAGCGGTTATCCCGGCGCACGTCGTAGCGGAAGCGGTAGGACACCCGTCAGGTGTTTTAGTGGGCTCTCTCGGTGGACCACATACCCCGTTTGCGCCGTCCCAGCGCGGCGGGGACCTAGCCGGTGGGTCGTCCCTCTACAGCGACCCCGAATGGTTTCCCTGACGGAAAAAAAAAAAAAAAAAAAAAAAAAAGGTTAGGTTAGGTTAGGTTAGGTTAGGTTAGGTTAGGTTAGGTTAGGTTAGGTTAGGTTAGGTTAGGTTAGGTTAGGTTAGGTTAGGTTAGGTTAGGTTAGGTTAGGTTAGGTTAGGTTAGGTTAGGTTAGGTTAGGTTAGGTTAGGTTAGGTTAGGTTAGGTTAGGTTAGGTTAGGTTAGGTTAGGTTAGGTTAGGTTAGGTTAGGTTAGGTTAGGTTAGGTTAGGTTAGGTTAGGTTAGGTTAGGTTAGGTTAGGTTAGGTTAGGTTAGGTTAGGTTAGGTTAGGTTAGGTTAGGTTAGGTTAGGTTAGGTTAGGTTAGGTTAGGTTAGGTTAGGTTAGGTTAGGTTAGGTTAGGTTAGGTTAGGTTAGGTTAGGTTAGGTTAGGTTAGGTTAGGTTAGGTTAGGTTAGGTTAGGTTAGGTTAGGTTAGGTTAGGTTAGGTTAGGTTAGGTTAGGTTAGGTTAGGTTAGGTTAGGTTAGGTTAGGTTAGGTTAGGTTAGGTTAGGTTAGGTTAGGTTAGGTTAGGTTAGGTTAGGTTAGGTTAGGTTAGGTTAGGTTAGGTTAGGTTAGGTTAGGTTAGGTTAGGTTAGGTTAGGTTAGGTTAGGTTAGGTTAGGTTAGGTTAGGTTAGGTTAGGTTAGGTTAGGTTAGGTTAGGTTAGGTTAGGTTAGGTTAGGTTAGGTTAGGTTAGGTTAGGTTAGGTTAGGTTAGGTTAGGTTAGGTTAGGTTAGGTTAGGTTAGGTTAGGTTAGGTTAGGTTAGGTTAGGTTAGGTTAGGTTAGGTTAGGTTAGGTTAGGTTAGGTTAGGTTAGGTTAGGTTAGGTTAGGTTAGGTTAGGTTAGGTTAGGTTAGGTTAGGTTAGGTTAGGTTAGGTTAGGTTAGGTTAGGTTAGGTTAGGTTAGGTTAGGTTAGGTTAGGTTAGGTTAGGTTAGGTTAGGTTAGGTTAGGTTAGGTTAGGTTAGGTTAGGTTAGGTTAGGTTAGGTTAGGTTAGGTTAGGTTAGGTTAGGTTAGGTTAGGTTAGGTTAGGTTAGGTTAGGTTAGGTTAGGTTAGGTTAGGTTAGGTTAGGTTAGGTTAGGTTAGGTTAGGTTAGGTTAGGTTAGGTTAGGTTAGGTTAGGTTAGGTTAGGTTAGGTTAGGTTAGGTTAGGTTAGGTTAGGTTAGGTTAGGTTAGGTTAGGTTAGGTTAGGTTAGGTTAGGTTAGGTTAGGTTAGGTTAGGTTAGGTTAGGTTAGGTTAGGTTAGGTTAGGTTAGGTTAGGTTAGGTTAGGTTAGGTTAGGTTAGGTTAGGTTAGGTTAGGTTAGGTTAGGTTAGGTTAGGTTAGGTTAGGTTAGGTTAGGTTAGGTTAGGTTAGGTTAGGTTAGGTTAGGTTAGGTTAGGTTAGGTTAGGTTAGGTTAGGTTAGGTTAGGTTAGGTTAGGTTAGGTTAGGTTAGGTTAGGTTAGGTTAGGTTAGGTTAGGTTAGGTTAGGTTAGGTTAGGTTAGGTTAGGTTAGGTTAGGTTAGGTTAGGTTAGGTTAGGTTAGGTTAGGTTAGGTTAGGTTAGGTTAGGTTAGGTTAGGTTAGGTTAGGTTAGGTTAGGTTAGGTTAGGTTAGGTTAGGTTAGGTTAGGTTAGGTTAGGTTAGGTTAGGTTAGGTTAGGTTAGGTTAGGTTAGGTTAGGTTAGGTTAGGTTAGGTTAGGTTAGGTTAGGTTAGGTTAGGTTAGGTTAGGTTAGGTTAGGTTAGGTTAGGTTAGGTTAGGTTAGGTTAGGTTAGGTTAGGTTAGGTTAGGTTAGGTTAGGTTAGGTTAGGTTAGGTTAGGTTAGGTTAGGTTAGGTTAGGTTAGGTTAGGTTAGGTTAGGTTAGGTTAGGTTAGGTTAGGTTAGGTTAGGTTAGGTTAGGTTAGGTTAGGTTAGGTTAGGTTAGGTTAGGTTAGGTTAGGTTAGGTTAGGTTAGGTTAGGTTAGGTTAGGTTAGGTTAGGTTAGGTTAGGTTAGGTTAGGTTAGGTTAGGTTAGGTTAGGTTAGGTTAGGTTAGGTTAGGTTAGGTTAGGTTAGGTTAGGTTAGGTTAGGTTAGGTTAGGTTAGGTTAGGTTAGGTTAGGTTAGGTTAGGTTAGGTTAGGTTAGGTTAGGTTAGGTTAGGTTAGGTTAGGTTAGGTTAGGTTAGGTTAGGTTAGGTTAGGTTAGGTTAGGTTAGGTTAGGTTAGGTTAGGTTAGGTTAGGTTAGGTTAGGTTAGGTTAGGTTAGGTTAGGTTAGGTTAGGTTAGGTTAGGTTAGGTTAGGTTAGGTTAGGTTAGGTTAGGTTAGGTTAGGTTAGGTTAGGTTAGGTTAGGTTAGGTTAGGTTAGGTTAGGTTAGGTTAGGTTAGGTTAGGTTAGGTTAGGTTAGGTTAGGTTAGGTTAGGTTAGGTTAGGTTAGGTTAGGTTAGGTTAGGTTAGGTTAGGTTAGGTTAGGTTAGGTTAGGTTAGGTTAGGTTAGGTTAGGTTAGGTTAGGTTAGGTTAGGTTAGGTTAGGTTAGGTTAGGTTAGGTTAGGTTAGGTTAGGTTAGGTTAGGTTAGGTTAGGTTAGGTTAGGTTAGGTTAGGTTAGGTTAGGTTAGGTTAGGTTAGGTTAGGTTAGGTTAGGTTAGGTTAGGTTAGGTTAGGTTAGGTTAGGTTAGGTTAGGTTAGGTTAGGTTAGGTTAGGTTAGGTTAGGTTAGGTTAGGTTAGGTTAGGTTAGGTTAGGTTAGGTTAGGTTAGGTTAGGTTAGGTTAGGTTAGGTTAGGTTAGGTTAGGTTAGGTTAGGTTAGGTTAGGTTAGGTTAGGTTAGGTTAGGTTAGGTTAGGTTAGGTTGGTTAGGTTAGGTTAGGTTAGGTTAGGTTAGGTTAGGTTAGGTTAGGTTAGGTTAGGTTAGGTTAGGTTAGGTTAGGTTAGGTTAGGTTAGGTTAGGTTAGGTTAGGTTAGGTTAGGTTAGGTTAGGGTAGGTTAGGTTAGGTTAGGTTAGGTAGGTTAGGTTAGGTTAGGTTAGGTTAGGTTAGGTTAGGTTAGGTTAGGTTAGGTTAGGTTAGGTTAGGTTAGGTTAGGTTAGGTTAGGTTAGGTTAGGTTGGTTAGGTTAGGTTAGGTTAGGTTAGGTTAGGTTAGGTTAGGTTAGGTTAGGTTAGGTTAGGTTAGGTTAGGTTAGGTTAGGTTAGGTTAGGTTAGGTTAGGTTAGGTTAGGTTAGGTTAGGTTAGGTTAGGTTAGGTTAGGTTAGGTTAGGTTAGGTTAGGTTAGGTTAGGTTAGGTTAGGTTAGGTTAGGTTAGGTTAGGTTAGGTTAGGTTAGGTTAGGTTAGGTTAGGTTAGGTTAGGTTGGTTAGGTTAGGTTAGGTTAGGTTAGGTTAGGTTAGGTTAGGTTAGGTTAGGTTAGGTTAGGTTAGGTTAGGTTAGGTTAGGTTAGGTTAGGTTAGGTTAGGTTAGGTTAGGTTAGGTTAGGTTAGGTTAGGTTAGGTTAGGTTAGGTTAGGTAGGTTAGGTTAGGTTAGGTTAGGTTAGGTTAGGTTAGGTTAGGTTAGGTTAGGTTAGGTTAGGTTAGGTTAGGTTAGGTTAGGTTAGGTTAGGTTAGGTTAGGTTAGGTTAGGTTAGGTTAGGTTAGGTTAGGTTAGGTTAGGTTAGGTTAGGTTAGGTTAGGTTAGGTTAGGTTAGGTTAGGTTAGGTTAGGTTAGGTTAGGTTAGGTTAGGTTAGGTTAGGTTAGGTTAGGTTAGGTTAGGTTAGGTAGGTTAGGTTAGGTTAGGTTAGGTTAGGTTAGGTTAGGTTAGGTTAGGTTAGGTTAGGTTAGGTTAGGTTAGGTTAGGTTAGGTTAGGTTAGGTTAGGTTGGTTAGGTTAGGTTAGGTTAGGTTAGGTTAGGTTAGGTTAGGTTAGGTTAGGTTAGGTTAGGTTAGGTTAGGTTAGGTTAGGTTAGGTTAGGTTAGGTTAGGTTAGGTTAGGTTAGGTTAGGTTAGGTTAGGTTAGGTTAGGTTAGGTTAGGTTAGGTTAGGTTAGGTTAGGTTAGGTTAGGTTAGGTTAGGTTAGGTTAGGTTAGGTTAGGTTAGGTTAGGTTAGGTTAGGTTAGGTTAGGTTAGGTTAGGTTGGTTAGGTTAGGTTAGGTTAGGTTAGGTTAGGTAGGTTAGGTTAGGTTAGGTTAGGTTGGTTAGGTTAGGTTAGGTTAGGTTAGGTTAGGTTAGGTTAGGTTAGGTTAGGTTAGGTTAGGTTGGTTAGGTTAGGTTAGGTTAGGTTAGGTTAGGTTAGGTTAGGTTAGGTTAGGTTAGGTTAGGTTAGGTTAGGTTGTTAGGTTAGGTTAGGTTAGGTTAGGTTAGGTTAGGTTAGGTTAGGTTAGGTTAGGTTAGGTTAGGTTAGGTTAGGTTAGGTTAGGTTAGGTTAGGTTAGGTTAGGTTAGGTTAGGTTAGGTTAGGTTAGGTTAGGTTAGGTTAGGTTAGGTTAGGTTAGGTTAGGTTAGGTTAGGTTAGGTTAGGTTAGGTTAGGTTAGGTTAGGTTAGGTTAGGTTAGGTTAGGTTGGTTAGGTTAGGTTAGGTTAGGTTAGGTTAGGTTAGGTTAGGTTAGGTTAGGTTAGGTTAGGTTAGGTTAGGTTAGGTTAGGTTAGGTTAGGTTAGGTTAGGTTAGGTTAGGTTAGGTTAGGTTAGGTTAGGTTAGGTTAGGTTAGGTTGGTTAGGTTAGGTTAGGTTAGGTTAGGTTAGGTTAGGTTAGGTTAGGTTAGGTAGGTTAGGTTAGGTTAGGTTAGGTTAGGTTAGGTTAGGTTAGGTTAGGTTAGGTTAGGTTAGGTTAGGTTAGGTTAGGTTAGGTTAGGTTAGGTTAGGTAGGTTAGGTTAGGTTAGGTTAGGTTAGGTTAGGTTAGGTTAGGTTGGTTAGGTTAGGTTAGGTTAGGTTAGGTTAGGTTAGGTTAGGTTAGGTTAGGTTAGGTTAGGTTAGGTTAGGTTAGGTTAGGTTAGGTTAGGTTAGGTTAGGTTAGGTTAGGTTAGGTTAGGTTAGGTTAGGTTAGGTTAGGTTAGGTTAGGTTAGGTTAGGTTAGGTTAGGTTAGGTTAGGTTAGGTTGGTTAGGTTAGGTTAGGTTAGGTTAGGTTAGGTTAGGTTAGGTTAGGTTAGGTTAGGTTAGGTTAGGTTAGGTTAGGTTGGTTAGGTTAGGTTAGGTTAGGTTAGGTTAGGTTAGGTTAGGTTAGGTTAGGTTAGGTTAGGTTAGGTTAGGTTAGGTTAGGTTAGGTTAGGTTAGGTTAGGTTAGGTTAGGTTAGGTTAGGTTGGTTAGGTTAGGTTAGGTTAGGTTAGGTTAGGTTAGGTTAGGTTAGGTTAGGTTAGGTTAGGTTAGGTTAGTTAGGTTAGGTTAGGTTAGGTTAGGTTAGGTTAGGTTAGGTTAGGTTAGGTTAGGTTAGGTTAGGTTAGGTTAGGTTAGGTTAGGTTAGGTTAGGTTAGGTTAGGTTAGGTTAGGTTAGGTTAGGTTAGGTTAGGTTAGGTTAGGTTAGGTTAGGTTAGGTTAGGTTAGGTTAGGTTAGGTTAGGTTAGGTTAGGTTAGGTTAGGTTAGGTTAGGTTAGGTAGGTTAGGTTAGGTTAGGTTAGGTTAGGTTAGGTTAGGTTAGGTTAGGTTAGGTTAGGTTAGGTTAGGTTAGGTTAGGTTAGGTTAGGTTAGGTTAGGTTAGGTTAGGTTAGGTTAGTTAGGTTAGGTTAGGTTAGGTTAGGTTAGGTTAGGTTAGGTTAGGTTAGGTTAGGTTAGGTTAGGTTAGGTTAGGTTAGGTTAGGTTAGGTTAGGTTAGGTTAGGTTAGGTTAGGTTAGGTTAGGTTAGGTTAGGTTAGGTTAGGTTAGGTTAGGTTAGGTTAGGTTAGGTTAGGTTAGG